>NC_135238.1:163742115-164401490 GCF_051348905.1 Ranitomeya variabilis | reverse complement strand
ATTCCACTGAGTAAGCACAGACCATTTACGGAATCTTTGGCAGTAAATTTCCGCTTCATCTTGCCCCTGAGATAGGGACATCAAAGTTTTTTCTGCCTGAAGCTCCAAATGAGGTTCGTCATAAAGCAACCCCAAGGCCAGAAAAAACGCATCCACATTGAGCAACGCAGGATCCCCTGGTGTCAATGAAAAAGCCCAGTCTTGAGGGTCGCCCCGGAGCAAGGAAATCACAATCCTGACCTGCTGTGCAGGGTCTCCGGCAGAGCGAGATTTCAGGGACAAAAATAATTTGCAATTATTTCGAAAATTCTGAAACCCAGATCTATTCCCCGAGAAAAATTCCGGCAAAGGAATTCTCGGCTCAGATACAGGTGCATGACAAACAAAATCTTGCAAATTTTGTACCTTCGTGGCGAGATTATTCAAACCTGCAGTTACACTCTGAAGATCCATTACAAACAGGTGGACACAGAACCATTCAAAGATTAGAAGGAGAGAAAAAAAAAAAAAAAAAAAAAAAAATTTCAGCAGACTACTTATTTCTCTCCTTTCTCAGCCAAGGATTTTAACCCTTTAGTGGGCCGGTCAAACTGTCATGATCTCAATGGCAAGAGATCATAGCATCCGCATATAAAGGAACTAGCTCTTGGAAGATGGGAACTGAGCTGACCATGAACTAAACCTAACGCACAACTAGCAGTGGCCGGGTAGCATGCCTACGTTGATTCTAGATGCCCAGCACCAGCCGGAGGACTAAATAATGCTAGCAGAGGAAAATATTAGTCCTAGCTCACCTCTAGAGAAATACCCCGAAAGGAGACAGAGGCCCCCCACATGTATTGGCGGTGAATTAAGATGAAATAACAAACGTAGTATGAAAATAGGTTTAGCAAATTTGAGGTCCACTTACTACATAGCAGAAGACAGAAAGGACACTTTCATGGTCAGCTGAAAACCCTATCAAAACACCATCCAGAAATTACTTTAAAACTCTGGCATTAACTCATAACACCAGAGTGGCAATTCCTGTTCACAAGAGCTTTCCAGACACAGTAACGAAACTACAGCTGTGAACTGGAACAAAAATGCAAAAACAAACATGGACAAGAGTCCAACTTATCTAGTAGTTGTCTAGGAGCAGGAACAAGCACAGAGAGGCTTCTGATAACATTGTTGACCGGCAAGCAACTAACAGAGCAGCAAGGTTATATAGCGACTCCCACATCTTGATGGGAACAGGTGAACAGAGAAGATGACAACACCAGTTCAATTCCACCAGTAGCCACCGGGGGAGCCCAGAATCCAAATTCACAACACAGGAGCATAGTTGGGTTGACGACACAGGAACGTGACTGGTAATGAATTTGGAAAATAGTACAGGGGCTAAATACTTTATATTTTTATTGGGTGGGCTAAAAAGTGGCTAACTATAGTCAACAGGGGAAACAGTACTGTCTCATTAATTTATACTTGGAATGGTGGGTTGCACAATGGCTAATTGAATGTTAATGGTTGGTTCATGTCTATATTCAGCAGCATAGTGTGGGGGATTTATTTTTCAGGAAACAAATGTGTGAATATATATATATATAAATGACTTTTTATTTTCAGGGGCACAGTGTTCAGTGCGGCAAACTCCACAGTGACAACGTCACAACTTTAGGACATCGACAGGAGGGTTTGACAAGAAACAAAGAAGATGGCTGTAATCAGATGAGACATAAGTTGCTGGATGCAAATTATTCTATACCTGCACTGTACGAAGGTCTTTTTCCACGGATGACAAGCTGCACTAAATGACCATTGAATGTTAAACCATTAGCGATCAGCGGCCATTTAATAGCCTGTTGTTGACACATGTAGACTACAGTAAATGGTGCGCACTGAGCGATCGGTAATAGATTGTTCATTGCACATAGGCTGCCATTGTTCTCGACAATGTGAGTGTTGTTAACAGAGAACGATGATATTTTGTGTTGCACAAAAGATCATTTCACCCTATGAATGAGCGTTTTACTCATTCATCAGGTGATCAGCAGCCTGTTCACACTGAAAGTTTATGTCTTAAGAATGCTTGTTCAATGATTATCTTTCAGTGTAAATGCAGCTTTACTTGAGAGAGATGTTGGGAGCAATACTCTCGTTTATTATGTATGGCTCTGTTCCTTAATATAAGGAGTCTTCTCTTGTTATGTATTGTGCTGTCCCTTATTGCATAGCATCCCCTTTTGTTCTGCATAGCGTCATCCCTTATTACATAGTAACCTCTATTGTTATATTTAGTGCTGTACATAAGGGACAAAACTTGGCTGCTTCCTTACATCTGCAGATGTGCATGAGAGAACCTGTGTGTTCATCATGTGACCAGTCACATGACCTATCAAAAACATATGACATGCCAAATGATACATTGGGTGCTGTAGGACCCATACACCCTAAACCGGTGCCCTGGCTACCCTTAATGCGCCCTTTTATGCACTACTTATTAATATAACTGGTAGGTTCGCAATATTTTGGGCCATGGCCTATGTGAATAATTGCCATATGTTATAGACATTTTGGGCAATACTTATGCAGCACCCCAGAGTCCTGGTTGTTGCAGTACTGTGGCTCCGCCACTATGGGGAGCTATGGTACGTCTGATTGCACTAAGGAGTTTCTCTGACCAGGTACACTCACACCACACTTCACACTCCGGCCACCAGGGGGGGTGGTCCTATCTAGTAGGCCACTCCTCACAACTCTGGTAAAACTGGGGGTTGGACAGGAAGACAGGGAGAAGTAGCTGGGAAGAGCTTGTGAGAGGACCTGTCAGGGATGGGATCCTGGCAGACTCCTCAGAGCAGAACTAACCAGTGCACAACGGGAATACAGTAAAGAAGTATTGGGATCAGAAGGAGTCGTGCTGTTAGACCGAGGCAACATCCTTCTGAGGCGCAAACAGTCGGTGGCCGGAACGCCGAGCAAGTAAGAGACTTTAAGTACACTGCAAACCACGGCCGGACAGCTAATTACAGGTTGGCTGTCTCACTTAACACCTAAGCAGACAACGGAGGCAGCTGTGGGAGAGGGGCGACTCTAGGGTCCCGGAAGAACTCTAGGCCTACCCCGTCATACGGGTGCGTCCTACCATATCACCTGGAGGACGAAGAGAACGAACAATAGAGACAGACAGAAACAGCTGTGAGGACTATCCCGGGAGCTCAGCAGGGAAGAACTACAACACCCAGCGCTAGCAGGTAGACACTGATTCCCACCTGTAAAGAGAACTCCTGATGTGCCTTTGGACCGGCCGGTCTCTGACAACCCAGTTAACAGCGCTCTGGACTGAGGTCTCCAAAACCTTCAGTAAAGAGGTAAAGAGACTGCAACCTGGTGTCCTTGTTATTTACCGCGACCTGCACCTCACAACTGCACCGTTACAACACCACTTATTGCACCGGACGTCCCCCACTGACAGACAGGGCCACGGACCGGGTTTAGCCACCGTGACAACCCCAGGACTGAGACCCAGAGGCCCGGCTCCGGGTACCCCTCGGCCCTGTGGCGGTGTGGGGGCGCTCCACTTACCACACCCGCTCTTGGAATCTTGGAACCTGATGTAACGCCTTAAAACTGACATTTAACACAATAACTGCACAGTCAGAACCTGCCGGCCTAGATGTAGACCAGTTGTTGGGGCACCAGGTTGTGCTAGAGCCTGAGGAGGTAAGCAATCCACTGAACACTAGATACTTGACTTAGAGTTTTGCCCATTAAACCAGTTGCAAAAACACCAGTAGTGTTCCTATTCAACCCTTATTTTCCGATGATCCAAACACTATGATTTTTAAATTATTTTATTTCCAGGGGTGTTGTTAATCTGTTTGATCTGTCTCGTGCACTAAAATGCCTTTTCCCAGTCCTGTATGGATATCCACAGTCCACAGTGAATCTGTCTAAGAGGGCACTCAACATTGGGCAGAAGTCAGGAGAAGACACTAGCCTTGCCCCTGGAATGCATTTATGAATAGAACACCTCATATAGAATTAGGATATATGATATTCCAGTATTTGTCAGTGTCTAGATTGACTATTCCACTGTGAAGATGCGTTTATTGTCTTTAGTGATAGAGCTGAGCACATTTAGCTATATTTATGGAGTTTCTATGGGGTTCGTGCAAACGCCATTTTATACAGACCAGCCTGTATTAAAGTCAATAGCTCTATGTAATGTGAAATGGTGGAAACAAATGCATCGAAAGAAAAAAGCAAATCATGAACCTGTTTGATCTGGTCTGTAGAGAAATGCCTGTGTTATCCATCATTTTACATCACATATCGCTAATTACAGGTACTAATGTAAAGTGCAATTTTCTAGGGCCCATAACCTTTAAATCCCAGGGGGTAAGGCTACATCTGTCTCAGCCCACAACTGGTCTGAGCAGACACAGCGTATAGGAAAATCTGTACCCTCGCCATTAGTATAATTACTGGGAATCCAAAAATTATACTTTCTGAGTAATATTTTATAAGCTGTAATACGTATAAGCTGTTTTCAAATGTATCGGCCTCTTCAACAGATAAGAGAACAATTTCTTCGTTATAAAGAAACACAAACAGAACTTGAATACTGTAAGCAGGGCAACCACACAAGTGGTATTTTATGTGATAAATATGATGAATTGTGATTTATTTGGCAGCAATGGAGTCAAGAAAAGACTTTCACATCGCCCATCCATCCAATCAGCCCGTGTCTTGAGCTGCCTATTCAAACTCATGAGGAGTCAGCTAAGGAGGCTCATATAAAAAGGTCAGGTATACTCACATCATGTCTACAATCTGAAGAAGGCTGCAACAAGGCCTAGGAGAGATATAATCATCACCTTGAAGGATATTATGGACTATAGTCTTTCTGAGGTGCTGGGCAATAGATTCAGATCTTGGACAGTTAACAACCATTTACAATGCAAGGTTATCGTGAATGAGCGTTAAAGATAATTCTGCAGTCTAAACAGCATGCCGATCACCCGTTGTGAGCAAAACTCTCATCCTTCAGGTGAAATTTTTTTTTTGTGGTGCACAAAAATCATTGTTCTCGACTGTGCATCATCCTGTGTAAACAGGACTTGTGCTGCTAAGAACAATGGCAGCCTTCGAGCACATATCACTTAGTGTGTCTACGAACAGCGGTCTACCTGTATTAGCAAGCTTTTAAAACTACCGCCGATTGGTAAATATTTATTGTTCTCCAATTGCTTAACACAAAGGAATTGATTTTGTTGATAGACTGTTTTGCTGTGTGTGAAGATAATGAAGCTGGTTGAGGTCAGTTTTAAACCAAATCAACTGTGTCTGAGTGAAAGTTCTTCCTGTGCCATTCATTTAACCCAGATGACGGCGATTCTATGAGAAAACTTGCCCCCTTCCCCGTTTGGTCACAATGCATAAAAACTCATTGTTACCTGCTTTCTGATCTTCCTCACGTATTTGCTTGGCCCGGGGCTGGATACTTCGGCGAGTTGTTGACAGTCTAGCCCCATGCCGACTCCTTGGTTCAGTTTGAGTTTTCTGGCGTGAAAGTAAAGGCCTTCGTAGCTGAACCAGGTGAGAAGGAGAGAAAGCCCCCTGTTACACCATAATACAGGGGAGATATTAACACTCAGGAAGATTCAAGTTCGTAAGTGCCATTGGGCACAGGTGGTTCAGAGAACCTTGTCGATAATCAGAAGTTCCTTGCATATCTGTGTTTTTTCCTAGATTGGAGATGGACCTCAGATTTTGTTATGAATCTGTTTGACTTTGTTTCAATCGTAATATTACTGCTGCTCCATTCACAGTGTATTCACTGACGGATGAAACACATCTGGCATTTATTATCTTTCCAGTACATAAGTCAACTCATAAATGAATGTGACTGGATACGGGAACCATTAAATGTATCAAGGATAGCAATAACATTAGGCCAATTATGGGGGGGAATTATTATTCAACTTGTCAAAAAAACATCAAATATCCAAGGAACTATAATAGTGCACTATAAAGACCACAAAGTGTAAATTATAAGTTGCCTCATATAACAATGACATCTGACATCATTCACTACATTAAAGGTTAAATGTCCCATCTTTGATAGAACATAAATAGTGAATTTTGTATCTAAAGGAATGCAGAGCCCATCACAGTCAATTAGCATTTTAGTCAATGTTATTTTGTTTATTTATTTTCTATTTGATAGGAAAGTGACATATGGGTTCTAATTGGTTGTATAATCAACAAGGCAACTATCCTATGGGCCATTTTTGTTACTTGTAAAATTTTGGCTCATTATTCGTATGTATTGAGATTTAGCAATAGTGCTATAGATGAAAGCATATAAAAATGGTTTAAAATGTGGAAAATGTATTAAACTCGCTGTTCTTTCCCAAATGGCACATTTCTCTTCAACATACTACATGTATATAGCAGTAATTTTATATATATATATATATATATATATATATATATATATATATATATATATATATATATATACATACACATATATATATAATACATACGACAAAAGTATTAGGACACCTACATCGTATTACAGACAGACTTTTATGAAATTCCATTTAAATCAATAGGCATTAAAGGGGTTGACACTACTTCAACAACCATTTCTTAAAAGCTGAAGTCCCCTGACTAAAATATTAAACACATTAACACATACTCACCTGCTCCTGGCGCTCCTGACGTGGTCCCTGCGTGTCCCACGGTCTCCGGCGCCGGCAGCTTCTTCCCCTGTTCAGCAGTCACGTGATACCGCTCATTAAATTAATGAATATGGACTCCAATCTTATAGGGGTGGAGCCGCATATTCATTACTGTAATGAGCGGTACCAGTGACCGCTGAACAGAGGAAGAAGCTGCCAGCACCGGAGAGCATCTGTCCGGGAGAAGCTGTCGGGGACCGCGCTGGGAGCAGGTGAGTATTTCATATTCACCTTTCCTCGTTCCACCGCTGCCCCATCTTCCGCATCCTCTGCACTGACTGTTCAGGTCAGAGGGCGTGATGATGTATTAGTGTGCGCGCCGCCCTCTGCCTGAACAGTCAGTGCGGAGAGACGGGACGCTGAGGAGCAGCGGGCAGTGACGAGAGGTGAGTATGTCATTTTTTTTATTGCAGCAGCATTATATCTGGCACATTGTTATATGGAGCATCTTATGGGGCCATAAAGAACTGTATGGAGCATTATATGTGGCACATTGTTGTATGGAGCATCTTATGGGGCCATGATGAACCGCATGGAGCATTACATGTGGCACATTGTTATATGGAGCATCTTATGGGGCCATAATGAACTGCATGGAGCATTACATGTGGCACATTGTTATATGGAGCATCTTATGGGGCCATGATGAACTGCATGGAGCATTACATGTGGCACATTGTTATAAGGAGCATCTATGGGGCCCTAATGAACTGCATGGAGCATTATATGAGGCACATTAAAATATATGGAGCATCTATGGGGCCATAATGAACTGCATGGAGCATTATATGGGGCACATTGTTATATGGAGCATCTATGGGGCCATAATGAACTGCATGGAGCATTATATGTGGAACATAGTTATATGGAGCATCTTATGGGGCCATAAAGAACTGTATGGAGCATTATATGTGGCACATTGTTATATGGAGCATCTTATGGGGCCATAATGAACTGCATGGAGCATTACATGTGGCACATTGTTATATGGAGCATCTTATGGGGCCATAATGAACTGCATGGAGCATTACATGTGGCACATTGTTATATGGAGCATCTTATGGGGCCATAATGAACTAATGAACTGCATGGAGCATTACATGTGGCACATTGTTATATGGAGCATCTATGGGGCCCTAATGAACTGCATGGAGCATTACATGTGGCACATTGTTATATGGAGCATCTATGGGGCCCTAATGAACTGCATGGAGCATTACATGTGGCACATTGTTATATGGAGCATCTATGGGGCCATAATGAACTGCATGGAGCATTATATGTGGAACATTGTTATATGGAGCATCTTATGGGGCCATAAAGAACTGTATGGAGCATTATATGTGGCACATTGTTGTATGGAGCATCTTATGGGGCCATGATGAACCGCATGGAGCATTACATGTGGCACATTGTTATATGGAGCATCTTATGGGGCCATAATGAACTGCATGGAGCATTATATGGGGCATATTTTAATATAGAGCATCTTATGGGGCCCATCATAAATTTTATGGAGCATTATATGGGGCGTATTTTGTATGGAGCATCTTATGGGGCCCATCATGAACTGTATGGAGCATTATATGGGGCTCCTGATTCAATATGGATATTCAAAAACACTTAACCTACTGATGACTCAATTAATTTTACTTTTATTGGTATCTTTTTTTTTTTTTGACATTTACCGGTAGCTGCTACATTTCCCACCCTAGGCTTATACTCGAGTCAATAAGTTTTCCCAGTTTTTTGTGGCAAAATTAGGGGGGTCGGCTTATACTCGGGTCGGCTTATACTTGAGTATATACAGTAGTTCCCTGACCAGCATCCGGTCTTCTGCGTCATTTGCATGATGGTGACTGCATAGCTCATGTGACATTACAATCAGTGTCCAGTAATGGGCTGCAGCCCTCACGCCTCTCCCAGATTTTTGTCCAAGGGAAGTGTGAGCGCTGCAGCCCATTAGCGACCACTGATTGGCTGAAACGTTCACATGACATAACGACACGCAAGTGCTGAAAGACCTTGTATCAACATTGCGTGAACGCCTTCTTGAGGAAGCAAGTGTCTATACTCACGAAACGCGCATCGGGATTGCGGTCACTTCGTGGACAAGAGGAGACAGAACATTGGTAATTAACCCTAGATTTATCTATGCATACTTCATGCTATTCATGCTTGATACATTGTAATGGTTTTAGCAATGCATGTTGGCACTAGACATGGTGGCGATTACAGGTGGAACTGATTAATCTTGGCACTGACAAGTGACTAACTGTTCCACCTGTTTATGTTACATTCCTTGCATGCATTGCTTTCCACATGTATATGTAATTTTTTAGCATAATATGTCGTCCTGATCTACCCTGTGACTGTTACTTTCTTTTGGGATCACACTATCTTATTACATCCAGTTATATATATTTGTATTTAGTCTATGTGGTAAATGTCTACCTTTAATAAAACATTTATATTTTGAGATACATTTTGACTCATGTTCTCCTCATATTTGATTGCTGGAACAGTGTCAGTACAGGAGGTGAGTATAAGTTTTATTTTTATTTTATTCAGGGGACTAGGGCATTTAAGAAGGAGTTGACCAAGTAGTGGACATTGCTGGTACAAGTTGGTCGATTCTTTGCAGCTAAAACAGCTTCCACTCTTCTGGGAAGCATTTCTACCAGAATTTGATGTGTGTCTGGAGAGATTTTTGCCCATTCCAGCAGAAGAGCATTTGTGATGTCAGACACTGATTTTGATGAGAATTGGCACATGCAGCCAACAGGCAACATTCTAGCTTTCCCCACACCTAGACTCATTCATTAGATTGCCAGATAGAGAAAAAAGATTTGTCACCCCACAGAACTTGTTTTCACTAGTCCAGACTCCAGTGGTAGCTGCTTTGCACCACTTCATCCGACACTTGACATAAACCTATGCCATGATGTTCTTGGAACTCAGTTTTTGTGTGAATATTAATGCCAGAAGAGATTTGGACTTTGCAGTTATTGAGTCAGATGAGCATTGCCAACTCTTATGCATTATGCTCTTCAGCGGTGATCCTACTCTGCAACTTTATGTGGTCTTCACTTCATGGCTGAGTTGCTGTGGTCCCTAAACACTTCTAGTTTTGTATATTACCACTCACAGTTGTTTGTGAAATTTCTTCCCTTCTCAATGTTCCACAAACACCTGAATTCAATGATTAAGAGGTGTATACCAATACTTTTGTCCATATATAACCTTAGATTGCACCAAAATTGGTGCACTGTACGACTCAAAATTTTTTTTTCTCCAAAAGTTGATATTATGCATGTAACATAGCATTGCACATAATGGCTCAGCCTGTATAAAAATTGATGCAGTCGTCTCCTTCAAATTTTTGATCTAAGACGGGGGGGACATGCATGTTATATTTTCACATTTTGGAGGAACTATTAGGATCGCAAAAGTAAGATCCAATGCCAAATTGATTTTTGAATTAATTTTGGAAAAGTATATACAAAATAAAGCTGTAATTAAAATAAAATCATGATGTTAAGTTAGTACAACAGAATTATAATACATTTATACAGGAGAATTAACTAGAATTGTAAAATTGCAAGGTTAGAAGGTAAAACATGCAGAGAAGGGTTACCAAGAGAAGCTAAACTGCATGAAATGTTATTCTGTATCATTCACATCAGTCAAATGAAGATTGCAAAGGCTGTTAAGTCTGGTTGGATATCTATCATGGCTCACACTACAGTATCATAAAAGTAGCACATTTACAAACTTCAAATCAAATTATTATAAGGTGATATTTCACAATAAGAAGACAAGGAAGTAGTGGTAACACCATTTTACCAGAGTACCCATATAACTCACGTGCTGTGCAGTTTGGTTACAAACAAATCAATCTTTTCGCATGTGAATGATACAAATAATCATTTCATATACTGTTTGTCCTGTGTAAATGTGAAGATATCTTTAGAACACGTTTCTACTATTATATGGGATGTGGCACTGACATTAGTAATCACAACTCAAGAGAATTAGACAGCAAATTATTAATCATGCATTATATGTTCTGGACTACCAAAGTCAATCTAACAACCCCCTCCTGACACTATTCCAGTGCTCTCATTCAAGCTCATCAGTGGTTTAAGGAATTCTTACAAATTATTGCCAATGTAGGCAAAAAAGCCAACACAGCAAGGGAGAGGACCCAATGGGAAGATAAACATAGAATGGCCAGGAAAATGGTTGAAAGGGCTTTCTAGGACTTTCCATATTGATAACCTATCCTAAGGATAGAGCAACTTAGTTCCAATTGTACACTGTAGCACCCAAAGATAGTCACTGTACAGTGTACAGAACTGTGCTGTTCCAGCTCTGTATACCGTGTACATCTGACCACCATAGAAGATGCAATTAGCTGATTGGTGGAGGTGTCAGAACCCCACATTCTGATATTTATTACTTATCCTATGAACAGGCCATCACTATCTAAGTCTTGGAAAACCCCTTAAATAAACAGAGCAAGCACTGGCGAAAAGATAACTGAGGAAAATCAGTGACGCTTATATGGGTTATCTAACAAAACCTTTAGGATAGGTGATGAATGTATGAAAGCAAGGGGTTCTACTTCAGGGATTCACAGAATCTTTCAAAAGTCCCCATTTTGGAGGAGTTTGAATGTCAACAAATGGAGATAAAGGGATTATCCCAGAAAAATACCAGTTAAGTTTTCCCCAATTCTCTCAGTCATCTTCTAGCCAGTGATTTCTCTATTTAATAAAGAAGCTTTCCATGATTCAAATATTGATAACCTGTTCATTGGATAGGTCATCAATACAAGATTGTGGGGTATAACACCTAGCACACACACAATCAGCTGTTTGCATCTATCTTGTGGCGGCCGGTGTAAGAGCTGGAACAGCAGATCTCTGTACACTGTGTAGTAGCTGTCCTTAGCCACTGCAGCTCTGCACCCACTGGAGTGATATCTGAGACTATGTTGTCCTGTGTAAGGGCAGATCTCTCTCCAATGATAGTTGGACCGTGGGTTCACTCTACTATTAGTGGAAACTCCACAAAATACTGTGGTGTTAGGCTAGTGAGAGCTATGAAGGAGAGATCAAATCCTCTTTCTTTCTGATGATTGCCAGGATCACTAACCCAAAACTAATCCTGTGCAATCATGCAGGAGATAATTAAAATGATATAAATTAGGATTCACTATTAGTCCCATACAACCAAGCCCCAAAGATAACTTCACACTTACAGGTCGGGTTAGGAGATGAAAATGTTGCGCAAGCATAAGTGCCCTGTGCTGTCCAACCACATGTTATCTTCATTCCCCTGGATCTTATACTCAAGTAAGATACTGGGAAAAAACAAGGCCATGTACATGTAATATATATTTATTATTACAACATTATGCGTAAGTAATAGAAGGTATTTGCTTGGACTTTTTGTACTTCTTCACTCATGTAATGACTAGAGTCACCACATTGTTCATTCTGAATCTAAAAGTTCATTGTTATGCAAAAATGGGGTCACATCAAGGTACATCATAGTGTCCCATTCATAGGAAAGGTCTGCTGAAAGTTATGGGGATAATGATGGTCAATGTGTTACTATCACAACATAGACAATGACATTAGAGACCATCAGTGTAATAGTCCTACTCTTAATATGTTGTTAGCCCACCTGTATATTTCTATGCACTTTTTAGAACCAAGTGCCAAATTATCATTATTTCTAACATCCTATACACTACGGTTGCAACTTATGGTCACAAGTTATATTAGAAAAATAACCTTTATTGTACTACATGTAAAAAATTAGACATAAAAACTGCTGCAAGAAAATAGGTGATGCTGCCTTTGGGATTAGATATTGTCTTACATGCTGCACAATAGTAGGTATCTGATAATGGCAGAACCATCTATTTCCTATATGTTGCCTTTTATAAATGCCCATCGATTAGCATAGCACATGCAGTAGGTACAGTATATAGCATAAACACAGAAAAAGCGCAGCATTTAGGGTGCTATATAGCACTGAAGCTATAGGAACAAGAGCCAAAAGTATAGTATTTGACATTACGCACTAGAATACATTATATGTATAAGGAGACTTACTTTACAAAATAAAACAACTGATAGAACAAATGATAGAGGTAAGCAGATGAAATGTCAGGCGATCATGAAATACATCTGGACAGATAAGAAATGATCGATGCGAGAACACAGAACTTAAAGGAGAAAATCAGACTGAACATTTTATTAACACTTTTGTACAGTATTAACACATCGCTCCAATTACTCCACCATTGAAATGAAGACCATCCAGTTAACGCTTCATGGATGACTTCATCCTCTGTAGCACTTACCTGCCTCAGACCTCTCTTCCTTCCCAATGGTGGTTGAATGAGAAGGTTCTGATGACCAGGCTCACTCTGCACACTGGCTACCCTGTTGAGTGTTAACAGCATTAACATATGGAATGAACACACATGAGAAGGAAGTATGGTGGATGTCAACAACAAAGACAAAAAGGTTTGGGATTGAGTGAGTAGTAAAAGTTATGTACTATTGGCATATTAGTTGAATAAGATATCCAAAGAGTTATCGACTACTGATACTTCTAATGCAAGTACTGTAAGACCAATTTACGTCACCATCAAATCATCAAAGTTGGTTGGTAAACATCATTTTTTTTTCATATTATCAGGAAAACACATTTTCTGTACTATGAGGAAAACTTAAAGATAAGGCTGGCCTTCTACCCTGTTTGCAAACCAGAAAAGAGGAGACTATGGATGCATTTAACTCTCTCCATTGTAATTTATGGACAATGCTGAAACTGCCAAGTGCTTCCCTTCTCCCATACACTACAGTGAATATCGGATCACTCATGCATGACTACTTCTTCACTTCGTCTACTCCTTTCTGTCCAATCCATAAGTGACCTATGTCAGCACTGCTCATCCACGAGCTTAGCCTTGCGGCAATAGTATGTATCCTAACGGTCAACTAAATATCTTTGGTGGTGCTCAACAACAATAGAACAGTGTAAGAAATAAGATCTTTAACTGATTGCGGCACTTGCCAAATGGTGAACAAATCTTTTATTTGAAGTCTTATTCTTGTGCATCAAACAAAAGACCTTCATTCAGTGAGTGACACAACTCAATTCCAATTAAGAAGTCTACTCCTTTCTGTGCTACAAGAAAGAATTCTGTCCTTCTGCCATAATATGGGATCCTCAGAGATAGCCACACAGTGACTATTAATACTTACCCATCTATTTTGGTGTTATTTCCCCCTCCTCTTCATGCTAACATTGAAAATACATATGAGCAACCAGCAATGTCCAGCATGTCTGTGACCAAATAGTTTCAGGGCTACGCAGTAGTGATTGAGGGCCACATGTGGCCCCAAGTTTGTATGTTGTGAAATGATGCTTTATATAGTTGTTGACTGAACACTCATTCAACCAACTATTCCTTTTGACCCTGAGCTGAGCATACATGCGTTCTATAAGCTGATGGCAGACATCTTTGATAGTGTCTTCTATCCTTTGCAGCACAAGGATAGGGCATGTTGAAATCAAATATGTCTCATCCTTGATTTCCTCAATATCGGCCATCAGCAGTGTCAGAACACTGCCATACAGATTAGATGGAAGGCTAGTTCTGCTAATATTCATCTATTGTATATGACCACCAACTAATTTACTGATCACTCACAACCATGAGATAAAAAGAGGCCAGACATTAATTCATCTGTATTAATGCCCACAACAGAAGTCTAATTAAATGGCTTTGTCAATAACATTTTTCTTGTCTCAATGTCAACATGAGCTAGTGGTGGTATTAATGAACAATGGGGGAGAGTTACGAAAACTGTCTTAGCCGCCTGGAACAATCAATCACAGTTTTCACTTTCCGAGAACACAATGAGAAACTAAACTTGCGCTGTGATTGTTTTCTATGGCCAAGAAGGACAGTTTATTCTTCAAACAATTTCATGATATACCCCCAAAACAATTTGCTTAATATTAATTTTGTTAATTTTTTTGCAGTCAGAATAAAGTTCACTATTCTAGGCAAGATTTCTACATGTTTTTTCAGTGGGCTTTTTTTGTGTGAATTTATACCCACTTGGCCAAAAGAGCATTTGGCCAACAATTAGAAGAGAATGTCTGGATGGCAATTTATGTTACAATTTCATTCCAATGATGATTGGTGGGGTTGAGGTCAGGGCTCTGTGCAGGCCCCATGAGTTGCTATACACAAACCTTGTCAAACCTTGTTTATATGGGTATCGCTTTGGGCACAGATTTCAATAAAGGCAGGACATGGTATGTTAAAATCAAACATTATCTTGATACAGGTAACTAAAATCCTGCAGTTTTTCCATAATCTAACAGAAGGATGGTATATTCTGCTCTAGTGTCTGGTCCAGTGTTTCTTCCGACACAAATAGCATAAATTTACTGACGGGAAGGAATTGTAAATTTTCCTAGTGGCTTAAATGTATATTCAGATTGCTATTGCTCCACAGATATGTACAGTATACAGTACAGACCAAAAGTTTGGACACACCTTCTCATTTAAAGATTTTTCTGTATGTTCATGACTATGAAAATTGTACATTCATTCACACTGAAGGTATCAAAACTATGAATTAACACATGTGGAATTATATACCGTATTTTCCGGCGTACAAGACGACTTTTTAACCCCTAAAAATTGTCCCAAAAGTCGGGGGTCGTCTTATACGCCGGGTACGGCGTGTGCAGGGAGCGATCCTGGATGATTCCCAGGGTCTGAAGGAGAGGAAACTCTCCTTCAGGCCCTGGGATCCATATTCATGTTAAAAATAAAGAATAAAAATAAAAAATATGTATATACTCACCCTTCCGAGAAGCCTGGCTCTCACCGGTGTAAGCGTCTGCCTCCGTTCCTAAGAATTGCAGAGCGTGAAGGACCTTCGATGACGTCACGGTCAGGTGACTGGTCACATGAGCGGTCACGGACCAATCACAGGCCAGTCACCTGACCGTGACATCATCGAGGGTCCTTCTTGCTGCAATTCTTAGGAACGGAGGCAGACGCTTACACCGGTGAGAGCCAGGCTTCTCGGAAGGGTGAGTATATACATATTTTTTATTTTTATTCTTTATTTTTAACATGAATATGGATCCCAGGGCCTGAAGGAGAGTCTCCTCTCCTTCAGACCCTGGGAACCACACGCTGTATAAGATGACTGGGCTTATAAGATGACCCCAGTCTTATACAGCGGGCATATCCCAAATTCCATATTTTATATGGAAAAGTTGGGGGTCGTCTTATACGCCCAGTCGTCTTATACACCAGAAAATACGGTACTTAACAAAAAAGTGTGAAACAACTGAAATTATGTCTTATATTCTAGGTTCTTCAAAGTAGCCACCTTTTGCTTTGATGACTGCTTTGCACACTCTTGGCATTCTCTTGATGAGATATTTTCAGTTGTTTCACACTTTTTTGTTAAGTATATAATTCCACATGTGTTAATTAATAGTTTTGATGCCTTCAGTGTGAATGTACAATTTTCATAGTCATGAAAATACAGAAAAATCTTTAAATGAGAAGGTGTGTCCAAACGTTTGGTCTGTACTGTATATATATATCTGTGTATATCTATCTCATACATTTTTTTTTTGGACAATGTTCAGACGGCTTCAAAGATTTCTAAATGTTTCCTAAAATTATGAAGATTTTACAAGCTGAATGATAACCTATATCCTGAACGATAAGTGCTAATTTTCACATCTTAATGATTTGTTTATATAATGTGCTGTATAACTGTTACAAGGTAAAAAACATTAGTCACTTCACAATGAAGAAAAAAACCAACTGAAAAGATAATTCTACTTTGGTCTTCAGTTTTACGCATATGCTCTGAATACTGTACTCATTTCTTGGAGTTTAGTTTAGCAGATAGAAAAAGGTGTGTTTCTCCGGGACCCAATGGATATACGGATAACTGTGTTACAATTAATTTCCAAATGTTACTCAAATATTCAATTTGATATTTACCGTATTTTCCGGCGTATAAGACGACTGGGCGTATAAGACGACCCCCCAACTTTACCAGTTAAAATATAAAATCTTCTTAAAAGTCGGGGGTCTTCTTATACACCCTATGTTGTCTTATAGGGCCGGTGAATATGTGCCTTTTGGGGGGGGGGGGGAGTGATCCTGATGACGAGGGGGCGTCTCACAGGAAAGTGAGTATCCCCCATTACCTTATCGTAGCGGTGCAGCGTGGGGGTCTCAGTGCTGGGAGTGGCGGCGGCGGCTGCTGTGCTCTGGTGCGGCGGCTGCTGTGCTCTGGTGCGGCGGCTCCTCTTCTGTGTGGGGCCTCTGTGCTGTGCGGTGGCGGTGGCGGCGGCATATCTTTATCCAGTTGGGGCTCCTCCGGCATCTCCTTAGCCCTGGAGGCCCCGCCGCAACTCCATGAGTGCAATGCAGCGGCCATTTTCCCGGAGGCAGCTCAATAGGTGCGATGCGGTGGCCTCCGGGAAAATGGCCGCTGCTCAGATTCAGATCTCGTCCCGAAATCTCGGGACACGAGATCTGAATCTGAGCAGCGGCCATTTTCCCGGAGGCCACCACATTGCACCGATGGAGTTGCGGCGGGGCCTCCAGGGCTAAGGAGATGCCGGAGGAGCCCCAACTGGATAAAGATACGCCGCTGCCGCCGCCACCTCACAGCACAGAGGCCCCACACAGAAGAGGAGCCGCCGCACCAGAACACAGCAGCCGCCGCCGCTCCCAGCACTGACACCCCCACGCTGCACCGCTAGGATAAGGTAATGGGGATTACTCACTTTCCTGTGAGACGCCCCCTCGTCATCAGGATCACTCCCCCTCCCCACCCACCATATACACCGGCGTACAAGTCGATTCCCGGCGTATAAGACGACCCCCGACTTTTAAGAAGATTTTCGGGGGTTAAAAAGTCGTCTTATACGCCGGAAAATACGGTAATTGTATCTACGAGGGGCGTTCATTAAAGATTTCCCCTGACCCACTTCTATTTATCACCGGATGCTGAAACTGCACATGTGTAATGATATAAGTCTCTATAGGTTACGTGCCAATTTGCAACTCAGAACTGATAATGATCTTGATTTTACAGGTGCTGAAGTGGTGTGAGGTTTGATAATGGACCCAGTGGAATACAGAGTAGTCGTCAAGTTCCTTTATTTGGAAGGCTGCACACCAAAGACATTCGATGAGATGAAAGAGGTATATGGTGATGATTTACCATCATATGTGGTAGTCAAGAACTGGCATTGTCAATTCAAATGTGGTCAGACTTCGGTGCAAACAGCTCCAATTCCAGGGCGACCCCAATCTGCTATTGATGAACACGCCATCCAGCAAGTGGAGTTCGCCATTTTGGAAAATCACCCCCGCATAACCATTCGCCACCTAGCCCAAAGTATCAAGATTAGTGTGGGATCCGTGGAAAAAATCATCCAAGACCATCCTCACATACATAAGGTATCCTCTCATTGGGTTCCCTGGCTGCTCACACCTTTCCAGAAGCAGGTACGAGTTGAATGCTTTCAGGCTCTATTGATGATGTGCCATGGAAACTAGAGGACTTTTTCAACAGACCGATCACACAGGATGAAAGCTGGGTCCATCACTATGATCCTGAGACTAAACTCCAGTTGATGCAATGGAAGCATCATGATTCACCGCCTCTAAGAAAGGCATGTGCCCAGCCCTTGGCAGCCAAGGTCATACTCACAGTATTTTGGGACCAGCACGGAGTAGTACTGATGGATTTCCTAGCAAAGGGTACATGATCACTGGGGCATACTATGCGTCACTGCTGTGGAAATTGCTGGAGGCCATCAAAACTTCACCAAAGGTATCCGCCTTCTGTGAGACAATGCACCTGTTCACAACTCACATGTTGTCCAAATAGAAGCATGCTCCTGTGGCTTTTTAATTCTACCGCATTCCCCTTATTCACCCGACTTCGCACCATGAGACTTCCACCTCTTTCCAAGTTATTCTTGAAGGGCAAGCATTTTCCATATGATGAGACTCTGATATCCGAAGTCATAACATGGTTTTTGGAGCAACCTGTCGACTTCTACAAGCGAGGTGTTTACAGTTGCGTAAAGAGATGGGAGAAGTGTGCGTCCCTAGGTGGCACCTATGTGGAGAAGAACTAATAACTGCCAAGTTTAATTGCTCTCAGTCCACAGGAAGTGGATCAGGGGAAATCTTTAATGAACACACCTCGTAGTTAATTTAATCTAGCTACTGTCAGTACACTCTATGGTCCTCATATGTATGCAAAATTTTTCCCAGAAATTACATTGATGACATATTTATTATATCTGAGGTCTGATTTCTGGGACCACAGATTCCTAGATGGATGGTTGTTACACTATCACTTCTGCCCAGAATGTTTTAAGAACAAGGCAAAGGAAATTTTAACCAACAATATTAGGGATGTAAAGTATACATTTTCTTGCTTGATCTTTTTGAATTGAAAAATAAAAGTGGTCAAATTATGTTTTCTTTCTTAAGCTCTGGGAAAGTTGAGGCAGCAAAAGAGGAGATTCTTGGTAACAACATGTTCTTTATTCGATATCAATTACAAAACAAAAGCAGGAAGACTCTGCAGGCAACGTTTTGGCCATAATTGGTCTTTATCAAGACCAGAGAAGAATTCATACTTTTGTTTTTTAGTTTCAATAAATTTTATTTTTTGAAATGCAAAAGAATTCAAAGATTTTCTCATAACTAATTCCCGCGCAGGGGAGATTATACATAAGCAATCAAATTCTAATAAAACTTTAACAGTTTTAAACATTAGAACGTAAAGACATAGACAAAAGGTAAAAGAAACGAGAGGAAGGGGGGGAGGGAAATTAAGAGATCTCACACTGCGCCGTAGCAATGATAACGAATTAAGTCGAAAGGCGAGTCCGAGGAGGTCCACCAGAATGCAGGCAGACCCTCCAAGGGATAGCGTTAAGACTTGACCAAGGTTAATATTGGTGTCCTTTTCAATCCAAGGTTTCCTGATCTGGTAGAAAATATCCCATGAGTCATTTCTTGTAGCCTGTATTCGTTCGTAAAGCATGATGGTGTTCATCTTATCTATGACCGTTGATATTGAAAGGGTAGTTGTTTTCCATCTCATCGCGATATGTAGCTTTGTAGCCATACAAAGCTGGCTGACCAGGTTATGAAGTTTGTTGGTAAAGCCAGGATATTTGGCTCCTAAAAGGAATACGGTTGGGTCAAGTTGGACCGCTCTGCCGAACAGTCCTTCTACTATAGATTTAATCTTTCGCCATAATGCAGAGACGGCCGGGCAATCCCACCATATGTGCTTTATATCTCCCAAGGCGCCGCATCCCCTGAAACATCGATCTGATAAATTTGGGTAAACAGCATGGAGTTTGTTCGGAACTTGATATGCCCTATGTAATAGCTTAATGGATGTCTCTACAAAAGAGGTTTGGTGACTACCTTTGGAAAGTGAACAGCAACATTTTCGCCAGTCCTCTAGGGGCATAGTCATATTTAAATCCCTCTCCCATTGTGTCATATATTTAGGCTTTTCACCCCCTTGTATATTATTTAAAGACGAGTATATTAGGGAGATAGTTCCCCTGCCCAGGGGATCATCCAAGCATTTCTGCTCATAACTGGTAGGGCGAAGAGGGGTCCTATGCTGTAAGATTTGTTCAGCAAAGTGAAAGATTTGCTTTATACGTAATATTTCTATAGCTGGTGGTGCATACTTTTGCATAAATTCTTGTTTAGTGAATAGTATGTTAAAAGGCGTGGTAAGATGTTTCAGAATGGTTATACCGTTAGATACCCACCAGGAGAAGGGACGGGGATCCAGCCCTGGTGGAAATGAGGGATTATGAAAAAGGTGAGTCAATAGGGAAGTTTTAGATTGTAGACAATTTTTGAACCTTTCCTTCCTCCAAAGCATCAGGGAATGGGCAGTGAACGGGGTTGTTGTATGGAGACCTTTCGGGAGCTTCTGTAAAGACCAAAAAAGACCAGGTAATGTGGATGGGGCCAAAAAAGAAGATTCAAGTCCAACCCACCTAGGCACATTATTTTTGTCTGCACAGGCATTTGTTAACTGGGCTAATTGGGCTGCCCTATAATATAATGCAAAGTTGGGCAGTGACAGGCCTCGTAATTTTCTATTGATAAACATGTTTTTTTGTCGAATTCTGGGTTTTTTCCCCTGCCATATGAATTTTGAAATCATGCTGTGAATCTCTTGTAACGTCCTGGGAGGTAGGCGGATGGGTAGGGAGCGGAATATATACAAAAATCATGGTAGGGAGACCATCTTAATGGCGTGCAGTCTACCAAGCCAGGATAGAGTCGTGGAGGACCACCTGGCAAGGTCGGATCTAAGATTTCGTATTAGAGGGATGTAGTTCCACTTAAATAGGGTCGACCTATGGGGAGTTAGGTTGACTCCGAGATAGGTTAGGGATTGCTCTTTTTTAGTAAATTTGAATTGGGAAACTGTTATTTTGTGTTTCTTTAGGGGTATTAATGAACAAGGCCTCGGATTTGTCTACGTTGATCTTAAGACCAGAGATCAGCTCAAACTCGTGGAGGACTGCAAATAGATTTGGAAGTGTAATGATGGGATTAACAAGGGTCAGAAGTAGGTCATCTTCGAAAAGGCTAGACTTATATTGTTCTTCCTTGTCTGTGGGTCCGCTAATGTTAGGATTGGTTCTAATAGCTTCAGCCAGGGGCTCCATGGCTAGGGCAAATAGAGCTGGTGATAGCGGGCAGCCCTGCCTTGTACCTCGTTGTATGTTGATAGGGGTAGGTTGGTTGGATGGTAATTTTAAATAAGCCGTAGGGCTATCATATAGTAGTTGAAGGCTCAAAATAATACCACGAGGAATGCCGAATTTTGAAAGAACTTCGAATAAGTAGGTCCAAGAGACTGAGTCAAAAGCCTTCTCTATGTCAAGTGCTAGTAAAAGCAGGGATTGTTTATGATGATTTGCTGAGTGTATTAGGTTAAGGTTCCTCCTAATATTGTCAGGGCCCTGCCTTTTAGGAATAAATCCCACCTGATCTCGATGAACCAATGCAGGTAGAATTTTATTAAGTCTGGCCGTGATGATGGACGTAAATATTTTTAAATCTACATTCAGTAGTGAGATGAGCCTGTAATTCTTAGGATAGAGATGGTCTTTCTTTAGTTTTGGAATTACTGTCACGTGGGCAGTATAGAATTCAGGTGGCATTTGGGTCCCACTTAACAGGGCGTTACAGAAGTTTTGAATATGAGGTATGAGTATGTTGTCAAACTTTTTGTAATATAGCGCCGTGAGCCCATCAGGCCCGGGGGCTTTATTTATTTATTTATTTTTTGATTGTTGTTTTTATTTAATCTGTGTTAATTGGTAGTTGGAGTTGATCGACGTCAGAGGCAGACACCCTAGGAAGCGCCAGATCTTTAAGGAAGGTTTGAAGACGCTGTGGGGGTGGGGGCTGAGGGGAAGAGTAAAGATTTTGGTGGTATTTTTGAAACGTATTATAAATAACATCTGGGTGGGCAGTAATTTGACCCGTTGGATCTTTGATAGAGGGGATGTTATTTAAAAGTTCTCTACTTCTGAGTTTGCGTGCCAGCATGCTGCTTGGTTTGTTGGCATGTTTGTGGAAGGTTGATTTAGTCCATGTTAATGCTCTTTCAGATCCATTTGTTAGAATAGAATTTAATTGTAACTTAACTTCACGGATCTGTTTAATTAGGTAGAGTGATGAGACAGATTGGTTTGCTTGTTCTAATTTAGAGAGCTTATTTTCCAATCGTAGTTGCAGTTCTGACCTTTGTCTTTTTTTGTTAGAGGCAATTTTGATTAACGAGCCAGTTATAAATTTTTTATGTGCCATCCACACAGTTCCGGGCGCCACTTCGTTAGTGTTATTAGTTTGAAAATATAGATTTAGATTGTCTTTTATGATAGATAGGACGGAAGGGTCGGTTAGAAGGGACTCATTCAATCTCCATTTAAACAGCCTAGAGGAGGTGGTATTAAATTTGAAAGGGAAGGTGGGGAGGAAGGAAAAGGGATTAGAGAAGGGGTAGAAAGGGAGGGAGGGGGGAAGGTGGGGGAGAGTATGAGGGGAAGAGAGAGGTAAGGGGGAATATGAATGGTATAGGTAGGATAGGTCGGTCTGTTGTAAATGGACCGAGCACTGATTGTTTGTATACTTGGATTCAGTGCTTGATGGTTATGATAAATTCGGAGGAGAGCATGGCAGCTCTCTGGCCTTACGGCAACGTCTGAGGATGTGTATAGCTTCCGTTTAAGTTAGATTGTAGGTCAAGTAAATCAGGTGACCCGAATATTTTGGCTTCTTGTTCTGGGGGGAGTTCTTCCACTCTCTTGCTGGTCTGGGTTTTCTCTGGGGGAGGGAAGAGGTATCAGCAGAGACTGGGATCCCGGCTTTAGTCAGAGCCTGTGTCCCCTCTTCCAATGTCCGGCAAGTGTACATTTGAGATTTAAATGTGAAGTTAAGGGCGAACGGGAAGCCCCACCGGTATTTGACTTGAGGCGCCTGCAAGGAAGCTGTAATCGGCCTAAGGGACCTTCTCCTGGCTAGTGTGGTGGCCGCAATGTCAGCATAAATGTGTACAGAATCTGGTAGGCCAGGTAAAATAGGGTGTTCTCTAGCTGCCAACAGGATCTGATCACGTGTCTCCTCATAATGCAACTTTAACCCCTTACTGACATCGGACGGGAAAATACGTCCGATGTCAGCTCCCCTGCTTTGATGCAGGGCTCCGCGGTGAGCCCGCATCAAAGCCGGGACAAGCTGTTTTGAAAAGCTGACATGTGCCCGCAATAGCGGCGGGTGAAATCGCGATTCACCCGCCGCTATTAACTAGTTAAATGCCGCTGTCAAACGCAGACAGCGGCATTTAACTACCGCATCCGGCCGGGCGGCCGGAAATGACGGCATCGCCGACCCCCGTCACATGATCGGAGGTCGGCGATGCTTCAGAATGGTAACCATAGAGGTCCTTGAGACCTCTATGGTTACTGATTGCCGGTAGCTGTGAGCGCCACCCTGTGGTCAGCGCTCATAGCACACCTGTTTTTCTGCTACATAGCAGCGAACAGCAGATCGCTGCTATGTAGCAGAGGCGATCGTGTTGTGCCAGCTTCTAGCCTCCTATGGAGGCTATTGAAGCATGGCAAAAGTAAAAAAAAATGTGAAAAAAATAAAAAAAATATAAAAGTTTAAATCACCCCCCCTTTCGCCCCAATCAAAATAAATCAATTTAAAAAAATCAAATCTACACATATTTGGTATCGCCACGTTCAGAATCGCCCGATCTATAAAAAAAAAGCATTAACCTGATCGCTAAACGGCGTAACGAGAAAAAAAATTGAAACGCCTGAATTACGTTTTTTTGGTCGCCGCGACATTGCATTAAAATGCAATAACGGGCGATCAAAAGAACGTATCTGCACCGAATTGGAATCATTAAAAACGCCAGCTCGGCACGCAAAAAATAAGCCCTCAACCGACCCCAGATCATGAAAAATGGAGACGCTACGAGTATCGGAAAATGTCGCAATTTTTTATTTTTTTTTAGCAAAGTTTGGAATTTTTTTTCACCACTTAGGTAAAAAATAACTTAGTCATGTTAGGTGTCTATGAACTCGTAATGACCTGGAGAATCATAATGGCAGGTCAGTTGTAGCATTTAGTGAACCTAGCAAAGAAGCCAAGCAAAAAACAAGTGTGGGATTGCACTTTTTTTGCAATTTCACCGCACTTGGAATTTTTTTCCCGTTTTCTAGTACACGACATGGTAAAACCAATGATGTCGTTCAAAAGTACAACTCGTCCCGCAAAAAATAAGCCCTCACATGGCCAAATTGACGGAAAAATAAAAAAGTTATGGCTCTGGGAAGGAGGGGAGTGAAAAATGAACACGGAAAAACGAAAAATCCCATGGTCATGATGGGGTTAATATCACATCTCTAGGCATGTCATTAGAACGTAGCTTACCCAGGGCCCTGTGTATTCTGGTAATATGAAGCAGGTACGGGTCCAGGTCCGGTAGTAATGCCGCAAAGAGGGCTGTCGCAGTATCCTTAAGGGCAACTATATGTTCAGGGAGCCCTCGTATCCGTATGTTGCTCCTACGAGACCTATTCTCGTAATCTTCGCATCTAAGTTCAAGTTCAGCAATGCGGTCTGTATGGAGCTTGAGGGTCTCCTGGTCCTCTTCTAATGCGTCTGTCACAGCGTCCATTTTCTCCTCCAGACTGTTTGTACGCTGCATAATTTCCTGTAGCTTGGAAGATATACTTTGCATAGCGGAGGTAAGTTCCGCCCGGAAGGTCTCTTGCAGGGACTTCGTGAGGGCTGCAGTAGATATTACGGCTTCCATATTCGGGTGTTTTCCTCTTGCTCTGCATCGCCATCGCAATGTGCTGCTGCAGACATTGGTAGTGAGGCAGTTGCGGCGGCCATTTTGGGAGAAGTACCGCTCATGAGGAGGTCCGTGATAGTTCGACCCGCCGACTGTGCTGCGCTTCCCTTCTTCTGCATCACGAGCTGCCTCTTTCCCTGGGGTGTATGGCCTCCGGTAGTGGTGCGTTTACCGTGCTCTGGTCGCTAGTTGGGGTTGATTTGGGTCAGTCGGGCGGCGGAGCTCAGCACAACATGTCCGTCACTGCCGGGGTCCGCGCATGCGCCCCCATACTTTTGTTTTTTAATTGATATGGAATGAAGAACAAGTTTCTTACCAAGAATTTGCTGTTTTGGTGCCTCGGCTTCCCTGAATCTCTACATTGCTTTTGGACCTGGTGGGAGGTCCAGCCGAGTTCAGCACAAGTGATCAATAATGCCTATGACGTCAACATCGGACTGAGTTCTTCCTTAAGTTTGCAAGATTGTGGTAAGAAAAGTATTTGACTGAACCGTATAAATATACCATAAGGCGGATTTGTCTCAGGTTGGAACTAATTATATGATTCAAATTAGAAAATGTGTCAATATGGTTATCAAAATTCTATACTGTATATTCAGCAGAAAAAAAATTAAAAAAGTTAGATCATGATACTGTTTTTCAAATCTGCAAAATAGATGTATGTAAACAACATGTATGTAAGTACCTGGATAAGAATGAAGTGATTAACCAGAGTCAGCATGGCTTTGTAACTAATAAGTCATGTCAAACTACCGTAACTTAATTTCCTTCTATGACAGAATCACTGACAGGGTGGATAAGGGAAATGCTGTAGATATAGTATATCTTGAATTCAGCAAAGCATTTGACAAAGTATCTCACACAATCCTTATTGAAAAAATGACTAAGTATGGAATGGACGAGGCAACTATTAGGTGGATTTTTAACTGGCTTAGTGATCGGACCCAAAGAGTGGTCATAAATGGCTGCACATCCAGTTGGAAGAATGTCTCAAGTGGGGTACCACAGGGTTCTGTCCTGGGCCCTGTATTGTTCAACATCTTTATCAATGATTTAGATGAAGAAATTGAGGGTACACTAATTAAATTTGCTGATGACACAAAGCTAGGAGGGATAGCTAATACTACAGAAGAGAGAGAGGATTCAAAAAGATATAAATAAACTGGAGCAGTGGGCAGCAACTAAAAGAATAATTTTTAACAAGAAAAAATGCAAAGTACTAAATCTGGGCAATAAAAATGAAAAAAGAATTTACAGAATGGGAGGAATAGGGCTAAGCAACAGCACATGTGAAAAAGACTTGGGTATACTAATAGATCCTAAACTGAACATGAGTCAACAGTGTGATGCAGCAGCAAAAAAGGCAAATGCAATTCTGTGATGTATTAACAGAAGCATACTGTCTAGATCACGTGAAGTCATTATTGCCCTCTACTCCTCTTTGGTTTTGGGTACCACATTTTAAAAAAAGACATCAACAAACTGGAGCAAGTTCAGAGAAGAGTGACCAGAATGGTGACTGGTCTGCAAACCATGTCCTATGAGGATCGGTTGCAGGATTTCCGAATGTTTCGCTTGCAAAAAAGAAGACTGAGAGACTTAATAGCTGTCTACAAATATCTCAAGGGATGTCACATTGCAGAAGGATCATCTTTATTCTCATTTGCACAAGGAAAGACTAGAAGCAATGGGATGAAACTGAATGGGAGGAGACACAGATTAGATATTAGAAAAAACTTTTTGACAGAGTGATCAATGAGTGGAACCGACTGCCCCGAGAGGTGGTGAGTTCTCCTTCAATGGAAGTCTTCAAACAGAGGCTAGACAGACATCTGTCTGAGATGATTTAGTGAATCCTGCTTTGAACAGGGGGTTGGACCAGATGACCCAGGAGGTCCCTTCCAACTCTACCATTCTGTGATAAGATGTCATGTGTACATGAGGAAAACCACAATTTATGGCAATTATATGACATGTAGCCAATATTATTTAGCAGTTTTCTCATCTGCAGACACTATTCACTAGAAGCTTCTAGTCCATTTTTATAAACTTCTATAGGCAGGAGCTGCATTTTGAAGACAGATCTGTAGACAGATTTGAGGCGTTTTTGAGAGTGAGTAACTAGTGGGTGAGAGAAGACTTTATTGATGAGTGGGAACAGAGGCATTTTTGGAGACCCCCTCTTATGAGCAGAATGGGTCTTTTTTGTTGCATGTCTCAATGGAGTACCACTGTGCATATTTAACCACCGCTCCATTCATTCTCTATGGGATTCATGGAAAAAGCTATCAATCAGCAGAGGGAGGACGGGGCTATCCTGCTGCTCATGAATAGGGTGAGTTGTGCTGCAACTAATAGTAATTTCTTGAAAAGTAGGGAAGAAAAAAGTGACCCATGGATAGAATTAGTGTCTCTGACTTTATTTTATGAGTGAGTATGGCAGCATAAACCTGGTGACAGATTTCCTTATGATCAGTATATAATCTATAGTTACTCAAATACAGTATTCATTGTGATAATACTAACATACCTAACACAAATATTTAGATAAAATGTAATAATAATTGAAGCCAGAGATATCACAGTGATCACTAACTTTAGCTTTGTATTATTTCATAAATTGATGAGGCTCAGGAACTAAGAAAAGCTTTCCCCACATCCTCTATGGCTATGCAATAATGGTGGAGAAATAGCTGTCAGCTTCTAGAAATAGTAGATGTTGGTTATTTTAGTTTTAATAAAGATAAGAATAAAAAATATGTGAACAACTGAATATACAAATTATTTTCCTTTCTCTGATGTATTATACTGATGTCAAACAGAAATCAGTCCCAGGAGCGCTGAAGGAGACAACATATGTAGTTTACCACAACGCGTTTCGACGGTAAACACCGTCTTCTTCAGGTGGGAGTTTTCTGGTGTTTACCGTCGAAACGCGTTGTGGTAAACTACATATGTTGTCTGAGTTTCCTTCAGCGCTGTCTGTTTGACATTCGCTCTTATCCTCCCTTGGAGGTATTCAGCTGGAGCTGCGGTGGTGCTCGACATCTCCCCTTCCCTGGGTTGATTCCTCTGCGCTCCCCTGTGACTGCTTTCACTTATTTTTATTTTGTATTTTACTGATGTGTCTCACTGCCCTTGACAACACCACCTACAGCATAGCGCGTATCACTTTGTATTGGTGCACTAGGTGTTAATAGCTGCTCTAATGATATGGGCACATCAGAAAAAAATAGTGTTAAAATCTATCAATTAATTAGATCATGTCAGATACCTCATGTATCAAACTTGTCTAAATGTACTGTCCATTGTAATGAGAGCTTAGCCTTCATGTTTAAAAGCATTTTAGTAAATTAAAGTGGAGCTCTGGCTGGTTATTATAGGCATAAGCAGCATGTGTTATTTTTGCACCTGGGGCCCTATTACGTTGGTTCTGCAGTATCACTAAATACTCCTGTTTATGGCATCACGTAACTCCTGAGTAAATGCAGATGCCCACATTGTACCGTTGCTTGTGCACAGAAGTGTTCTGGAGGTATTCTTCATTGCTGTTAGGAGTGAACATGATGCCACACAAATAGCACTACTACTTATAGAGCACTTCATACTCTTCTGGGTGCAGTGTTCAAGAGGCTTATAGTGAATGTCAGCTCAGGATGATAAGCCCCGCCGCTCGGTGCTTCACGGCGGGGCCAATCATTTATATACACCTTCCCATCTGCTTGGTTTCCATCTATCTCCACCCTTCTCTGGCTCTATGAATCAAACAAGAGGGGGGATGTAGATTGAGGGAAAACAAGCAGGTGGGAGGGTGTATTCCGAGTAAAGGGACTTGGTTTGAACAGTCATCTTGTGCAGACAGAGTCCC
Organism: Ranitomeya variabilis; assembly: GCF_051348905.1. NCBI lineage: Eukaryota > Metazoa > Chordata > Amphibia > Anura > Dendrobatidae > Ranitomeya > Ranitomeya variabilis. The sequence continues at coordinate 164,372,355 of NC_135238.1, read as the reverse complement.
TTTAAACAGGACCTGTCATCACGTTGCAAGTGGCAGGTTTTGGCTCACATTTTATTCTCCCGAGTATACCATTTTTTCCTTTTTTAAATCCATCATATAGTGCCGGAGATATGGGCCTTTTTATTTGGTGCAAATTTTTAGTGGTCTTTATTAAGGTGGTTTGTCTAACAGGGTAATTTTGTAGAGCGGTCTAATGTCACCCCCCAGAGAATCCAGTGAGCAATGCCCCTTGGTAAAGACCATAAAAATTTCCACTAACTAAAAATGGCCCGTTTCTTGGGAACTGTATGGCGGATTTAAAAAAGAAAAAGAAAGGAATACTGAGAGGAGAAGCATAAATATAATAAGAGCAGAAACAGACCACTTTTGACCTGGTGACATGCTGTAAAGCATCACTCCGTTATTTTGTTTAGAGTGGTGCTACTAAACTCCAGTCCCAGCCCTCTGTCTTATACTTACCTTGTAGTGAAGCCACTCCAGTCCCGCGGCGCAATCTTGTGACCACAGCTTCAGAGAAGTAACAGTCATAAACTCTCACTCTCTCAATTCAAGTGTACGAGAGCCAGAAGGAGGATCTCATAGACGTGAAATTAGTTGTGACCGCCATGTTCAGCAATCTGCCTGAGACTGATGGGAGCAACTGTGATAGGAGAAGACAGCGGCTGGTAAGTATCAGACTAGGTGCAGGGACCTTATATTGGAAGCACCACTCCAGCTCTGCAATAAAAAAAATGCTGGAGTGGTGCCTTAAAGTACTTACTGTACATCATGTGCACAGTGTGTGCCATATTATGAAGGTACCCTACTGGATCTGGAAGAGAATATGTTGCCCCATGGAGGAACTGTACAATTCAATATAGAGGACACTATCGGCTCATATTGTTTGATCTTGCTTGGTCAGTTCCCTTCAGCTCTGTGCCTAATTAGCCTTCTTTTCTACAACCACAGGTATTACAGGTTACCGCTATAACTTCTTTTTTTTACATGGAACTGGTTTAACCCTCATCTTATACAGTATTTACACTGAGGAGCTCTGAATCTGTCTTCTAAGTCACTTAACAGAGGAATTACACATTAGTAACACTGACAATGAAGAAATGACAATGAGATACAGACTATATTCTAATAAATTTGATAGAGCTATAGACAATGACCACTAACCATTTTACTACCACAATCTCTCTCAGCTTCTCCTTTGCTTCAGGGGGAATTAATAACTGAAATTTTGAAAATCATCATTCACTGAACTGGAATTACCTAAAATTTAACCATTTTGCACACAAATGTCCAGACTGCATAGATTTTAAAATATTTCAATATCCTTGACTGAGACATTTTTCAAGCTCTTTTTTTACTATTTATATGAAGATGTCAGCTTTCGAAATATGTTTTTCTTTCAAAAGTCACTGTTAACTCTGATTGTTTTAGATTGGAATCACACTTTTTTTCCTAAGTAAAATGCTTTTACAGTTTTTGTTGCACTTTTTTTCTTAGCCAAAGCCAGAAGAGGATCAAGAGCGAAGGGAAGGTACAAGTTCTTCCTTTACATTCTACCTAAAAATTGCCACAGAAACTGTGATGTTTTGGCTAAAATGCTGTGTGTGAAACCACCTTCAGGAGATGTCTCTAGCCTTTATTCATTGACCCCTGGTAAGGAACAGGTGAGAGATAAAACACTTCTACACACACACTGTATACACACTGTACTGGCTCACAATTGTGAAATGTGCAGGTTTCTCTGTGCTTTCTATTTCCATGTCAAGTTCAAGAGTAATCATCAGTTTGATGTTGACGAGCGTATAAATTGGACGTGTGCTCGTCTGTATTTGATCTTATACATTTTTTAGTGTAGATGTCACACAGACATCACACGAACTTAAAAAATGGACACACCGATGGCACACAGATGAAAAGTAATTGAAAATCGCCCTAGTTTTCTGACTGAAACTCAGACAATTTTTCTTACACTCGTCTGCAGCCGGCCTAATACTTATTTTTGACAAAGACAGCAGATAGCCTATTAGTCTGATATAATTTGTTTGTAATAGCTTTTCAAATCTAAAATTTGTCCAAGAGGACCTGTCATTTGCCATAAATATGTATTTTTTTTAATCTGGTGTAAAGGATACTGTTCTTCTGAATTTGCTATTTTTTTTATTCCTGAGATAGGACTCCCTCTTCACTGTATGTAAATACAGTATTGTTAGCCAAGCGGGCATGGTCCTCAAATAGACTCCCATACAGAAGAGTTGAAGACCATACATCTTTGGCAAAAAATATTTGATTTATATTCATGGGTCCAAATGGTCCTGGGTTCGAGTTTCCCGCAGGTATGCCCGTTTCCTCCCACACTTTAAATGGGGACATTGATGAAGATGTCTGTAAAGTGCTGTGGCATGAATGGCGCTATTTAAGTGAGTAAAATAAAAAAAATACAAATAAATATAAATAAAATACACTTTCCCACTGTGACTATACTACTTGGTATTCATTTTTTTTTCCTTGGGTCCTGTGAATGATGTTCGATACTGTATGATGTAAAATCTGCTACCATGAAAAAATAAGATCTGATCTACAGTACCTGGCAGTAGCCATTAAACAGTGTGACGGACCTGAGATGTTCCGCTCCGTTTACATCCGAACACAACCGGTAGTGATAACAGTTGACTGGTTGGGGTGATGGATTTTGGATATATACCGATCTTATATTGATGACCCATTCTAAGAAAAGGTCAGCAGTATAAAAGTACTGGAAATCCAATTGATATTTGTTTTTTGGATATTGGACTAGGGCTTCAGTTATGAGATTTCTTGTCACCCATAAAGCTGTGCTAAAAACTGACTTTTATGTCACACAATAATGTAATAAATACAGAATCCATTATCCACAGTTATCTATCACCGATAAATAACTGTTAAAGTTCTGTAGAATCTTATATTGCTTCTTGAGCAGCAACATAAACCAAAGTAGTCGTCTCTGCCAGAAGCAAAATGCTACACCAAGAAGAAGGATCTGAAAATAAACCTCCTCAGACTGGCACTGATTACTCAATGAACACCTACAAGTATTGAGGGCTTACATTTATAGCAACAGATAGATCTGCACCTTTCATGACCAGCCAGAATGGGGCATGGAGAGAATAATGGAGAAACAGATCGAGAGGGAGGGGATGGCTTCTGGCTTTAAAAGCTGGCCTCCATCCTCTCTCTACTTCCTACATCACAATGACAGACAGATAGCATTCATACCTAGACAGGCTGATCTCGCCATCACGCCCATGGGAGTCGTCAAGAACATTAGGTTCGCTGCAGGAGGGGGAGGGAGATGAAGCATTGAAGGAAAAGAAAAAGCAAACAGAAAACAAAACAAAAAAGAAAATCTGCATGCAAAAGTATAAAAACTCAAATATGTATACAAATGAACTGAACAAAAGTACAAAACAACAGCAAATCATCTACGGTTCTCGGCATTCTGCACTTAAAAAATTACAAGAGTGGGGCAGAGAGAGCTCGATGGGGGAAGGGGAAAATGCACTGCCAAAAATTAAATTGAGGAGAAACAGGAGATAAGGAGGACTGAGCAAGAGCTTATGGTTCATGACCTGGAGATTAAAGCAGCAGTACTAGGGGAAAATTCCAGAATTAGGTTTCTGTCAGGTAATCTATCAGCTGATCCATCCTGCCTGAGCCATGGCTGCAGAATGAATCAGTGATCTGCTCCGGCATTGCAAACATCTGTTTCTCTGAAACACCGGGGTGCCTTCAAAATACAGAAGCACAGCTCAGTTTGAGTTGACTAGCTGCTTTTCCATGCCTACACAGCTACACTGAAAGGTCCCTCACATAGGGAGAGCTGTCAGTGTTATTGAGTGGGCAGGGAGAAGATGGCGTGACCTACCTCCTGGACTAGACTTCCTAGTCACCTTGTCCCTGTACGCACCTTTAATTTGTTTTTCTCTGCAGCGATATCATACATAAATCATTAATCCCCACCAGTGCTCAGTGACAGACTTGGGGCCCCTAAGTCCATCAGAGAACCTGGTAACATTGACTTTTAATTGATTTATAACCTTTGTATTTATCATTGCACACACATGGCATATCAAAAATAGGGTTGAATACATTTGTGAATCCACGCATAAGAAAAAAAAACCCTAGAAGCAAGAGATTTGCTTCCTAGTCAACTCCACATGATGTTGTTTTCTGCTGGCTGGACCTTGGAAGTTTGGTTTGGATATCCTCTCCATATTGAGTAGAGAGGGAGTGTGTTTTTATATAAAGGATTGGGTGGCTCGTGACATCAACGATGACACCATTGTTTGATTCGGAAATAGCATTTGTAATAACTACTAACTTGTAATGACTACTAGTCTTCCACATCTTTGCTCCTTCATGTTTAATGTTCATGGTCCAAAACTAATGCTCACTATTGGGATCCAGGAGGAACAAATTATATATTTATCAAGGTCAAACCCATTCTATAATGCCACGAAACACTTAAATTGCCCCCACAGTATAACTAGTAGATATGTATCACTTGTACATTACTTTTATTATTGGGACAACTGACAACTAGGAATTCAATATGCATGAATCTGGATAAGTTCACAAGACCACATTTTGGGTAAAAATGATGTCTGTGATAAAGCAAACAGCACTCGTACCAATGTTACTTAATGGGGATGTTCAGATGAGTTTTTTTGAGACCGAATTTGCGAGAGAAAAATAATCACAGCATACACTAGTGTCTTCTGAATGTTGAAGGCGACTCGCCTATTCAAGTCTATGGGTGCGTTCAAGTTGCAATTCATTAGCATAGAAAGTCATGTAAATGTTTAATAACTGCTGCTGCTAAAAAATAGATTGTAAATGGATGAAAAATTAGAAGAAAAAAAATTGTCTAACTTTTCTGGATGGAACTCAGATGACTTTTTCATATGCTTGTTCTTTTAAAGTGGTTTAACGATAAGGGTATGTTTCCACGTTCAGGAAACGCTGCATGTTTGACGCTGCATAGAGCCGCAGCGTCAAACACGCAGCGTCCAGATGTTACAGCATAGTGGAGGGGATTTCATGAAATCCTGTCTCCGCTATGCAGTAAAAGACGCATGCGGCAGACCTGCGGGAACGGACATGCGGCTCATCTCTTCAGAACGCAGCATGGCCTGACAATGCTCAAACAACGCATGAACAATGCAGGTGACCTGCCAGTGACCTCAGGTGCAGATTTGGTGCAGATTTTACCTGCGTAAAATCCTGACCAAATCCTGAACGTGGACACATACCCTAAAGGCCCCGTCTCACTTAGCGATTTACCAACGATCACGACCAGCGATACGACCTGGCCGTGATCGTTGGTAAGTCGTTGTGTGGTCGCTGGGGAGCTGTCACACAGACAGCTCTCCCCAGCGACCAACGATCAGGGGAACGACTTCGGCATCGTTGAAACTGTCTTCAATAATGCCGAAGTCCCCCTGCAGCACCCGGGTAACCAGGGTAAACATCGGGTTACTAAGCGCAGGGCCGCGCTTAGTAACCCGATGTTTACCCTGGTTACCAAAAAAAACAAACAGTACATACTCGCCTTTCGGTGTCCAGGTCCCTTGCCGTCTGCTTCCTGCTCTCACTGAGCCGCCGTACTGTGAGAGCAGAGCGCAGCGGTGACGTCACTGCTGTGCTCTCACTTCTCACTGTACGGCCGGCAGTCAGTGAGAGCAGGAAGCAGACGGCAAGGGACCTGACGGACATCAGAAGGCGAGTATGTATTGTTTTTTTTTTTTTACATTTACGCTGGTAACCAGGGTAAACATCGGGTTACTAAGCGCGGCCCTGCGCTTAGTAACCCGATGTTTACCCTGGTTACCAGTGAAGACATCGCTGGATCGGTGTCACACACACCGATTCAGCAATGTCAGCGGGGCCTCAACGACCAAAAAAAGGTCCAGGCCATTCCGACACGACCAGCGATCTCGCAGCAGGGGCCTGATCGCTGGTACGTGTCACACATAGCGAGATCGCTATGGAGGTCGCTGTTGCGTCACAAAACTTGTGACTCAGCAGCGATCTCGCTAGCGATCTCGCTATGTGAGACGGGGCCTTAAGGCTAGTTCTGCTGCTTTAATCACACATTGTTGGTCTTGGAAATCATGACCATGTAAATTCAATGGAAAGCACCAAAATGGTGTAGATTGAATCAGACACAAGCGAGTCGCGACCATTGAAGTGCTCCCTTTCTTCAATTATACAAAAAAAATATTGCTGCTACAGTATATAACATACAAAGCAAGAATCACATTGTAACATTATGTGGGTGCTGCTGGATCATTTCACCTCAATATGCCAGGTTTCACAATCAGCCAATTTAACAACATCTAACAGTCATGGACAAAGTCAATGGAATACAGAAACAAATCTAATCATGTAACGATGATATATGTTATTAAAGTCAGTATATTATGGCATGTAGCTGATTCCTCACTACAAATAATACTGATTTTAATATCATAAATCTCTTAGATTAACTATTATTTGCCAACTGTGGTCTAAAAAAACCTGTGCAATTAACTGAATCAGCCAGACTAAAACAGGAAACCTAATCCAATAGTAATGGCCTTCTAACTTCTTGTACTGCCACCTATCAGGAGTTGACTTGATTTGTAATAAAAGGCATTTGGTTATGATATGATGCATTGTGATACCTATCAAACAGCTATTAAGTGTATCTAAAGTATAAGGATAAGCTAAATTGTATGGGCTCTTGATCACCATGTGATGGATGGACAGCACAGTTTACCTTTGGCTGGGAAGCATGCCACCCTCAGCCTGGGGGACAGACAAGCTGGATGTGTGACTGGAGAAACGTCTTCTACCAATGGCACTCAAGAGGTACGCATCCTGCTCACTTACCACACTGGGCATGCTCACTGAGTCATCTGCAATCAAACAGTTTATAGTTTTAGATTTTCAATATGAATATGAATATTACATCTGGAGATAACAGATTAATTTTAAAGAGGTATTCTCATCTTGGACATTTATGTCATCTCCGCAGAATGTGCTGCAAAAGTCTGCAGGTACCATTTAGGACTCAAGTCTTGAGAACAAAGTCCCACCTCACACCACCGTACACAGACAGGTGTTCACGCATGTGTCCATTCACTTGCACTAGTGTTCTGAAATTTGCAGGGCATGCTTGACTGACTTTTCTTGGGATCCCCATAAATCGTACAGAGGGAGATGTACATACATGGCCACTACTGCTATCCTAGTGATGTGAGGTGGGGCCATGATCATGAGATAGGTGTGAGTACCATAGGAGGAACATACATTCATCGTACATTTGTTGTATCCTGCCATAAAAACAAGGTGGAAAACCCCTTCAAGAGAAATGTATCAATCAGTATTTTCAACCACATACTAAGAAACATCAAAAACTAGATGACACACACCTTCCAGATGTACATGAGTTGATGGGAGAAAGAGTGACTCAAAATAAAAAACTCAGTAAAGCCTCCATCAAATAGATTAACTTGTGGAGCAGATTGCCTGGTTACTGTATGTTCTTTTTTCATCCATCCTATACTTACTTTCTTCTTCTTCCTCATCTGTACGACTTAATGTGTCCTGAGAGGCTTGCTGTGAGTGCTCACTGTCCTGTTCCCAGACAGTTCCAGTTCCTGTATTGGAGCGAGACATTGTGGCCAAACTCAAGCGATAAGCCGAGGTGGAGGTGCCAACAGTGCTGATGGATGTCTTCCCTTGGTATGCTACAACATAAAGATGTAATTACATGGGTGAATATTGGAAATTCAGGCTCTGCTCACACTACAGCTAGGCTCATTTTTGTCAGTTTTTGCTGTTGCTTTTTGATGGCAATAACAGTGTAAACTGCTGCTCTACTCCTTTTTGTGAAAAAAAACCTGCCGAAAATTATGGGCCCATTACATATCAATGGGATCTGTCAGACCCAATTTAATAGTAGATCAGTCATGGCTGATTTAATAACATATTCATTAACAGAAATGTGAATAAAGTTATATTCTAAGCCAGGTTTCCCAAATTAATTTCGGAGTTTGAACCGCTCTGTCCATTCTGGTTGTGGGCCTCCTGACCCAAACTCAATAGCCTCCTATCTGTCTGAGGTTGTTGAGTTTGGGTTAGTAGCACTGCAGCCGGTCTTCAACCTAAATTTAGTGCAGGATATAATTTATAAAAAATAATTTAACTCAAATCATGTAACATGGAGAACAAATTATCAGCCAATATGTTTTTACTTATGTGTAATAATTGGAAAGAACAATGCAAGGTGTGCAGCATTTTACAGTATATCCTTAATAGTGATGACCGAACGTGTTCGGATAAGGTGTTATCCGAGCATGCGCGGGTGCTATCCGAATATCTTAGGTGTGCTCGAATAGTATGTTTGAGTCCCCGCGGCTGCATGTCTTGCAGCTGTTAGACATGGGGTATGCCTAACAGGCAATCCCCCCATGTGTAGACCCGAGACATGCAGCCACGAGGACTCGAACATACTATTCGAGCACACCTAAGATATTCGGATAGCACCCGCGCATGCTCGGATAACACCTTATCCTGACCCATTTGCTCATCACTAATCCTTAGTATTATATATTATCGTATGATTGATACTGTACTAGAAAAATACCATAACAGTATTTTTATCATTCAGACAGCACGGCACCTCAGTGGGGTTCTGGGTGAAAATTTGATTCAGCGCTAACATCTGCATGGAGTTTGTATTATCTCACTGTTTTTGCATATGAAAAATATAATAATAATAAAGAAGAATAAAAAAAGACTAAGTAAATTGGTTAGTCTTCTTAAGCACAGGAATTGATGTGAGTGATGGTGAGCTCTGCACAGCACTGAAATTATATAAATGATGGGATAAAATATTACTTTTCCAACCTATATTATCTTCAGCCATCATGGTCAACACACAAATATGAACTTGAAAATGAGGGGAAAAATAAAGATTATTTCTTTAGTTTACGGTATATGATAGAATAAGACCTGTGACTCCCATCCTGTACCTGATCCACTATGTACGGCCTCCTTCAGGATCTTCAGTTCACTGTTAAATTCATTGATGAGAGAGCTTTTGCACAGTGGCCGTGGGATGAAGCGCCGCTCTAGTTGGTCTGCTATGTGTTGGCGTGCACTTAGTTCATCCTGGTTCTCTGCCGGCTGGGCCAACAGCTGTTGGGTAGAGGTGAAAAGTCAATTGGCAATTACTTAGATTACTAAGATTACACACCAGGTACATTATACAATCTACCACTAATACTATTTTAGTCTCTTTAAAACTTTTGATATTCCTCTGTTTGTGATGCCAAAATAAACCAATTTTGTATGTGCTATGGTCTTGATAATCTAGAAAATATTTTTAAATATTGTTCAACAATATACGGTATGTGAAAATATACACTGTCTATTCACCAGACTATCATTATTTTCTAAATAAATCATTAGTCAGGAATATCTTCAATTTATAATAAAAAATGTACAGTATGATTTATCCTTAAAATAGCTACATTTTTTTTTTCTATTGCCTTCTTCAAGACTATCTCAGTTTTTAGTACGCAGAAATGAAAGCACTACATAAGCATAAATGGTTCTTTCCTTCATAAACACCATCATATAAGGACAAAACCAACCTTGCACTGGATGAAGGGTCTCAGGAGTACAAATATTGGGATCCTTGTTCTTACAATGAAATCTAGGAAGTCCCATAGAGCTAAACCACCAACTTTCCTGAGGGCCATCTCTTTGACCTGTAGGCTAAGCTGATACCATTCACTCCCCAGCTGTCGTTCAAAGCAGACCAGAATAACTTTCAGAGCTGGGAAGTAATGACAGAAGGGGAGCGTATAATAATAGAATAGAGACAAAAACACCTACATAAACAACAATGCAAGTGCTTCTTCATAGGTCAACGTTCCATTTAACGAAGGACCTACTCTGGGAAGAACAGCTAAAAAATTAATTGTGACGTGAACCCACTTAAATTCTTCTGTCAGTAGAAATATTTTGTGTTTCCCAAAGACCACTAGATATCTGTCTAACCATATTGATCTCTCATAAAATTACATTATATTAGTTTCTGAACATATAGCTTCCTGGGTGGGTTATGTCATCCACTGCCCAGGATATGAATAGGCGGCCAGCAAGTAACATCCTTAAAGAGAAAGTGACAGCTTCCCCAAGCCACCCAAACCACCACCATATATTTATTTCTACCTTTATATCCATCCTAACAAGCCCATTTTATTGTTCTATTCATTACTACATATGGCAAAAATCGATTTTATAACTGGGGTTGTAATATGCTAATTAGTGGGTGACTAGTCTTTGGGGCATTGTTCTCCCTTTACTAATCAGCTCACTAATCATTTTATCACTAACCTGTGGATGTGAGTAATACGATTTGAAACAGCAGCGTCACCGCCAGCTCTTCGCAAATTTCAACCTTGCTGACAATTTGCAGTAAGCTGGGTGTACTCTCCACGGCCTAATTGGTGCACTGCGCACACCTAGGGAGGCAGCAGTGATGCAAACCTTTCCCGTTACCATCGGCTCTGCAAATCTCACAGCTGGCTCTGTCCTGTGTCACCACTGCATCCTTGGGTATGTGCACTGCGCCTATGAAGCTTGGTGCGTACATCCACCTTACATTGTCAGGTTTGCAAAGAGCCAGCAGTGATGCCACTCTTACAAATCATGTTATTCACACCTACAGGCATGTGGTAATGGATCGTCCCCATAGGGTAGTGGGGTACTCGGTAGCAGGTCCTTCGGTTCTCAAGGGGGATGTCACGGTGGCTGACCCAGTCCGTGGCCCTAGGGACGTCCGTGTAAAAGGGGAAAGGTCTTTAAAGGGATAATGTCGTGACGCCACCTGTGGTATTCGGTCAGGGTGACCGATGCTGCTTTAAGGGGTCCGCTGGGGTGATGTTATGGCAGCTAGATGTTATACTTTCCCACAGGTGAAGTATATCCCCAGGGCTTCCCAGTGTGTAGATGGTGGATGGTGTGAGGCGCAGTGAAAAACAAGGACACAAGGTTGCAGTCTCTTTACCTTTTTACTGAAGACTTCAGCATCCACAGTCCAGAGCACAAGATCACAGGGCAGGCAGAGTCCAGCCGGTCTGAAGGCAAATCCAGAGTCCCCTTATCCAGGTGGAAATCAGTAGCCTTCCTCTAGCGCCTGGGTGTTGTAGTACCTTACTGCTGAGCCTCTCCTGAGGTCCTCACAACTGTTGTAGATGTTCTAGATGTTATGTCTCTTTCTCTGTCCCCCTGATGGATAGGATAGGACAACCTGTATGACCGGTGGCCTGAGGCTTTTAACAGGGACTCTAGCACGCCCCGGCCTCTCATGGGTGCACTGCAACTCCTGAGTGTAGGTGAGGACAGGTAACTTGCAATTAGCTGTCCTGCCAGTCTCTGAAGTAAAGCGTAGAGATCCTTACTCCCTCGGTATTCTGGCTACCGGATTTCTGCACCTCAGAGGGAAGCAGCTTGCTCCTGGCTGATCTCCCTTTGATATTCCTCTCCTGCGCTCTGCTTTCCTGCACACTCTCTGCAATATGTTCTGCTTTAGGCTATGTTCACACGTTCAGGATTTCCATCCTTTTTTTTTCCTGACTGAATCTGCAGGTCTCTGCAGAAAACGCAGGTGCGTTTTTTGTGCGTTTTTGGTGCGTTTTTGGTGCGTTTTTGGTGCGTTTTTTAGTGCGGTTTTTTGTGCGTTTTTTTATGCAGTTTTCTCTGCAAATTGTCTGTGTTTGACACAAATAAAGCTTTAACTGCAGTGGGGGAAAAAAAAAAAAGAAATGATGTCATTTCCTTGTCCAACCCTTTTCTTCTTCCATCCTCCATTTTGGGACTAAACACCAAAATGAGTGGACGTGTTTTGAATGACAGCGCTCCGCGTTTTGCGCCGCATGCGTCACTGCAGCGCACGCATCCGGGCGCAGAGGACGCAGCAAGTTGCATTTTTGCTGCGTCCAAAATCAATCAAAAAAAGGACGCATGCGGCGCAAAACGCAGCGTTGTGCATGCGTTTTGCTGCGTTTTACTTTGCGTTGTGTGTTGCGGCGCCGACGCTGCGGCGCACAACGCAAATGTGAACATAGCCTAAGTGCCACGTATTTCAGTGCCACGTGCCACGTATTTAAGTGCCACGTGCCACATATTTCAGTGCCACGTATTTTAGTGCCACGTGCCACGTATTTAAGTGCCACGTGCCACGTATCTCAGTGCCACGTGCCACGTATTTAAGTGCCACGTGCCACGTATTGTGCCACGTGCCACGTATTTAAGTGCCACGTGCCACGTATTTTAGTGCCACGTGCCACGTGCCACATATTTAAGTGCCACGTGCCACGTATTTCAGTGCCACGTGCCACGTATTTCAGTGCCACGTATTTTAGTGCCACGTGCCACGTATTTAAGTGCCACGTGCCACGTATCTCAGTGCCACGTGCCACGTATTTAAGTGCCACGTGCCACGTATTGTAGTGCCACGTGCCACGTATTTAAGTGCCACGTGCCACGTATTTCAGTGCCACGTGCCACGTATTTAAGTGCCACGTGCCACATATTTCAGTGCCACGTGCCACGTATTTCAGTGCCACGTGCCACGTATCTCAGTGCCACGTGCCACGTATTTAAGTGCCACGTGCCACGTATTTTAGTGCCACGTGCCACATATTTCAGTGCCACGTGCCACGTATTTCAGTGCCACGTGCCACGTATTTCAGTGCCACGTGCCACGTATTTAAGTGCCACGTGCCACGTATCACGTATTTCAGTGCCACGTATTTAAGTGCCACGTGCCACGTATTTAAGTGACACGTATCATGTATTTAAGTGACACGTATCACGTATAAGTGACACGTGTCACGTATTTAAGTGACACGTATCACGTATAAGTGACACGTGTCACGTATTTAAGTGCCACGTATTTAAGTGCCACGTATCCCACGAAGATTTTCCATGGAGAACAGACACATCCAGAGATATGTCTGCTCTCCACGGATGCAGCAACACACTGACAGGAGCCATAGTTCCTGTCGGTGTGTCACTGCGCATGCGCGAGCGAGTTTACCGGCGGTCATTGACCCCGGCACTCTCGCTTAACGGCAGTGCTGCGTGGGAAAGTTCAACGCAGCTGTACTGCCGTTAACCGAGACGCCGGAGTCATTGAGCTCCGGGACAGTACGCGATACACTGCTAGGAGCTTCGCTCCTGGCAGTGTATCGCCGGAGAGCAGCCGATCGGCGTGGGACACTCGTTTTATGGATTCTGCGGACAGGGAGTATGAATTTGGTTTATTATTTTGGGATTTTTTCCTGGAGGATCGAGGGCTTCGCCTACAAGTGTGCTGTTGGTGAGTATATACTCTGTGTTATGTGTTGTATGTACTGTGTGTCATGTATGTGTATTGTGTGTTTGGTGTAACTTTACCATTGTGCTAAGTCGCCGGACACAGGGACAACTCTCCCATCCTAATACCGGATGGGAGTAGTAGTCCATACGGCGACAGCACAATGGAGGCACTAGCGTCGCATGGGGACACGCACACACACACGCATACACACACACACACACACACACACACACACACACACACACACACACACACACACATACATACACACACACACAGACACACATACCAAATCAATCAAACGGCCGACACGATCCCCATGCGCCGGTATGCCTCCATGTCTCTCCGCCCACGCACTTCCGGCCCCGCACTTCCGCCGGCTTCCCCGCACTTCCGGCTGCAGCGGTTCTGCACAACAAACCGCAGTAAAACCCGCAGATATATTTTTGATCTGCGGGTTTTACTGCGATTTTGACCTCACAATGGAGGTCTATGGGTGCAGAACCGCTGCGGTTCAGGAAGAAGAATTGACATGCTCCTTCTTTTTTCCGGGAGCTATTCAGCACGGCTTTTTTTTTTAAATTTCCGGACCATGTGCACAGTGTGTCCTGTTTTCCATAGGGTACAGTGTACTGTACCCTGCATGGAAAACAGCTGCGGAACCGCAGCGGCAAAACCGCCGCGATTCCGCGGTAAAAAACGCACTGTGTGAACATGGCCTTAGTGTCTTCTTCCAGGAGCTGCAGCCCTTCAGGCTCCAGGACTCCTTCCTCTCCCTCTGTCTTCCTGACAGGAACTGAACTCTGAACTCCCTTTCACTCCAGATCAGGATGTTTTATAGGGGAGCTCACCTAAAACAGGCTTAGAGCTCCCCCTTCTGGTCTGGAGTGTGAACATGTTGCATGCATTGTGTTTACCTGGTGAAGAGATCTCCTTTACTGCCTTCAAAAGTAACATCACTCCCCCCTAGAGGAGAATGGTATTACTGCAACGACCAGGACCCTGGGGCGCTGCAGTAATATTATTATTGGGATGACTAGTCTGAGAAAAACAATGCAGTCATGACTAGTCACCCACAAATTAGCATACCGCCACCTTGATTATAAAATTGATTTTTTGCATATGTAGTAATCAATAAGACAATAAAATGGATTTGTTAGAAAAGGTATGAAGGTTGCAATAAATACATGGTGGTGGTTTGGGGGATCTGGGGAAGCTGTCAGATTCCATTTAATTTAGAGTTGAAGGGTGAGGTCAACCCTTTCAAAAAAGAGATTATGATTTTTCGCATAAAGCACCACTTCAAATTTTGTCTAATCCTCTGTTTCCCATAGCACAATTTCAAATTTTCAGGGAGTTTAAATAAGGCTACTTTCACACTTGCGTTATTAGCAATCCGTCGCAATCCGTAGTTTTGGGCAAAAAACGGCTCCTGCAATTGTGCCCGCAGGATGCGTTTTTTGCCCATAGACTTGTATTAGAGATGGATCGCGATGGATGGCCACAAGTCGCGTCCGTCATGCAACGGATCCATCGTGTTCTGGCGGACTGTCGTCACGAAAAAACGTTCAATGTAACGTTTTTTCGTACGTCGCATCCGCCATTTTCTAACGCGCATGTGTGGCCGGAACTCCGCCCCCTCCTCCCCAGACTTCAAAATGGGCAGTGGATGCGTCGAAAAACTGCATCCGCTGCCCCACGTCGTGCACAAATTTCACAACGTGCGTCGGTACGTCGGCCCGACGCTTAGTGACGGACCCGTACCGACGCAAGTGTGAAGATTGCCTAAGTCTAAAGGTGTTTACCAATCTGTAATCAAGTTTATGGGTAAGAATCTGTCAACTTTTTTCAGAAACATTTATACCAGTCAGCAATGAATGTAAAATCCAAATGTAGCAAATACTGATAGTTGAGTAACAGAGCCCAACACATCAGAACCTTACCAAGATAGGCAGCTTGACTTGTGGAGTCAGCAAGTCCTTCCCTTCGCAGATCTTTCCCAGCATCTCCTGGGGTGGAGCAGTGAGCTGGTGAACTTTCCAGCATGAAGTTTTTACTGCGGGAAGTACTAATAATACGAGGGGGAAGAAGGATATTTATCACAGTCTGCATCAGCAAAAAAACTTCAGGCTGCTCCAACCAGGGACTATCTGTGGGGAAAAAAAGATAATGAGAAAAGTTGAGATGGACGGGTCAAGAATTAGAGCTTCAATTTATAGTGTTATAAAGGTGGGGTGACATTAGGCTCTTGCTGTAGCATTCATGTTGCTTGGTTGTATGAATGTATTTTCTGTGTTCATTGTTATTCAAACCTTTGCTTCCCGATCCTACTGTTAGCACAAAGGGAATGAGCAGGTTGAGCAGCATCCCTTCCCTCCTCTCCAGGTTAGTGAAAGGTGAGATCACGTGGCTCAGTGGGAAGTCATCTTTTAATGCCTATAAGGGAAAGAAAAAAAAATAAAGTTGACATTACAGACACAAGATTTAAAACTAAAGTTATTTTAGAAAAAGCACTATGTCTTTATAATGAAAGAAGATTTAATGTTTGTCCAACCTGTATCTGCAGGGCCACCAGCCTGACAACAGCTGTGCTAAAGGGCAGTGGAGGGGAGAGATATGGGCTGAGATGGAGTAGGGGCAACCCATCTGCAACACTAGATGGCCCCACCACACCCATAACCTGCAATGGAATCAAGTGAAGACAAGGAAGTTATAAGACACCTAGCACAGGAGAGAACAGCTCAAATATGAGACGGCACAAATCTGGTTACTTCTCCGCAGGCGGCTCCATGTAGCATGCAGGATTTAAGCACAGACACGGGGTCAGACACCAATGCAGCAACAGATCAGAAGACCCCATGGTTCCATCGTACTCACCAGATTCACACAAACATTGATCAGAGACCTAAGGTGAGGCAGGAAGGAAATGATTGGCTGCCTCTGAAGTGTCAAACAAACCCCCTCTATCAAATTGCTTGCAGGTTCCCACTCAACCTGCCGCCTGCAATACAAGGGGAAGCAAGGTTAGAAAAAAAACCTATACAAGTAATTGATGGACTTGAAATGGTGATCCTATGGTCAATACATCTTCTATGTTCAGAATGTGTTAAGATCTATATGCATCTAAGGAACTGCAAAGTGATATAAAAATTCACATGTTTAAACAACACTACTTATTCTGGTACACATATACAATTTGTGCACAAATATTAGGCTAGTATTTGGACCAAATCATCATTTTTATGCAGATTTACCATCTCTGTGCTGTATAAACTAGAATGTTTATTAAATGAAGCAGATCAGGTGATTTTTTTAAGCAGTGGTACAGAAAAAGTCTGCATCATTCAAGAAAATCATGATTGTTATGAAGGACAATGCTCCAGAACACAGAAGCTGAAGCGTCAAGACTGGGTCAAGAAATATCTGAAGACAGATTTTTCAAAGGTTTTATGGACTGATGAGAGGAGAGTGACTCTTGACGGACCAGATGAATGGGCCTAACGCTAGATCGGTAATAAGCAAAGACCTCCACTTCAACTGGAGTGGAGATGGGGTACTGCTATTGGCTGGTATTATTAAACATTAACTAGATTGACTTTTTTGGGTTGAAGATGGAATGAAAATCAACTCCTAATCATTCTGCCAGTTTTTAGAAAACACTTTCTTCAAGTCATTATCTTTTAAGAAATCCATGATTTTTATGCAGGACAATGTTCCATGCATCAAAATCTCCACTGCTCGGCTGCCTGTAAAGGACTTAAAAATGAACGAATAATGACATGGCCCCTTCTTCACCTGACCTAAACACTATTGAGAACTTGTGGGCCCTTCTTACATGGGAGATTTATGGTAAATGAAAATAGTCCTTCTCTTATCACTGTCTGGGAGGCTGTGGTTGGTGCTGCCCAAAAAGTTGTTTGTTGACAGATTAAGAAACCTTTAGACTACATAGATAGAAGGCTTATGTCTGTTATTGAAAATAAGTATATCTAGATTGGTCACTGATATTTTTTTTAAATGTCCAAAATGTGTTTTTTTTGTACATTTGTTTAGTTATTCTCACTGTAACAGATTAAAATAAACAATTGAGATGAGAAATGTATGTTTTTCATTTAGTTGCATAATAATGATGCACAATAATAGTAGCCCAATAATTATGCACATATAGAAATTCTCTTAAGACAGACAAAACTGTACAGGCCCTTGTGTATATTACCCTGAACCTGCGACATCACAGTATTTTTCACATATTATTCTGAAATTGGGACCTTTTGTTAAACTACATGGGTAACCATAACTTGCAATAATCAACAACATTATGATAAAGACCCTGGAAGGGTTGAAATGTTTGTAATTTTGTCACTCATCTCTAGGCACCTTCATGTTAATCACCTAAGCTAAGAGTGTGGGGTGAATTTTCTTGTCATAGGGGCGCGCTGTAAACATGCCCCCAGCCCTGATTGACCCTGGCTCTACATTGCTGTCAGTCAGGGCTGGGGTTGCAGTTACAGCAACTGCTCTGTATTCTCAGAGCGTGACTGAACAAGCGCCGCTTCCATGACTGAACACCGAATGATGGTGGGGAGAATAAACATATTTTTCTCACCGCTGAATTCGAAGACCGGCAGGTTTGAGTATGGAGGAGAGGTGCCATTTCCAGAGGTATTTTTTAATCTCCCAAGGCTTATTAATAAGGAGTAGTGATGAGTGACTGTGCTCGTTACTCGAGATTTCCGAGCATGGTCGGGTGTTTTCCGAGTATTTTGGGTGGGCTCAGAGATTATGTTTGTGTCTCCACAGCTGCATGATTTGTGGCTGCTAGACAGCCTGAATACATGTGGGGATTTTCTATCAAACAGGCAATCCCCACATGCATTCAGGCTGTCTAGAAGCCGCAAATCATGCAGCTGCGGTGACTCAAGCATAATCTCCGAGCACGCCCAAAATACTCGGAGAACACCCGAGCATGCTTGGAAATCTCGAGTAACGAGCACACTCGTTCATCACTAATAAGAAGTTGTTCAGTAGTGGATGACCCCGTTATGTTCATATCCTATATTCTACAGTACTATTGTTTATCAGGTATCACGTCCCAGTGAAATAATAACTCTAAAGCTTTTTTCATGCTTGTATTGTAACAAAATTGTGACAGCATTTCTTGACTATTTTTTTTTTTCAAATTGATACCAAGAACCTCCTGGACCCTATTTACTTAGCGCCTCCTGACATCTCTGGCAAACAGTTGATTTTGCCAGGGAAAACATATAACCAGTCCAGCATTGTGGGGAAATGTACTACATGTAGACTCTCTTGATAAAACACACATACTCAGATTGCGTCTACATTCTGATTCATAGAAAACATTTCTGAGAAGGAATCTCTCCTATGAAGATAGGGCTTTAGGGACAAAGGTTTTCCTCATAAGACGATCCAGTTAGTGAAATCCATTAGATCTCAGTCCAGGTTCTGATATTTTTTTATGACAGTTATAGGACTGCAGACTATTCTTTTGAAAAATTATTGGACAAATCACATAAAAAATTCAGCAAATTGTACCATCACTGTATTTCTGCAGCCATAATTCCCACTACACTTGCAGTGCACCAGAGCAAGCAGTATAATGGCACTGAACCAGGAGTTCCTCCTAATGGAGGCTCCAACGCAAGTGAGAACCGAGCCCTACACAAATACTAAGCTTTTTATATAAATAATTTGTAAAGTAAAAACCTATGGTTTAAATAGAAGTACTTTCCACCAAGACAGTTAATGAAGAGCACATTATGTTTAAGTATTTGTTTTGTTTCCCAATATGTATGTACACACTATTCCACCCATACAGGATCTTGCTAAAAGTTTAGGTCTGGAGAACATACTGTTGTAATTCTCTTGCTGCACGAGATGAATTGCTAAATGCACAACGTTATTACATTAATTTACATTTCTGGAGATTATGGCCACATTTCCTCAAAGACGAAATCCTGCCAATATGATCATGTGATCTGTCATAGATACATGAACAAATAACACATTTGCGAATGTCCTTTTTTCCATCTTCTATTTTTACAATGGGGCAATAGGACTCCTATTGTCCTGAAAGGTTGGAGTTCCTTTTTGTCACAGCCTATACAGCCATAAAATTATGTCATCAGAATATACCTTCAAAGCAGATATATAAATGTACTAAACATTAACCCTATAATTTAATGGGATTTTCCCATGAACATTTGGCCATATGGATGATGTCCCAGTCACACATTACATGATCGTCTGTATATTTAAACAGATGCAATATATTTACTGACTACACTTTTCCCCACCAGTAGAACTAAGTTGAAGACTTAACAATTACCAATGCATAGGCTCCATGGGTTACATACATTATTTCAGTATAAAGCAAAAAACTATTTCATATATATCCAATTAAATAAAAATACCTTGTCATTTTATTTTATTTAGACATTCAACCAGTGAATATAATTTTTTTACCTACCTGTTATTTAGAAAATGTTTAAATTCATTTCCTCTGCTATTGCCCAAAGAACCCACGACAACTTGGTTGTGGCCAGTAGCAGAGGAAAGTAACTTGTATTTCATGCCCTTACTTCAAGGTTTGCAACATCAGAAACGCAAGAAATGTTTCTGTAGCATCTGCTCACCTTAAAGTTGGCATTTTGTGTATTTTATTAAACATACGATCCAGCCTCTTTAAGATGAGGATAAGGGCTGGCCGCACTGCCTCCGCTGACCAGTCGGTGATGGGAAGCATCTCCATGATGTAACGCTTTAGACCTCTACTCTCCATGGTCTGTGTGTCATAAGGTGCCAACTTCAAGAGGGAGTGAGCTATCTCTGCTAACCTATCAAAAATATGAAATGAGAAACACATTTATCCATTTGCTACATAAGTATCAGTCAATGTATTGGTGTTTCGTCATTTAGTAGGACACATACCTCATGTGTGACTTGACATCGAGGAGTTCCAGCGAGGTTACCCTTGGTTCTCCAGCCAGATTTTGCAGAATTTTTAATCTAGGTCCACAATGTTTGTAAAATTCTGTGCAGATATTAAGTAGGGACTCTCGAGGTCTTCGAAACTCTTCCCTTGCAATTCTTTCATCAAGCTCCTCTCTAGGTAGCCCTTGGCCTTCTTCCAGCAGATGAAGGTTATCTCTGAAATATAGGAAGTTATTAAATTTTTTTTTTGACACACAGTAGTACAAGTAGTAGGACCTTTGAGGCAGTTAACAAAGCTCTTACCTCAAGTTGACTCCAGCTGACATTGTGTGATTGGCCGTTGTGGCACCTTTGTGACCCTGGTCACCTCGGCTCATCTGAGGAGCAGTCATCGGCCTAAAAATAATTCAGCATCACCTTTAAGTCAATTTTCTAAATGATAGATAGCATATTTTCCAAAGTGAAAAAAATTGAATGGGAATGAAAGCCTGAAGAGAAATTAAAGGGTATGTGCACACAACGTCTTTTTCAGGCGAGTAAGCTAAGAAAGCTGCCCGAAAAAATGCTAGAAAAAAAAATGAATACATGCAATGTAAAAATGACCTACTGTGTTTTCTTGGAATGTCATCTGCTTGCAAAACTCAGTGGGTATGCCGATGTGTAAAACTTGTCATGTGCACAAACACTAAACAGGTTACATAGACAATGTGTTCACCCATCCACATTAAATTAAAGCTTCCACCGAGTTTCATTTTACTTTACAATTCATCTGGATATTAGGGGGTTGTAGAGATTAAAGTGGGATATTTGAACTACCCACACTGGTCAACCTTATTGAACTATTTACCCACCATTGTGATCCCTTTTCTCTGTAGTAATATGGAGGCAGGGTACATATTAACAAATGATTAGTAAAGGAAATGTTTGATAAATTCTACCACTAGAATTAAGCAGAGACCTTGTCAGTGCCTCTACGCTGTACAGGAGGGCCTGAAGAGATGTGGCGAGAGCAGCAGTGGCAGCAATTTCCTCACGTGCCGCTGAAACAGTTTCCAGCTGGGACGTCTGGCGTTTTAGCTTCTGCAGGTAGCAGGGAACCAGTGCTTCCAACACCATCAGCATCTGGAGGCTGAGAAGTAAATTGTAAAAAACAGCATTGGCAATTAATGAAATGACATTTCCATGTATATAATGCCTGATTGAATACTTGTATTCTTTTTCATTTTTATGATTCAGGCTAGCGAAGCGGCCACAGTAAGTCATCCTACCCTTGTTGGGTGCAGATATGACATCGTACACATTCAGCTAACAGTTTTGTCTGCATTGTGCTTTTTAATCTCTATGTGTTATAAATTGATTTATCACCAGGCGTTGACTATGGACATGGTCAGTGAAATACAGACGTTACCTTTTTATTACGATAAAGAACACATGTTATATCATTTTTATTGCATGTATGGGGAAATCTCCTTAATTTGTTCTCTGCTTGCTCATAAAGCTTCCAGTACTTGCTCACAGAAATTCATTAAAAGTAAATTTCAATAATCAGGAAAAATACATCTA
Source organism: Ranitomeya variabilis (assembly GCF_051348905.1). Classification (NCBI taxonomy): domain Eukaryota; kingdom Metazoa; phylum Chordata; class Amphibia; order Anura; family Dendrobatidae; genus Ranitomeya; species Ranitomeya variabilis. The sequence goes on along the minus strand of NC_135238.1, from coordinate 164,350,424 downwards.
TGTCAAGCAAACAAAACATGGTGTAACTCAGGAATAAAAGTATTTGGTAAACATTTTTATGGATACATTTTCACATTTTCTTTCTATTATTCTATCTGTTTGAAAGATGAAAGAAACCAAGCTTAAGGCGCTTCCACTTGATGATACCGAGGCTCCAAAAATATGCATTGAATACAACTCTTTATTTATATAAGGCCTCTACTATACAATTGCTAAAGAATGTAAAATTAATCTAAAAGCAAAACGCGTTTCGGCTCTCCAGCCATCATCAGGTGTAACTTTCATTACACCTGATGAAGGCTGGATAGTCGAAACGCATTGTGTTTTTAGAATACTTTTTCATTCTTTAGCAATTTTATGTTAGTAGTCTTTTACAAATAAAATACTTTTATTCAACACATATTTTTGGAACCTTGGTATCTGAGTGAAAGTGCATTTAGCTTTCTTTCTTATTTTCTATTCACTTCACGTTGGATCCTTTTCAAGGAATTGTCGAGGATCAATACTGGATATTTGTTCTTCCCAGATAGATAGCTCTCCCTTATTCCCCTATTTTCTCAGGTAACACCCTACAATCTATCGTATTTGATTATATTTATTGCTGCCTGGTCTAATAGAAAATACATGAAATGATAAGAAACAGTTACCTGCGGAATGACTCTGGGGCATAAGCCACTACTGTCACACAGAGCTTAATGCATTCACTAATGGAGAAGGCCATGTCTTCATTGCCATAGCAAAAATCTGCACAAAGAAATATCAAGATCTACTGTTATTAACTAAATTACACTTAATGCACAATAGCCTTATCTTGATCATGACAATTAAAAATATTTAGCTGCATAAACACCTAGCTATGGCGCCATCATGGAATTTCCATTCTGCATTGTACACTACAAATTTAAGAACTTTCTATATTCTTGTGGATTTATGAATGAAAACTGGAGGTTAACTGAACAAGCATCAGGAAAGGCTTAAAGAGGACCTGTCACTAAATAAAAAGAGAAACAGTTATTCCTCTTTTTAATTCACATTACTATCCTAAGCATGCCAATATATATTCTAACGATGGTAACCTGTATGGTGCCCTACTCACCGTGGTTATCACGTGGCTCACTGGGTTTTGTCTCTTGCAGCATTGCTGCATCTTAGGGTTGTTTCTATCTTGACTTATGGGTTGTGGCTGGTCTCTGCAGGAATTTAACCCCATGTGTCCTGCAGATTAGGTTCCCCGGCGTATCCCGTGTCAGCCGACTCTATATCTGGCAGCTCCACCTACCACTCACCACCAAAACGTTTCATAGTGAGCTTGCTCTGCTAGCGTCCAGTTTGTGCTTGTCTGTTTGTTTCTTCCCATTACTGACCCGACTTGTGTATCTGTACTATCTGACCTCTCCACTCCTGACCTCGGCTACATATCTTGAACCTATGCTGCTTGCCCCGTCCTTGGACTCTCTGACCTCGTTTTTATCTTTACCCTCCTGTACCTTGACCCTCCAGTCAGCTGCTGCAGTCCCGAGGAACACCCTTGGATGGTCCTTGGTATCTACCGATGGTCCAGCTTATTCTCACCACCAGAGGATCTAGTGAAGACCCGGTAGACACCTAGTCACGCGCCTCCAGGGTAAGCCCGGCCCGTGGCGCAGTGGTTTCACATATATATATTTTTAATCCGTTTTTATCGGGTTCCAGAGATATAAGTATTTTGATTTAGTGATCAGTTTTATGGTCATTACAATGGGGCATGGTCCACAGGATATTTATGCAGTGTAGCATTAAAGACACTCCTGCAGAGAATCCTGTGAGACACGCTCCATTGGAAAGATCATAGCACTAGAAAAGGCCATATCTCTGGAACTTCATGGTGGATTTTAAAAAGAAAACAAACAAACTAATTACTCAGAGGAGCAGCAGGAATAAAAAAATAAGAGCAAAAACGGACTATTTTTCACCCGTTGACAGGTTCTCTTTAACCCCTTCATGTCCCTACATTCCATGTACTGAGCCCGCATGTTTTCTGGCATGTCAGCTGATTTCATCAGCTGACATGTGCCTCTAACAACCACAGGTGGAATCGCAATCCAACCGTGGCTGTTAACATGCTAAAAATGCTGCTTTCAATCTCCAACAGCAACATTTAACACTAATCCTGCCCATCAATGCCCATGTCACATGACTGTGGGGCGCAATGGGTTGGTATGACAACCAGGGTCTGCAGGAGACCCCTGTGGTTATCATTGCCGATCTGCCATGAGCGCCGTCCTATGAGTGGCGCTCATAGCAGAAGATCATTTTAGCTCCATATAGCAATGTTAAAGCCCTGCTATGTGTAGCAGAGGCGATTGGATGATCGTAGCTTCTAGTCTCCCATGAAGACTATTGAAGCAAGTGAAAAAAATGTTTTTAAAAATATGAAAAAAAAAAAAGAAAAAAGTTCAAATCACCCCCTTTTGCCCCATTCAGAATAAAACAATAAAAAGGTGCAAAAATACACTGCGTTCAGAAACGCCTGATCTATCAAAATGTAAAAAGAATAAATCTGATCGGTAAACGGTGTAATGAAAAAAAAAAAAAATCAAAATGCTAGAATTATGTTATTTTTGGTAGCCGCAATATTGCAATAAAATGCAGTAACAGGCGATCAAAAGACTGCATCTACCCCAAAATGGTATCAATAAAAATGTCAGCTCGAAGCACAAAAAATAAGCCCTCACCCAGCCCCAGATATCGAAAAATGGAGATGCTACAGTACAGGTCTCGGAAAATGGCGCCATTTTTTATTTTTTGCAAACTTTGGATTTTTTTACCACTTAAATAAAAGCAGAATTTATACATGTTTGGTATCTGTGAACTTCTAATGACCTGGAGAATAATAATGGCAGGTCAGTTTTAGCATTTAGTGAACATGGTAAAAAAAACAAGAAAAAAATTGCACTTTTTTTGCAATTTCACCGCACTTTGAATTTATTTCCCCTTTTCCAGTATACAATATAGTAAAATCAATGGTGTCATTCAAAAGTACAACCCGTCACGCAAAAAACAATCCCTCACACAACCATATAAAAAAGTCATAGCTCTGGGAAGAAATGCAACAAAAAACTGAAAGGCAAAAACAGAAAACCACAAGGTCATGAAGGGATTAAAAACACACAATCCTCCATGTAGATGATGTCTATTGAGTTGCCTGCATATTGCAATAACGTGAAATATTACTGTGACACATGTGAAGCCTCACTGTTTTTGCAGCAAATATATCATGATTTAAGGATTAACCGACAAACTAATTCAGCGTATGAGATCAAAATTTAGTTCACAGGACATACACTATGCTAAAACGTCACTGTTATTAATTTCTTTAAAATATCAAGATAGTATCAAAGACAAACTAATTTGTATAAAAAGATGCTGATTGTTTGGGCACCAACTCTGTCTGGGCAATACCTGATGGACATTATCCCTTCTGGCCTTTATACTACCTAACAAACGTCTTGCACAGATTTATTATTAATCACATATGCCTTATGTGATTAATGCTTTTAATTCGTTTTAGTGAATCACATTGGGTCTTTATTGCAATGGACCTAGTGATCTCTATTACTATGTGGATCGTCTATCTATAATGCTGTATTTAACCTGACCAAATGCTACATCTTACATCTGACTTTGTGATTTGACCAATTTGAATGGTGATGGTGGTTATTGTACTTCTAATATCAACCACCGCTTCTGGCTTGAATGGCTTGATAGGGCCTACTAAGGTGAATATTTGGTGAGCAGGGGCGCCATTTGCATCTCTAGGGTGCAAACCTCCTGGGACAGGATAGACCAGTATTGGGGTCACCACAGCCTATTTTCTATCCCCCTTCCTAGACATTTTTGGTCAGGGGTACTTACATTAGTTAGTCACATACACTCACCGGCCACTTTATTAGGTACACCATGCTAGTAACTGGTTGGACCCCCTTTTGCCTTCAGAACTGCCTCAATTCTTCGTGGCATAGATTCAACAAGGTGCTGGAAGCATTCCTCAGAGATTTTGGTCCATATTGACATGATGGCATCACACAGTTGCCGCAGATTTGTCGGCTGCACATCCCAAAGATGCTCCATACAAGGCAGGATGGATCCATGCTTTCATGTTGTTTACGCCAAATTCTGACCCTACCATCCGAATGTCGCAGCAGAAATCGAGACTCATCAGACCAAGCAACGTTTTTCCAATCTTCTACTGTCCAATTTCGATGAGCTTGTACAAATTGTAGCCTCAGTTTCCTGTTCTTAGCTGAAAGGAGTGGTACCCGGTGTGGTCTTCTGCTGCTGTAGCCCATCTGCCTCAAAGTTCGACGCACTGTGCGTTCAGAGATGCTCTTAGGCCTACCTTGGTTGTAACGGGTGGCGATTTGAGTCACTGTTGCCTTTCTATCAGCTCGAACCAGTCTGCCCATTCTCCTCTGACCTCTGGCATCAACAAGGCATTTCCGCCCACAGAACTGCCGCTCACTGGATTTTTTTTCTTTTTCGGACCATTCTCTGTAAACCCTAGAGATGGTTGTGCGTGAAAATCCCAGTAGATCAGCAGTTTCTGAAATACTCAGACCAGCCCTTCTGGCACCAACAACCATGCCACGTTCAAAGGCACTCAAATCACCTTTCTTCCCCATACTGATGATCGGTTTGAACTGCAGGAGATTGTCTTGACCATGTCTACATGCCTAAATGCACTGAGTTGCCGCCATGTGATTGGCTGATTAGAAATTAAGTGTTAACAAGAAGTTGGACAGGTGTACCTAATAAAGTGGCCGGTGAGTGTATATGCTGTTTTTATACAAATTTGTTTCTCTTTGATACTATCTTATTTTAAAGAAATTAATAAAAGTGATGTTTTAATATCGTGCATGTCCTGTGAACTAAATGTATCATGATTTACTATCAAACAAATTGCATTGTGTGGCTCCAATTAAACTAATACATAAAATGTCATTTTAGCAACAACATGAAAAAATCTGTCAGGATGCCCTATACTTTATTGTGAGACTTTCCTTATAAAATAGAAATCCATAAAGTGGGATAAAAAAAATACTGAATTCAGTTGCCTAAAAATTGTAACATTTCTTTATGTAATATGGTATGTTAGATATTAATAATTAGTTACCCAATGATTTAAGGGGTCGTTCAGCCTTAACCAACTCCAATATGTCTAGAATATCTGGTGTTTCTCCCTCCAACGACTGTAGAAGGTCAAACAGACACTGAGAAGACACTCCTTTACTGGATGAGCCACTATTCACTCCATCCTGGAAGTTAGAAAAAAACAAGCCACTATTATTATTATCAAGCTAACATATTCAGACTAGAGACAGCTTTTTATCTTATAATTAAAAAGATTAATATTATGTTGTCAAAAAAGTAAGAGATGGACAGATAACAACTCTGCTAGTGATAACTAAGACTTGTTCTCTCCACAAGGAGAGATTTTTTTCCCTTAGACCTCAGTCAGGGCCTCTCATACATCCAAATCAGATGTCTTGCTTTGCACTGAGGAGGAGCAACAACCTGAAACATGTGTTTGCAAATAGAGATGCTGATTTGACTTTATCCTAAGCTATGGGGCAAGGTTCGTTAAAGGGTCTATATAGACTTTTATGATTGCTACTTCCAATAAATGGCACTAAAGTTCCAGTCATCTTCCTCTCTGAAGAGGCAAATTGCACAGTATTTGTTCATCATTCACTCGGTCAATGAATCTGCCTTCTATTGTATGCTACTAATAAAGTGTAAAATGGAATTACAGAACAGTAATAACCTAATAATGATCTAGAAAACCAAAATGAAATCTAAATTAGTTGACAGGATTGCAATGGCACTGTGATGAAATAGTGATAGAAGGTCTTAAAAATAAATCTCACTGGAAGGTCAAGCAGAGGAGCAACGCTGGCAAACAACTGAAGCACAAATGGTTTACGGTGCAGTACATAAAACTGTCGGCAGGCAAACTCAATAGCTTGACGAAGCTGTGGGTTACTTTCATAGTCAGCATACACCTGAAAAAGAATAATAATGGTTCAAGTTTATTTACAATGATAAGACCCAAGATTAGACAGTAATCTGTGGTTGCACAGGTAGCAAAAAGCACCGATATTACTCTGGTATGAAACTAGTGTCAGGCTAGTCTCTGTTGGCAATGACACACTGTACCAATATGTGACTGTCACTGTCAGTAGCGAATCTTGATGATTTGTGTGCTTAAGAGAATTCAGACAGCCATTAATTACCGCACTGATAGCAGCCAAGGCTCTAAGGTCAGGGATTTCTGAGTGTGACACTCACACTCCATACTGAATGAATCGAGATGTTTTGAAAATTTTGTTTCCAATTTTTCATTATTTGCATATCGCTAACATGTCTATAGAGCCTGTAATTTCCACAATTCTACATGGTTTCCACCTGTTGAGCGCTGAAAAAACAAATCCCTCTCAAAAATGATGTCCCCTTCTCCCAACTAGTTCTGTAAAAGGCTAGCTGTCACACATTGACTATAATCTAAAAATTAAAAGGCTGTGTTGATGACAAAATATAAATTTTGCGCTGGTTTGGGGTTTAGGAGCACTTTGGATTTGAGCTGCACTATTTTAGGTTTACATATGGCAAAAAAAAATGAAAGGCTATAAGCTATCTTATTGCTACTCAAAAATAATGTATCATTGTAGTTTTCCTTATATTTGTAGTGTATATAAATTTATAGATAACATTTGAATGCGGGCAAAACATACTAAGGAAACACCACTTAGAAACATCAAAATCATGTTTTTTTGTCACAGAAAAAATTGTCACATCAGAGTTTTTTTGAAGTAATATTGTAATATATATGTGTAATATGTAAGATATAACATCACATATATTCCCCTTATTAAATGCTAAACATTCTCTTACTTGCCTGCAACATAGTTGGGAGAATCCACTGGTATCCACTGAGTGAGAAGAGATGGTTGAAATGTACAGCTGTGTTAATGACAGTGGCAGCATATTGTCTAAGGAGGGCGCTGTCCTCTGGGTGAAGAATCAGAGCTCCATTAAAGACATTAAGGAAGAGCATTATCTCATCCCCCCAGGGAAATTCACTAGGCATCCCCAAAAACATCTCTTCAAGAAGCTTTATCCACAAGCTCTTGTGAAGTGTGTCCAAACCAAACAGCTCCTTCCCACCTAGAGGAATATAGAGAAACCAGAACTCCTGAGAATATGGTAAATAACTATTAATCTGAGTTTCCACACTCAGGTACTTCACTGCGGTTTATAAAGGCAAAACCAGGAATGGATTCTATATAAAGTAACACATCTTTAAAACACTGAAATTGTATTTTCTAACTGTATTTTTTATTAAAGTTCACAATAAAGTAGATTGTAGAGTCATAACTATTCAAAAAAAAAAGGAAAATAAAGAATATACCAAGTAAAATTCTGATAATAGGCCAGTTTATAACAAGAACAAGGGGAAATAACAAAGACAAATTAAAAGACGTGAGGGAAAGTAGACCTATAATCACAAGACGAAGGGTAGAGAGGTGGGCTGGAACGGAAAGAAGCGAGGAAGGAGGTGTTGTAGTCTCGGCTCTGTCAGATTACTAAGAAACTGTTGGTAGTGTCTAGGATGTCTATGTATAGGAATAGTATGGCCGACCACTTCCTCATCTCCCTTGGTGGAACATTTAGCAAGTAATACAAGGTTTCAAGGGGAAGGCAGGTATCAAAGAGATCCTCAACTAACCTCCTGACCATGTCCCAGAAAGTAGTGATAAGGCTGCACTTATTGTAATTTTTTTAATCTATTCTTTTTTTGGGGTTGATAAAAAAATCTGAAAGTGTAAAACCAGCCTTTTAGTTGTTTCAGTGTCCCAGTATGTCCCCAAAAGTTGCCTCTTCCCTTCAGTGCTGTTTCTTTCCACAGTATATAATTCTGAATACTTACCTTGTGGATCACTAAAAAGGGAGAATTCTGCATCAATGGCACTACGTGGAAATGATGGCAGACGTAAGAGATCTTCTTGTAGCATGGAAACATGAGACTGTTTATGTGCACTGGGAATCTTCTGAGTCAGTGATATTAGAAAGAGAACTCTTCCAACTTCCTCCAGTTTACGGGTAAACACCTAAGAAAATGTTATATATTGATGATCATAATTATTTATGTCCGACAAAGAATCTAAACAATTCACATCATGGTATTTATTTTCTGAACAGGATTTCAGAATCAGACATGTGTCCTCAATGCCTCTTTATGGTGGGAAAAGTTCCACGACAATTGGAAGAATCCTCCCTACAACAAGAAGAAGGATTGCTTTGATTTCTACCTACTAGTGAGTTAAAATTCAGAATACATATGCCTCTGTGATATGATTTGGGATTGAAAATGGCAACATATCTACAATGATTGTGCTTAAAGTATTTTGAGGGACTTGATAACTCCAAGCTGTGCCACTTCCACTACCATCTTACCGATTTATACTATCTGGTGCCTCAGATAAGTCAGTATGAAAAGGTGAGAGATACAAATTTTCCATTTATTCATCTGGAATCTAATAATGGCAGTCCTTCCAAAATTATACTATCATGTGCAAAAATTACTTTAATGCTAATTCAAGTAAAAATCTTAGTGTCCTATATCCAATTAAACTCATTAAAGTCTAACCATCGCTTCAGTGGCCTTTTTAGAAAAAGCTGCCACGTTTGTGAACTTTAGGAATAACATATTTCTGGCCATTATAGGACTTAAATCTTTAATTTTTTAGCAGTTTTCCTTTCTGAAGGCTCTAAACACTAGAATAAGCAGTAGCTTCATTTTGTGTCTCTGTGCTTCTATCTCCCGCCAGCTACTTCACCCTGTCCTCTCCATTGACTTACAGTGCCTTGCGAAAGTATTCGGCTCCCTGGAACTTTTCAACCTTTTCCCACATATCATGCTTCAAATATAAAGATACCAAATGTAAATTTTTGGTGAAGAATTAACAAGTGGAACACAATTGTGAAGTTGAACGAAATTTATTGGTTATTTTAAATTTTTGTGGAAATTTAAAAACTGAAAAGTGGGGTGTGCGATATTATTCGGCCCCTTTAACTTAATACTTTGTTGCACCACCTTTTGCTGAGATTACAGCTGCAAGTCACTTGGGGTATGTCTCTATCAGTTTTGTACATCGAGAGACTGAAATTTTTGCCCATTCTTCCTTGGCAAACAGCTCGAGCTCAGTGAGGTTTGATGGAGATCGTTTGTGAACAGCAGTTTTCAGCTCTTTCCACAGATTCTCAATTGGATGAAGGTCTGGATTATGACTTGGCCATTCTAACACCTGGATATGTTTATTTGTGAACCATTCCATTGTAGATTTTACTTTGTTTGGGATCATTGTCTTGTTGGAAAACAAATCTCCGTCCCAGTCGCAGGTCTTTTGCAGACTCCAACAGGTTTTCTTCAAGAATGGTCCTGTATTTGGCTCCATCCATCTTCCCATAAATTTTAACCATCTTCCCTGTCATTGCTGAAGAAAAGCAGACACAAGCCAATGATTCTGCCACCACCATGTTTGACAGTGGGAATGGTGTGTTCAGGGTGATGAGCTGTGCTGCCTTTACGCCAAACATATCGTTTAGCATTGTTGCCAAAAAGTACGATTTTGGTTTCATCTGACCAGAACACCTTCTTCCATATGTTTGGTGTGTCTCCCAGGTGGCTTGTTGCAAACTTTAAATTACACTTTTTATGAATATCTTTGAGAAATGTCTTTCTTCTTGCCACTCTTCCATAAAGGCCAGATTTGTGCAGTATACGACTAATTGTTGTCCTATGGACAGACTGTCCCACCTCAGTTGTAGATCTCTGCAGTTCATCCAGAGTGATCATGGGCCACTTGGCTGCATCTCTGATCAGTCTTCTCCTTGTTGGAGATGAAAGTTTAGCGGGACAACCGGGTCTTGGTAGATTTGCAGTGGTATGATACTCCTTCCATTTCAATATGATCGCACAGTGCTCCTTGGGATGTTTAAAGTTTTGGAAATCATTTTGTATCTAAATCCGGCTTTAAACTTCTCCACAACAGTATCACGGACCTCCCTGTTGTGTTGTGTTCCTTGGTCTTCATGATGCTTTCTGTGCTTCAAACAGAACCCTGAGACTATCACAGAGCAGGTGCATTTATACGGAGACTTGATTACACACAGGTGGATTATATTTATCATCATTAGGCATTTAGGACAACATTGGATCATTCAGAGATCCACAATGAACTTCTGGAGTGAGTTTGCTGCACTGAGAGTAAAGGGGCCGAATAATATTGCATGCCCCACTTTTCAGTTTTTGAATTTCCACAAAAATTTTAAATAACCAATAAATTTCATTCAACTTCACAATTGTGTTCCACTTGTTGTTGATTCTTCACCAAAAATGTAAGTTTGGTATCTTTATGTTTGAAGCATGATATGTGGGAAAAGGTTGAAAAGTTCCAGGGAGCTGAATACTTTTGCAAGGCACTGTACATAGGCAGCAGCTGTAATTTGGTTCTTCAGTCAAGGTAGATTTAAGAAAAAATGATCAGTGTAGGAGACAAAAGATGATAAATAAGTATGGGAAAAAAAGTTTTTTTTCTCTAATACTATAGATAACAAATTTCCAATCTTTGCTTGTACAGTTCATTTATGAAAAAAAAGAACTAAAGGGGTTGTCCACCATCCATAGGATAGGTGATCAATATCAGATTGGTGGGGATCCGACACACAGCACCCCCACCAAACAGCTGTTACCATCTCTGAGCAGTGGGTAGATGTAAGCAATTTGTGGAGATGAACACCACACCTTTGTCACCTTATTTAATGGTCTCTCTTGGGTATTGCAAATAGGCTCCTATTCATATGAATGCTATATATTTTTAATACAAAACAAAATAAAAAATGTGTACCTGTTTCTGAATAAGTTCTTGGCCTTTTTCAGGGGACATGTGCACTAGATTCAGCTGTGGTGACACTGATCTCCGGAATGGGTAGATGTCCCGTACATAAGTCTTCAAATAGGTAAAAGAAAAAAACAGTTAAACCACAGTACAGGATTTAAAGTGGTTGTCTGGACAGAATATATGACAACCGCCACCCCCACTGATCAGCTAGGTTACTAACCGGTCATACATTCCAGTACAGTCAGTAAAAATAGAGCACTTATTTGCCATGTCCATAAATAAATGTAAGGTGTCCAGAATTTTTTTGAAGCTAAATAAACTTATATAGACTATTTTGATCATAATTATCCTCATTTTACATTTTTTCATGAATTCAATTAATGTTTTCATATCTTAATTATGGCCTGTACACATATATCACTTATAATCATAATAAATTATAGTTTTCCAAAGTGTCCATAAAAAATATTCTCTCTCCGTGGTTATTTGATAAGCTTCCAGAAAGTTGGCAACCCTGTTGGTCAGCTGTTATGAGCTCTGGTGGTTGCCGGATGTAAACAAATTGAACAGTGCTGCACTGCACAAATACATTCAATATGTAGTGGCTTCTGCTAGGTACTGCAGAACAGCTTATATTCTCTTGAAGGATAGGTCAACAATATCTTTTGAAGGAAGGGATGAGCCCTTTAATTATAGAACAAACCTTCCTAATGTACTGAACAGCGACCCCATAACAAACGAGAATTTCTACACTTGTCTGATATGGATAGAACCGAGGTAAATTATCCTTTTGTTTGTTAGAGTGACGTTCTTTTTTGTTTCAATTCAACAATATTAAAATACGAGTATTCGCATTTATAGACTAAAGGCCCCCATACACATTAGACAACCCCCCAAAACTGATGGGCACGGCCAACAGTCTGGTGTATGGTACGCCGACCGATTGACGTTTCTGGGAAATATAGATCACGCATGTCCATTTTCAGACTGCCGATAGCATTGTCCTCCCAAAGATAAGTCACTAACCCATGCGTTAGTTGGCAGCTTTCTCGTAGAGAACACAGGTGTGCTCGACCGAACAAGCGCTCCCGTGTGTGCGTGAGTCGACCAAGATGGATGTCGGTCGAACTATCTGCCAAAGCATCAGTCGGCTAACAGACATCTAATGTGTATGGTGGGCTTAACACAGTAAATGCATCTGGACTTTGATCTCACCTTATTATAATGAGTTAGATTCCACCTTTTATCCATCAGGAAATAATTTGCAGCCTGTGAATCTGCTATGTTGAAGAATTCCAGACACTCCTAATGGAGGGAATACAGAAAAAAACAAGAGTACAGTGATTTTTATTTTCAAGTGAATCTAAATAGTATCATACCCTACTAGGGTTTACGATCATCATGACCACAGTTCTGATGAACATGTGGCCATGTGTATGTAACTGTAAACAATTGCATAAGTCTAACATAAAAACTACCATTACAATTTTTTTAATACAGTTACCGTATATTAAAAAGGGCAGGGTCCTCCCTCCTTCTGTACCTGTTAGTGCCTTGTTTTTTTTACTCATGTTTATTGTATTTGTCTATATTTGCCCCCTTTTCACATGTAAAGCGCCATGGAATAAATGGCGCTATAAAAAATGTATAATAATAATAATAATAAAAAGGTCACCTGCATTGTTCAATTCACTTGAATCTGTGGGATCCACATGTTTTCTGGCCAATAAAAGGTCACCTTACTGGCATACATTTTGCAATAAATGTCACCGGGCATATTTTTGTATGCTTCTGGAGAGTTTTTTCTATCGTGCATTCAGTTCAGCTACAGCTCTGATTTTCATTTGTAAATCATAATCTCTAAATTATTTCTAGTAGCAGCCAAAATTACTCATTGGAAAAGATTTACCAACAATGATACTGCTCCATAGTAAGTTATTATGATGATCTATTGTGTCAGGGAAAATGGTATATCACTTTAAAGGAATATTGGGCAGGTTAGCAACATTCAGGCTGGGTCCATACATGGCCAGCACTATGTCGTTGTGTTAACCTGATGTTTACAAAAACATCGGATGGAATTTGGTGGAGGAGCTGGTATTGTTATTTAGAACCTATCTGATACATTAGTTTTTGTGCCTGACAAATGCAGAAGTTGATCTGGTGGCTTGATGACAATATCTGACGTTACATTGGGATCCAGACCCATACCATTGTCTGGGAGTAAATGTTAAATAAGCCTGATGGAAACTGATGCATTTTTTTTTCTCCAGCCTTATAATTAGTATTTATTATGCGTTGCTTACAGTGGGGGAAATAAGTATTTGATCCCTTGCTGCTTTTGTAAGATTGCCCACTGACAAAGACATGAACAGTCTATAATTTTAAAGGTAGGTTAATTTAAACATTGAGAGATAGAATATCAAAAATAAAATCCAGAAAATCACATTGTATAAATTATATAAATTTGCATTTTGCAGTGAGAAATAAGTATTTAATCCCTCAGGCAAACAAGACTTAATACTTGGTGGCAAAACCCTTTTTGTAGTTGATGATGAGGTTTGCACACATGTCAGGAGGAATTTTGGTCCACTCCACTTTGCAGATCATCTCTAAATCTTTAAGATTTCAACTCCCTTCATAAGTTTTCTATGGGATTAAGGTCTGGAGACTGGCTAGGCCACTCCATGACAATAATGCGCTTCTTTTTGAGCCACTCCTTTGTTGCCTTGGCTGTATGTTTTAGGTCATTGTGTTGCAGGAAGACCCAGCCATGACCTATTTTTAATGTCCTGGCAGAGGGAAGGAGGTTGTCCCTCAGGATTTTATGGTACATGGCTCCATCCATTATTCCATTGATGTGGTGAAGTAGTCCTGTGCCCTTAGCAGAGATACACACTCAAAACATAATGTTCCCACCTCCATTGCTGACAGTGGGGACGATGTTCTTTGGATCTTTGGCAGCATTTCTCTTCCTCTAAACAAGGCAAATTGATTTAATGTCAAAGACCTCAATTTTTGTCTCATCTGACTACAGCACCTTCTTCCAATCACTCACAGAATCATCCAGGTGTTCATTGGCAAATTTCAGACGGGCCTTCACATGTGCCTTCTTGAGTAGGGGGACCTTGCGGGCACTGCAGGATTTTAAACCTTTACAGCGTAATGCGTAATGCGTTACCAATGGATTTCTTCATGACTGTAGTCCCAGCTGTCTTGAGATCATTAACAAGTTTCCCCCGTATAGTTTTAGGCTGATCTCTCAACTTCTTCATGATCATGGTTTTGTAGCCAATTCCAGCTTTGTGCAGGTCTATGATCTTGTCCCTGACATCCTTATAAAGCTCTTTGGTCTTGCCTATGTTGTAGAGGTTAGAGTCTGACTGATTAATTGAGTCTGTACACAGGAGTCTTTTATAAAGGTGACTATGTTAGACAGCTGTCTTTAACCCCTTCAAGTCACGGCCCTTTTTCATTTTTGCGTTTTCGTTTTTCACTTCCCTCCTTCCCAGAGCCATAACTTTTTTATTTTTCCGTCAATATGGTCATGTGAGGGCTTATTTTTTGCGGGATGAGTTGTACTTTTGAATAACACCATTGGTTTTACCATGTCTTTTACTAGAAAACGGGAACAAAATTCCAAGTGCGGTGAAATTGCAAAAAAAGTGCAATCCCACACTTGTTTTTTGTTTGGCTTTTTTGCTAGGTTCACTAAATGCTAAAACTAACCTGCCATTGTGATTCTCTAGGTCATTACGAGTTCATAGACACCTAACATGTCTAGGTTATTTTTTAAGTGGTGAAAAGAAATTCAAAACTTTGCTTAAAAAAAAAAAAAAAAACTGACATTTTTAATAATATCACTTTTGTGCAGATGCGTTCTTTTGATCGCCCGTTATTGCATTTTAATGCAATGTCGCGGCGACCAAAAAAACGTAATTCTGGCGTTTTGATTTTTTTTCCGCTACGCTGTTTAGCGATCAGGTTAATGCTTTTTTTTATTGATAGATCGGGTGATTCTGAATGCGGCGATACCAAATACGTGTGTTTTATTTAGGATGGGGCGAAAGGGGGGGGGTGATTTAAACTTTTATATTTTTCATATTTTTTCATATTTTTAAAAACATTTTTTTTTACTTGTGCCATGCTTCAATAGCCTCCATGGGAGGCTAGAAGCTGGCACAACTCGATTGGCTCAGCTACATAGCAGCGATCATCAGATCGCTGCGCTGCTATGTAGCTGAATTGCAGGTGTGCTGTGAGCGCCGACCACAGGAGGGCGCTCACAGCAGGCCAGCATTAGTAACCATAGAGGTCTCAAGGACCTCTATGTTACTGTCCTGACACATCACCGAGCCCCGATCGTGTGACAGGGGTCGGCGATGACGTCAATTCCGGCCGCCCGGACGGAAGCGCCGGTTAAAT
Source organism: Ranitomeya variabilis (assembly GCF_051348905.1). Taxonomy (NCBI): domain Eukaryota; kingdom Metazoa; phylum Chordata; class Amphibia; order Anura; family Dendrobatidae; genus Ranitomeya; species Ranitomeya variabilis. Next base: position 164,335,059 of record NC_135238.1, on the reverse strand, counting down.
GTCGCTGTCTGCGTTTGACAGCGGCATTTAACAGGTTAATAGCAGCGGGTGAATAGCGATTTCACCCGCCGCTATTGCGCGCACATGTCAGCTGTACAAAACAGCTGACGTGTCGCGACTTTGATGTGGGCTCAGCGCCGGAGCGCACATCAAAGGGGGAGACACGGCAAGCATGTACGGCGCATGTCGTGAAAGGGTTAATGCAGGCATCGAGTTGATTCAGAGCATCTAACTGGTTTTTAGGAGCCGCAACTCTTGATGGTTGGTAGGTGATCAAATACTTATTTCTCACTGCAAAATGGAAATAAATTTATATTATATTTTTTAAAATAAATTTATTTATAAATTTATATAATTTATACAAAGTGATTTTCTGGATTTTATTTTTGATATTCTGTCTCTTAATGTTAAAATTTAACCTACCCTTAAAATTATAGACTGTTCATGTCTTTGTCAGTGGGCAAACTTACAAAATCAGCAAGTGATCAAATACTTATATCCCCCACTGTATATGGAACCATCATATTCCATAGCGCTTTACAGATATTATCATCACTTTCTTTGGAGTGTGGGAAGAGATTGGAGTACCTGGAGGAATCACACACAAACATGGGGAGAACATATAAACTCCTATCAGATGTTGTCCTTGGTGGCATTTGAACCCGGGACGCCAGAGCTGCAAAACAACAGTGCTAGCCACTGAGTCACCGTGATGCCCATTTTGCCATCATTTGGTTGCATCAGGCTCAATAAACTGAGCCTGGTGAAACAGAAAGCCAGTCACACTATGTGCAAATTGTGAGCCCCTTCCCTTTTCCCAAAACAACATAGTGAGGTGTCTAAAACAGAAATCTACACTTTTTTGAATACTACAGTCCATGATCTGTTTGGCATAAACCTAGAATCCTTTTTTTAGAAAATTTAGGTAATGTATCAATGCATATTTATCATGCTACCTTGCAATGTGCCTGGTACACCACCAGACTTATAAAATGATGGTAAAGGTTCCCTTTAACCTACTCACCTTCAGGAGTGCTTCAAACTGGGTGTCTTCATGTACTGGCAGTTGGGTAGGGATGTCACATTCATTCTGCCCATGAACCACCAGAGTTTTTGTACCTATCGCAATTTAACAAAAACTATTATGACATCAATATAAATTAAAACTGAGAGCAGATGGTGTCATGATGATCTTTGAGGACTGCTAACCTGGCATGGATGCTGTCACCAGTAGTTTAACCTCACATTGTTCCTTTTTCATTGTCTGCTTCAGATCTTTAAAAAATAAACCTTCCACATATCCAACCACTTCCCACAAAAATGTCAAAGTTGCCGAAATGGCATCCATTCCCCATTCACATGGTGTACGTACAAAATACATGATAAGTCCGACCTAAAAAGAAATGCACAGAAATACCACATATTAGTGAACACTTTAACACAAAAGCTGCATTGTTTTACTGGGATACAAGGACAACAATGTGGGCCGAAATAACTCACCAAGTAGTTGAACAGAATGTGTGATGTTTGAGCAGGGAAATCTCCAATGTTTAGCAGCAGCTTTCTTAACATATAGATGAGTTCATCCTAAAACAACCAACAGGACACAACGCAGGTCAGTTGTACCATAATAAAATAATATTGTATGAAAATTCACAACAAACATTCATAGAAAGAGAATGTCCGTTACCTGTCGATTACTAATAGTTAATTTTTCCAGGAAATGTCTCAGGACAGTAGACGGATCTTCGATTAAACAATTCCAAAGAACTTGCTGAGCTACGGCACTCACTGTGGAAACAATAAAAAGTCTGTGCTCTTATGGGAGGTATTCTCTTGTCAGTTTTTGTACTACCTCAAATTGTATTTGCAATAATATGGATGATTTAAGTCAAATAATATAGCAACAATGGAAAAGTTAAAATTCAGTTCAAAACTCAGTTTTTCTCTTACAGTGTTCATTTCCTATTTCCCTTCATAGAGGTAAATGATAAAACACTTGTTGTCTGTTACAACAACCTAGTCAAAGCCCAGACCTTAATCCAATTGAGAATCTGTGGTCCGACTTGAAAATTTCTGTTCACCAGAGGAAACATCTAACTTGAAAGAGTAGGAGCAGTTTTGCATTAAGGAATGGACAAAAATCCCAGTGACACGATATGGAAAGCTCATAGAGACTTACCCAAAGCAACTTGCAGCTGTAATCACTGCAAAAGGAGGCTCTACAAAGTACTGACTTAAGGGGGGTGAATAGCTATGCACACTGAACTTTTCAGTTATTTTGTCCTATTTATTGTTTGCTTTGTTCAGAGTTAAAGGCACGTTCTGTGCATGAACTGATGCAAACAACAAAAAGCAGTGAAATTCCACATTGTGAGGAAGCAAATCATGAAAAAATGCCAACGAGGATGAATACTGCAGCAGCCCAGCAAGGCTAGACACAGCGAAAACACAGTCCATAGCAGGGCTACATTTATAAGATTAATTATCTCAGCACAGAAACATTTTTAACACATCTAACTGTGAAACGTATTATTATTTCAAGATCTATTGATTAAAATGTACTTTGTTCATGGGAAAACTCTCTTTAAAACAGTTGTTTTTGCGAAAGCCTAATTTTTATTTTCAGAACACTTACTTCCCTTAGTTTTGAGAATTTAAGAAACTTGACAAAAAAAACTATTGTTTTTAAAAGCAGACCTGCCACTCCATCTTCACGGACATCTCCATCCTCCATGAGATGAACGATTGGTAGCACAGCAGCACAAATGCATGCAGGGAATACCGGCTGGGGTGGTTGGGACACATGATGATTTGCGGTATGTTCTGTTGCATGTTCCTCATCTAAAATAAATGCAATAATGAGGTTGTGCTAATTCTACTATGTCACCAAAAATATGCAGCATCTCAGCGTTATCAGCCAGGTCTTACCTTCAGCACTGACAGCAGAGCGAATAGACCACACGGATCCACGACGGAAGGAATAATTACGGTGAGAAGTACTTGATGTGCAGGATGGGCTCACAGACAGACGACGGGAATTCAGATTGGTGGGTTCTTCTACTGGCAAAAAGAATAAAGAGGTGAAACCTGCTCTACCACATGAAATTACATTGGAAAAGATCAGAAGAGTAAATCATATTATATAATTCAGAAACTAACTACTTTCTAAAAGATTATTGTCCACTGGGCCAATACTTGTACTTTAACATTATAAATGACTAATTAGCTAAAATCTAAAGAGCTAAAACTATGGAATTATTCTTCAGCTAATTCATATTATTAACGTGAAAAAAAATGTACTCCTGCATGCTGGAAGTATATATACAGTAGGGGTCATGGAAGTTCTCACAAATAGCAAGGACAGCAAAAAGATTTACAACCGTACAATAGGGCAACTCAAAACTTTGTCAGTTTCGTCCTAAATCCTAACATGCAGCTGACAATCCTTAGCATTTATTCTGTATACATTGCAGCAAGCCGTTGTAAGGAGGAAGACCGGGCTGCGGGTACCTGCATTATGCCGGGTCCGTAACTGTCAAGGCTGCGTCCAGTGTTGCCGGGGGAAAAAAATGAGGGACCGGACAGGTCCCATGACCCGGGGAGAGGGGTTGTGGCTAAGCTGGTCTGTGAGCAGGAAGCACGGGAAAATGCTCTCAGTTTCCCGCCAGCGGGGAGACGGAGACGGGCCCTGGCAGAGCTTAGGTGAACGCTAAAGTGAGCCAACGAGGGTTAAGAGCGCCGCGCACCCAGCCAAGCAGAGTGCAGTGCTCGCGCGGAGGAGCGAGTTCTAGTGCCAGGACCCTGTGGTGTGTTCTCCATTGCTGATATATGCACATGTGGGACAGAGACTACTGCAGCGCTCCCCACTTTGGCTGCACAGATTTATGGGCTAGGGGCTCAGTGGGCCCGTTGCCGCCAGAAGCTGGACCGTGATTTGTTGGGATCATTTTCATCCTTTTGTTAAAAATTAAATAATATTGTTAAACAGCATTGTTCTGCAATCCCTGCGTAACTGCATTTCCGAACCTGCTTACACCGTCAGGTACGCTAGGGTTAAATCCTAGCTCTTGAGAGTCTGATTAGGCACACCTGGCTAAGCTTTGCATATAACCAGGCTGAGTGTTCATCTAAGTCAGTCTGCTGAAGGAGCTGAGCAGACTAGATGTGTCTTGGAACTAAAGAGACCAGCCAGTATCTCTCTAAGAAAAGTCTGCACAGATCATGTGCGCTAAACTACAAGTATAAGTGATTGCTATCGATGATAGCTGTTTTGTTTGACCGATCTGGGTTAGCTCAGCAGTGTCTGAAATAGTTAGTGCCTGGACAAGGATGGGGATTTATATATATGATTTTGTTTTCGGTGCTGTGCAGCCTGTGGAAATAGACATTATTCTGTTTATGTCAAAGTCCTGTGCCTGTGTGAACGCTACCGATTACCAGGGAGATTGAAACCCTACATATATATACTCGTGTATAAGCCGAGTTTTCCAGCACAAACATTTTTGTGCTGAAAACACCCCTCTCGACTTATACACGGGTCAATTGTCCCAGAAAGACGGAGAGGGAGCGGCGGAGCAGTAGCAGGAGCTGTGGCTAAAGCCTGTGCCGCTGCTAAAGAGAAATTAATATTCACTGCGTTGGCAGTGAATATTCATTTCTCTGTAATAGCGCATAGTGACAGCCACCGGTTTCCAGCACACACCCTAAATACCTTCCCTGTGTGCTCTCGCTGCATCTCATTAATTCCGGTGCCAGCAGCTCTTCCAGCTGAGTGATCACGTGACATCGCTCATTAAGGTAATGAATATTCACGCCTTTCCACTCCCATAGGTGGAGTGAATATTCTTTACCTTAATGAGCAGGACCACGTGATCACTCGGCAGGAAGAGCTGCTGGCGACGGAACGAGATGCAGTGAGGGCACACAGGCAAGGTAAGTAGGATAAGTAGGGGATAAGAGGCCATGCATACAAGGATAGGCGATAAGAAGCCATGCATACAAGGATGGGATGGGGGAGCCATGTATACAAGGACAGCGACAGGGGAGCCATGCATACAAGTACAGGGATCGGGGAGCCATGCATACAAGGACAGTTACCATGGAGCCATGCATACAAGGACAGGGACCGGGGTGCCATGCATACAAGGACAGGGACTGGGAAGCCATGCATACAAGAACAGGGACGGGGGAGCCATGCATACCAAGATAGGGATGAGGGGACAATGCATACCCGGCTTATACGCAAGTCAATAAGTTTACCCAGTTTTTCGTGGCAAAATTAGGTGCCTCGGCTCATACTCGGGTCAGCTTATACTCGAGCATGTACAGTAATCTAAAAATAAATCTGGAAAATAAACATTTTCCATAATCAAGCCATTTGAGCTCAGAACACACCTTCCTCCTCCTGCTCGGAGTTGGGGGAACAAGTTGGCTCATAACAGGCCTCCTGTGTCACCGGTATGGCCGTGATGAGACTGGCCTCTCTGCCTAAGCGCTTCTTCTCTTCTTCTTGCTGGAGGTTCTTCAGAATGTGCTCAGCCCGCTGGTGGGATCGTGACACAGCACGAGCAGAGAAAGATTTCTGTAGTTTGTCATTGAAAAAAGTAAGCATAATAAAAGACATTCTCATCTGATGCAATACTACTAGTCTAATACTTAACTATACCATTTAGTCTATGTTCACACGTTGCGTTTTTGCTGCATTTTTTAAACCAAATTTTAAGCTGTGTTTTACAGTACCAGCAAAAGCTATGAGATCTCAGAAATCTCATGCACACACATTTTTTTTTCCTGACTGATTTGGAAAACTGCTGCATTTTTGCAGTTCTTTCAGCGTTTAAAAACGCAGCAAAAAACGACGCAGATATGCAGCAAAAAAGACATAAAAACTTGCTTTTTGTAAGCAGCTTTTTTACTGCCAAGTGAGCAGTTTTTGCCTGCGAAAAAAAGAACAGCAAAAATGCTACGTGTGAACATAGCCTTTGGATTTCAGGTCCTAGGAAACTAAGCTAAAATAACGGAGAACAAATATTGCTTCCATTCTGTAATGGACTAAGCATTCATATGTGTTCCATATAAGTATGTAGTTTTTTCACATATTCTGCACAGAAATCCACATGAAAACCAGCCACAAGCTGCCTCTTATTAATTTCAAAGGGAAATCTGCATTGCTGCTCTTATGGCTACAGATTGTTTAATCGCAGATTTGTAAAATGCGTCAATAATTGATTTGTCACTGAATAAAAACCATGGGAAAAGGTCAATCAAGGCCAATCTGCATATGGAAGTTTGGCAGATTTCTCCACAGGAAAAAGTTGCATATCTAAGGTAATGTAGGTCCCGGGCACCACTTGCAGAAATGAGTAAATCTCTTCATGCTGCCCTGGTCTGGTGCCAAACTGATCCTCCATGGCAGCATCTCTTCACTTCTCTACCAGGCATTCTAGGTCTGGCAACTTGGATGTCTCTGGCTCTTACTAGGCCCCAAGATTTCATGATGTGCATTGCATTGCAGCATCATGATGTTGCGGGGCCCAATAATCACCAAATGAACCCAGGATGCCAGACCGAGGATGCCAGGTGCAGAATTAAGAACTCTCTGCCACTGAAGACTATGAATATAGCTCTTCTCTAAAAGATTCCAAGAGGACTTTTCGAGAACAAGCAGTGCCTGGAATTTGCTTTTGGTCTCAAGTTTGGAACACTTTGTCCATTACAAATTGAGGACAGCTTTTACTCTCAGTCATTTAACCATAAGTCCAAAGAACTATATAAGAATTTAACTAGGAAAAATGACAGATGTTCTGTATAAACATAAAATCTGCTACTTACAGACTGATCCTCACTAATTGGGTCTTGAACACTTCCACTGTTGTGAGGAACCCAAGGTGGGTCAAACATTGGAATAGATGGCATGCCCAAGATGGGAGATGGTAATGTGAAGTTAATGCTGGGGGGAGGGATCTGCAACATTTAAATTATTACTTTTAAGATTAGAACAGATGACATTTCTAAATAATTTACAATGAAACCTCCAGGCAAGCAGTTAGAGATCTCAAACCTTATAAATCTGCTGTGCTCCTTCCTCCATTCTTGGCCAAACCTGATATCTGAACCTCCAGAGTGTGTGGAATTTCAGAATGGCATTCAGTCTCTGCCCTGTCTCTGGATGCTGGAACTCAGAAGTTAACATCTCAGAGACGGCGTCCGGGACCTTCACAGCACAAAGCAGGAACATGGCAGCTGCAACAGCATTCATTATATATTATACAATGTCCGAGCTACATTTTTCTTTTCTTTATAAAGCAGCACATAGCATTAAATCTGTATTGGTGAATATACATAATAGGTGTAATGCCAAATATTAAAAGACACCCTGAGTGAAAACATATAGAAAATAATGGGCCATAATTACCAGCACTGTCTAATTCTTAGTGCAAACTTAGACAGTCTTAAAATGTGCCAAATTTATCAAAGTAATTCATGCTACTTAATACATCTAAGTCTAGTCTAAGTTTACACCACCAGCTATTAGTTGGCTTACTTCGAGCCAAAAATGCATGCTACAGTTATACCACAGTCCTTTTTCGGTGAGCCATGTACCTTTTCCAAGCTTCCCTGTCCCCTAATTTTCTAAAAGAAAATAACATGCATTACCTATTCAAGCCCCATGAACATTTCCACATTTTTCCACAAACTTAAATGTATTTTCTTAGTATTTTATGTAATACACCAACCCAAAGTAGTACCTATTTGTGAAATGTAAAGGAAATGATACATACATTTCTAAATATTTAAAAAATACAAATCTGAAAATTGTCAGTACCTTGTAGGAGCACCTTTTGCCGTAATTACTGCTGCAAGTCTTTTGAGATGGTTGGTCCTACAAGGAACTGACTCAGGGAGGCTGAATATAAATGCACGTCACAATTTTCAGACTTATAATTTTAAAATAATTTCAAAACCATATATAATTTCCTTTACACTTCACAAATACTTGCTACTTTGTATTGGTATATCACATAAAATCCCAATAGCATATATTGAAGTTTGTGGGTGTAATGTGAAAAAATGTGGAAACGTTTATGGGGTATGAATACATTTTCAAGGCAATGTAAATGTGGCTCAAGTTGTGAAAGATAGTATTTTGGTGTAAAATATGCCAGAATTCTGACACACTTTGTTTGAAAAATGTGCCGCAATATATTTAAACGTATGTGAACTATGTACAGTACAGACCAAAAGTTTGGACACACCTCCTTCTCATTTCAAGATTTTTCTGTATTTTCATGACTATGAAAATTGTACATTCACACTGAAGGCATCAAAACTATGAATTAACACATGTGGAATTATATACTTAACAAAAAAAGTGTGAAACAACTGAAATTATTCAAGAGAGGCATTCAAGAGAATGCAAAGAGTGTGCAAAGCAGTCATCAAAGCAAAAGGTGGCTACTTTGAAGAACCTAAAATATAAGACATATTTCCAGTTGTTTCACACTGTTTTGTTAAGTATATAATTCCACATGTGTTAATTCATAGTTTTGATGCCTTCAGTGTGAATGTACAATTTTCATAGTCATGAAAATACAGAAAAATCTTGAAATGAGAAGTGAGAAGGTGAGTCCAAACTTTTGGTCTGTACTGTATGTGTTCTCATAGAAGACCCCTCACCTGCAGCCCCTGCCATGTGCTCATCTACACTCAATAGGAGTTCCCATGCAGCTGGCTGGATGTCCCCATACATTTCCTCTGTCAAGATGGGGGCCGCCTTGATCAACAAAGACAGAGGAGCAGGAGACAAGCTCATAACCTAAAATACATAAAGGGTGCAAGTTATCAATGAATTTGGTCAAATATCATTGTGTACTATCAAAATTGAACAAAAAAAGTCAGTGCTTGAGTCCTACTTAGTAATATAACAAGCTGGTCATAATAAAAAGCATGGTCAATTTGGAGGGGCTTGGTTTACAAGACCGCTTGACACATGCGTGTAACTGCCGCTAATTCCAGCCCCGATAGGGCACTGTGTGCCACTGGAAAGTCTTGAAGTACTAGGAGCCTTTGGCAGTGACCTCACTGGATAAAAGCCGTCTGCGCTGTTTCTCATAGGTCTTGAAACAGGTTGTCCTGTGGATTCCCCATCTGAGCTGCGCATCTCTGCAGCTTCTCCAGAGTGACCATGGGCCTATTGGCTGCTTCTCTAATTAGTGCTCTCCTTGCTTGGGATGTCAGTTTAGGTGGACGCCCATGTGTTGGTAGTTTTGCAGTTGTGACATACTCCTTCCATATGTGCTATCTTTTACTGGAAAATGGTAATCTATGTGTTCCAGGTTCAGGCCGACCCCTTCATCTGGATGCCTAAAATATATAAGCATCCTGATAAAGGGGTTGGTCCAAATCTGAAAACATGTAAATAACCATTCCCCAATAAAAGATAGCTATACGTATCTCTACTAGTGATGAGCGAACATGCTCAGATAAGGTGTTATCCGAGCATGCTCATGTGCTAACCGTGTATCTTCAGCATTCTTGGAAAATATGTTTGCGTCCTGCGGCTGCATGTCTCGCGGCTGTTCGACAGCCGCAACACATGCAGGGATTGCCTGTATGGTAGGCAATCATTGCATTTGTTGCGGCTGTCAAACAGCCCCAAGAAATGCAGGATCGGGGACTCAAACATATTATTGGAGCATGCGAAGACACTCGGTTAGCACACGAGCATGCTCAGATAACACCTTATCTGAGAACGTTCGCTCATCACTAATCTCTACCTGTTTCATGACTTTCTGTGAGGAGCAGCTTTTTATTCCATGAGGTTACGGCAAAATGCTTTCACTACTTTTAGACTTCCAGGTGAACCCACAATGTCTTTTTTAGCCTTTATGATCCTGCTATAAGGTATCAGTGGATTCTGTAAATAATTCTAATTGTGGGCAATTTTCTGTAAATGATAACTATTCTCCTTGACATGGAGATGGCGGAATTTACTGGTCTAAATACTTATTTGTGATTCCTTCTGCACAGTTTAAAACTATCAGCTGTATAGTAAATGCAAGAACACAATATACCTGGTGCCTTATATACTTCAGCATCCCACTGTCCTTCTTCCCCTCCAAGTTTGCTTCTGTCACCCTCTTCTTCAGAGATGGTGTTCGGAGGGAGGATTTATCAGAGCACTAAGTAAGCAGATCACACAGATACTTGTTTACATTGTTGAATTATATTAGTCTCCTTTCAGACATGTAAAATGCTCTACATACTGTTGCCATCATGTCCATCAATGACTGAAAAGTCACTTTTCAGATGCATAATTCTCTGTTTGAAAAATGTTTGGTTATATTTACTGCATAACCACTGTGTATCTCTGCTCCGTATTCCACCGAATACATTCATAAGATAAACTTTGATGGTACAATGAACTATGATGAAATTTACAAATAGATATTGCATTAGAAAAAGTAGTAGCTTTAATGCCTCATTCAGTCATTGATTGTTCACATATGCAAAAGCATATATCTGTTTGTAAGTATTTTGGATCCGAGTTTCACCAGTGTTTGATCAGTGTGTCAGTTTTTCCCATTAGTGATTTTTCACTGATAAAAAAAAAACAACTGCAAAGTTTCTCCTATCCATCCCAATGTTAAGCACTGACAGCACTCAGACTGCACACTGACGGCATCCGCGTGGTGTCTGTGATTGTAACAGACCCTTAGACTTGTATAGATAAATTTGATCTGTGACTCGGATCAAAAAGATGAATATCTCCATGACTTTTTTTAGACTACCTGATTGGCAAAAATACATGGACGTGTAAATAGCCTAATAGACTATAGTAGATTCACAGAACATACAGTAGATAGAATGCGTACATGACTCAGAGACGTCTGAATGAGGAGTAAGAGTTCCACAGACAGCAATTATAGAGTACCTGTCACTTGCTCAAAACAATTACGTTAACGACCTTATAAAAATCCTCATTCTGCTGCTCTCTTCCATTGCAGAGATATTCACATTTTCTGCTTTTGGAGCACAGTATGTGAAATCTCTGTTTGCAGACCAACTTGGTGATTGTGCAGAGTCTTCTCTGGGGGTGTGCATTTTCACCCCTTTCTCCCAGATGCTACCAATCATAGCTCAGTAGCTGATCTAGCCATCTTACATATTGCTGAGCTGTGATTTGCAGCATCTGCGACTGAGGGCTGAAAGCACATGCCCCCAAAAAAGACTGATGAAACACACAGTTGGACTGAAAGCAGAGATTTCACATACTGCAAGTCGAAAGCAAAAAATTGTGAAAATCTCTGCAATGGATATTCATTTTTTATGTTTTTAGGGGTTCAGCGGCCAATCTCTCTAAAGTGAAATATAAGTCATTACATATACAAGTCTCCTGATGAGTCATTTATGGCTTGGATGATGAAATGCAGAGACAAGGGGCTTTTGACAGTGGTGGTCCTGGGTGCACCTCACCCTATATGTAGACACGTGGGGTATATGTTTGCTGCTCATTTGCCACCTTCTGATTAACCATCAGGGTGTGAATAGTTAGTGCACTATTTGTATATTATTTATTTGAGATTATCTTAATAAAGAGGACAGGTGAAGGAGCTTGATCATGCTAATTCCAATGCTGGAAACAGGATTGGACCAAAGAGTGCCAAGGTTCTGGCTGGTGCAGCACAGCAGTAATGAACCAAGGGAAGACGAACAAGACAACACGTCCAAAGGTAGGTCAAAGTCAATAATTCTTTAATCTTGTATCCATTAAAGCACACAAGGGATTTGAAACTGACATTTCTCCCTTCATCTTAATATAACAAATACATTACAATGGTCTTATTTAAAGCACAATGGCCCAATCAGCTAACACATGAGGCTAATGCAATTAACAGGAAAAACACATGACAGGATAACCACATGACTTAGCACACACCTGAGGAGTTTAGATCATATATATAACATGCCAAAGTAAGAATGGAAAACTTCCTTAACCTCACTTTATATGTTCTATTGACATTACTTACCACATTAATTTATATTTTAAACCAACTATTGTACTCTTATTCTATCAAACAATTTAATAAAGGTTTCAGTAGTATAAACAAACCTCTTTCACTTTTTTCCCTCTAAGACCGGTGCCAATACCCAAGTTGTCCTCCTTGAGTGAATCGACAGTATCTCCATACAGCAGTTTAATGGCTCTTACCAACCGAGCACACGATCGGCTATGGTGTAGATAGCAGTGTGGGTGGCAGTAATCCACATGGGTGCAAATAAAGCTTTGTTGGTTGCATAGTAGGATCATAACCTGGTAACATTAAATAATATGGAAATGAATACTGATTTTTTTCAAATGTCTTCTGCACATTACCTTTCTCATTTCTCTTTGCACAATTTCACCAATATCTAATTCTCTATCCAGAATTGTAAGTGTACCAAGGGCAGTAGTCTCAGTGACTGCAAGGCTCACAGTTTGAACGGAACCGTAGATGGGTCAAGAACATTTCTTTTTGTAGGGAAGAAATGCAATTACGTTTTTTTTTCTTTCTTTCTATGTTATATGTTATTAACAATTGAGGGGATGGGGCTTGCAAGAGACTAGACAACTTGAAAATTTCCACGTAGTATGATTTACTTTACACATAAGGCACTTAATGGAGTCTTTTTCCGAACCCCATGAATACATGTTAGACTACTTACATGCAACCAAGACATATTACGGTGGTAGCTCTCTTCTGCGCCAATGTTGCTTCCATCAGGCTCAATACTAGGCTCACTAGCGCTCCATGGGCTCCCTTCTTCTCAAAAACAAACATTAAACAAGCCATAAGCCATTACACAACCAAACATTTAAAAAGTCTTTATTGTTAACCTAAAGGCTCAGCCATGCACAGATGGTTTCACGACAGAGCGACACAACACATTAACCCAACTCCCACCCCCTACCGATCACTAGCTGGGAGTGGCAAAGACAAGCACATCTATTGGCACATGTCCCCTTTATTCAGGGGGATGGGACAAAAATGGAGAACGAATTCCCTGCATCTCAAAGATGCTGCAAACCATACAATTGATCTGCAAAAAGCTATGCTGAAGATTTGATCTAAAAAGCTGCAGACTTCGGAGAAAATCATCTAGAATTATATATACATTTGTTTAGATACGACTATGTATTATTTTGGTGTAGAAGTGGTCTCCATTAAGTTGTGCTGGCAATTGTGTGCTGTATGGATGCTTCTAAGAGTTTTAAATATTAATATGTTCTTACAAAAGCAACAGAATATCTGTTGTTAAACAAGGTGCTTCCTAGCCACTAACGGGGTCCTCAGTCTGAATGTTTAGAAGTAATTGCAAATGTAGGGCTGTGTGTTCATCTATGGTCTGAGATCATTTTTCATTTTCTTCGATTATTATAAAAACAAAATATTAAGATCATCATAATGTTTGTTCTCCCTCAAATCTATCTAATCCACAATTAGTGACGATGGGTACTGAAACTTGCTTTGTCTTGACTGGATCTTAGCAGAGGTATTTGTCTCCCCTCCAAACCATGACTCCCCTTCAAATTTCTTCTCTGAGTTACCTATGTCAGTAACAGTGTCCCTGCTTTGTGACAGCTGGATGTCATCATTCTCGGACCCTGAGTCCTGCCGTGTAAGTTTGGTGCTCTTTAGGCTGCCGGCCCGGCGAATGCTGGACAGGGAGCCCCCCTTCTTCACCCGGAAACTGCGTGTTCCTTTAATCTGGAGCAGGCGGGAGCCTCCTATCCTGATCTTCCTGCTGGGAACTGCATTGAAAGAACACAAGAGGATTTTTCCCTCTTCTCTTTTTAGATTTTTATTTTTTTCAAACATCTATAATCTAATCTATGTTTGTTCAAATGTTTGGAGAAATGAAATAATATGCAAAGAAATAATAAGCACAATGTCTTTGGAACAAAAAGATAACCAAACAGACTATGAAGTACAGACATGTACCCAATATAAGGTAAATTGTATAACTGTGTGATACAATGTAGTATATAGTGTATGTGACTTATCCATTAACATAACTCTTTTTTAGTGTTATTGAGTAGTATTTTTATTTAAGGGAAACTATTAAAGCTATTTTCAGCTCCTTTTGCACTAGAATTATGGTTACATAACCCCAGCTTAACCCTAATAGACTCTAATGCTGAATTAGCTTTAAAGATTAAAAAAAGGTTTATTAGATCCCCAAATTAAAATGATTGATACCAGTGTAAACAGAGGCATTGGGAATATTTTGTTAAAATATAGTGGTTCATATTGTTCATATTTTCAGCCCTATATAGTTACAATCAAAATTATTCAACCTCCATTGTAAATTAGGTTATTAGCAACATTTACAAACTTTCTACTGTTTGCAATAAACCAGTAAAGCAAGAACGAGTTGACTGCATCAAAACAAATAATATAAGAAACAGTTTCCCAAATTTAAGACAAATTAATACTTTTAATGACAAGTGCAGGCTCTGAAATATTCAAGCCCCTCATGAAAATCATGGTGCTTAGTAGGGTCGCTTTGGCTGTTATGACTTGCTGCAAACATGATGCATACCAAGACACCAGCATCTGGCAGTGTTTCGGAGGAATCTTAGTTGATTTGTCATTAGCAATGGCCTCCAGTTCACTTGGGTCTGTGTGCTGCAACTGCCTTCTTCATATCTCATCAAAGATTTTCTATGGAGGTCAAGTGAGCTGACTGAGACGAACACTCCAGAATCTTTCAGGATTTCTTCTGAAATGAAGCCTTACTTGATTTTCAGGCATGCTTGGGATCATTTTCCTGAAGGAAGGTCCAATAACGCAAATATTTGGGGGCCACGTTGGAACTTTTGCATAGGGGCCCATGAGTTTCAAGTTACGCCACTGCACACACATATTTGTGAACTGAAGGCAATGCCCATGAGAAATGGGTTAAGATTCCTCATCAGTAATTCTCTCAGAAGATGGTGTCCGGCTATGCATCAGGTCTCATCAGTTCATAACAGCCAAATGGTGTTCTACTACTAAATAAAATATGCTTGAAGGGACCATGAAGGTGGTGAATAATTCTGAGACTGCAGAAGTTAATAACTGTGGCATTTTGTGTTGAATTTGGGAAAGCTACTTTTTATATTACAATGCATTTGTTTTAAGATACCTACATTATTATTCTATGATTATTTTATTTCAAACAGCAGGAAGTTTTAAAATTCAGCTAGTAAGTGTAATTTGCAATGCATGATGAATAATTTTGATGGGAACTGAATCGTTATTACTCAAATATTCACAGATCTATAATAAAATATACTACAGGCACTTGCCAAAATGTCTGTCATGGGGCAGTGTGTAAAAAAAAGCAGAAGTCCAGCTTAAGTTCTAAAAGGCAGTATAATGGTTGATTCACTACTAAAATTCAAGGAGGGCCTGGATGCCTTTCTTGAAAAATATAATATTGCAGGTTGTGGGCACTGGATTTTGTGGTATTGATTCAAGGAACTAGTCCGATTGCCATATGTGGATTTGGGAAAGACATTTTCCCCTAATATGGAGCAATTAGTATCTACCGCATTAGGCTACAGGTTGAACTAAATGGACATACAGTAAGTCTATCTTTAACTTTGAAAACTATGAAACTATAGTTCCCGGAAAGTTACCTTCCTCCACAAAGGTATAGCAACATTAACAAAAATGGATAGGAGAACTTACCGTCACACTATCCTTTTCTACCAGAATCGGTGTAAAGAGATCATCAAACTGATGATGAACAATAGATGTCGATGTATAAAGAAGTATCATATTTCACTATCAGGCTAAATTTTAGGTATCAAAGGTTGGCATGAGTGTGTCCTCAAACAATGCCCCTGGAAAATAAGAAATAATTGCCCCACCAATGTATGTTGCGTTTCAGAGGTCACTGACAGAAAAGTAACATGCCAACTTGAAGTGGACTTTAACTAATGATCTAAGTGTGAACATATTATTTTGCAATATATTTTAAAAGTTTTATATTTTGGTTCACACAAAGGTTTCTGTATAAAAATGCTAAACTTTATGTATATATTTATAATCTTTAAATTTATTTGTGTTTAAGTACCGATGCTACCTTTTATTTGCTCCATCATTTCCTGATGCTAACTGGTAATTGATCTTACATGGGCACAAACGGTTTATTATATATTTCTGTAGGTCTGCATCAGATAAAGCATTTGAATTGGTTCTCCTTCTTTATAAATAATACACCAACATGTACAGTATATCGCATTGCTGTTTATACCATCCCTATCCTTCCACCAAACTCACATGTACCATAATAAAAGAATGATCAATTTGTAAAAAGAAAGCTGGAGGTAGGAGACCATCATTGCTTGGTTGACTGTTTTATATATTAGTTTTGTTAATTGTAATTCGTTTGATCATCATGATTAAAGAGCATCTGTCAACAAATTGCTATTTGGTGTGTTTAAGGCCACTCATTTTATCTGTTGCACTATCCTTCATATAACAGACATTGTAAACCTCCTTAATTTCAACCATTTTTCTAACATGGCATCATATGAATATTTATTAGCTCTTCTACCCATTAAAAGCATAATATTGGTATCATAGAGATTATATTGTGAACAGATTCCACTAAAGTAGACATATATATATATAACTCGTATTTAAGGCAAAAACATTTTCTTCTAGATCAGTCAGAGTTAACAGGTAAATTCTTGCCAACTGGAAGATCTAAGATAGAACGTTCATAGGCCTCAGTATCTTCCTGCTGGATTGGACACAGGTTAAAATTGGCAATAATTATCATTTGCTAGAAAATTCCAAATCATAAAAGCACCTAGGAGTCTTGACTAGCTATTTGGTGTGTTTCTCTTGCACCCTCTGATTGTTGGCACAGTACAAGATAGAGGAAAGGAATAGAAGTTTAAAGAACATATGGCTGGAGCAAGTACCATAATCGATAAATTGGATTGCTATTAATATTATAGGGGCATGTTTAAAAAAATAAATAAAACTGATTCACCCTTTACTTTATATAATATAGAAGAAACTGCACAGTCTCAGTTTGTAAATGTAAAGAGAGAACCTGTTAGATATTCTATCCCTTTTCTTTTTTTGTATAAAATTAATCGAAGAGTGAAAAAGGTTTTTTTTATTTCTCTCTTTAGATGGTATGCTAAAAATCCTTTATACACTATATACATCCTTTATGTGTATCTGATTCTGGTTACTAGTGATGAGCGAGTGTACTCGTTGCTCGGGTTTTACTGGGCACGCTCGGGTGATCTCCGAGTATTTGTAACTGCTCGGAGATTTAGTTTTCGTCACCTCAGCTGCATAATTTACAGCTGATAGACAGCTTGAATACATGTGGGGATTCCCTAGCAACCAGGCAACCCCCACATGTACTCAGGCTGGGTAGTAAATCTTGCAGCTGCATCAACAAAAACTAAATCTCCAAGCAGTTACAAATACTCGGAGACCACCCGAGTGTGCTCGGAAAAACCCAAGCAACGAGTAAACTCCCTCATCACTACTGGTCACCCAATAGTTCACTTAAGTCAAGCTCCAAAAAAATGGATATACTGTGCATGAGAGATGCACGAAAAAACTTTGAATGGAATTAAATTTGACTGTAATTTTACAAAAGTCTGTATTTGACAAATGCTTATTTTTTTTGCAATTTGTTTCTAGGTGACCGCCATTTTGCTGAGCCATTAAAAAACATTATCTCACACCACTTGCGCTGGAATCTTTGGTCATTTTAAGCTGTGTCGGGGCTTCTGGAATTGGGGCCGGGAGGGTTCTTTTCATGCATACGGGAAGGTCAAGGTGCATATCGTGGCATCATGATGCTGTGATCTGCCATGTGTTTTGCGTCAACACATCACAGTGTGAGCAGCAGGAGATCAGAAGATACAGTGAAGACCGGACAGGTGGCGGTGATTTGAGGAAGGCTGGAGAGGTGAGCGGTGAGTATAAGGTCTGAAGGGACCCTGGAACATAATAAGTGACATTAAATTAGCATAGAATAACTTCTCCATGAATCGAATTTCCCAGGAAAATCTGCATGAACAGGCGAAATTTGAATTTTGACTGATCTGCTCATCTCTAGCTGACACTGAAAAAGTTTGGCCAACTCTGCTCTAGACGCAAACCGGTGATTGGCCATTCATGTGATGCCAAATCAGCAGTGAACTAGAACTGGCCATTTTCCTAACCACACCCAATAGACTCATTCATGCCTAAATAAAATTTCCCGAAATTGGAATAATTGAATACAAGACTTACTGGCAGAAGCTCTTCAAACAATATGGATTTTACAAAACCTACTATATAAAAAACCGAATACATCCACAAAGACAAACACATTGTTATGTAGAAATTAAGATATATATGATAGATCTTTCTGTTGATTGTTGTGATTAGGACATTAAATTCCTAATATCTTTTTCTCAACATATAAAGATGTTTTTTGTATTGTATACTTATATTCATTATACTTCATTGATGTATACATCATTATTATACATATATTAGCATGTATGGGACAAGGAAACCAGTTACATTGATGTTGCAGTTATTGATGGAAGGAGTTTGATGAAAGGACAGGTACTGATGCTGTATAAACTTTACCTGTAATTGTCAGCTGCTTAGTAAACTTTCTGAACCTTATTTTTACAAAAGCAATTTAAGGTTCAAAAAAATTTTACAGAATCAGCCTCTATCACAAGTATTGCAATAAGATATACAAACATTAAAATAATATATATAAAAACAAGGTCTGTTAAAGACAGCACCACGCAATAAAAAAAAAATTAAAAGACACCAGTCACCTAAAATAGACAAAAAGTGGCACAAAACAAATTTTTATGTACTGGACGTACTCTGACCTCCGCTCACATCTCATTTATTAGCAATTGATGATAAACACAGATTGTTTATAATGGTTGACAAAACAGAAACTTTAGACAGTTTACTTTAAATACATTGTATTTGGAGGCCAGAGAGGTAGGCAATGATGTTAGCCAATTTTACAAGCAATGGAATCTGTGAGAAGCTGTATTTTCTCCATAACAGAAAGCTTTACACCACTTAAATACACAGTAAAGGTCATGTGTACAACGGCAGCACAATTTACATAGCTAAACACTAATATAGGAGTGTACAGTAGCCTTCACCAATGTTTACACTACAGTAATGGATGGAAACTCATCAATAGTTAAATTAGCAATAAAAAAAATTATATTAGTCACCTTAATAGCACCATTAATTGCACATTATCATCACTGTCCCGACGGGGGCTCACATTCTGTATTTCCCGACAGTATGTCTTTAGAGTGTTGGAGGAAACCGGAGAATCTGGAGGAAACCCTCATAAACACGGGGAGAACATACAAACTCTTCGCAGATGTTGTCCTTGCTAGGATTTGAACTCAGGATCCCAGAGTTGCAAGGCTACAGTGCTAATCACTGAGCCACCATGCTGCCTCTATTTGAAAAGATGTTGACTGAAAGTAGACAGCCCAACACACAATCAATGATGGAAGTATCCCCAGAACCCATATTAAAGGGAGCAGCATAATGTAAAGACAGGGACCCTGATTCCAGCGATGTGTCACATACTGGGCTGCTTAGTGTAGTTGCCTTGATTAAGGTTTGTGGGGGAGTTTTCAATTTGTTAATACAGCAAAAAAATGGCAGCAGTATTTTCCTGCCGAGGTCTCCGAACTAATGTACTTTAGTGATGCAGTAAACCCACTAAAAGGCTGTAAGCCAGATACTGTGCATTACCTGTGTGCGACCAGTGCCCTATACAAGCCGCTTTTGTGCAATCTATTACTCAGCAATCACCCCCTCCATGAACTGTTAAGTTGTGAGTGGTTGTCTCATCAGTATTTTGCACTTTACTATATGGGTTTGAAGCATCCTGAGAGTGCATTAGTTCTGAGACCTGGGCAGGTAAATACTACTGCCCCTTTTTTGCTGTATTAATTCTTGATTTTTTGGAGGACTTTTAGTCCTGTTTTTGTGGCTTTGCCATTTAATATAATGTTAGGACTCGCAAGTGTGAGGACCCTTGACGTTGGTAGCGAGCTTAAATATCTTAGCCAAAATATCGACCAATACCTCACATTATGTATATATATTTTTTGCACTTCATTTTCCAGGATGCAGCCAGGCCCATCATTTTTAGCCTTGTAAACTAGGGTGTCTGCTCTAATGGGATGCACTTAGTGCTGGGCATCCCGCCTATTCTAATAGTATGGGTGTCATTAATAAGCTATAAGCCAGATACTGTGCATTACCTGTGTGTGAACAGCGCCCTCTACAAGCCGCTTTTGTGCAATCGTATATAAAACAACCACCCCCTCCATGAATTGGTAGGCTGTGAGTGGTTGTCTCATCAGTATTTTGCACCTGTGTTGCCGCCATCTTTACTACATGGGTTTGCTGCATCCTGAGAAAGCATTCATTCGGAGACCTGGGCAGATAAGAACTGCTGCCCCTTTTTTGCTGTATTAATTCTTGAAATTTTGGAGGATTTTTAGTCCTCTTTTTGTGGCTTTGCGAGTTTTCAATTTGGCATGTTTTGTCGACTTTTTAAAGAATTTATGACTTTTGGCGCTTAGAAGTCACAAAAACTGGTTAAACAAAAAAAACACATTTTTTTGTGTGAAATTTTTTTTTGAATTTTGAACAATTAGTCAATGCTCACAAACAAAAAAGAAAAGTGACCTCAATAAGTAAAAAATTATAAACCTGGCCAATGGTTTCTATTTTTTTTTTTTACACCAGCCCTGGATCCTATGCTGCTTCTGCATCAAATCATGTTTTTACTGGGACAGTGACTTGACTAAATCATGCCCTGTGCGTCTGTGAATGATCCTGTGTGTACATAGGCCTCTACAATTAACAGACATGTCTGACACACACACTCACACACAACACTACTGCCCTCCGCAAAGAGCAAAACTTGTCTGTCAGGGAAGGATATCATGGGCCGCATCCATTGCAACTGCTGTGGTAAAGTGAAAGCTGAATGGTTGCTATGGGCAACAAAGAAAGTTCTGGTGACTGAGGCCCCATACATGTTTTCCTGTACAAAGGAAAACTGGGCGTCTTTTTTTTATGACCCACACTATATAATGTATGGTACAAGAAATATATACTGTGTATAAATAAGATATCAATTAAATGACTTTTTACTAAATCAAATAGAGAGTGAACGCAGCCTTATACTGACTGTGCTGAGTCCATTGTGGGTAATGCACAATATAAATGTTTGACGTTGATCCAAATACTGTAGAATCAGGTCATGACGTTGACCATAGTATACCACCTATCTGGTAACAATCGACCAGTTAATTGTCTGGTAAATTAATGGTCACCATGATGAAAACAGTGTCTGTCAGGCGCAGTAATTTTCAAAACCTAATACAAAAGCGTAATAGCAAAACTACCCTTACATATTGTGAAATGAGAATCTAGTATGTACAGTTTTGTAAGAATGTACGTGTATGGTAATAATTAATTGTGCGGATGCCACTTTGTGGAGGAAATAGGCTCAAAATTATTTTGGAAAAAGAGGTAACTGATTTTGAGGATGGAAACATTAGGTCCAATTGGCTTGAGCGATAGGAATAACTTGAGTCCTTCTCTTAAAAGGAACCTTTCAGGTCGGATAATGCTATGAACCTGCAGATATGGGGTTAATCGATAGGTTAAGAGTGTTATTAAGGTGCCCAGCCACTGTACTGAAAATGTGGAAACCGAGAAAATTAACTTTATTTGTCAGTCAAAGTGCATCTTTATAGCCGCCACTCACAGTGCTGTGAACAGTGACTGAAGAAGCGTCAGCAGGCCAGTATGACTGAAAGCAGGTGGCTTCTGAGAGAAAGTTCATTTTCTCCCGGGTGCTGCACTTTCAGTACTGCATTCGGAATCTTCCTAATGCTATTAACCTGCAGATTAACCCTGTATCTGCAGGTTAATAGCGCTATCCCACCTGAAAGGCTCCCTTTAAGAAAAGGACTCAAGTTATTCTTATTGTTCAAGCCAAGTGGACCTAATATTTGCATCTGCAAATTGAAACAGGTTCCCTTTTAAATATTAGATCTAGTAATATACATGTACACCGATACTGTCTCTTGTAGGGGGCTTTAAATTGTAATTTCATTGTTATTATTTTATGTAATGTTATTAACAAAGACATTGAGTTTGTATACATGAGAGACAGGATAACGTCAAATGTCACGGCCAAGAGGAAGCATCAGAGGATGCGAAACAGCAGTGCTGCTATTTCCACATTCTATGACCATGTATTAAGCAATAAACAGATGTTTTAATGCATTTACATTGTTTGACGGTACCTTAAAAATTTTATTTTTTGCTCGGTAATATAAATAATTTCATTGACTCCTCACACTTCCTGAAGACTCCTCAATGCCATAAATTATTTATGCTTACAAATATTGTATTAAAGAGGACCTGTGTTTGCTATTGTGATATTTTCTCTCCTCCCCTAACTATTTTGTTTTTTTCATGTTTTTTTTTTACTCAGAAATATAGTTCTTGAGATGTCCTTTTTATCTAGTTATAGTTTTTATGTTTTTTTACCATAAGTGGGGCTTGTTAAAAAACATAAAAAGTAGCACTAAAGAAAACACTTTATTTGGAACCATATCATGAGTTTAAAAACAAAAAAATACAATCAGAATACTCAGGGGAGCAGTGAGAATAACATAAGAATAACATAAGAGCAAAAACGGGCCACTTTTCATCAGGTTTTCTTTAAAGATGTTTTGTCCAAGTAAAACCATTGTAACCCCATTCAATACCTTACCAATGTAATTACCACATTTAACAAAAAATTTTTTAGAAAGAAACTTACAATATAAAGCATACATATCTTTTTAGATGTCACCCAGTGGACATATATTACTGATCTTGGAGGGTTGGATTTAATCTTGGTAATACGGTAAACTTTGTTATATTTAGCATTCATAAAAACAAGAAAATTCATCAACTTTCTTAATTACAATAATCATTTCATGAATTTTAAACAAAACACAGAGGAAAGGAAGCCTAATATAAGAATGCACTGATGTAATAAAATATAAATTATATCTGCAGTACATACTGTATTTTTACATTACAGATTTAAAAAGTATTTTTCATAAAATAAATATAGGTAAGGAAAAAATGCAAAAACTTTTCACAAGCTCACAAATAATTTTAACAAACAGTGTCCTTTAATGTCATTTTATGTTGCAAGGCTACGTTCCCACAATGAGCTTTTGCTGCATCTTACAGTTCCAGCAAAGTGGGTGAGATTGATAGAAATCTCATGCCTGCTGTGTTTCTTTTTAACGCTGCATAAACTCACGTGCTGTGCGTTTTTAAAATCCGCAGCATGTCAATTTCTCTTGTGGGTATGCTGAGTTTTCTGTGCGGAATTTTCCCTTAGACTTACATTAGAATGCAGAAATGCCTCAAAAACACATTTAATCCACTCTTATGCATGTCAATAAAGTTTTGTCAAAGTGAAAAACAGGAAGTATCAAAAACAAAGCAGCTTTATTTACAGCAGGACACACCAAACAGAGGCAAAAAAACACAGAGACAAAAAACGCAACGTCAAAAACAGGATAAAAAAGCATTTTAAAAAACTGCACATAAAAATGCACAGAAAAAACGCAAGCAACCTAATTTAAATAATAAGTGCAGAAATGGTGCAGAAATATTACAACATCAGAAACGCACCAAAAGCTCATCGTGGGAACGTAGCCTAGTGGTCTCTAGTTCACTTTTTAATTAATATATGAAAACCTATAAACCTCCAAATCTGAGAAAGGAATAAACAAAAACTTACATTGTCTCACAAAAAACAACACTGTATAGCTAGGTGTAATTATTTCATACCTTTCTTCTCCTCACACCCTGTGTCTGATTTCAAGGTATGGCTGCTGCTGTGCAGGGAATCCTTCGAGTCTTCATTCTCATCCAGGATACCAGCAAAGCTGATCTTCCTTTCATACCGATGCCGATCCATCTCAGGATCCAAGCGTAGTCGGCAGGTCTCAAGATCCTTTATGTAACACACAAGAGATTTTAAGATTCCCCTTTAAATAGGTTTAAAGCTTCTCTATTATGATGCTTTTCAGATCATTTGGATATACTGTATGTTATGTACTATCACATAAGAATACGTACAAATAATATCAGAAACATCATGTTAGATATTAATATTTTACTTACCACAAGAGGTTCAGCCCTAGGTCTTGGCAGACATGGGAAGGTTTCCCTTAAGAAAGTGGTGATTTCCAGGAGTAGTTGACATGCAGACATCTTCAGTGCAAAAGGACAGCCACATTTTGTTGGATTTACAGAACCTAGAAATTAACGTTTTTAGTAACGTGAGCTTAGGATGCTCTGAAGTCAACTGTTACATGCGTACCAGCTGATGACTGACCTTTCCAGACAGTCAACACCAGAGAGCAGTTATCATAGGTCCGAGATGAAGTTACAGAAATAGATATTGTGCCCAACAATTACTGTTTGGAGATGAAAAAGTTCCAAATATAGTGAAACATGACTAAGAAATAATAGTCTTTTAAGGGGATGATATTCTCAAAGAAGATGGGCAGAATACATAAGGGAATTAATAATTTGCCATAGAAAACTGTGGCCCATATCTGGGATCTGCAGACTTTTTTTTAAAGGTGTTGTCCGTCCTTAGAGTACAAGTCTGCAGTCACTCTCTCTGGATTCTCCAGTGTTGGTGCAGGGAGAGGGAGGTAATGTGACCGCAAGTATGCAATCTGCATACTTTCAGGCACATTCCAACTAGACGTGCCCGGCCTTACTCAATATACTTGTATTGAGGCCGTGAACGTCTAGTTGGCATGCTACCACATGTATGCAAATCACGTACTTGCGGTCACATGCCCGCCGATCCTGACGCTGGCACTGGAGAATCCTCACAGCGAGCAGTGAGCATAGAGTGACTGCAGACTTGTAGTCTAAAGCCGAACAACCCTTTTAAAGAGGCGGTCCTTTAGATAGGTTTCACTATAAATGAAAAATGTAAAATTTGCTCTTCAGTGAGCAGATATTTGGAAATAAAAAGTATATACAGTAAGTAATTTGGAAAATCATCTATGAAATACCTTGTATTGTTCTGCAAAACCAATGATAACTGATCGCTGGTATGTTGAATCCACCTGCACTGTCAGTAGTTCCTGCCTGTCTTATCGGAAATAAATTTGTAAATAAAAGGACTTGATTTAATGCCTCCATACGTTTCTTCGTGGAATTCATTTTCGAGGAGGATTAAATCAGCATCTGCTTTTGTTGTTTGGAATTCAAAGGGGTCTCAAACTGAAGCAACACTATGCTTTAGCTGCAGACCAGACTCATGTCTGATTGCGCATTTTATCAAGTTATATAAGTAAAGAATGCAGACATGAGAAAGGAAATAGAAAAACATAAGCCAACCTAAAAGAATAAAGTAAAGCAGGGGAATTTGGAGTGAAATTCACATTTAAAAATAAAATTATGGGCCGATGAGAGCAAAGAGGAATGGTTTTGCAAACATTGAACAGTTACTTATTTATTTGCTATACATTATTTGATAGGCTTCAAGACATATCCCGTACAATTATGGTAAGCATTTTTTCATGTGGTTTTTCATGTATTCATGTCATATTTATACTTTTGCCATAATTGAACAGTTTTTAGGGTTATGTCTGGAAACATAGCACAAAACATGTTGAGAAGCTGCTTAATTTACTGTATTGCCTTCGGCTATAAGAGTTTCTTGGGGTGATTTATGAAGATTTATGAGTCAAGGCAAGTAGAAATGGTAAAGTGGTTGAATGGGAATCATGCCTATTCTGCAGGGCATTCCTCAAGAGGAGCCAAGTTTATGTGGCATGCAGACAAGACATACAATGTAGGCCAATGATTACCAAACCTTATACCATTTGTAAATCCGTGAAAATCATTGCCATTCCTGAGGAAACCCTACTTCCACTCATACTTTAAAGTAGGTTAATGTAGGAAGTACAATGTATAATTTTACCTAGTGTTACAGTATATTCTGACCCAGACCTAGCTGCAGATGTGCCAGGAAGCTTTAAGAAGGATGAAAGTAAGCTATACCTGTTGTAACACTGACACATCTTTTTGCTGCTGTGATCAATGTAAACATGACTTGATTTGCTAGGTTCTAAGGTTTCTAAGGTTCTGGAGAACCTTGGTATGGAAACACTGATGTAGACTATAAATAAATTGTCTCAGTCCAGAATGCTTACATCTTAGGGACGTAGAGGCTTCCAGTCTTCAGTGTTCAATGCTACAGTAACTCATACAGTATGTGAGCAGCAAGGGGCCTCAAAAAGCAGAGCTCAATTTGTTTTCCTTCATTAAGATCTCCGTTTTTCATGTAACTGAGCTATCTATGCTTGAGGCTGTTCATATGGTGTATAGTTTTGTAGACCAAGTGTCTGCAAAATAACCTTGCAGACATATCCTTGTTTGATCGAAGTCACAGATCAAACTCTTCCATTCAAATTAATGGGTCCATGAAAAAAATGTTTTTCATCCATGTGCTGTAAGTTTTTACCATTTAATGGGTTGAATTTTTTTGTTGTCTACGAGAAAAACATACGCAACACTGATGGTAAAAACTGACACATGGACCAAAAATGGATGAAAATCAAATCCAGCACTCTGATGAACAATGGTTTGTTTTTATTTAATGTACACAAAAAACCTGAACATCTGAATGAGGCCTAATAGAAATATGTGCATGTGATTGAGTGATACAATAGTACTCATGCATAGAAAATATAATGGAAAGCCCTGTTACACAATCAAAAGTGCACTGTGGTTAAACTCACTTTTATAAATAATGTAAAAGTAAGGAGGTGACTTCTATATACAAATTCTACCAATACAGTAGGGGATCCAGCAAACTTTATTAGGTATAATCAATGTTTGTTCCAAAACTGTTAAAGGGAATCTGTCACCACATTTGACCTATCTAAACTATTAATATGGGCCTGCAGGTTACAGACTGCTGAAAACAGTCCTCTCTGTATGCCTCATATCAGCTGTGTTGTTTTTGAGAAATCATCTTTTATTACTTTATATAAGTGATCTCTTCCAGGCTCCGGGGCGGATGGTGCCTGGAAGATAACTCTGCCTCCAGAGCTTATTTTACATGAAGGAGGCGTTCCCAGTGTGAAACAAGTAACCAACACAAAACAGGAGAAATGAAATTTGTTTTCTTGTAAACACATTTTTTGCTTCTCTCACAGCTCTGCTGTATTTCAACAATCCTGCAGCCCTGTTTGCCTGTGAGATGGAAGCTGGAGCTGAGAGGAACCTGCAGATGTGTCAGTTATAATCACACACAGCTCTGCAGTGAGGTCAGGAGTGCAGACAGGGCCATTACACATCACACTGGTAACACTGGTAACCATTACACATCACACTGGTAACTCCCCCTTATATTTAAAACAAGCTCTGGAAGCAGAGTTATCTTCCAGGCATCATCCGCCCTGGAGCCTGGAAGAGCTCATTTATATAAAGTGATAAAAGAAGATATCTTAGAAACAACACCGCTGATATGAGACATTGGTAGGACTGTTTTCAGCAGTCTATAGCTTAGATAAGTCAAATGTGGTGACAGATTCCCTTTAAAAACATCTTCATCAGTGCTTATTCCATGAAAAGATTAGACAAAAGGTCTATCAGACATGGGAGTTAAAACGCATTTCGAACCTTTGAACTCTCTGGTTTTTATTCATAATTAATTTTTCTCATCCTTTTAAAAAATCTACGTATATAATTTTTCAGTCCATAATTATTATATTGTTTAGGTTAAAGGGGTTGTCAATTTAAAACAAGTTATCAGCTATCCCCAGGATTGGTGGATGTTCCACTGCTAGGATCGACACCAACTTTTATTCCCGATGGTGAATTTTTATTGGAGTTACTGCTGCTCCATTTATTCTCTATGGAGCTACCTGAAAAAGCCCCATAGGAAATGAATGTAGTGCATTGCCACTTTATTTCAATGGGAATAAAAGTTCCCGATTCTGCAGATCCCAGCGGTCAGACCCCCAATGATAGACATGTTATCACCTACTCTATCCCGTGGATGATAACTTGTTTTAACCGGAGAGCCCCCTTAAGACAAGAATTTTACCATTCTTTCTAATACATTTAGTGCTGTACAGTATGTTTCATTTTATACAGTATGTGTTGCTTATGGCTTCTTTTACACTTGCTATGATTTTGCAGCCCGTTTTTGCGGCCCCAATAGATTTCTATGGGGCCGCAAAAATGAGCTGCAATAATTCTACGGCACACCGTGCGCCGTGTGGCGGTGAGGGCTGTATTTACGGCCGTGAAAAAAGATTGAGCTTGCTCGATCTTTTTCACAGCTTACGGACACGGCCCCCATTGTAAATCAATGGGGCTGCAAAAACAACGGAAGGTTGTTTTTGCGGTGCATCCTGACTTCCGTTTTTTTCCCGAATACTTTTTCTATAGCATTGGGAACCTGAAAAACGGCGTTTTGTGGTCCATTCTTGCGTCAGACCTTGAAAATTGCGGCGATACGGCCAGCAAAAAAGGACCGCAAAAACGGGATGCAAAAAAAACGGCAAGTGTAAAAGAAGCCTAATACAGACAAATAAGCTGCTATGTGAATTTTGAAGGGTGGATGAGGACAAAAGATACAAGGATGCTCAATGTTTTGACCTATGGTCTCTGATAATTGGAAAATTAACTGAAATTTTCATCTGTCTTGAATGTTTCCTATAACCATAAATGCACCCCATTTTCTCCCAGATTTAAAGAAATTGAAAAATAATTATTAGGTAAGTTTAAAAAATATTTTTGGTGAAAAAAGAGGATCTCGTGGGAAACACAAGCTATGCAGAAAGCCTGAAAGGAATCGCCAGATTTGGAAACTTTCTGCACATGTTTGAGGTCAAGAAGGTGGATCAGTCTGGGGGCAGCTTTCTCTTTAGAGGAAGACTTAGGAAGAACTAAGTCCTGTGATTAGTGATGGGCAGATTGATTTGCAGGACTCTGGTCCATGAGCTAGAGACTACAGACCTGGCTTATGGCCCGGCATCCTGCAAATTGATCTGCCCATCTCTACTTGTGACATATGAAGTATCCACAAATGGCCAAGTATTCATTTTCACATATGTGCTTAGTGAGATCCTTATTAAAGAAAAAAAATATTTAATTCACTTGGTGATGGCCATTAAGTAAAAGCTGCCATGCAGTAATGATTGTTTTTCTTAAAGTTATTTAATATAAAAAAGTTGCTTTTTACTTTTATAATTGGTTGGAAAAGCCAGCTTTTCAACATGTTGCAATAAAGAGCATGCAAACAGGAAATAATAACATGTAATCTGCATGCAATATTCTATAGAAAATCCTCTAGAGAAAAAAAGCAATATTAATAATTCAGAAAAATGCAACCAAATTGTATACCTAGTTATCTTTTTGTATGCATTAAATCACTTAAAAATTACAAATTAGGTCGAGGTTTGACAACAAAACATCAATAACTTCTGTTGCCTCAATCTAGACAGTAGGAGATCATATATGTTGCAGGACTGCTCTGGTTGCATATCTGACATATATTCTCACAGAAACATAATAAACATAAAAAGCCATTACATGGACAACATAACGAGCATATAATGGTCACTTTAACTACAACAAAATGTCAAGTTTTTTTCATTTCTTATGTATTTTATCATTTAAAATTGTGAATTTTTGAATGATCCAGATGTTTGGTTTTAATTTTTATCGTCATGTTCTAGTATAGCAGTTTATGAAGTTTTTTCTTATTTGACCTATCCATGTTAAGTAATTATTTGATAGATATTCTCAGAACACAGAAACTGACTCATGTATCCAAATACCGGATATCTTCTAGTGAGCTCAGCTTCTGACATCGTAATATGCCTCAAAGACCCAACAGAAGATTACTCCATTTAGAGGCAATTTTGTAGCCAATTATTTACTTACTGAGAAGCAGTCTATTAGACTTTGTTGATGCTATTTGTATATAAAATTGTTCACATGCACTTGCTCTATATTGATGGGAGGGTGGTGAGCCTTTATAATAACTTTCTTTGGTAGGCCCGTACAATTCAGGTCCAACACAACCAGAGTATATGGTGCAAATCATAGAACACCAACATGCTGCTACTGCAGTACCCCCTTGATTTTGCAGTTATAGACCGTGAGATCAATGTTTGGGGACCACATTTCAGCAGAGAAAATATAGTGAGATTAGAGAAAATCCAGTGGTTTGATAGTTAAGCCAAGGTTGTGTTTTCCTAGGATATCTATAGAAAGCTATATCACATAAAATGTTAATGCTGAGATTAATTTGTAACTTTTAGAACAAAATTCAGATATTCTGCCTTTCTACCAGTAATATATACAGGGCCGGACTGGCCATCTGGCAGTTCTGGCAAATGCCAGAAGGGCTGGTGCCAGTAGTGGACCGCTGCGAGCCGACTCACCCTTCCCCCCTCCAGCACCGCCTCTGCCGCATTCAACTATACCGGCGTCTATGACATAAAAAAGCCAGGCTGGAGTTTGCCAAAACTTACCTGAAAAAGCCTAAAACGTTTAGGAAGAACGGTCCCTACAGTCAAACATGGCGGAGGTTCCTGATGTTTTGGGGTTGCTTTGCTGCCTCTGGCACTGGACTGCTTGACCGTGTGCATGTCATTATGAAGTCTGAAGACTACCAACAAATTTTGCAGCATAATGTAGGGCCCAGTGTGAGAAAGCTGGGTCTCCCTCAGAGGTCATGGGACTTGCAGCAGGACAATGTCCCAAAGCACACTTCAAAAAGCACTAGAAAATGGTTTGAGAGAAAGCAATGGAGACTTCTAAGGTGGCCAGCAATGAGTCCAGATCTGAATCCCATAGAACACCTGTGGAGAGATCTAAAAATGGCAGTTTGGAGAAGGCACCCTTCAAATATCAGGGACCTGGAGCAGTTTGCCAAAGAAGAATGGTCTAAAATTCCAGCAGAGCATTGTAAGAAACTCATTGATGGTTACCACCGGAAGCGGTTGGTCGCAGTTATTTTGGCTAAAGGTTGTGCAACCAAGTATTAGGCTGAGGGTGCCAATACTTTTGTCTGGCCCCTTTTTGGAGTTTTGTGTGAAATGATCAATGTTTTGTTTTTTTGCTTCATTCTCTTTTGTGCTTTTTCATTTAAGACAAATTAAATGAAGATAATAATACCAAAGAATTTGTGTTTGCAATCATTTTCAGGAAGAAACTGAGTATTATCTGACAGAATTACAGGGGTGTCAATACTTTTGGCCAAAACTGTATCATACCAAAATTTTCTGCCTTCCATGTGGAGTAGTGCTGGAATACTAGATGGATCAATGATTGAGTAGGTGTTTTCTGCTATTTCCCACTGTGTGGAAAGGGAACCAGTGATGAAAACAATCTTGAACTTGGCATATGTCAAAACAGGAACTATGGGGAATCAGTGAGAGTAATTATCTGGGATTTCTAAAACCCATATGAGCCCTTTAAAAATAATTTTTAACTGCTTGGCCAGTAAATGTATATAATATGAAAAAGCAACACATTATTTGAAGTGTTACTAAAGGAATGATGAAAATTTGATAAAACATCTGGTTCATACTTATTAATTTTTGGATTTTTGGGGGGGTTGCAAGCCAATAAATTATTTTGTCAGTTAAAGTAAGCACAAACCTTGTGTTGTAACATTGCATAAGCTTTTTATTTCAATGTAGAAATCAATGCTAACTAGAAAATAGTGACATTTAGCACATTTTCTAGTCAGATACGTTGACCTGTTAGCACACATATGGCCAAGGTATTATGGATATTATTATATTTTTGTTTATTCTTTATTGTTTTACTTTTATGTTCAGGTTTTTGTTTTTTTATTATTATTTTGTATGTTTTTATGATAACATTTTTGGTCAAGAAGATTAAAATTTTGAAGCATAATTCCTTGGAGATATGTGGAGACAGACTGCACAGAAAAAAAGAGCCTTGAAGACATATAACATAGTATTTTCCACAGAGCAATAAGGCACACAGTATAGACCCATCCGGACACAAACAGATGCTGCACTTCAGGTTAGGGGAATGCAGAAGCTATGGATAATTTAGATTGCAGTCTTTATTCCATTTTGTTTGAGAAATAAAGATCACAGAAACATTGTAGAGCAATTTTTATATAGCTCTTCAATCTAATTTTGGGGGGCAAACTCTTCTTTAAAAGTAGCCACTGCTTTTTGCCTAGAGATTGTTGGGTACAAAAATGGGGTTATAGCCTACTAAATTGTAAAAAGTTATGGTTAAGACCATAGTTTTTGAAGCTCATCTACGTGACATCATGATCTATTCTTTTTGTTTTCTATAAACCCAACAATTTCCAGTTGCTTTTCTAGTTTATACATGAGAAATCAGCATAGATAGATAAAAGAGTTTAGAAAACTTTACCTCAGTATGATATCCAAGGATAAACTTTGGGGCCGCCTCTATTACTCTGTCTACCAAAGGCACGTGCAAAAAGTTCTGTGCATACAGCCTGTGTGTAGGATTGCCACCTGCATCTTGATCACTCATTACAATCTAGCCATTCCAGGGCCTTTATACTAAGTCAAGAGTCTCTGACCCTCATTAGCCTTTTCTTAATTACTTCCTGACCCAGCATAAAAAACATGGATGGCTGATTGGATGTGAGATGCAACGAACAGGTGATAAACCTGTCTAAAATATCCAAGCAAGAATTATCAAGAGAAAAAAAGAAAATAGAGTGCTCCTAAAGCAGAGTTCCTTACAAGCGGGGTTTCTTGTAGTAAAGGGATTCTCCTTACTGTCATCTAAAAAGTCTTCTTCCTCATCCTCTTTTCTCAGCCTTCTCTTGGTTTCTTCATCATAGATAAGTCCCAGCAGATTGGCGGGACTTTCACTCTCACTGTGACATATCTCATTAAGGCGGGCGCCTATCACCTGAAAAATGATTAATTATATGCGTCTAATAAATATAAATAAATAACATCCCTAATTATAGATTATTAGTAACCAAAGTAATGGCACATGGAAGCTCATACAATATGATGGCAAGAATACTACTTGCTTCTAATTATTATTTTACCCTGTATTCACATAGATGTTATGCAAATGTAGGGGGTCAGCCCTGCTAAGAACTGAATTACACTGTAACTTTAAGAGACAATACTCTCCTCAAATTTGTGTGCACATGGACTAATTCTTTTCCACCTGCGATTTGCTGTGTGTTGGTTTTGAACAAGAAGCAGGAAGTGTGTTGGTTCAAGAAGTGAAGAGTGAGCCTCTTGCCTGTGAGAGACAGGCAGGATAATAAGCATGTCCTAACAATGAGAGACTGGTAAATTAACTAACAGCTTCAAAGGAGAAGTGCCCAGTTACCAGAGGATTGATCACCAGGACCATGTTAGAAGAAAAGAGTCTCATCACACAGCCAGGGCATTTCTCCTCAAGCATCTGTAAGCTGAGAAAGGAAACAACTATGTGGTACCAGTAATCTTTCAACATTGAAAGTGGGAACAAGACTTGCCCGGATCCGGAAGAAGATGAATTAGTTAACCTGAAGGAAGAGCTCAACACAGCAAACTCAGCTCCACTTTATCGGGACCAAGCAGCAGCTACTTGACTTTCTTCTAAGCACTACAGAACTGTGAGACCAGTGTTCAACTGTGTTATGGTGTAGAGCTGGCTTCTTTAGCTAGGATGCTGTAGCAGCATGGCCCGATTATCGGTAGCCAGGTAGGAAGTTAGAAGAGAGTAGTTTGTGGAAATTGTTTATACTGTTTGCATTGAACTTTGCATTGCTATAAATGGAACGCAGTTTGTGTGACACACTCCAGCTATCTCTCCTTGTATCTATTATTGCTATTATCATTACAAGAACCATTAGTCTTATTTTCCGGCATATAATCCACTGTCTTGCAATGAAGCCGTTGTTTTGTTTCTGCCTCCTTGTCTACTGTACCATATTTGAGTCCTGCCTGGTGGTGTCATTCAGGCATTGCTACAAGTGGCGCTGTGAGCAGGGTATGGTCACAGAGATAGAGGTGGCTGAGAGCAATGGTGGTGTTTTTAATGTCAGTACCACAGGCAATGGTTGAATCTCTTCAAAGGCCCTCCCTATGAGCACATTGTTTAGCATGCTGCCCAAATTTGATGGCTAGAATAGGCCACTGTCCCACAGGTTGGCCAGATTGCGTAGTGTTGCTAAGATTTATAATGTCAACCCAGAGCTACAAGTGGATATTGCTCTGGTCGCCCTGGAGGTTGAGGTCCACAGAAACATCTTCCTGCAATCGGAAGCCACACATAACACCTTGAAAGAGAAGTGATGTTTCTAGAGGATATATATGGTGAAACAGCTAGCGTGGGCACCTCTGGGCAAGTTCTTCTACCAGCTGCAGCGGGAAGTGGTCTCTCAAGATGCCACGGCATTTTAGGACGTACCAGCAGAAATATAAAAAATAGGCAGATGGAGTAAGTGGCATAGGATCTGCGGACTGGATACTACAATAACAATTTATCCTAGGACTCTACAGTACTCCCCTGAGGTAGGTCGTACATAAGTGAGTTAGAGTGGATTCTGCCTTAAGCTTTCAACAAATATTGGCAGAGATGGTGGCCCAATGAAAAGAAGAAAGCTATGCTCCTGGAGTGGAACGGACCCAGTCCGTCACAACCATGGGGGAGTAAAGAATGAAGAGGCTCTCATCAGAGTAGTACAAGATAAGCAGAGTTCCTTGAATGTTATGCAACAAAAGTAGACTCAAATGGAAAAGAGGCTGGGGACCAGAGGGTGTTGGAGTGATTTGCAAGGAGACCCAGAACCGCCGTTAAACTTCTGGCTCGCACATCAATGGGGTGTATTGTGGGGGAGGTAGAAGGACAAACCACCCAGCACAACTTTGAACATCTGGTTGCATGGTGTCCCATCCTGCAAGCTGAGTTTGAAGGTATCCCAGTGTACTGCTTAGTGGATACTGGGTCACAGGTAATGACCATTCCTGAGTCGTACGTCAATCATTACTTTCAAGCAGTGGCCAAGCCAGAGCCAGAGACATTGATCCAGGCAACAGTGGCTCATCAGCAACTTATCCCCGTCAGGGGGGTCGTGTGGCTGAATGTCCATGTACACCAGTCTGTAGGGGTTATCCAAGTGCCGGGAAAGGTATCCCTCACCCTCCCTCCTTGAAGGGAGACCATCGTGTCACTGTCTGTGGGAACCTTCCTCAACCTCAAAGGTATGGAGGCGGTCATCAAACCAGTGGGCCTAGGAGAGGTAGGCCAGAATGCTCTGGTAGTTCATACATTAGCAGTGGTCCATAATGGATGAGCATCCATCAGAGCCGTGAATGTGGGACAGAGAGAAGTCTGCTGAACCCCAGGAGTGGAGCTGGCTCGTGTGTACCTACATTAAAGCAAAGTGCTGAGTCGGAAAGAAGTGACCCTGGTCCTGGTATATGATGCGGTCTGACCCTGGAATGGAATTGGCGAGCCATATTGGCCCAAATGGGGGTGGATGTGAAGGCTCTCGATCCGGATCATACACAAGCAGTTGAAGCAATGATGTGGGAAAATCAAGCCACGTTTGCCCGCCATGCTGACGACTTTCGCTGCACAGACGCCATCACTCATGAGATACCGATGGGGGTAACTTCTCCGATCTGAGAAAGATTTTGACAGATACCTCCCAAGCTGTACCAGAAGGTGAAGAACTTGCTGAAACAAGATGTTGGATTCAGGAGTGGTGCAAAGTAGTCAGAGTCCATGGGCAGCCCCAGTGATGCTTGTCAAGAAGAAGGATGGAACCATTCGTTTTTGCGTGGATTACTAGTGGTTGAATGGGTGCACCATCTGAGACTCCTACCCCCAGCTATGCATTGAAGAGTCCTCAATGGCCCTAGGGAAGACTAAATACTTCTCCACTCTGGATCTAGCTTTCAGGCACTGGCAGGTACCGGTGGCAGAAAAAGACAAGGCAAAGACATTGTTCATACTTCCAACGTGACTGTTTGAATTAAATAGAATGCCATTCGGACTATCCAATGCACCAGTTACATTCCAGTGGTTGATGGAGAAATGCCTGCGCGATCTGAATTTTAAAGCTATTCTGATATACTTGGATGATATCATTGTGTACTCTGCTACCTTTTAGGAACACCTGAACAAACTCGGGCAGGTACTCGGGTGATTACAGGACCATTGCCTGAAGGTAAAGCCAAAGAAGTGTCATCTTTCCAAGAAGGAAATTGAGTACCTGGGCCATAAGTTGTCCAGGGATGGAGTCCTACCTTCCCAAGACAAAGTAGCTGTGATACAACAATGGCCAGCACCCATAACCCTGTGAGAGTTGAAAGCCTTCCTTGGATTGGCCAGGTACTATCGGCGGTTCATCAAAGACTAAAAAATAGCGGGCCCACTGAACGAGCTGCTAAGAGGGACAGCTGAGGTGCCCAAAAGTAAGCGCATACCCTGGGAACAGAAGCAGGAGGAGGCCTTCCAGACCCTAAAAGAAGCATTGACATTGGC
This sequence comes from Ranitomeya variabilis, assembly GCF_051348905.1. Lineage (NCBI taxonomy): Eukaryota > Metazoa > Chordata > Amphibia > Anura > Dendrobatidae > Ranitomeya > Ranitomeya variabilis. The sequence continues at coordinate 164,298,400 of NC_135238.1, read as the reverse complement.
CCTCATCATGGCTTATGCAGATTCGATAGTCTGTTCCCCTTATACACTGATAGCAATCTCTATGGATTTGGGGCAGTCCGTTTGCTGACACAGGACCAGCACAAAAGGGTTATAAGTAACCTATGCCAGTAGGTCCTTTTGGGATACGGAGCGAAAACCCCACAACTGCAGCTCCTTCCAACTGGAAATCTTTGCTCTGGTGTGGGCCATGATGGAGAAGTTTGTGGAATACCTGGCAGGGGCCAAGATCCTTGCGTGGACTGACAACAATCCCCTTGCCCAACTGGACACTAGGTTAAAACACAGCAAAGACCACAAATATAGAGAATATATCTCAAATATATTGTTCTCAATATAGAGATAGAAGATTATTGGTATGCTGTGTAGATTGGTGACCACCGCCACCTAGTGGAAGAAAAGACCCAAACACCCTACTAAGGATTACCAGAAAATATCAGAACAAAGATCTTTATTTTGAATATATAATTCATTTAACAGGAATAACGACACATAGTAAAATATCATAAAACTACATCATATTAAAACCAAAACACAGGACCAAGGAATAATTGCATATAATATGCAGGCCATCCTAGTATATTTTATATTATCTGTAATCCCTCACCCACACTGCTCTAAAAATACCAAGGCTCAATTGCAAGAAAATAAAGTGCAAAAAAATGTGCTATCCTTCTGTATAAGAAGCGCTAAAAATCGCAAAATATCAAAAAAACCTTTTAAAGTGCAAAAATAGTGCTTCTATAGCCACCATATAGTGTGCTAGACTGCACAAAACAATTACTTTAAGGTGCAATAGTGCCCAAAAAAAGATTTCCTTTGTATGTGTATATATAGTGCCAAGAGACAGCAATAAAGTGCACAGTGCTACAAAAAACCACACATATGTGTGCAGGCAGGAGGGGACAACCAATAGTTGTCAATCTATTACCTCTAGGATGGCCGGGTCCCGTGTTGGCGCACCCCAACGCGCGTTTCGGACACTTTTCCTTCGTCAGGGGGTCCTCAGGGGACCCCCTGACGAAGGAAAAGTGTCCGAAACGCGCGTTGGGGTGCGCCAACACGGGACCCGGCCATCCTAGAGGTAATAGATTGACAACTATTGGTTGTCCCCTCCTGCCTGCACACATATGTGTGGTTTTTTGTAGCACTGTGCACTTTATTGCTGTCTCTTGGCACTATATATACACATACAAAGGAAATCTTTTTTTGGGCACTATTGCACCTTAAAGTAATTGTTTTGTGCAGTCTAGCACACTATATGGTGGCTATAGAAGCACTATTTTTGCACTTTAAAAGGTTTTTTTGATATTTTGCGATTTTTAGCGCTTCTTATACAGAAGGATAGCACATTTTTTTGCACTTTATTTTCTTGCAATTGAGCCTTGGTATTTTTAGAGCAGTGTGGGTGAGGGATTACAGATAATATAAAATATACTAGGATGGCCTGCATATTATATGCAATTATTCCTTGGTCCTGTGTTTTGGTTTTAATATGATGTAGTTTTATGATATTTTACTATGTGTCGTTATTCCTGTTAAATGAATTATATATTCAAAATAAAGATCTTTGTTCTGATATTTTCTGGTAATCCTTAGTAGGGTGTTTGGGTCTTTTCTTCCAACTGGACACTGCCAAGCTGGGAGCCCTGAAACAGTATTGGGTAGCTCGCCTTGGAATATTTGACTGCTCGATCTGCTGCCACGGAAACAACCAACGTTGATGGCCTGTCAAGGGTAACCTTCAAAAGTCTGAAAAAGGAAACTCGATGAACACCTGGAAGAAGAGGAAATTTCAGACTTACGCAAATTCACTCCCCCAGTAGTAGTGGCTCAGTCAAATCGGGAGGCTAGCTCTCTACTCAAGTCACTAGGGAGAACAAATGAAGAATGGGGTTGAGTACAAGATGAAAATGCAGGGTTCCAGCAAGAGAAAAGCTGGGTAGGTCAGAGAAAAGTACTCAACAAGGAAGAAAGTGCTGACCTAGATGCCGAGATGAAGTCCATTCTGTGCCAGAGGGACAGGTTGGAAGTTTGAGGAGCTGTTCTATGCCGCAAGTGGCAACAGCCTGCTGACTTAGAGGCAAGGTGGCAAGTAGTAATCACTGGAAGTGTTTCACGAAAAATTGCCAAAGAAGCTCATGAGTTTGGAGCCCACCTCGGACCGGGAAAGACCCAAAAATGCAAGGCTGAGGATGGCTGTCTTTACATGGAGAGGCCTGCAGGACGTCAGTCCCTGCTAAGAACTGAATTACACTGTGACTAAGAGACAATGCTACCTTCAGATTTGTGTGCACTTGGACTAGTCCTTTCTTCCCTGCCGCTTGCTGTGTGTTGGTTTTAAACAAGAAACAGGAAGTGTGTCGGTTCAGGAATTGAAAAGGAATCCTCGTGCCTGTGAAAGTCAGGCAAGACAATAAGTGTGTACTAAGAATGAGAGACTGGCAAATGAGCTAACGGCTTCAAGGGAGAAGTTAGTGCCAAGTTACCACAAGATTGATCACCAGGACTGTATCAGAAGGAAAAAGTCACACCGCTCAGCCAGGTATTTCTCTCCGAGCATCTGTAACCTGAGAGAGAAAACAATGTGGTGGTACCAGGAATCTCTCAACTTTGAAAGTGGGAATAAGACTTGCCCGGATCCAGAAGATGATGAATCAGTTAAACTGAAGGAAGAGCTCAACACAACAAACTCGGCTCCACTTTACTGGGAACAAGCAGCTGCTACAGCTATCTCTCCTTGTATCTATTATTGCTATTATCATTACAAGAACCATTAGGCTATGTGCACACGTCGGGAATCTTTGCAGAAATTTCCTGACCCAAATCGGACTTTTTCCGCAGGAAATCCGCTTGCGTTTTTTGCGTGTTTTTATTGCGGATTTCTCACGTTTTTTTTCCCGGAGCTTCCCCAATGCAATATATAGCTGCAGAAACGCGAAAAATCAGCAAAATTAATGAACATGCTGCTTTTTTTACTGCGATGCAGTTTTTTTTGCGGAAAAAAACGCAACATGTGCACAAAAATTGCGGATTGCATTCTATTAATAGGCTGCTTAATGGATGCATTTTTTCGCGGTTTTATCGCGTTTTGGGGGAAACAAACGCGAAAAAATGCAAAAAATCCAGAACGTGTGCACACAGCCTGAGTCTTATTTTACGACATATAATCCTCTGTCTTTCAATATCGCCGGTGTTTTGTTTCTGCTTCCTCGTCTACTGCCCGGCAGTGTAAATCAGGCACTGCTACACAAACCTACCGCTGGTTGACACTGGTCCTGTTTAATTATATAGTAAAGCATGTGTAAACTTACCAGAGATTGAACTGTCTGGATAGAAAAAGCAGCAACTAAAAATACCAACTTACATCTCCCCATTGGTAGAAGAGCTTGGCTGCATTCCACTGCAGCTTCTGGTTTCGTTTATTGCCCACAATAGGGGAACGCCCTCGTGACAGGCCTTTTTTGGCAATGTTCACATGATGTCCTTTCATCCATTCAGGCCAATTTCCCCGATTACATCGGTGTACAAAGCGGGCACATTCCAGAAAAAGAGCTGCCCTGGCCACAACAGGAGCTTCCTACCACAGGCAGAAGAACATTAAGAGAATGTCAAAGCCGTTAAAACAAACCGATGTTGTATGATGTAAAGCTATAGGTATTATAAATGTAAACAGAATTCAGAAAAAGTCTAAGTAGCATATGGTCCACATTATAAATCACTGAATAATGGCTGCACTCGTATCCTTTTTCAGTCTCAGAATTTGTTGTTTTGTGTGAATCATGTATGTCAATTAACAAGTCGCAATAATATTGCAGTCAATTGCTGTTTGGACTTGTCATAATAAAGTTCCATTTTTTTATATTTTAGGAAGTGGGAAATAATTGGATATTTCTGACTTTGTAGAATAGTGAACAAACATTTCATGAACAGGAAATCCTACTTGAAACCAGACAAAAACATTTCTAAGGACATTGAGGTCTGCAAACCTCTATTTCTTGATGTTCACTTCCTATTTAGTGATGGAAGGAACTATATGTAAGAAACAATTTTGTGGATAGTGAAAGTCTATGTGGATATTTTCAAAGTCATCTGAAGCCTCAGAGTTGAATTCTACTTGGGGACCTACCATCTCCTGGAAAAGTAAATAAAGTAAAAAGAGACCAAAATAGAAAACCTCTCTATAATATGTATCATTAGAGACAGTAAAATAAATCGAGTCTAATTTAATAATAACAGCTCTAGCACTTTAGAAAAGGGGTAATGAAGTAGGCTGAAATCGGGCACTTTGTTGTCTTATTATCTTGGCAGTCTTTCTGATACTGAGGTAGAGGATACCATTGTATGAGGGAGACCCGGAGTGTGCAGCGGTCTCTTACTTCATGCTGAATGTTATCATAATGAGGCAATGTAAGATGGATTCCTGTGTATTGCGGGAGAAGGAAGAAGATAGAAACAGCAACAGAGGTAAATCCTGTCCTATCAGAGCCTAGTGTTGCTGACTGTGTAAACTATGCAGTGTGAGACTCAGATTAAGATAGTAAGTTTATTTCTTTTCCAGCAGATTAACCCTTTACAAGCAGCACTGTCCTCCTCCATTATCTAGGCTGTATAATAGCCAGAAACATCTTTCTTCACAGCTGACAATATACAGTGTGAAGTTCAGGCTCGATTTTCACTGATTCACTGTCATTTGGGGTGGTTTACTGAATTAAATTACCATGTCTGTGATGCTCTTTTGGTAAATTTATGAATAAAATAAAACTTCTCCCATTGTATTCTGTGGACCCCCGGGGAGGCTACAAAATGTCAAAACAGGACAAATTCTCTCAATCACAAAAGAGAATCTCAATAGATTTTGCGCTTGATTTTGGTAAATGAAAGTAAAATCTGAGTCTCTATAATACTGAGAAATCATCTAATTTGTTAATGTTATATCCTTGAGAACAGTATTATAATTTAATCTACTGTCACTTTTATGCTTATCTTATAACTGATAGGAGGTCTTCTTTAAGCTGCTAAATGATAAGATGTACTGTATATGCTTAGAATCTGCTGATTTTGTCATGTTTTGTAATGTCCATGAGGGCTCCAAATTCTCACCTGATCTCAATAGTGAAAATAGTGAAAAGAATCAGGCAGTTGCATTTCAACTAATCAATTCTTTTGTTCACAGGGAGAACAAAGTTTCTGGCATTGGCTTTACTCGCCCCTTCCTAGTGATAAGACATGCACTCTGAGCATTCAGCCAAAAACTATATGGCCAGCCTCACCTAATTAATAGCTTTTGCATCTGGTTCTAAAGTATAGTTTAGCACATGAGAGCAGCAGAGAGTTAGTGCTGACCAGACTGTGTTACAGGTGGTGTTCCGCTGTTCTCCTTTGCTCTGGTGCTCCAATAGAAGGAAGGGACACAGCAACTGCAGAGTTCTCAGTGTGGTCAGGTGAGACAAATATCGACTAATGAGAACACGTTAAGATAGGCTGCAGCTTTGACCTTCTTGGTGGGTTTTTTTACTTTCCCCTCTATGATGCAGCTGTGTTTTGATTGGCCAGCATCATAGAGGAGAAAAAGAAAATATCTACATAGAAGACCAGTAGTATAAGCATAGTTGGTTATAGGGAAATATTTCATATTAGGCACTAATTACTGCTGTACTGGTGGGGTGGGGGGGGATAACTTTGAAACAGAGGTTCACAGAGAAGAAAACATGTTCTAGAATCAGTGGATCTGAAGACATTACTTAGGAGAGGTGCTCAATTTAAATGTGAAAACATCCAATGAAAGATCCTCTAAAGCATATCAGTTAAAGGTTTCTCTGTTTATACACTGAAGCTATACTCTATATAAATGTAATTCAGTCATCAGTGATGTGAACTGTGCATGTAAGAAAAAAAACATCCTGCCTCCTTGCAATGGCCTATTTATGTTTTATCTTACCTGGTGGTTGAAGAAGAGACAAGGAAAAGATGAAGATATGAGATAATGGATAGAGATGGAATCACAGGACACAGAAACAAATCACAAATGGAGAGGAATGAACCAGACGATGGAAAGCTGAAAATAACCACAAATTGCAAGTCAATGATGAAAAAAGTTTGACAAATATCTATTGCTAAACTGGAGGGTTGCATAATTCAATATCCAAAGCAGGCTAAGAGGAGAGAAACAAGGATACATTTCATGTACATTCTATTTTGCATATAATCCTAATATATATTAATAATCGTCCTATTTTTTTGGTCCTCAGCCTTGCTCCCCTGCTACTTCAATATGAAGATTTACTATATTCTGTTAATCATAACTTCGGTTACATGTTCCTAGATTTGGATGATTTATGATTTTTATGTATAAAACACACTGAATGTCCATTTGGTTGTTATTCCTCTTTTCCTTTGCTATTATTTAATGCTTACTTCTTTTAAACATACAGTATTATTAACATTAACTGTATTTCCCTTGTACATTGGACTTACTACATATAACATACAGCTCTGGCAAAAATTAAGAGACCACTGCAAAATGTTCAGTTTGTCTAATTTTTCTCTTTATAGGTATATTTTTGAGTAAAATGTAAATTGTTCTTTTATTCTATAAACTTCTGACAACATGTCTCCGAATTTCCAAGCAATAATTTTGGCATTTTTTTCTGACAAAGAAAAATGGTTAAAATTAAAAAAACCCCAGTGCTTTCAGATCTCAAATAATGCAAAAAAAACAAGTTCATAATCATTTAGAAACAACAATACTAATGTTATAACTCAGGAAGAGTTCAGAAATCAAGATTTTGTGGAATAACCATGATTTTTAATCACAGCTTTCATGCGTCTTGGCATGCTTTCCACCTGTCTTTCACACTGCTCCTGGTGCAAAAATGTAAGCAGTTCTTCTTTGTTTGATGGCTTGTGACTATCCATCATCCTCTTGATTACATTCCAGAGGTTTTCAATGGGGTTCAGGTCTGGAGATTGGGCTGCCCATGACAGGGTTTTGATGTGGTGGTCTCTTAATTTTTGCCAGAGCTGTATTTATTACATAAAACAGACAACAGAAAAGAGTAAAGAATATGTCATACTAATTATAACAAGACTTTGATGGTACTAGGAAATAGAGTAGTTAATTTTACTAGCTTTGGTGGTTTACAACAGTGCCTCGTTACTTTGTGTTTGAGGGTAGAAGAGGAAACAAGTCACTGCTAATTTTTTCCTGCCTGGAGCTACTTGACTGACAGGTCTCTCCCTATGTGTGTATAGGGAGAGAACTGTCAATCATACAGAATTAGGCAGGGAGAAAACATTGAGGCCACACCAGTGACTTTTCTTCTTTGTCACTTCGCTCCCAGCTTCGTTTTCAGAGTATAAAATGTATATTTGTCAAAAGGTTGTCTGTCTCTGACTCATGCTGCCCATGGTTCTGTCAGCATGAATCACAAGACAGGTTGCCTTTAATAGTGATCTAGAGTAAAGTGCTATTTATCACTCTGCTATTGACATCTTCCTGATCCAATTTACCTACCTACTTATTATCCACAAATTAAATCACAACCATGCCATCATCAGGGTGTATAGGTGGCAGTAGTGCCATTTAGCTTACAATTTTGAAAGAATTTTACTCTATAATTTAGCTTGTCTGGTGGTTAACTTGCTTTCCCAAGTTTTGGTGATGTCCCTATCAAGAAGCTCAACTGATGTGCACATTATATTCAAATTCCACCCTGCACTGATCAAAGATAGGGGAATAGGAGGTCAAACTCGGTGACTATTAACAGCTGGACACACCACATTTATCTTCCTTTCGTATCCGGCCCTGATCATAGAGATCACTACCAGATAATAGGAAGGGGAACTGTACAGCTAAGAACAGCTGCACAGTTCTCACAATGATCAGGCAGAGCATTTTGCTTTGCCTGATCATTAAGAAACCAGTCATGGATCTTCATCCTGCCAGGCCCCTTTGACTGTGGACTATAATATGGAGGAACTTTTCAGCAAGATTTAGTTTTGTTGCTAAAAGTGTGCACTATGGTCCGAAATATGTGGTATGTGTAAATATGGCTAATGAGTTTACATAACACAACACCAAAATATATAGAATGCAATTGTTTTTGTTTTTTTTCAAATTCGAAGAATTAATTTTTTTTTTTACAGAAACTAGAAAACAAGTACGGTACATTAAGAAGCAAAAGAGAGATCTCATGCAAAATGTAAGGAGAAGATAGTTACCGCTTAGGTTTATATATCTGAAGGAACCGCTGATCTGTAAATTCAAGGTTCAGAGACAGATTTTTGCTTACCAAATCTAAAGCTGCAGCCAAAATAGAGGCATCAGGTATAGTTCCTGGTTCACAGCAGTTAAGCAAGAACTGGAACCGTTTCATCCCTTGTCTTATTGCTCCCAAGTTGACCACATTTTTGCCTTTCCCAGATTCCTGATTGGTGGCACCATGGTCATCAAAGCTGTGACATCCTGAAGAAGGCAAAGGTAGGAAGAAAGAGGAGGAAGAGCACAAGATCTCACAAATAAAAGCGCCATTTGAGAACTCCATTACATTAGATTACCCCATCGCTCTATTCTAATGTGTGGTCTGATGCTAAGCGAACATGGTGGTATCACCCACAACACCCAGCATATTATGGTGACATGTACAGACAATGATCTTGCAAGGTATTCCACACACCTCCGCATTAGAATTTTATTTTTTTAACATGTATATGGAATATGGAAACAAGTCAGATAATAATCAGTTCTGTATCATTCTGCTTGTATAATAATACAATTAAATCATTACTAGTAACATAAAATAATCAACATAATTGTTGTATATCTAGATCAGAGTGTGGAATATCTTAAGTAAATTAATACATTATTCTAATGTTAGTTTGGCTTAAAATGAAGCACATGTAATTAACTCATGTTCCTGATATATATTCACTAGGGAGGAATAGCGTTGGGTTTAGCTTATCTGCTCATCAACAATACTACCGTATTTTAAAATACTCATCTTGACTAAATAAACACATTTTACGTAATAGTCTTTAACTAGCTAATGGATTATATATTTGTGGAAAAATAGCAGATGGAGACTACAGAAATAAAATATACAAATATATAAAGGTTAAATGTATTTCAAAATAAATATATTAAAAAGTGTTAATAACCAGACTAACTATTACCACCATTTCTGGCTTACATCCATATGATTCATAATAATTGTGATGACACAGCATTTATTTTTAATTATTCCAGAAATATTATTCAGCAGGTTAAAAGACATAAGCTATTGTTCATATAAGCCTGAAAGTTGACTGTTGTTGTAGATAGAATTGATGTTTGTTGATTTGTTAAATTGATGCTGACTGCCTATTGTATCAGTCATAGCAGCTAATTGTTCTTCTATCCTTGAGGAACAACAGCACAGGTTAATTGAACAATTGATGTTTGTTACTTTGGAGAATGTCTACTGACTACTGATTATATCAGTCCACGCAGCTTGTTGTTCTGCAAGCGTTGAATGACAAAATATGCAGGTTAATTGAACACTTGAACAATGAAACAATGACCTCTTCCCACCTCACCCCAAACCTGTGGATAATAGCCTCAAGAACACCTGTGGATATAAAAAAAGGACTTCTCTCCTTCTATATAGAGCAATGTTCCCAAAGTTTGGTCCTCAAGAGCCACCAACGAGTCATGTTTTCAGGATTTCCTTAGTATTGCCCAGGTGAGAATTCCATCATCTAGACAGTCAACAATTCCATCACGACACGACCTGTTGGTGGCTCTTGAGGACTGGAGTTGGGGAACACTCATATAGAGACTCTAGAGGACAGCAGCCAAGGTGCCATGACTTCAATCACAGGAATACAGATTTGATCCACTGCCCATCACTGAACTCACGGAAACGTTTTGAGAACTCAGGTTTGGAAAATCAGGTCACCTAGCCACAAACATCAATGTCAGCTTCCTAAGTTTGCCACTACCTCCTCTCTGTGGGTGCCTGCCAAAAGCGGGGTGGGATAGTTGGCTCTGGAAGTCCTAAAGTCCCAGATGTTCTAATTCCCAGAGAGCAAGCCGAAGGGTGAGACTCTGTCATTTTCACCATCTTATGTACCTGCTGGGTCTGTACTATATGTTATTGACTGTTGTTGATCCCATAAATTATTAACGTAGTCTGTTACTCTAACAATGTGTTATCTGAGAAGTATTCTACCTATGGGGAAGGAGAAAAGGCGTTTAGTGAGATGAGCCCTGGTCAATGCAGTCTTTCTAATGACAGCCAGGCCAGCGGACGAGAGAACCCACTGACCCTTGTGTCTCCACAATAATATATTCCAAAAATTCTGTTAACATGAAATAGGATGTTGATCTATTTAATAATTTATGCCTTTGACTTGAACATTGTCTATGGGCAAAATGTTCACAGAATATTGGATGAAGACCTAGCACCCTTATACACCCTACCTGACAACGGAGGTTGGCACCCTACAACCTGCGCAATGGCGCCCCCGCTCACCGACAGCTATCCCTTCTTCTCTTACAATCCCTATAGGGAAGGCGTAGAAAAACAGGAGTGGTATAACAATATACCGTAATAGATTAAATTAACATTAGAGGCTATGGGCCAGAGGATATGAATGTTATGGGCTAGAGGATATAAATAAATATTATTAATATTTGGGATTTCACTGTCTATGGGCACTATTAGGGGACTCCATATGAGCCATAACAGAGCACCTAAGTACAAGCAGTTTCTGTCGTGCTAGACTCAGCCCATCCATGTCGGCCATCATGCGCCATTCAGTGATTTAACAATAATAATTAAATAATTACCAACATTTGATATTACAATACCCTTTCAGTAGAATCAGAGAAAATAAAGCTTAAAGTTCTCATACCAGGAATTCACTAGTAGAAATAGCACCTGACAACCAGAGGCTCTTTGGCAGATTTCATATCTGGTTGCAGAGATTTAGAATTCATAAACTAAATACCCGATCAGCGTCTTCTAAGCTGGCAAACATCTGTATGTCAGTATTTTCCCCTGGCCTACTAAATAAACAAGTATACAAAGAACCATCATTCATACAGCTCTGGCTAAAATTAAGAGACCATCACATCAAAACCCTGTCATGGGCAGCCCAATCTCCAGACCTGAACCCCATTGAAAACCTCTGGAATGTAATCAAGAGGATGATGGATAGTCACAAGCCATTAAACAAAGAAGAACTGCTTACATTTTTGCACCAGAAGCAGCGTGAAAGACTGGTGGAAAGCATACAAGACGCATGAAAGCTGTGATTAAAAATCATGGTTATTCCACAAAATCTTGATTTCTGAACTCTTCCTGAGTTAAAACATTAGTATTGTTGTTTCTAAATGATTATGAACTTGTTTTCTTTGCGTTATTTGAGGTCTGAAAGCACTGTTTTTTTATTTCTAATTTTGATTATTTCTCCATTTCAGAAAAAAAACACAAAATTTATTGCTTGGAAATTTGGAGACATGTTGTCAGTAGTTTATAGAATAAGTGAAAAATATATATTTTACTCAAAAATATACCTATACAAGGAAAAATCAGACAAACTGAACATTTTGCAGTGGTCTCTTAATATTGCCAGAGCTGTAGTTATGGGCATATAAAAATTTGGTATTTTAATAGGGTGTCCTGCTTTCAATGGAAAGGTATGTTATTACTATGCTTATCACAGATTGCTCCATTGATGACACTTAAAGGGGTACTCTCATGTTATTAAGTTGCTTTAATTAGATAGACAGCATGCAAATAACCAAGTTTGCAATTGATTTGCTATCATTCTACTACTGCGAAAGCTTTTATTTTACATAGTGTAGAGCTTGCTTCCAAAAAGCTTGGCCTCCAGAGACTGGCCGAATGTGTGTGCACAGTAGTTAGATTTGAGAGAAGGATTAACTCCTAACATCCCAGTCATCTCTTTCCAGCCCACTGATTTATTTACAGCAGTTTGCTGCTCATCTCCTTTCTTCTCAGCTCCTAAGCTGTTATCAGTCTTGTAAAATCACTAGTCCCCCACTATTGTCAGCTTCCAAAGCAATTTTCCTAATCATTCTTCTCACTTTCTTGATCCTGTACTTGTTAAGGGTACCGTCACACAGTGCCATTTTCATCGCTACGACGGCACGATTCGTGACGTTGCAGCGTCGTATAAGTATCGCTCCAGCGTCGTAGACTGCGGTCACACGTTGCAATACACGGCGCTGGAGCGATAATTTCATGACGTATTTGCGATGTAGAAGCCGTTGGTTACTGTGCGCACATCGTATACAACCTGTGTCACACAATGCAATCATGCCGCCACAGCGGGACACTAGACGACGAAAGAAAGTTTCAAACGATCTGCTACGACGTACGATTCTCAGCGGGGATCCGGATCGCAGTAGCGTGTCAGACACAGCGATATCGTAAATGCATCGCTGGAACGTCACGAATCGTGCCGTTGTAGCGATCAAAATTGCACTGTGTGACGGTACCCTTAAGGTCTTGTTATCTCTATATGTATATATATAGTGATAATAGTGTAGACTCAGAACAAACATGGACAGCCCATGTATGCCTTGTAGCAAGATAGAGCTCTTAGATTAGAACTGTCATTCAAGGAGGGGCAACAGCTCCCTAAGCAACAAGAAAGTAAAGAGATTGTATAGATCTGAGCTGCTCAAAAGACAATTGAGAATACCCTAAACTCAAGGGACAGTCGTGAAAACTTCATTTCTTGTAAATGCATTTTCTACACATTATGAGAATATAGAATCTACCTTAGTACATAAAAAACTAATGTGAGTGAGACTACAGTTTTAGTACCCTGTAACAGACCTGTTAGTTGATTGATTCAATAATGAGGTCTTTTTCACAATGTGCACATAACCCAACAATATTGAAAATGACAATAGCAATGAAGATATATATTGCGGTTATCTTAACAATGCATTGGAATCAGCTGGTCCATCTTATTTCTTGAGGTTTAGGTTACATTTTATTCCTTATATCCTTTGCACAAATATTGGCCTGATGAAAAAATGGCAAAAAGAAAATGTCCAGCAGATTCCAACGCTTCACACAACACAGCACCACAAGAGCAGAGAGACAGAGATGGAATGCAGCCAAAGGCATTGTCCTGAGGTCAGCTCCATCATAACCATCATCTGCCAAAATGAGAATCTTTATATCTTATGACAATGATCATTTTATCTTACCATGTGTAATAATTAAGCAAGGTACACAGCGGACTGCTGAGATCTTATCCTCAAAGCAAGCTATATTTTTCAATGTTATTAGCTAATACGAATTAAACTACTGTCACCCAACACCACTAGTTGGTATTGAAACCCTTCATACATTGATATACGCTTGGATAAGTACCGTACATTTCAACTAAACTTTAATAGTGCTGATGCAAAAAGGACAGTGTCTTATTTGGAAATGGTTATGCAAATGCTGATCATGCAAACACAGAAGAAAATAGATAATTGAAACAAGGTATCTGGGTGGGATTTTTATCTCATTAAATGTTTTGAAGTATTAACAAAAATATACTTCTAGAAAATAGAAAACTAAAAAATAGTATGGATTGTGAGTCCATAACACATGGAATTGATTTAATAATGTTATTTTGGGAACATGGGACTCCAACTTCTTAATAAAAAAAGGTGCATTTGGTTCAATGGAAGCATGCTGTGGGATGGGAAGAGGTTATGTGATGGAAGGTCATACCTACATGCTCATTGGTAAAAATCCAATTGCGATGTCTAAGGATATTTCATGCTGGATCACAGTGAAGGCGGTCATTTTGAAGGATATCACAAATATTTTTATAGACGTTCAGGTATTCAAGTGGGTAATCCTCCTAAGCTGTCTATATGTGCACGTAGTTCATAAAAAGTTGAATAAAATGATACCTTAATACTTGAAATCCATTCATTCCAGAGTAATCCATGTTTTTGTTATATGTAAATGAGCTGTTAAGATCTATGGGCCGAACATAGATCTCACTGAGAATCTGCCTCCAGAGCTTATTATAAATGAAAAGAGGTGTTATCAGACATGTAGGTCAGGAGAGCAGACTGTTAGTCATTATATATCTCACACTGATAATGGCCTCTTTCATTTATTTTAAACTCTGGTGGCAGATTCTCAGTGGGATCTATTTTCAGCCCATTGGCTAATTTACATATTAATAAAAAATTGGATTACTCTTGAATACGACATTGGTTCGCAGATATCAGGGTATAATTTATAGTTAGTTTATACTAACTATTGATGAAGGACTCATCCTATAGGATAAAAGGCAGCCATACCCTCATGTGGACCATCCCTGATGAAGGAAACCGAGCATTTCCGAAACGCATGGGAATTGGTCACCATCATACCTAATACTCCACCAAGTCACGTGACCATTTACTTCATGCAGGTCCTGTTGGCTCCAAAGACACCTCTGGAGTTCATCGCGGGTTACAGATGCCCGCGCACCGCCGGACAAAAGGCTGGAGGAGCGCTTGTCATCGGCTGGGACAGCACTCCAGAAGATACATTATACAGCTGCTGCAAGCCTCTACTTCGTGGGGTATACCCACTGATGACCCTCCATCTTCTTTAATCCGAAACGGAACGGAACCGATAAGAGAAAGGTAAAATTCTTTTACCGAAAACTATCAGGCTGTCTACGAGCCTATATTGACTATTCGCTTTTATTATTGACTATTTTGAACCCTACTCTCAACATGCTTTTAAATCCAATACTCATCTAAGTGACCTTCAGTGGAACTGTATGACATTTTTACTGTTGTACTGTTTTGGATTTTTGGGACATATCTGCCTGATTATCCCAATCCACTTCATATATTAAATCACCGGTCACTCCACCTTACAAGGAGGGTATCCATAGTGCAAATACTGATTTCCATTTACAGAATCATATTTTGTGACAGCTCTATGGTGTTGTTCTATTTGTAGCTGATACACTCCTCATCACACTAGCGCCTCCCAATACCTATTGATATTTAGGGTATAATTGTATTCAGCTTCCTATGACCTACATGCCCATATAGACGGCTTAGGTGGTTGATCCTATTGACAGATTCCCATTTAGGGTCTGTGCCTCATATCCAATATTTTTGGTCAATGCCGCTGCAGTTTTAAGGGTGAACAAGTCTGGTACTGTTATGGGGAATTTGGCTGACACCATTATAAGGCAATTGGATGGAATATTTAAGGAGGCTGGTAATGTTAACGTGCATGTGACTAGCCCATTTAATTGGGTTAACGCGGCATGTGTCTGGTACCCTTGGGTATATTGTAGTTGATACTTTTAGGAGGCTTTGATATAGGGGCAATAATTGTGACTGACACTTGCATGTATGTGCATGAGCATGCCCCAGTGTCTATTCCTTTCTTGCCAATAGCCTTCATATGTCTTTGTACATAGGTGTGCTTACTTGGAATTAGTGACATCAGTGCACTATATCGGTGATGTCACAAATATTTCATGAGTTCCTGAACCAGTCAACAAAATGACCACCTACACTATAAGAAGGCAAATAGGGATGCTTTCCAAACAAAGCACCCAAATTACTTTTAAGTTTTATTATTAAATGAAGAATTAGGGAAATAAAGAAAGGAAAAAGGAGAGATGGAAAGAATGGATAAGTCACTGTTGAATTAGATAGGAATATTATGAGAAGTAGGAATTGTTATGGGTTTTGTTTTGCTAAGGAAGGAGGTTGCAATGAACTGTTTAGAAATCCATTGCAAGTTACCTCAGCAGCAAAAGAGTTAAAAATCAATGAAAGAAGGTAAAATAATTGTAAAGGAACAGAAAAAGAGAACCCTGATATCTAACCATCTTTTTCTTCTGTGTGATGAAGCCTGGATGTATTCCTTCTGCTTGAGCGCCATTTACCAAGACGCTTGAAAAAATTATCTTCTTCATCTCTGCCGCCCTCCATCCCTGATCCTGGACCAGCTTCTGACAACTTTACAGCGCTTGTAAATTTCACCTTCATCAATGAGAAATATGAGAATTTCTGTGTGATCATGTGAACAGAGAAATAACAGTTAAAGTGCTTAAAGTTTTTTCTGTATTCTACACAGGACTACATACAAGACATGTAATCACAGAAAACATAGATGATCGACATAGATCCCATTGTAAATGTGCACAATTACAGGTCCGTCTATATCTATTTATTCAATGGGGCAGTTCTCAGTGTGTTCCTGACATCATTCACATCACAAGACAGCTTTAATTGCACTTTTTCCATATTTAAAATGGAACAAATTTATAAAAAACAACAAATTACAAAAACAGCATAATATAGAACATATAATGGGCTGACAAGACTGGCAAAAATTAAACAGAATAAAGTGATTTCAGACCATGACGTTTCTGATGTGACACTGTGAATATATCGGAGAACTGACATTGATTAGAATAGCTCTGTCTGCTTTTATCAATAAGCCACAGCATCATTAGAGATGCCAATCAGTAGAAAAAACGGCAGCAGTCTTGTCTCTTTAAGCTTAAAGGGGTTATCCAGGACTATTTACATTTTTAACTACGGGCCTAAGAACTAACAGGCAGGTAGTAGCTCCGGTCACAGGCTGTTCTTGACAGTGATTCAGTGGCGTTTCAAAGACAGAGCAACGGCTTCTCTTCCGCTCCGCTCTGTTGACAGGGTGTGACTGTCAATGTCATGCTGATGGACAGCCTGCTCCCTGCTGCCTAATTGTAGAGCCGTCGACCGAGCAGCTCGGAAGAAGAGCAGCTCTGCTGTCGTGTAGCAGCTGTCGTGTAGGAGCAGTCAGTAACTGCTCTGAGCCGGTGCTGGGTAGAACAGGCAGGAAGTTGCTTCTGTTAGCAACTACCTGACTGTTAGTTTTCAGGAACATAGTATAAAACAATAGTCCTGGATAACCCCTTTAAGGCCAAGGTCACATGACTGTCAATTATCTCATTGGACCAATTATGCAAATAACACTCGGCGCTATCAGAATTTGAGCCGAGCGTCCGTCCACAATGATCCGATTCTCTAGCATGAGAGGCTCACAACACAGGAGCGTAGCAGATGGAGAAAGTAATTTCTTCATCTCCTCCATTGGCAGCATCCGCCACAATCAGACTGCACTCAGATAATATCCGAGTGCAGTCCGATGTTTCACACACACCTAAAGACTTGTATGAGTGGGTGCAATGTGATTCTTCATTGTTTTCTCATGCTGAACTGGCATAAAAAATAGTCGCTGATCTGCACTGTCCCATAGTATAATATTGGGCCGAGTGCTATCCAATAAAACATCTGTAGAAATTTTGTACATATCTGTAGAATTGTTACCCGTTGTATCGAGTGAAATCAATGTCTATTTTTATGATCTGCTTTGAAAAAATTAAAGCTAAATTTTCATAGGTTACCTTGATTGCATTCCGTACATGATGCCTTCAGACAAGCATTTTTTACTCTGAGTGCATTCCGTGTGCATACGGACCAATGTTAATCAATGTGCTAGTTCATGTTACCGTTTTGTCCCCAAAACAGCTTTAGATTTCAATGGCTGTTTTATATAAAATGGGTGCCATACTGACTGACTTTCCATATGGCATCCGTTTTTAACGTACACATTGCAAAAATTACATAGACAAATGAATTGGACTTTTTATCATTTTGGAAGTGCATTGAACAGCAAGGTGGATTGCTGCTGAGGGGGAAAAAACCCTCTTTATATCTTCAGCTTAGCGAGTGTGAACGAGCTGAGTGTGACCTGAGTGTAAGTGCAAACGGCGGTAAGTTTGTGACTTGTGATTCAGGGAGTTTCCAAGGGAGGAATTACTGAATTGCTGTCTGTGTTTTATTGATACTTTGCATTTATTTTATTTAACGTTTCTGTCTGGTGCAATCCCCATTAGGAAATGTGCTCCACTATTGTTAATGCCATCCAGTGCACATCTTGCCACATGTATGCAGTCCTTGATCAGCCGGTCGAGGGTGCATACTGTGCGAGATGTGAGCACGTTGTGCATTTGGAAGCCCAGATTCTGAATCTAAATGTGCAGCTGGCAACACTGAGATCCATAGACAATATGGAAAGGAGTCTTCTGCTCACTGAGCAGACGCTCAATGGGATAGATGAGGGGGGGTGGTAGGATGGAGCTGTAGGACAGTGAAGCAGCAAGCTGGGTGATAGTTAGAACGCCGGGTAGAGGGAAGAGTGCCAGGGAGGCTAGTCCTGATCTGGCTTACCCCTAAAAGTTTGCTAAGTTGGCAGATGAGGGGGGTGCCAGTACAGGGGTAGCACTGCTGCAGCCAGGCATGTTCTCTGAAAGCCGGATGAGTGACTGCTCCAGTAAGGTCAGACAGGTGCTGGTACCGGGGGACTCAATTATTAGGGGAACAGATAGGGCAATCTGTCACAAAGGCAGGGATCATCGAACGGTGTGCTGCTACCTGGCACTCGGTGACACACAAAAGGTTGATACATAAAATGAGAATAATGGGGATAGGGGAAAATATGTGTAAGTGGGTTAAGAGCTGGCTCAGGGATAGGAAGCAAAGGGTGGTTATTAATGAAGCATGCTTGGACTGGGTCGCGGTTAGCATTGGGGTACCACAGGGGTCAGTGTTGGGCACTCTTCTTTTTAACATATTTATTAATGACCTTGTAGGGGGCATACAGAGCAGAATTTCAAAATTTGCAGATGACACTAAACTCTGCAGGGTAATCAATACAGAGGAGGACAATTTTATATTACAGGATGATTTATGTAAACTAGAAGCTTGGGCTGATAAATGGCAAATGAGCTTTAATGGGGATAAATGTAAGGTCATGCACTTGGGTAGAAGTAATAAGATGTATAACTATGTGCTTAATTCTAAAACTCTGGGCAAAACCATCAGTGAAAAAGACCTGGGTGTATGGGTGGATGACAAACTCACATTTAGTGGCCAGTGTCAGACAGCTTCTACAAAGGCAAATAAAATAATGGGATGCATTAAAAGAGGCATAGATGCTCATGAGGAGAACATAATTTTACCTCTATACAAGTCACTAGTGCGACCACACTTAGAATACTGTGCACAGTTCTGGTCTCCGGTGTATAAGAAAGACATAGCTGAACTGGAGCGGGTGCAGAGAAGAGCGACCAAGGTTATTAGAGGACTGGGGGGTCTGCAATACCAAGATAGGTTATTACACTTGGGGCTATTTAGTTTGGAAAAACGAAGGCTAAGGGGTGATCTTATGTTAATGTATAAATATATGAGGGGACAGCACAAAGACCGTTCTGATGATCTTTTTAATCATAGACTGGTGACAGGGACAAGGGGGCATCCTCTACGTCTGGAGGAAAGAGGGTTTAAGCATAATAACAGGCGCGGGTTCTTTACTGTAAGAGCAGTGAGACTATGGAACTCTCTGCCGTATGATGTTGTAATGAGTGATTCATTACTAAAATTTAAGAGGGGACTGGATGCCTTTCTTGAAAAGTATAATGTTACAGGGTATATATATTAGATTCCTTGATAGGGCATTGATCCAGGGAACTAGTCTGATTGCCGTATGTGGGGTCGGGAAGGAATTTTTTTCCCCAATGTGGAGCTTACTCTTTGCCACATGGTTTTTTTTTGCCTTCCTCTGGATCAACATGTTAGGGCATGTTAGGTTAGGCTATGGGTTGAACTAGATGGACTTAAAGTCTTCCTTCAACCTTAATAACTATGTTGCTATGTTACTATGTAACTGCGGATGTAAAAAATGGATGTCACATTTATGTCAAAAATGGACATATGAAACACCATACATTGTCCTTTTTTCAGGGATTTTTTATATGTTTGTCTGAACTCAGCTTTACAGGGTTCCTATAGGCTGCGACTTTAGTTTTTAAAAAAGTGACTGTGTAATCCTAGCCTACACTTCAGCAAAAATAATTAGCAAATAAAAAAATCAATGACAAAGGAAAAATATGCCAGGTTGTAATTAAAAGCAACAATAATATTTACAGAGCACAAAAAAAATGAATATTTTCATTCTAATAAAAGGGTGACAGTTCTGCTATTTCAACCCCCAACTGTTTATATGTGCATGTAGCTCTTTCAAAGCCAAGTTCAGCAATACTTTACATGGTCAGTCCGTTCCTCCGTTACTGAGAAATCAGCGTTTGAATGGAGTAGGGTTTCGGGTAAAAGCTTGGATCCGCACAGGCACAGAATTTTTATATCAAAACAGCAGAATGTTTATTGTCCATCATAAACTTTACAGCTCCAAAATTAAAACAGCCTTTCTCCACTACAAATGAATAAAATGGACAGTCCTTTCTTCAGGCACAATGACACCAAGTAAATGTAGCAGCCTGACCAATCTCAGTGTTCCAAGTAGTATCAGCTCAAGCAGTTTAAATGCGTTTCTCAGACAACCACCTCTCTGTTCAGTTCCAGCACAGCTCCACACTGTCGAGCTAATCCAGCTGCTGTTATTAGGCCTGTAAGCGCTGGGTTGGGTTATGAGAGCAACCTTTGTCACCAGACTCTTTTGGTTGCTCCTAAATTCCGCACCCAAAATCCAGTCAAATTACCAATGCTAACCAACTCAGTGACATATCCGCCATCCAGAACCTTACCTCCTGCTTTCTTACAATAGATATGTAAATGAGGCTGAAGAACTATTTTAGATCTGAAGACTCTGTCACTCCAGCTCTATTCCTCGGCCAGCGCGGACTTCTCATGACAGATGACTACTTTGCCTGAAGTCACCCAACATAGAGGCTTTCAGTCAAGCAAGAGGAGGCGGCGCTGGGCAGGGAATAGAGCTGGAGTGACAGAGGCTTCAGACTTACAAATAGCTCTTCAGCCTCATTTGCATATCAATTCAAATGCTGATTTTTCAGTAACAGAGGAACAGACTGACCATGTAAAGGTATTACTGGACTTGTCTTTGAAAGGGCTACATGCACATATAAATACTTTTTTGGGGGTACAATTGCTGGCAGATCTCCTTAAATAAAACATTTTTTAGAATAACGTCAAAGACAATGCATTGTACAATTAGTTACATTATTTCCATTAATAATTGCTACAAGTAAAAACTGTTGTACTGTTTGTTCTGTTAGCTATTGTATTTATTTTTTATTTACCTTTTTATCTGTCTCCCCCATCTCCTGTGCTGGCAAACTCTTCCTATTGCCAGAGGCATGCTATGCAAATGAGAAGGAGGAGACAGGTTCAGAAGGCATTCTAGTAATCTTATAAAAAAAAGACCAGCCATGTCAGCCCCCTCCCCGAACCCAAAAATTATCCAATTTATTATATTTTATTTTTGGGACACAGTGTGGGTGGAACCATTAATGGATTTTTTTCCATGTCGATTAGTTTGTGTTTAATAGAAACCAAACATGATACCAAATTCCTAGGCATAAATGTCAAAAAGTTTCAAGTTGATTGTCATTGGAAATGGAGTTGGAAATAATCTAGATATACACTCACTGGCCACTTTATTAGGTACACCTGTCCAACTTCTTGTTAACACTTA
Source organism: Ranitomeya variabilis (assembly GCF_051348905.1). NCBI lineage: Eukaryota > Metazoa > Chordata > Amphibia > Anura > Dendrobatidae > Ranitomeya > Ranitomeya variabilis. The sequence continues at coordinate 164,276,834 of NC_135238.1, read as the reverse complement.
ATTTCTAATCAGCCAATCACATGGCGGCAACTCAGTGCATTTAGGCATGTAGACATGGTCAAGACAATCTCCTGCAGTTCAAACCGAGCATCAGTATGGGGAAGAAAGGTGATTTGAGTGCCTTTGAACGTGGCATGGTTGTTGGTGCCAGAAGGGCTGGTCTGAGTATTTCAGAAACTGCTGATCTACTGGGATTTTCACGCACAACCATCTCTAGGGTTTACAGAGAATGGTCCGAAAAAGAAAAAAAATCCAGTGAGCGGCAGTTCTGTGGGCGGAAATGCCTTGTTGATGCCAGAGGTCAGAGGAGAATGGGCAGACTGGTTCGAGCTGATAGAAAGGCAACAGTGACTCAAATCGCCACCCGTTACAACCAAGGTAGGCCTAAGAGCATCTCTGAACGCACAGTGCGTCGAACTTTGAGGCAGATGGGCTACAGCAGCAGAAGACCACACCGGGTACCACTCCTTTCAGCTAAGAACAGGAAACTGAGGCTACAATTTGCACAAGCTCATTGAAATTGGACAGTAGAAGATTGGAAAAACGTTGCTTGGTCTGATGAGTCTCGATTTCTGCTGCGACATTCGGATGGTAGGGTCAGAATTTGGCGTAAACAACATGAAAGCATGGATCCATCCTGCCTTGTATGGAGCATCTTTGGGATGTGCAGCCGACAAATCTGCGGCAACTGTGTGATGCCATCATGTCAATATGGACCAAAATCTCTGAGGAATGCTTCCAGCACCTTGTTGAATCTATGCCACGAAGAATTGAGGCAGTTCTGAAGGCAAAAGGGGGTCCAACCCGTTACTAGCATGGTGTACCTAATAAAGTGGCCGGTGAGTGTATATTCTATTGGTTAATTTTAAGGGTCAAAGCCACCAATACAGCTAAATTAATATACCCAGCCTTTTACTCCCTTCCATTCCAGAGATGCGTTTCAGATCCTCCCCACTGGTCTTCTGATTACCTTGGCGGCAGAAGAGACATTGCATATACCACACATGACCACTGCAGCCAGTCATGTGGAGTATTGACTGCTGCAGCCAAAGGAAATAGAAGACCAGAAAGGATTATTGGAATACAGAGCTGGATAGGCAGGATTAAAATAGTGGGCATACACTTAGTGACGGAGCCAAATTTTTTAAATCTGACCAGTGTCACTTTATTTGGAAATAACTCTGGAGCGCTTCAACAAATGCCACTGATTTTGAGACTGTTTTTCGTGACACATTATACTTTATGATAATAGTAATTTTAGGTCGATATGTTTCGTACTTATTTATAAAAAATATCCAAATTTGAGAAAAATGGTAAAAAATTAGCAATTTTCAAATTTTGAATGATTATCCCTTTAAGCTAGTTAGTCATACCACAGCAAAACATTAATAAATAACATTTCCCACATGTCTGCTTTACATCAGCACGGTTTGTAAAATGTTATTTTATTTTGTTAGCATTTTAGGAGGTTTAAAAATGTAGCAGTAATTTTTTATTTTTTCTAGGAAATTTACAAAATTTATTTTTTTAGGGACCTATCCATGTTTGAAGTGCCTTTAGGGGTCCCACATATTGGGAAACCTCCAAAAGTGATATCATTTTAAAAACAGCACCCCCTGAAATATTGAAAACTGCAGTCAGGTAGTTTATTAACCCTTCAGGTGATTTTCAGGAATTAATGCCAAGTGGCATGAAAGAAATGAAAATGTGTATTTTTACCACCTAAACTTCTGAACAGGTTACAACAGCCAGCAGATTGTAAGGCCGCTATTTGGTCATGTATCGCCACGGCAAAGATCAGGACTACACAATCATGGTCTGAGGTCACCAATTGGGATAAAGAGGAAAACCCCCACACTCTGTTAACCATTAACATGATATAGTCACTATTGACAGCAGCATCTAAGGGGTTAAACAGATTTGGACGGTGCAAACACTGATTGTGGCTGATGCAGCAAGTTGACAGCTATAGTGTACAGCTGACAGCTGCGGGATTGTCACATGTATGGGGATGCTATTCTCTTATATCTCAGGTCAGTTAAAAGACGTATTGGCTGTCATTAAGGGGTTAATTATATTAGCTGCATTGATGACTGTGGTCAGATTTGTAAACATTTTGAAAACCTCTTTAACGACTGCAGATGGCAGAAGGCTCTCACTGGATCTAAAGCTGCTCATACGGGTAAAAGTTAAGCAAAATGTCTGATTTTGACGATATTGGCCAATGTTTGGAAATCATATGTGAACGATCATTTGATGGCAGATTGCTTTGTGCTAAAAATGTAATTGATCATGGCAAATTTTTAGTGGTTTACAACTAAAAATACGTGTACACCCCTCTGTTTCCATTCCATTAATAAAAAAACTGCATATTTGGTATTAATGCGTCCAGAAAAGTTATATCATTCAAAATATACAATTATTACTCCTAATGGTTAACAGCCTAATCTCCAGCATTGCAGCCAGAACATTAACTGCCCAAAAAATAAAAAGCAACAGTTTTATTCAAATTAGTTGATGCAAAAATGAATACACCCCACACCAAAAACTACTACATGTAGTATTTTGTATGACCTCCCAGATTTTTAAGGACAGCACCAAGTCTTCTAGGCATGGAATCAACAAGTTGACATCAAATTGAACATCTATCTTTTCCATTTTTCAAGAATGAGCTCTTTTACAGCCTGGATGCTGGATGGAGAGTGATGCTCAACTTGTGTCTTCAGAATTCCCCATAGGTGTTCGATTGGGTTCAGATCAAGAGGCAATTGGCCAAAGAATCACTGTCACCCTGCTCTTCTTCAGAAATGCAACAGATGTGGGTTTTAGATAAATAAATATGCAAATGGTCTCTTCACAGGGGAGGAGGGCTAGAACCCTAGTGCCACCTATTGGAAGTAGCAATCCTAAAAGTCAGTATCAACCCTTTAACGAGCCTTGTCACGTGACTTGGGATAAAAACCAAACTAGACTCTCAATTTGCAGACACTGTGTTTCAAGTACCGGCCCTCATCAGTGCAAAGTGTGAGATCTGGTTTGGCTGGGTGAGAGGCGTTTCTCCTTGTGGAGAGTGACATGTCAAACCTCTCATGCCAAGGTGAGGAGACTTTTAAGCCTTTTGGATCATTGTCATGTTGGAAAATTGCACATCTACTAAGGGCACGGAGTGATGGAACATCTTCTCTTTCAATATAGAGTGGTAAATCTGTGAATTCATGATATCATCAATGAAATGTAGCTCCCTGACACCAGCAGCACTCATACAGCCCCACAGAAGGACACCGCCACCACCGCGTTTCACTGTAGGCTGTATGCATTTTTCTTTGTATTCCTCACCTCATCAGTTCCAAAACATTTATGTTTGTCTCATCACTCATAGACTCTATATTCTTGCTTGATGAGACCAAGATAAATTTAAATACATAGATACTTTGTTTTTGATGTGGGGTGTATTGATTTTTGCATCAACTAATTTGAGCAAAAGTGAAGATTTTGTAATGGAAGTTATATTATTAAATAAATAAAAAGTAAAAGCGGCGCTGATGGTGCTGGGTATGAAATTACCTGCAGCGAATTTAAACAATCACCACAAGATTATAAAAAGTGCTAAATAAAATATATAATAAAAAATTCGCGCTGGTATACCCTAGGTGTATATTAGACATAAAATCTCGTAAAAAAAAGGACAAGTATGATCTTGTGACCAACAAACCCACACTATATATATTGTAGCATGGCTAAAGGGTGTGTAGTCGACGGGAGGTATGTGCCACATAAGTGCCTTGTTGCTGTAATGTAGCCCGGAGTATTTCTTTGTTGTATATAACCATGTATATATGTGTGTTCCAGGACCTGTGGTGATGTCGGACCACATGGCTAATCATGTGATGGGTTACTGGGTGTGGTTAGCTCTATATAAGACAGGCAAATGCTTAAAACAGTGGATATGTGTGGAGGTGAAACCCTCCTGAGTGTGTTAAGGCTTTAGGACTGTGCCTGAAGGACTGGACACGTTGTTTTTCTTTTACTGAACTAAAGGCTATTTTGTTTGCTGTTATTTTTGCCATGTGGTTTATGAGGTAATAAACCTTTGAACTTTTGTTGGAACCTGTCTCCTACGTGTCAGCCGTCGCACCTGAGTGAGTGAAATCCCTACAATTGGTGGTAGACGTGCGGGCAGCGTTCCCAGCGGAGACGAAAGTCTGTTATTGAATGTCCTGGGTCAAGTCTGTTGTAAGCCAGCCGGGGAAAATGGAGGACCTGCTGAAACACTTGGTCCAGTTGCAGTCACAGCAGGAGCAACGGCAGCAAGAGACCAACAGGCTGTTGATGCAGCAGATACAACAGAGCCAGCAGCAGATACAACAGAGCCAGCAGGAGCAACGGCAGAGCCAGCAGGAGCAACGGCAGCAGATGCAACAGAGCCAGCAGGAGCAACGGGAGCAGATGCAGCTTCTGGCAACCGCCATCCAGGGCAAGACGAGTGCCCCAACCCCAGGTCTGGCTGATGACACCCACGTCCGGAAGACGGTAAGACGCGCATTGCAGAAAATGACCCCCGGGGATGATGTTGAGGCCTTCCTGACGGTATTTGAGAGGGTCGCTGAAAGGGAAAAACTCCCGCCAGAGCAGTGGGCAGAGGTATTGGCACCATACCTGACGGGAGAACCCCAGAAGGCGTACTATGATTTGACCTTGCAGGATGCCAAAGAGTATCACAAATTGAAAGTTGAGATTCTCGCACGTTTGGGGGTGACACTGACTGTCAGGGCACAGCGAGTTCACAGCTGGGCCTATCACCGGGACAAACCGCCTCGCTGTCAAATGTTTGATCTGTTGCACCTGGTCCAGAAATGGCTGCAGCCAGAGTCATGTACACCTGCACAGATGGTGGAACGAGTGATGATGGATCGGTTTGTGCATTCCCTCCCGAGGTCCATACAGACTTGGGTTGCCCAGGGTGATCCCCAGAATGCCGACGAACTGATCGGACTGGTCGAGAGATACCAAGGGATGGAAGGCTCCTTTGGGAGGCAGCCCGTGCCGTACTGGGGGTCCCAGAAAGCTGCTGAGTCCCAAAAAGGGGTGGCGCGTCCAAGGTCACAAAGGGCGGGGGAGGTGGTGCCCAAGGTCCCTACGGGTGATATTATTTGCTGGAGGTGCCACGGGCCAGGACATATAGCTGCCCGTTGTTCCCAGACCACTGAGCAGATGGACTGCAGCATGGGACGCCGTTGTTCATACTATGCGTATCCAGCCTGCAGTGTGAACTCTCCGCCCAACGAGGGACCTCAAGCGTGTCCCGTAAGGGTGAACGGTCGAGCAACAACGGCGCTGTTAGACTCAGGGAGCTTAGTGAACCTGGTGAGGGCCACTTTCCCTCTCCACCTGCTCCCAGGAAAGAAGGTCGGCGTGCGGTGCATACATGGTGATGCCAAGGACTACCCTTTGGCCAGGGTGGACATTGAAACGGCATGTGGCACTGAGTCCCACATAGTCGGCGTCGTGCAGGACTTGTTGCACCCTATAATTATTGGCCGGGATTTCTGTCTGTTTTGGGATTTGTGGGGAAAAGGTTCTGAGCTCCCTAGCAAAAGTAGGGAACCAGTGAACCCTGGAAGGGTGTCACCACACCCAGAGACAGACAGGTTTCCTTTTTGTGTGCTGGTTGGGGATGAGGAGGAAGTATCCCCTGCATCTGACACTATGGAGTTAGAGGTAACCGGTGAAAATTTTGGGACTGCCCAACATAGGGACCCCACTCTGAGGGAAGCCTTTAATAATGTCACAGTTATTGACGGGGTGGTACAGGAGCCGGGGGCAGACACCAGATTTCCCCATTTTCTGATGAGTGGGGAGTTGTTGTACCGGGTCACGAAAATAAGGGAGGAGTTGGTAGAGCAGTTGCTAGTGCCGGGTCCATATAGACGGAAGGTGTTGGACATGGCCCATTCACACATCTTGGGGGGACACCTAGGGGTGGAAAAAACGCAGGAACGGGTTGTGCAGAGGTTCTATTGGCCTGGGTGTCATCAGGAATTAGTGAAATACTGCAGGTCCTGCCCTACATGTCAGCTAACTGCTCCCACTCCTCATTTCCGGAACCCCCTTGTGCCCCTGCCCATTATTGAGGTGCCGTTCGAGAGAATTGCCATGGACTTGGTCGGTCCCTTAGTTAAATCAGCCCGGGGCCATCAGTATATATTAGTCATCCTGGACTATGCCACACGCTATCCTGAGGCAATTCCTCTGAGAAATTCTTCCTCAAAGAGTATAGCCTGCGAGTTGGTCCATGTCTTTTCCCGGACAGGTCTGCCAAAAGAGATCCTGACTGACCAGGGGACACCTTTCATGAGCAAAGTGATGAGGGAATTGTGCAAAGCCCTGAAAATCTCCCAGTTGAGGACCTCGGTGTACCATCCCCAGTCAGATGGCCTTGTTGAGAGATTTAACAAGACACTGAAGAGCATGCTGAGAAAAGCTATAGAGAAAGATGGTAGAGACTGGGATTGTCTCTTACCCTACCTGATGTTTTCCATTCGTGAAGTTCCACAGGCCTCCACAGGATTCTCACCGTTTGAGCTTCTATATGGCGGACATCCGCGAGGACTCCTGGGTATAGCCAAGGAAACCTGGGAAGCCGAAGTCACGCCCCACAGAAGCGTCATTGAGCATGTGGCCCTGATGCAGCAGAGGATTGCAAAGGTGATGCCTATCGTGAAGGAACACCTCCTCCAGGCACAAGAAGCTCAGGCCAGAATCTACAACCGGTCTGCAAGAGTGAGGCAGTTCAATCCGGGAGACCGAGTTCTTGTGTTAGTTCCGACGGTGGAAAGCAAGTTCTTGGCCAAATGGCAAGGGCCATATGAGGTTGTCGAGAAACTTGGTGAAGTAAATTATAAAATTCACCAACCAGGAAGACGGAAACCATTCCAAGTATACCATGTCAACCTCATCAAGCCGTGGCAATATAGAGAGCCAACAGTATCTCCATCGTTGTTAAGCCACCCAGAAGGTGAGGTTGGAGCGGTTACTATAGCGGAGACGCTATCGAAGTCCCAGAAACAGCAGTGCCGGGAGTTACTCCAGAAAAACAGGGACCTGTTTTCAGAGTTGCCAGGACACACGAAGGTCATAGAGCACGAGGTCCTAACAGAGCCACATGTGCAGGTGAACGTGAAGCCCTATCGTATTCCTGAGGCTCGTCGAGAAGTTATCTCCAAGGAAGTGGAGAGTATGCTGAAGCTTGGAGTCATTGAGGAATCCAAGAGCGGTTGGTCGAGCCCAATTGTCCTGGTCCCAAAACCTGATGGAGAGTGGAGGTTTTGCAACGACTATCGGAAGTTGAATGAGGTCTCCAAGTTTGACGCTTATCCCATGCCCCATCAACGCGATGAGCTCATCGAAAGGCTTGGGCACGCCAGATATATATCCACCTTGGATTTGACAAAGGGGTATTGGCAGATCCCCATGGCACAGGAAGCCAAGGAGAAGACGGCCTTTTCGACACCTGATGGATGCTTCCAGTATGTCCGGATGCCGTTTGGCCTACAGGGAGCTCCGGCGACCTTCCAGAGGGCTATGGATAGAGTCCTTGCACCCCATAAGGCCTACGCTGCTGCGTACCTAGATGATATCGTCATCTTTAGCCCAGACTGGGAGAGTCATCTGGTGTAAGTCCAAGCGGTGTTTGATGCTCTAAGAGAGGCGGGGTTTACAATAAACCCGAAGAAGTGTGCCTTGGGTAAGGAAGAAGCTAAATACCTAGGCTATATAGTGGGTCATGGAGAAATAAAGCCCCAAATCAGGAAAGTGGAGGCAATCCAAACATGGCCGAAACCAGTCTCCAAAAAGCAAGTTAAAGCCTTTCTGGGAATCGTGGGATATTACAGGAGGTTCATCCCGAACTTCGCCACAGTGGCTGCGCCTCTGACGGATCTGCTAAAGGGGACAAAATCAGTGATGGTTAAATGGTCCGAAGAGACAGAGTCAGTCTTCCAAGAGTTGAAAGGGGCTCTATGTAAACAGCCCGTTCTGATGGCCCCAGACTTTAATAAAGAATTTGTTCTTCAGACAGATGCCTCAGATGTTGGGGTAGGAGCAGTCCTTTCCCAAGAGCTACATGGGGAGGAGCATCCTGTCCTCTCTCTGAGTAGAAAGCTGTCCTCATCTGAGAAGAACTACTCAGTCATGGAAAAAGAGTGTTTGGCCATAAAGTGGGCGGTGGACACGTTACGGTACTATCTGCTGGGTCGTAAATTCAGATTGATATCTGACCATGCCCCACTAAGATGGATGAGGGAAACAAGGGGTAGAAATGCTAGGGTCACCCGTTGGTTCTTAGCCCTGCAGGACTTCAGTTTCCATGTGGAACATAGGGCCGGAAAGCTGCACGGTAATGCGGATCCCCTATCAAGAATCCCTTGTTTAGTGGGGAAAAGTGCCAAGCCCCACGGCTTTAGGCAGAGGGGGGAGGTATGTAGTATGGCTAAAGGGTGTGTAGTCGACGGGAGGTATGTGCCACATAAGTGCCTTGTTGCTGTAATGTAGCCCGGAGTATTTCTTTGTTGTATATAACCATGTATATATGTGTGTTCCAGGACCTGTGGTGATGTCAGACCACATGGCTAATCATGTGATGGGTTACTGGTAGTGTTGAGCGATACCGTCCGATACTTGAAAGTATCGGTATCGGAAAGTATCGGCCGATACCGGCAAAGTATCGGATCCAATCCGATACCGATACCCGATACCAATACAAGTCAATGGGACTCAAGTATCGGACGGTATTCCTGATGGTTCTCAGGGTCTGAAGGAGAGGAAACTCTCCTTCAGGCCCTGGGATCCATATTAATGTGTAAAAGAAAGAATTAAAATAAAAAATATTGCTATACTCACCTCTCCGACGCAGCCTGGACCTCACCGAGGGAAGCGGCAGCGTTCTTTGTTTAAAATTCGCGCTTTTCTTTCCTTACGTGAAGTCCCGGCTTGTGATTGGTCGCATGCCGCCCATGTGGCGGCGACGCAACCAATCACAGCAAGCCGTGACGTAATTTCAGGTCATTCAGTATTTTAAAATTACGCTCCGGCTTTGTGATTGGTTGCGTCGCAGTCACATGGGCGACACAACCAATCACAGCAAGCCGTGACGTAATTTCAGGTCCTTAAGGATTTTAAAATTACGTCCCGGCTTGTGATTGGTTGCGGCGCGGTCAACCAATCACAAGCCGGGAGGCTGGACACGCGCGCATTTTAAAATGGGCGCGTGTCCAGCCTCCCGTGACGTCCCGGCTTGTGATTGGTTGCGGCGCGGTCAACCAATCACAAGCCGGGAGGCTGGACACGCGCGCATTTTAAAATGGGCGCGTGTCCAGCCTCCCGTGACGTCCCGGCTTGTGATTGGTTGCGGCGCGGTCAACCAATCACAAGCCGGGAGGCTGGACACGCGCGCATTTTAAAATGGGCGCGTGTCCAGCCTCCCGTGACGTCCCGGCTTGTGATTGGTTGCGGCGCGGTCAACCAATCACAAGCCGGGAGGCTGGACACGCGCGCATTTTAAAATGCGCGCGTGTCCAGCCTCCCGGCTTGTGATTGGTTGACCGCGCTGCAACCAATCACAAGCCGGGACGTAATTTTAAAATCCTTAAGGACCTGAAATTACGTCACGGCTTGCTGTGATTGGTTACGTCGCCCATGTGACTGCGACGCAACCAATCACAAAGCCGGAGCGTAATTTTAAAATACTGAATGACCTGAAATTACGTCACGGCTTGCTGTGATTGGTTGCGTCGCCGCCACATGGGCGGCATGCGACCAATCACAAGCCGGGACTTCACGTAAGGAAAGAAAAGCGCGAATTTTAAACAAAGAACGTTGCCGCTTCCCTCGGTAAGGTGCAGGCTGCGTCGGAGAGGTGAGTATAGCAATATTTTTTATTTTAATTCTCTCTTTTACACATTTTTACATTAATGTTGTTTCGATACCGATACCCGATACCACAAAAGTATCGGATCTCGGTATCGGAATTCCGATACCCGCAAGTATCGGCCGATACCCGATACTTGCGGTATCGGAATGCTCAACACTAGTTACTGGGAGTGGTTAGCTCTATATAAGACAGGCAAATGCTTAACACAGTGGATATGTGTGGAGGTGAAACCCTCCTGAGTGTGTTAAGGCTATAGGACTGAGCCTGAAGGACTGGACACGTTGTTTTTCTTTTCCTGAACTAAAGGCTATTTTGTTTGCTGTTATTTTTGCCATGTGGTTTATGAGGTAATAAACCTTTGAACTTTTGTTGGAACCTGCCTCCTACGTGTCAGCCGTCGCACCTGAGTGAGTGAAATCCCTACTATATATATATATATATATATATATATATATATATATTAAATGTAGCTACCTCCTACGGTGCATATATTATCTACACATACATCGTATTGGTGCACTGAGTCAATTCATAATCCGTATCTGTACGGAGAAATGGATGCTACAGCCAAATGTTGTGGACGCTGCAGCCTGCTACTTAAGCTCCAATATGAAAGTCATACAATTAATAGTCAGTACCTTGAGAGGTAGAGATGAATCATCTGCCGGTTTCCGTGAGTTCTCAGGATTACTGGATCGCACGAGCACAGTCTTAAGCAAATATAGTACCGGAGGGCTGCCCCGTCCGATGGCAGCTGCTCCGTGTACCAAACTGCAGCCTCAGGGCTGTTCAACAACAGGAGTAATCTATACCATCAAGTGTCCGTGCAAGAAGCTGTACGTGGGGCGTACAAAAAGACCCCTTAAAGTCAGAATTAATGAGCACATACGCAATATTAAGAAAAAGTTTACAGGTCACCCACTCTCCAAACATTTTATAGAAGCACATGGAGGAATGGACCAACAATGGAAATCTCTGGTATTGAAATTGTATATCCACACTGGAGAGGCGGCAACTATATAAAATCCATGTCCAGGACTGAGAGTCAGTGGATTTTTTTATTAGACACATTGATTCCCAGAGGACTTAATTGTGGAGTCGAGCTGTTTGGCTTCTATTAACAAGCAGGATCGCGGAGGCTATAAAAGGACCCTTAAGCTGGGCAAGGACCAGCCCTGAGGAAGAAAACAGTCGTTTTCGAAACGCGTTGGCTGTGTTGGTCCTTACCGCGATCCGTACTGAATGCTCTAGTCACGTGGGGCGGTCACCTGATCCACTACGTCACGCAGGTCCTAGACGCGCCGCTCACACCGTTCGCACCTCGCGGCGCTGCCAGCCCTAGACGGTGTATCTCCGCCCCCCGCTGGAGTTTGGTACACGGAGCAGCTGCCACCGGCCGGTTAAGCCCTCCGGTACTATATTTGCTTAAGACTGTGCTCGTGCGATCCAGTAATCCTGAGAACTCACGGAAACCGGCAGATGATTCATCTCTACATCTCAAGGTACTGACTATTAATTGTATGACTTTCATATTGGAGCTTAAGTAGCAGGCTGCAGCGTCCACAACATTTGGCTGTAGCATCCATTTCTCCGTACAGATACGGATTATGAATTGACTCAGTGCACCAATACGATGTATGTGTAGATAATATATGCACCGTAGGAGGTAGCTACATTTAATATATATATATATATATATATATAGTGGGGCAAAAAAGTATTTAGTCAGTCAGCAATAGTGCAAGTTCCACCACTTAAAAAGATGAGAGGCGTCTGTAATTTACATCATAGGTAGACCTCAACTATGCGAGACAAACTGAGAAAAAAAAATCCAGAAAATCACATTGTCTGTTTTTTTAACATTTTATTTGCATATTATGGTGGAAAATAAGTATTTGGTCAGAAACAAACAAACAAGATTTCTGGCTCTCACAGACCTGTAACTTCTTCTTTAAGAGTCTCCTCTTTCCTCCACTCATTACCTGTAGTAATGGCACCTGTTTAAACTTGTTATCAGTAGAAAAAGACACCTGTGCACACCCTCAAACAGTCTGACTCCAAACTCCACTATGGTGAAGACCAAAGAGCTGTCAAAGGACACCAGAAAAAAAATTGTAGCCCTGCACCAGGCTGGGAAGACTGAATCAGCAATAGCAACCAGCTTGGAGTGAAGAAATCAACAGTGGGAGCAATAATTAGAAAATGGAAGACATTCAAGACCACTGATAATCTCCCTCGATCTGGGGCTCCACGCAAAATCCCACCCCGTGGGGTCAGAATGATCACAAGAACGGTGAGCAAAAATCCCAGAACCACGCGGGGGGACCTAGTGAATGAACTGCAGAGAGCTGGGACCAATGTAACAAGGCCTACCATAAGTAACACACTACGCCACCATGGACTCAGATCCTGCAGTGCCAGACGTGTCCCACTGCTTAAGCCAGTACATGTCCGGGCCCGTCTGAAGTTTGCTAGAGAGCATTTGGATGATCCAGAGGAGTTTTGGGAGAATGTCCTATGGTCTGATGAAACCAAACTGGAACTGTTTGGTAGAAACACAACTTGTCGTGTTTGGAGGAAAAAGAATACTGAGTTGCATCCATCAAACACCATACCTACTGTAAAGCATGGTGGTGGAAACATCATGCTTTGGGGCTGTTTCTCTGCAAAGGGGCCAGGACGACTGATCCGGGTACATGAAAGAATGAATGGGGCCATGTATCGTGAGATTTTGAGTGCAAACCTCCTTCCATCAGCAAGGGCATTGAAGATGAAACGTGGCTGGGTCTTTCAACATGACAATGATCCAAAGCACACCGCCAGGGCAACGAAGGAGTGGCTTCGTAAGAAGCATTTCAAGGTCCTGGAGTGGCCTAGCCAGTCTCCAGATCTCAACCCTATAGAAAACCTTTGGAGGGAGTTGAAAGTCCATGTTGCCAAGCGAAAAGCCAAAAACATCACTGCTCTAGAGGAGATCTGCATGGAGGAATGGGCCAACATACCAACAACAGTGTGTGGCAACCTTGTGAAGACTTACAGAAAACGTTTGACCTCTGTCATTGCCAACAAAGGATATATTACAAAGTATTGAGATTTTGTTTCTGACCAAATACTTATTTTCCACCATAATATGCAAATAAAATGTAAAAAAAACAGACAATGTGATTTTCTGGATTTTTTTTTTCTCAGTTTGTCTCCCATAGTTGAGGTCTACCTATGATGTAAATTACAGACGCCTCTCATCTTTTTAAGTGGTGGAACTTGCACTATTGCTGACTGACTAAATACTTTTTTGCCCCACTGTATATATATATATATATATATATATATATATATATATATATATATATATATATATATATATATGTGTATGTATGTATGTATATATATATATATATATATATATATATATGTATATATATATATAGTGTGGGTTTGTTGGTCACAAGATCATACTTGTCCTTTTTTTGACAAGATTTTATGTCTAATATAAACCTAGGGTATACCAGAGCGAATTTTTTATTATATCAGTTATATTATTAACCATACTTTCATGTTAGTGGTTAAAAAAAGTTTTATGAAACTCGGTCTTGTCAAAATTTAGGAAATTATTATTTTTAAAGGGGGTGTACTTATTTACGCTGAGCGCTATATATACAAAATAATACAAGCCTCCAACAATCTTTTCTAACCCTTAAAATGACAGACTACGGAAATAGAAACATAACAGAAAACAAATAAATACATAGATACAAAATAAAGTAAACCCACAAAATAAAATGCGCCATCACCCCCTTTGATTCGCTGTCATGCCACTTGTCCTGATCGAATACCCTAACCTGAACATGTATAAAAAAAAATTATAGTAGATAATGATGACTCAAAATAGAACTTTTTCTTTTGTGGCTATCACTATTATTTTCAGAAAAAAATAACTAAAATGTAAAAAAGTAGATTTGTTTATTTTTCTGCAAGCCTAATAATTCTGAAAGAGAAAATTGTCTGTCGAAAACTAGTAAAGTGTATAATTGGTCGTCTTTTTACCCTTGGTATAAGTCAAGTTATGATCAATTCTTTTTTAAACTATTTTGTAATAGAAGGTTGGAATACATAGGAATTAATTTATTTAGCAAATTCGGCATTTACAACATTACTTGCATTAATAAATGAAAAAAAAATTACCTTAGAGCTCTGTCTGATGAATGACAAACGGTCTACCGAGCTGATGTCCAGAAGATCTTCAACATTATCCGTGAGCCCAGAGAGCGATGAACGTTTCAACCAATTGCCTGTGACAGCAAATAAGAAGGACAAGACTAATACTTGGAAAGACTGTAGTATGGAGACGCATGATGAGCAATACTAGAACTAAATGAAACATTCAATTTTATTAATATGTTAAAAATGCTCTTTCAATATTATGCGTTATCATCACCAACCTAAAGGAAGTTTTAGTTTTTTTCGCAGTGATATCCGCCGTGATCTGGACCTTGATCTCTTCTCGTTGGTGTTGCCAGAATGAGCTGTGGTGCACTCTGAGGTGTCAGGCTCGGATTGACTACTAGTGTCACTTGCGGCACTTTGCGATTTGAACACCTTACGCCAAAAATCTTTACGGCCTAATCCTGCCCCTTGCATTTGCTCGTCACTGCGAGACAGATCAGGGTGAACATTCAAATTATCTGCGTTGCTGTGAGACAGAAAGACAAAGCAGAGGAAAAATAATTATTTTGCAGAGACCGGCCATTGGTCTAGTTACATCATCTACAGCAAATAACATTAAAAAGAAATCGATGTATTACGTTAATCGCTCGCAGCAAAGAAAAGGTATTACATATCTAGAGTAATCAGGTAGGTCCAATGGGATGATGTCAAAGTTAAGTGAACACAATGTGCAAATGAGCAAATTACCATTTTTAATCTGAAGCATGAAGGATATAAGCTGCCAGTGGAAAGGGTCCGTGAAATCAAAGTCTAGCCCATGCAGAGGAAGTACCCTGTAAATGACTGCCCGTTGGCTGCCTTTTTATATGGCTGTTTGTCTATGTAGGAGAGCAATGTGAGGTTCTGACGCGTTCACTGAGGTTATTACCCTGTTTTTGGGTTCTATGGCATGTTTCATTAAAGCTTTAAAATTGGTGTAAAAAAGTCACAATTGGTTGTATTGAAAAGTCACAATAGCTGTGCAAACATTTTGAGATTTTTAGTGTTTTCTGCCAGTTTGAAGGAGCTCTGCTAAAATGGAAGGAGATGGGACATGGCTACACCAGCCTATTACATTCAGCAAAAGTGTCAGCTCTTTTAACACCAGAAATACAGAAGTACACCATAATTAGTCTCTTAGGCTAGCTTCACACTAGCGTTCAGCAGGGCTGCGGATGGCAGCTTTCTTCCGCCGTGAAGCCCTGCCCACTGCCATGCCTCTTCCTTCAGCTCCACCCATGTCTGCATGCGTTCTGCGTACCCTATCTTTAATATTGGGTACGCAGGCCATGCAGATGTATGCAGATGCCTCCGCATGCGTCGTTTTGAAGCTGCGCCGACCGCAACAAAATCCTAACATGTTGCATTTGACGCAGGTCAGCGCAGCGTCAAGATGACCATGCGGAAGCATCTGCATACACCGCATGGCCTACGTACCCAATGTTAAAGATAGGGTACGCAGAACGCATGCAGACATAGGCGGAGCTGAAGGAAGAGGCGCTGCAGTGGGCAGGGCTTCATGGAGGAAGAAGGCTGCCATCCGCAGCCCTGCAGAACGCTGGTGTGAAGCTAGCCTTAATGAATTCAGCGCAGTCCAATGAAAACCAGGCACACAATGCCAGCCTTATGGTATGTGCACAAGTTTAGTATATGCTGCATAGTTCTGCACCAAAAACATGTCTCTTGGCAGGAAAAATGCTACGTAAAATATGTGCTTATTTGCCTCGTTTTTGGTGTAATTTTTCTCCATTCATTTGAAGGGGGTGAGATATGTTGCAAATATGCTGAAAGAATTGAGAAGCTGGACATTTGAAACTACTTGAAATGTGCAAGGAAAAAATATATCGATGAGATTTCAGAAATTGAATTTACTTTGCTGATTAAGAAAACGTTGCGATTTGCATACTTCCAGCCGCATTCCGACTAGACTATGTCTGACCTCGCTCAATACACTTGCATTGAGCGAGGCTGCACCCATCTCGTCGGCACATGATGGGATGTATGCAAATTACATACTTGCTCCTGGTGCAGAATCCTAACAGTGTGCAGTGCGCGCGATGTGAGGATTCACATGTCTGCAGTCACATGGCATGACTGCAGACTTCTAGGCTAAAGCCGGACAACCCCTTTAAGTTACTAGCTACTCTAATTAAGTCAAACTGTACAAAATGTTAAAGGGGTTGTGTGTGTAAAAGAGCATATATTTTGATCTGCTACAAATATTTACAACTTGTTAGTATACATGCATTTATAAAGGTGTCTCAATTATCATCTCCATTTCTGCCTTATTAGTGACAGAGGAGAGATTTTCCTGTGTCAGCATTTCGGTCCAGTGGGCGGTCCTATCAGTGATTGACACAATCCATACGAGAAAAATTGAGAAGGCACTCACCGGTCTTCAGAAAATCAACTCTTTATTAATTCAATCTTCAGATCTTCAGATAAAATTCATGGCCGGGGGAAAGGGAGCCGAAGTTCGTGTGAGCAGGGGAAGACGACGGCCGTTTCGCGCTGTGCTTGTGCTTCTACGGGTCCCGTGGAATTAATAAAGAGTTGATTTTCTGAAGACCGGTGAGTGCCTTCTCAATTCTTCTCATATAGATTGTACAGATGGATGTTTTTTCAGAAGAGCACCTATGGTTTTTTTCAGGCGGCTATTTAGTTTATCAATTTTGCACTATACCCTGATCATAGTCTTGGAAGAACCTCTGTGCTAGTGGCGGTGCCGCTCCTTTCTTTTTTCTTTCGGCATTGTATCAGTGATTGACAACTATCTCTGTATGCACACATACAATCACTGATAGGACGGATCGCAGGAACAAAAATCCCACAAAGCACAGAGGTCTGTTATACTGAATCTTTTCTCAAAAAACTATATATCAATCTGTTAGGCCACGTTCACACTTTGCGGCCTGCTCTGCGGGTTAATACCGCAGCGGAATTGATAAATCTGCAGGGCAAAACCGCTGCGGTTATCCCTGCAGATTTATCGCGGTTTGTTCCGCGGTTTCCGCTGCGGATTTCCGCCTATACTATTGATGCTGCATATGCAGCAATATGCAGCATCAATAGTAATGTAAAAAATAATAAAAATTGGTTATACTCACCCTCCGATGTCCGGATCTCCTCGGTGCTGCAGGCGGCTGTGCCGACAAGGACCTTCGTGACGTCACGGTCATGTGACCGCGGCGTCATCACGGTCATGTGACCGCGACGTCACCACAGGTCCTGCTCGCACAGCAACTGAGACCGGACGCAGCGGGCAGCGCTGAGAGGTGAGTATAGCATTATTTTTTATTTTTATTCTTTTTTTTACACCAAAATATGGTTCCCAGGGCCTGGAGGAGAGTCTCCTCTCCTCCACCCCGGGTACCATCTGCACATTATCCGCTTAACTTCCCGCAATGTGGGCACAGCCCCATGCGGAAAGTGAGCGGATCAATGCATTTCTATGGGTGCAGAATCGCTGCGATTCTGCACCAAGAAGTGACATGCTCCTTTTTTTCCGCAGAAAAGCCGCGCGGCTTTTTCCGCGGAAATCCGCAGCGTAGGCACAGCGGGTTTTGTTTTCCATAGGGTAACATTGTACTGTACCCTGCATGGAAAACTGCTGCGGATCCGCAGTGTCAAATCCGCTGCGGATCCGCGGCAAAACCCGCAAAGTGTGAGCGTAGCCTTAGGCTTCCCCAGCTACGTAACATGATGTCTTGAGATTGGACTGCATTTTCATGGTGACAGGTTCCCTTTAAAGTAATGCGTCATGCATTGTACCATACAAACACAAAGAAACAAAAAACAAAACAATCCTAACTGTAAAGTATTGCATTACTTGCATTTGTGAGAGTGCTTCTGGCACATGCAGCAGAACAAATGAATGCAGCAAAATATAAGGAGGAACCCATAAATGGAAACTTCTATTTTAACCCCTTAGTGACAGAGCCAATTTGGTACTTAATGACCGAGCCAATTTTTACAATTCTGACCACTGTCACTTTATGAAGTTATAACTCTGGAACGCTTTAACAGATCCAGCTGATTCAGAGAATGTTTTTTTGTGACATAGTGTACTTCATGTTAGTGGTAACATTTCTTCGATATTACTTGCGATTATTTATGAAAAAAACGGAAATATGGCAAAAAAATTTAAAATTTTGCAATATTTAAATTTTGTATTTTTATGCCCTTAAATCAGAGAGATATGTCACAAAAAATAGTTAATAAATAACATTTCCCACATGTCTACTTTACATCAGCACAATTTTGGAAACAAATTTTTTTTTGTTAGGGAGTTATAAGGGTTAAAAGTTGACCAGAAAGTTCTCATTTTTACAACACCATTTTTTTTAGGGACCACATCATATTTGAAGTCATTTTGAGGGGTCTATATGATAGAAAATAACCAAGTGTGACACCATTCTAAAAACTGCACCCCTCAAGGTGCTCAAAACCACATTCAAGAAGTTTATTAACCCTTTACGTGCTTCACAG
This sequence comes from Ranitomeya variabilis, assembly GCF_051348905.1. Lineage (NCBI taxonomy): Eukaryota > Metazoa > Chordata > Amphibia > Anura > Dendrobatidae > Ranitomeya > Ranitomeya variabilis. Next base: position 164,258,215 of record NC_135238.1, on the reverse strand, counting down.
GAACTGAAACAATGTGGAAGGAAAAAATGAACATTTAACTTTTTTTTGCAAACATTTTACTTCAGAACCATTTTTTTTATTTTCACAAGTGTAAAAACAGAAATTTAACCATAAATTTTGTTGTGCAATTTCTCCTGAATACGCCGATACCCCATATGTGGGGGTAAACCACTGTTTGGGTGCAAGGAGTGCCGTTTTACTTTTTCAATGTAGAATTGGCTGGAATTGAGATCGGACGCCATGTCGCGTTTGGAGAGCCCCTGATGTGCCTAAACAGTAGAAACCCCCCACAAGTGACCACATTTTGGAAACTAGACCCCTTAAGGAACTTATCTAGATGCGTGGTGAGCACTTTAATCCCCCAAGTGCTTCACAGAAATTTATAAAGTATAGCCGTGAAAATAAAAAATCCTTTTTTTTCCCCTCAAAAATGATTTTTTTAGCCTGCAATTTTTTATTTTCTCAAGGGTAACAGGAGACATTGGACCCCAAAATCTGTTGACCAGTTTGTCCTGAGTATGCTGATACCCCACATGTGGGGGGAAGGCACTGTTTGGGCACCCATCGGGGCTTGGAAGGGAAGGAGCGCCGCTTGGAATGCAGACTTTGATGGGATGGTCTGCGGGCGTCATGTTGCATTTGCAGAGCTCCTGATGTACCTAAACAGTAGAAACCCCCAACAAGTGACCCCATTTTGGAAACTAGTCCACCAAGGAACTTATGTAGATGTGTGGTGAGAACTTTGAATGCCCAAGTGCTTCACAGAAGTCTATAATGCAGAGTCAAGAAAATAAAAAATATTTTTTTTTCCACAAAAAAGATTTTTTTAGCCCCCCAGTTTTCATTTTCACAAGGGTAACAGGAGAAATAGGACCCCAAAAGTTGTTGTCCAATTTATCCTGAGTACGCTGATGCTCCATATGTGGGGGTAAACCACTGTTTGGGCGGACGGCAGAGCTCAGAAGGGAGGGAGCACCATTTGACTTTTTGAGCGCAAAATTGGATTTTGGGTTTGGAGACTCCCTGATGTACAGAAACAGTGGAAACCCCCCAATTCTAACTCCAACCCTAACCCCAACTCACCCCTAACCCTAATCCCCACCCGATCCATAATCCTAATCATAACCCTAACGATAATCACAACCCTAACCCCAAAACAACCTTAATCTCAACCCTAACCATAACCCTAATCAAAACTATAAATCCAACACACCCCTAATCCTAATCTCAACCCTAACCTCAAACCTAACCCTAATCCCAATACACACCTCACCCTAATCCCAACCCTAACCCTAATCCCAAACCTAACCCTAATACCAAACGTAACCCTAATACCAACCCTAACCCTAGCCCTAACCCTAACTTTAGCCCCAACCCTAACCCAGCCCTAACCCTAGCCCTAACCCTAAATTTAGCCCCAACCCTAACCCTAGCCCTAAGCCTAGCCCAACCCTAACCCTAGCCCTAACTTTAGCCCCAACCCTAACCCTAGCCCTAAGGCTACTTTCACACTTGTGTCATGTGGTATCCGTCGCAATCTGTCATGTTGGACAAAAAAACGGATCCTGCAAATGTGCCCGCAGGATGTGTTTTTTGCCCATAGACTTGTATTGCCGACGGATCGCGACAGATGGCCACACGTCACGTCCGTCGTGCACTGGATCCGTTGTATTTTGGCAGGAGGACCCAGGAACACCGGTAAGTATAACAGGGTCCCCGAATCCCCCTATTTCTCTGTCCTCTGATGTGCGATCACATCAGAGGACAGAGAATCACACATCACTTTTTTTTGTGGTGGCCGGTTAATTACCAGCAATCGCAAAACGGGTCAGGAAAAACCGACCCCAATCATGTTCTTTGGGGTCTCGGCTACCCCCGGCAGCCGAGACCCCAAAGATCTTCTGGGTGCCGGCCGGCTGGCGCACTGCACATGCGCCCATCATTTTTGGCCGGAACAAGATGGCGGCACCCGTCGGGAGACACGAGGAGCACCGGGGGAGACAGGTGAGTATCGGGGGGCAATCAGGGACCCTATTTCTCTGTCCTCTGATGTGCGATCACATCGGAGGACAGAGAAATTAAATGGGAAATCGTGGGGTTTTTTTGCGACCGCCGGTAAATGGTTAATTACCGGCGATCGCAACCCGGGGGTCGGTAAAAAAACCCAGAATCATGTTCTCTGGGGTCTCAGCTATCCCCAGCAACCAAGACCCCAGAGAAAATCCGACTCTGGGGGGCGCTATTCACTTTTTCCACAGCGCCGTTAATTAACGGTGCTGTGGTTTAAGTACCCTTAACTGCCGACGTTAAAAGGCGTATCAGCGGTCGTTAAGGGGTTAATATGGATAATTTGTTTACAAGCAGGAAAAGAACCTCAAACATAAAATCAAAGTTATACAATAGTGGCCTAAAAACAACAGCGGAAAACCCCAAAGATTGTGGTTTTCCTTTATGTGTCACAGTATTGCCAATCTTTAGGGCAACTGAAACTATTATGAGATCACTTAAAAAAGCCCTCCTCTTCCCATCAAAGGTTTTATCCTTTTAATATATTGCAATCATATTATACAGCACTGTGTCCTTACAATTGCTCATTTTGCATTTCTACCTAGTAAATTATTTCGCTTTTCTCTGCTCTATGTAGAAACAGGAAGCCTCTTGCCCCTGCAGAAATCATGTATCTCTTCAACTCCTGACCCAGCTGCTCCCTCTTCCCCCCTGCCCGGGAATTTTGAGTGACTCATGAGTTATACCGGGACAATTGACCTCTTGTTTCCACAGAGAGGTTAGAAGATTTCAGCTTGTCTGTTTTTAATCATGTAATGTGATAGACCTAATTGAAAAGAGAAGAATTAACTGGGTAGAAAGGCAAAATGAGCAATTGTAAATACATAGAGCTTTATAATGTAATGATTGCAATATATTAAGAGAAAAAATATGATGACAGGAGGAGTGCTTCTAAAAGGGAGTCTGTTAACCCCAAAATGAAAATTCAGCTACCATATATACTCGAGTATAAGTGCGGCACCCCAGGGTCCTGGTCGTCACAGTGGTATTACTTTCCTCTCGGGGAGAGTGATGCTACGTTTGGAGGCAAGGAAGGATAACTGCATCCAGATATCACAAACATGCAACACATTTCACACTCCAGACCACCAGGGGGAGCTTCTGCTCCTATTTATTAGGTCACTCCCCACATATATATAACTGGTAGTCTGTAGGGAAAGTTAGTTAGTTGCTGGCTGAGCTCAGCTCGGTTAGTTCCAGACCAGAGTCTGAGGAGGACAAAAGGTTAAAGGAGCTGTGCATGCCCTCGCTCCCAGAAAGAGACATTGAAAGGCAGAACTGTATTGCAGCGAGCGTGAAGGAAGTCGAAGCAAAGGAGAGGATACCAGAAGAGGGGACCAGCCACGCTCAAGCTGTCTCCTTCTGAGGCGCAACATCCCGATAGCCGGAACAACGAGGGAGTAAGGACCTCTGCCCCTTGTTTCAGCGACCGGCAGGACAGGTAATTGCAAGTTACCTGTCCGCACCTACACCCAGGAGGCACAGTGACACCCACAGAGCCGGGTTATCTAAGAGACCCTATAAACAGGCTCAAGTTACCAGTCATACGGTTTTGTCCTATCCTATATGGGGGACAGAGAGACCACATCTGTGAGACCCTTATGTGAAGCCATAGGCAGTAAGGGACTACACCACTGCAGCGCAAAGGAAGGCTACTGCTTTCCACCTGGACAAGGGAACTCTGGACTTGCCTCCAAACTGGCCGGACTCTGCCTGCCCTGTGATCTGGTGCCCTGGACTGTGGATGTTGAAGTCTTCAGTAAAGGTAAAGAGACTGCAACCTTGTGTCCTCGTTCTTCTCTGCGCCTCTCATCATACCACCATCTATACACTGGGAAGCCCTGAGGACATACTTCACCTGTGGGTAGGTATGCCATCTAGCTGCCATAACATCACCCCAGCGGACCCCTTAACCCCTTCATGACCCAGCCTATTTTGGCCTTAATGACCTTGCCGTTTTTTGCAATTCTGACCAGTGTCCCTTTATGAGGTAATAACTCAGCAACGCTTCAACGGATCCTAGCGATTCTGAGATTGTTTTTTCGTGACATATTGGGCTTCATGTTAGTGGTAAATTTAGGTCAATGATTTCTGAGTTTATTTGTGAAAAAAATGGAAATTTGGCGAAAATTTTGAAAATTTTGCAATTTTCACATTTTGAATTTTTATTCTGTTAAACCAGAGAGTTATGTGACACAAAATAGTTAATAAATAACATTTCCCACATGTCTACTTTACATCAGCACAATTTTGGAAACAAATTTTTTTTTGTTAGGAAGTTATAAGGGTTAAAATTTGACCAGTGATTTCTCATTTTTACAACAAAATTTACAAAACCATTTTTTTTAGGGACCACCTCACATTTGAAGTCATTTTGAGGGTTCTATATGGCTGAAAATACCCAAAAGTGACACCATTCTAAAAACTGCACCCCTCAAGGTGCTCAAAACCACATTCAAGAAGTTTATTAACCCTTCAGGTGTTTCACAGCAGCAGAAGCAACATGGAAGTAAAAAATGAACATTTATCTTTTTAGTCACAAAAATGATCTTTTAGCAACAATTTTTTTATTTTCCCAAGGGTAAAAGGAGAAACTGGACCACGAATGTTGTTGTCCAATTTGTCCTGAGTACGCTGATACCTCATATGTGGGGGTAAACCACTGTTTGGGCGCACGGCAGGGCTCGGAAGGGAAGGAGCGCCATTTGACTTTTTCAATGAAAAATTGGCTCCAATCTTTAGCGGACACCATGTCGCGTTTGGAGAGCCCCCGTGTGCCTAAACATTGGTGCTCCCCCACAAGGGACCCCATTTTGGAAACTAGACCCCCCAAGTAACTTATCTAGATGCATAGTGAGCACTTTAAACCCCCAGGTGCTTCACAAATTGATCCGTAAAAATGAAAAAGTACTTTTTTTACACAAAAAAATTATTTTAGCCTCAATTTTTTCATTTTCACATGGGCAACAGGATAAAATGGATCCTAAATTTTGTTGGGCAATTTCTCCTGAGTACACCGATACCTCACATGTGGGGCTAAACCACTGTTTGGGCACATGGTAAGGCTCGGAAGGGAAGGAGCGCCATTTGACTTTTTGAATGAAAAATTATCTCCATCGTTAGCGGACACCATGTCGCGTTTGGAAAGCCCCTGTGTGCCTAAACATTGGAGCTCCTCCACAAGTGACCCCATTTTGGAAACTAGACCCCCCAAGGAACTTATCTAGAGGCATAGTGAGCACTTTAAACCCTCAGGTGCTTCACAAATTGATCCGCAAAAATGAAAAAGTACTTTTTTTTCACACAAAATTTCTTTTAGCCTCAATTCTTTCATTTTCACATGGGCAACAGGATAAAATGGATCCTAAAATTTGTTGGGCAATTTCTCCTGAGTACGACGATGCCTCATATGTGGGGGTAAACCACTGTTTGGGTGCACGGCAAGGCTCGGAAGGGGAGGCGTGCCATTTGACTTTTTGAATGGAAAATTAGCTCCAATCGTTAGCGGACACCATGTCGCGTTTGGAGAGCCCCTGTGTGCCTAAACATTGGAGCTCCCCCACAAGTGACCCCATTTTGGAAACTAGACCTCCCAAGGAACTAATCTAGATGTGTGGTGAGCACTTTGAACCCCCAAGTGCTTCACAGAAGTTTATTCCGCAGAGCCGTGAAAATAAAAAATAATTTTTCTTTCCTCAAAAATGATTTTTAGCCCAGAATTTTTTATTTTCCCAAGGGTAACAGGAGAAATTGGACCCCAAAAGTTGTTGTCCAGTTTCTCCTGAGTACGCTGATACCCCATATGTGGGGGTAAACCACTGTTTGGGCACAAGTCGGGGCTCGGAAGGGAGGTAGTGACGTTTTGAAATGCAGGCTTTGATGGAGTGGTCTGCGAGCGTCACATTCCATTTGCAGAGCCCCTGATGTGCCTAAACAGTAGAAACCCCCCACAAGTGACCCCATTTTGGAAACTAGACCCCCCAAGAAACTTATCTAGATATGTGGTGAGCACTTTGAACCCCCAAGTGCTGCACAGAAGTTTACAACGCAGAGCCGTGAAAATAAAAAAATAATTTTTCTTTCCTTAAAAATGATGTTTTAGCAAGCAATTTTTTATTTTCACAAGGGTAACAGGAGAAATTGGACCCCAATAGTTGTTGCCCAGTTTGTCCTGAGTATGCTGGTACCCCATATGTGGGGGTAAACCACTGTTTGGGCACACGTCGGGGCTCGGAAGGGAGGGAGCACCATTTGACTTTTTGAACGCAAGATTGGCTGGAATCAATGGTGGCGCCACGTTGCGTTTGGAGACCCCTGATGTGCCTAAATAGTGGAAACCCCTCAATTCTAACTCCAACACTAACCCCAACACACCCCTAACCCTAATCCCAACCATAACCCCAACACACCCCTAACCCTAATCCCAACTCTAGCCATAACCCTAATCACAACCCAACCCCAACACACCCCTAACCACAACCCTAACCCTGATCCCAACCCTAACCCTAATCCCAACCCTAACCACAACTTTAACCCCAACACACCCCTAACCCTAACCATAACCCTAACCACAAGCCTATTCTTAATCCTATTTCCAACCCTAGCCCTAATTCCAACCCTAACTCTAATTCCAACCCTAACCCTAAGGCTATGTGCCCACGTTGCGGATTCGTGTGAGATTTTTCCGCACCATTTATGAAAAATCCGCAGGTAAAAGGCACTGCGTTTTACCTGCGGATTTACCGCGGATTTCCAGTGTTTTTTATGTGGATTTCACCTGCGGATTCCTATTGAGGAACAGCTGTAAAACGCTGCGAAATCCGCACAAAGAATTGACATGCTGCGGAAATACAGCGCAGCATTTCCGCGCGGTATTTTCCGCACCATGGGCACAGCGGATTTGGTTTTCCATAGGTTTACATGGTACTGTAAACCTGATGGAACACTGCTATGAATCCGCAGCGGCCAATCCGCTGCGGATCCGCAGCCAAATCTGCACCGTGTGCACATAGCCTAATTCTAATGCTAACCCTAGTTCTAACCCTAACCCTACCCCTAACCCTACCCCTAACCCTACCCCTAACCCTAGTTCTAACCCTAACCCTAGTTCTAACCCTAGTGGAAAAAAAAATATTTTCTTTATTTTATTATTGTCCCTACCTATGGGGGTGATAAAGGGGGGGGTCATTTACTATTTTTTTATTTTGATCACTGTGATAAGTTTACCACAGTGATCAAAATGTACATGGAACGCATCTGCCGGCCGGCAGATTCGGCGGGCGCACTGCGCATGCGCTTGCCATTTTGGAAGAAGGCGGCGCCCAAAGGGAAGACGGACCGACTTCGGGAAGCTCGGTAAGTATGAGGGGGTGGTGGGGGGGTGGATCGGAGCACAGGGGGGGGATCGGAGGACGGGGGGAGCGGACAGGAGCACGGGGGAGCGGACAGGGGGACGGAGGGGGGTACCGGACAGAACGGAGGACTGGGGAGGAGATCAGGGGCGGTGGGGGGGGGGCAGAACATGATTTCCAGCCATGGCAGATGCTATTGCAGCATCGGCCATGGCTGGATTGCAATATTTCACCATTTTCATAGGTGAAATATTGCAAATTGCTCTGATTGGCTGTTGCACTTTCAACAGCCAATCAGAGCGATCGTAGCCACGTGGGGGCAAATCCACCCCCCCTGGGCTGAAGTACAACTCCCCCTCTCCCTGCGGATGGGGTGAAATAGGAGTTAACCCTTTCACCCGATCTGCAGGGACGCGATCATTCCATGACACCACATAGGCGTCACAGGTTGGATTGGCACCGACTTTCATGACACCTACGTGGCGTCAAAGGTCGGGAAGGGGTTAAAGCAGCGTCAGTCACACTGACCGAATACCACAGGTGGCATCACGACCATAAACTCTATCCCTTTAAAGACCTTTCCCTTTCATATGGATGTCCCAGGGCCACGGACTGGGTCAGCCACCATGACATTCCCCCCTTTGAGCCGACTGGACCCGGTACCGAGTACCCCACTGCCCTGACGGGGCGCTCCATAAGCACCTTTTCATCACATTTTTTATGCTGAAAAAGCCCCCCTTGGCTCATACTCAAGTGAGGGTCCCCCAAGATGGAGGGGGATAGGCAGTGGCAGAGCAGCAGGTCACAGGAGGCAGGAGCTGGCTGCTGCGGCTAAACCCTGTACCCGCTGCTAAAGAGAAATGAATATTCACTGCACTGGCAGTGAATATTCATTTCTCTTTAATAGCGAGCACAGTAGTCGCAGCTGACTGCTTCCTGCAACTGCCAGGCGATCATGTGTGCCCGCTACTTAAGAGAAATGAATATTCACTTCTCTCCATTCCCATGGGTGTGGAGGGCAGTTAATTTTCATTTCCTTAAGAAGCACACATGATCGCCTGGCAGCTGCAGGAAGCTGGTGGCTACTGCTACTGTGCCCACTACTAAATAGCAATGAACAACTCACTGCTCTCCACGCACAGAATCCTAAGCGTGAAGAGCAGTGAGTACTCCGGCAGCTGTCCTCTGCTTGTAAGCAGCGCATGACGTCACTGCCATGCGCTGCATACAAGCATAAATCAGCTGCTGGCATCAGAACAAGACACTGGAGGTTTATTCCAGTTTATTTTGCAATTGAATTGTACAGATTATGTAACATTAAAGGAATGAGGAATAAGTTCAGAAATGATTATTCTTGGTATGATTTTTTTTACATACCAAATAATGGTCATTTTAAAAAAGGACATGTATAGTTATTATATCCACTGTATGTAAATTACCTAGGAAAAAACACCTAATGATTCATTTGAATAATTACAAAATCATATATTCCACCAGAATGATGCTCTGAGGAGGAAATATGAAGATATCAATGCATTAATCTTTCAGTTGCCTACATCATCATATACATATACAGCTTGCAAAAGTATTCACCCCTTGACTTTTTGCCTATTTTGTTACATTACAAACTGGGAATAAATAAGTTTGTAATCTCATCTGTGTGTGATGCACAACACTAAATAGTCTAAGTTGGTAAAGTGAGAAAAATATAGGCATAAATTAAATTTATGGGATAAAATAACTAAAAATTGCCATATGTGGCATATGTACTGTATATGTATTATATCCGGCTTTAAACTTCTCCACAACAGTATCACGGACCTGCCTGTTGTGTTCCTTGGTCTTCATGATGCTCTCTGTGCTTCAAACAGAACCCTGAGACTATCACGGAGCAGGTGCATTTATACGGAGACTTGATTACACACAGGTGGATTATATTTATCATCATTAGGCATTTAGGACAACATTGGATCATTCAGAGATCCACAATGAACTTCTGGAGTGAGTTGCACTGAAAGTAAAGGGGCCTAATAATATTGCACGCCCCACTTTTCAGTTTTTGATTTTCCACAAAAATGTAAAATAGCCAAAAAATTTTGTTCAACTTCACAATTGTGTTCCACTTGTTGGTGATTCTTCACCCAAAAAAATACATTTGGTATCTTTATGTTTGAAGCATGATATGTGGGAAAAGGTTGAAAAGTTCCAGGGAGCCGAATACAGGCACTGTACATTCACAAGCCACTGTAAATGGTTAAGGGGTAAGGCTAAATTTGCTGACAGATTTCCTTTAATATTTCCTGGTAAGTATAGTGAAAAAACCCAGAAGGCAATTATTTCCAGGCTTCTGGATCAACATTCCCCAAAGAAACTTTATAATGCCACAGACAACAGGTCCGGGGTTAGTCAGGTACTGTACACCTTTAGAAATACAAACCGTGATGGCAAATACTGCATGGTATAAAAATAAAAAGTGAAAGCGGCGCTGATAGTGCAGGGTACGAAATTACCTTCAGCGAATTTAAACAATCACCACAAGATTGTAAAAAGTGCTAAATAAAATATATAATAAAAAATTTGCGCTGGTATACCCTAGGTGTATATTAGACATAAAATCTTGTCAAAAAAAAGGACAAGTATGATCTTGTGACCAACAAACCCACACTATATATATATATATATATATATATATATATATATATATATATATATATATATATATATATATATATTTTAAATGTAGCTACCTCCTACAGTGCATATATTATCTACACATACATCGTATTGGTGCACTGAGTCAATTCATAATCCGTATCTGTACGGAGAAATGGACGCTACAGCCAAATGTTGTGGACGCTGCAGCCTGCTACTTAAGCTCCAATATAAAAGTCATACAATTAATAGTCAGTACCTTGAGAGGTAGAAATGAATCATCTGCCGGTTTCCGTGAGTTCTCAGGATTACTGGATGGCACGAGCACAGTCTTCAGCAAATATAGTACCGGAGGGCTGCCCCGGCCAGTGGCAGCTGCTCCGTGTACCAAACTCCAGGGGGGGGCGGAGATACACCGTCTTGGGCTGGCAGCGCCGCGAGGTGCGAACGGTGTGAGCAGCACGTCTAGGACCTGCGTGACGTAGTGGATCAGGTGACTGCCCCACGTGACTAGAGCATTCAGTACAGATCGCGGTAAGGACCAACATAGCCAATGTGTTTCGAAAATGACTGTTTTCTTCCTCAGGGCTGGTCCTTGCCCAGCTTAACCGTCCTTTTATAGCCTCCGCGATCCTGCTGGTCCAAACAATGGAAATCTCTGGTATTGAAATTGTATATCCACACTGGAGAGGCGGCAACTATATAAAATCCATGTCCAGGACTGAGAGTAAGTGGATTTTTTTATTAGACACATTGATTCCCAGAGGACTTAATTGTGGAGTCGAGCTGTTTGGCTTCTATTAACAAGCAGGATCGCAGAGGCTATAAAAGGACCCTTAAGCTGGGCAAGGACCAGCCCTGAGGAAGAAAACAGTAGTTTTCGAAACGCGTTGGCTTTGTTGGTCCTTACCGCGATCCGTACTGAATGCTCTAGTCACGTGGGGCGGTCACCTGATCCACTACGTCACGCAGGTCCTAGACGCGCTGCTCACACCGTTCGCACCTCGCGGCGCTGCCAGCCCAAGACGGTGTATCTCCGCCCCCCCTGGAGTTTGGTACACGGAGCAGCTGCCACCGGCCGGTACTATATTTGCTGAAGAATGTGCTCGTGCCATCCAGTAATCCTGAGAACTCATGGAAACCGGCAGATGATTCATTTCTACCTCTCAAGGTACTGACTATTAATTGTATGACTTTCATATTGGAGCTTAAGTAGCAGGCTGCAGCGTCCACAACATTTGGCTGTAGCGTCCATTTCTCCGTACAGATACGGATTATGAGTTGACTCAGTGCACTAATATGATGTATGTGTAGATAATATATGCACCGTAGGAGGTATCTACACTTAATATATATAGTGTGGGTTTGTTGGTCACGAGATCATACTTGTCCTTTTTTTACAAGATTTTATGTCTAATATACACCTAGGGTATACCAGCGTGAATTTTTAATTATATATTTTATTAAATACTGCATGGTGTTCACTGTTCAAGATTTTCTAGTGCTGCTGAAAGACATGTGAAGGTAGTGGGTAGAAGTAATACAACAGAATAAGAAGGGAAATCAAATGTCTGCTGGAGGACCTTTTAATGAAAGACAAAAAGTGAATGAAGTGTCTGTAACCTCAAGATAATGTGCAGGTTTTTATTTATTATTTCTTTTAGTTATATTAGATTTTCTTAGGAGTCAACCTGACTTGTATAGTTCAATAATGATTGAAGATGGTTTTATTACTTCAGAAAGGGAAAAACTGCACATGTGCAGCATGTTCTTTCATTGGGACATTGCTAAAACTGACCGAATCTTGGGATTATTTCCTTATAATAGTCAAATATTAAATAGGACCCGACAGCAGCATTTGAACTCTTAAAAAAAAAAAAGACACGCCTGTATTTCTACTTTGAAGCTGATTAAAATTATACTTTTATGAATAACTCAATTTTGTTGTTCTTCATAATCAGCCGTGGAAGATTTATGCTAATCTGGTGCTACTATCCAATCTCTCGCCAACCTCTGGCCTTTTACTGACACGTCACTGCATTTTCAGTGACCTGTCTCCTTAGGCCAAAATTTCACGCAGGTGCTGGGACTGCCAGTGGCGTTGCATGCAGAGATCGATTTCAATGCAGTTATCTGAAATTTACTACACAGGCCCAGTCCCAGAGAATGACAACACCTATGTGAGATTAACAGCAGGGCAAACCGGTCACTTAAAAATCATAGAACTGTAACTTAGAGATCGGAGGCAGCTGGGTGGATAATACCTAGGCTGCCAAAAGATAACCAGGAGCAACATACAGCCGCTCTGCAGGAGCAAATCCTTAACATAAAACTACTGATTTACAGAACAATGACAAAACGGAATTCTTCAAAAAAGGTGTGATTTTAATCAGCTTCAAAGTGCCATTACAGCCATGATTTTAGCCTGTACAAAATTCAGCTGACAGGTGCTCGTTAAATTCCTGGTTGGCATGAGAAACCAGGAAGGGATGTGATAAATTCTGTGCTGCATTCCAATTTACAAGAAAACATCTGTGCATTTTTGGAAATTGTATTGCCTTTTTCACTAATGCTTGCGTAATCCTTATATATTATTTGTAAACACTTTTTCGGTGATTACTTTGTATCTCTGTTCATACTGCACCCACACACACACACATGATCCACCATTTGAAAGGTAAACTTGTCCCATTCAGCAAGACCATAGCCAAACAAACCACACATCCACGATGTGATCACAAAATACAGTTTAAACATTATTTTCATAAATCTGCAGTATTGAAAAATGACCTGCAGGTGGCACCACACTACCACAAAGCACACTACCACAAAGCTGCTTACAGACATCACAACAAATCCTAACATTTGCCTTCAGGGTTTTCCAACTTGACAAACTCCTTGCCCAGCCGGTTTCAGGCACATTGGAGGATTGCACACTTCACTGCAGGTGAATCATATATGCAAACACATTTGTAAACATGCACTGCCTATTCAATTGCACATTTGCTCTGTTTATACTCCACTGACACACAGAAATGATACACCATTTCAAAGGTCAAATTACCTGCAGGTGTCATTTGCCTTGGGGTCTTTCCAGCTTGCCGAAGTGCTTGCCAGCCTATTTCAGGCAAATTTGTGGATCGTACACTTCACTGCAAGTGACTCATATATGCAAACACATTTGTAAACATGCACTGCTTTTTCAGTGATTACTTCGCCCCACACACACAAATGGTGAGTCACATATGCAAACACATTTGTAAACATGCACTGCTTTTTCGGTGATTACTTCGCCCCACACACACAAATAATACACCATTTGAAAGGTAAACTTGCCCCTTTCAGCAAGAAAAGACACAAACAAACCACACATTCACAATTTGATCAATAAATACAGTTTAAACATTCATTTTCAGAAACCTGCAGAAAAAAACAATAACCTGCAGGTGGCACCACAACCTCAAGACTTTTTTTAGCCTCTACTTATCAAACCAATTTATTGTATTACCAATCTACATATATAAATACCTCTCTGTGTTCATCATCTCATTAAATAGATTAACATTTGACCAGCTTGATTTTCCTGAAATTGCCTGTGCCCCTGACAACCAATGTATGAAAATTTGGCATGGGCCAACTAGTATATTACATATTTTTGCAAGTTTCCCCATTTTTTGCCACGAGTGTGTCACGTCCTCCTGGGAGATCTGGGGTTAGAAGATCGCTATGTATTGTGAATCGCAGATCTTCCATTTAACTTGTGTGTTTGTGTCCCATATTAAATGGATTTGGTTTTCTTAGGTGCTGAAGAGGTTAATGACCTTTTCTATGCTGGTCAGAAGCTTGCAGCTCCATTTTCAGCTGCTTCTGATCCGGTCATTACATTTCCCTATAAAACCTGGCTAGACCTTCTCTGTCTTGCCAGTGAAAGCTTTGCTTCCTACCTCCATGGAGGCACTATTCTGAAGTGGAGATCGTTATTGCTGCTGGAGATTGTTGCTTGCTGTTTTTGGGTGCATGCTTTCCTCATTATCCTATAGCTCATTGGTACATTCCTGTCCTTTCCTATATACCTCTTTCGCTTTGGTTAGTGTTTGTATGTTTGTTGCTTTCTGTTATGCCTGTTTTGCCTTTGTGTCTTGTTTACCTTTTATTTCTGTCCCAGGCCTCATGGGGTGGGGGAGTGGACAGATCAGGGTTTAGCAGGAGAATAGTAAGGTTGGAGACTTGGACTTCTCTACCTTCAAGGGTACCCCCGGGACAGGGATACTTAGGGACCCAGTTCCAGGGACAGTTTGATGCCCCCCTTCCCTACCAAAGACCGTCACAGCATGGGATTTTGGGATTCAAAAACAGTATAAAACATAAACTTTTTTTGTGAAGGATAAAGGCAAATTACTCATTTTAATCTCTGACAAAAGACCAGTACTAGGTGACGCAAGATAATTGGGTGTAATCCAGTTACAGAATTTGCATTGGAGCCAAATAAGCTTCATGGTACCTAAGAATTAGTAACAAATGACAGGGTGTCTGGTAGCAGAACATAGAGTGCATACAAAGTCTTTGCAATTGTTGCCTACTTACTGCTCTGGAGTCTGTGGGGGGTGGCTAGAGACGTAACTTCGGCACTCCTCGGGCGCATAGGATACCCGGCCCTTTTCAGGAGCGCTCGCATCTTCTGGTCTAGAGGTATAATAGTTCCAACCAGAGGAAAAAAAGTCAACTAGTGCCCCATTCCCTTTTTACCTAGCATGAATCATCTTGGGACTGTCATTGATACAAAATACTACAAAATACTACGAAATAAGAATCCTGTGTAACTCAGATATAAAAATATATAAGCAAGAGCAAGCGGTGGAATGGAAGCGCATAGAAGCAAAAAATCAGCAACATAGCTTTACAATCAGTAAGCTGAAACCTTGCCGTAGCGTGAGCAGTCATATATTGCATTAAAGCGTCTTAATGCTGAAATCTAAGCAAAGGTTGTACAACAAGGTGTACACACATATGCCAACATCCTAATAGGATTTTTTGGAAAATGCTATTCTTCCGCTCAACACATGTAACTAAATTTCTAGTGTTGAGACGCTTTGGAGGTCTTGTATATTCCTCATCAGACATGTTTATTTACATGTAAATCAAATGATTTTAATCTTGAATAGTTAAAATTGTGATTTTTAACATGAAAAGTCTTGGAATATGTATTCACAACTACCACGGCTGGCAAGATCCTTAACACTCGCTCCTTGGTGGTAAAAAGGCTATTTTGAAGATTTGCACTTGGATTGGAAGCGGTGAGTATTATTGTCTTATGTTATGTTCATATTCAGCGTTTTTGCTGCTTTTTTTTGTCTGCAGCCAAACCTGCTCTATTGGCAGTAAAAATGCTGTGTTTAAAATGCAAATTTTGCTACATTTTCTCAGTGTTTTTTAGCTGCATTTTTAGGTGCAGATTACATAGGTGTCTTATCTACAGTACGTTTAATATAGTTACTTTTATTAACCAAAAACTGCGAAAACGCAGCAAAACCTGCTAGCTGCATTTTTTTTCAGCGTTTTTGAACATTCTTATTGCTTTCTATGGGTGATAAAATGCTGAAAGAATTGACGCTGCAGATTTAGAAAATGCAGTTATCAATTTCTATTAGAAAAAGAAAACAAGAGCGTGCAAGAGATTTCTGAAATCTCATACATTTTGCTAGTATTGTAAAAAGAATCCTCTCATTTACATAAAAATATGCTGCAAAAAAAAAAGCTTCATGTGAACATAGCCATATACTTCATCTCAGTTCATGTAACTACATTTCTAAAGTTTAACCTGTTCAGAACTAGATATATAGTTTATTTTTTATTACCCAATAATTTATTGACAACCGAGCCAAAATAAAAGAAACAAAACAACAACCCAATAATATTAAATATATTTTATCTGCCTTTAATTTTTTGCCATTCATCTGAATTGTGCATAGGGAAAACAAACATATTGTTTCCTAAATATATAAATTAATTACTAAATATTTATTAAAAAAATAAATATTTCATGAAAAAGCCCCATTATGGTATAAACTTAACGGTATAACATACAGGCTACACTAGCATGAAACTTGATGAGAAAACAATGACCAACATTAACAGCTATAATTATGAACTAAGAACCATGCAGAAGGATATTTTTAAATGATTGTCTCAAGAAGTAAGTAACACTGATTTGCTTTCTGAAACCATAACCATAAACTGGAATTGCCAGGAGAATTTGTTTCCACATACAGTACAGACCAAAGGTTTGGATACACTTTCTTATTTAAAGATTTTTCTGTATTTTCATGACTATGAAAATTGCAAATTCACACTGAAGGCATCAAAACTATGAATTAACACATGTGGAATTATATAATTAACAAAAAAGTGTGAAACAACTGAAATTATGTCTTCTAGGTTCTTCAAAGTAGCCACCTTTTGCTTTGATGACTGCTTTGCACACTCTTGGCATGCTCTTGATGAGCTTCAAGAGGTAGTCACAGGGAATGGTTTTCACTTCACAGGTGTGCCCTGTCAGGTTTAATGAGTGGGATTTCTTGCCTTATAAATGGGGTTGGGACCATCAGTTGTGTTGTGCAGAAGTCTGGTGGATACACAGCTGATAGTCCTACTGAATAGACTGTTAGGATTTGTATTATGGCAAGAAAAAAGCAGCTAAGTAAAGAAAAACTTTTTTTTTTAGGCCCAAAAGTCACAATAAAGATATTTTGCTTTTAAATCTCTTTCCTGGATCCATGACTTCGAACAAAGCTGCTTGATACCTCACAAGTAGTGTTGAGCATTCCGATACCGCAAGTATCGGGTATCGGCCGATATTTGCTGTATCGGAATTCCGATACCGAGATCCGATACTTTTGTGGTATCGGGTATCGGTATCGAAACAACATTAATGTGTAAAAGAAAGAATTAAAATAAAAAATATTGCTATACTCACCTCTCCGACGCAGCCTGGACCTCACCGAGGGAACCGGCAGCGTTGTTTGCTTAAAATGCGCGCTTTTCCTTCCTTCCGTGACGTCACGGCTTCTGATTGGTCGCGTGCCGCCCATGTGGCCGCGACGCGACCAATCACAGCAAGCCGTGACGTAATTTCAGGTCCTTCTAGGCATTCAGTATTTTAAAATTATGTCCCGGCTTTGTGATTGGTCGCGTCGCGGTCACATGGGCGACGCGACCAATCACAAGCCGTGACGTCACGGGAGGCAGGAGATGCGCGCATTTTAAAATGCGCGCGTGTCCAGCCTCCCGTGACGTCACGGCTTGTGATTGGTCGCGTCGCCCATGTGGCCGCGACGCAACCAATCACAGCAAGCCGTGACGTAATTTCAGGTCCTTCAGGATTTTAAAATTACGTTCTGGCTTGTGATTGGTCGCGTCGCGGTCACATGGGCGACGCGACCAATCACAAGTCGTGACGTCACGGGAGGCTGGACACGCGCGCATTTTAAAATGCGCGCGTCTCCTGCCTCCCGTGACGTCACGGCTTGTGATTGGTCGCGTCGCCCATGTGACCGCGACGCGACCAATCACAAAGCCGGAACGTAATTTTAAAATACTGAATGCCTAGAAGGACCTGAAATTACGTCACGGCTTGCTGTGATTGGTCGCGTCGCGGCCACATGGGCGGCACGCGACCAATCAGAAGCCGTGACGTCACGGAAGGAAGGAAAAGCGCGCATTTTAAGCAAACAACGCTGCCGGTTCCCTCGGTGAGGTGAGTATAGCAATATTTTTTATTTTAATTCTTTATTTTACACATTAATATGGTTCCCAGGGCCTGAAGGAGAGTTTCCTCTCCTTCAGACCCTGGGAACCATCAGGGATACCGTCCGATACTTGAGTCCCATTGACTTGTATTGGTATCGGGTATCGGTATCGGATTAGATCCGATACTTTGCCGGTATCGGCCGATACTTTCCGATACCGATACTTTCAAGTATCGGACGGTATCGCTCAACACTACTCACAAGCTTTATCAGTGCTCAATGGAGTGGACTGCCCAGGAGCCAGAATGAAGAACATGAATATATTTGATTGTTGAGCTCTGCTGTATCCACAGACTTTCTTATATTACTGCTTAGTTAGTAAAACTCTTTCCATTATTGCAAAAGTAATCACTCTGTAAGGTGCAGTCACGGCCACAGCTAAAGTAGCTTTATACACTGACAGTCCAACCAAACAACTCGTGGTTTCCTTGAATCCCATAGATATGACATGGAAAGTGAGATGTAAAGGTGCCGGTTAACCTTTAAGGATTGTCAGCTGAGCGTCTTTGAGGTTGATAGCTATTCCCCCAGGGACAAAAGCAGATGTCAGACAACTCTGGATACAACTCTGAAAACAATAAGATCCGGTGCTGAAAATATGACTGATCTTCACATGATTTGGGTGACTGACGCAACGTAACATAAAAAAACAATGGGTTTGAGTTTTCTCTAATATATACAACCACTTTAACTAAGTGAGGAACAGCCATTGCTGAGCAGACAGCAGGGCCTATGTACAAATGTACACACGGTGATATTAAAGGGAGTCGGTCACCCAAAAAATGCAAATTCAGCTACTTAAAAATTTATATCAGGGACTTAACCTCCATAAAATAATACCATTAATATATATTTTGGTGATGTAGTTGCAGCTAAATTCATTTGTAATTCACAAGCAAATGAGGGCGCTTAGATGCACCCTTTGATGTGGCCAATAGCTTGGTGCACACTTACACCCTTTGATTTGCATATCCAGCACTGTCCCTGAGCTTGATAGACAGTGATGGCTCTCATAACTAGAGATGAGTGGTGTTCGAGTCGAACTGTTCGCCAATTTCAAATTCGAGCTGCTTTGGGCGGTGTTCGAGTCGTTCGACGAACCCGAACAATTTGCTTAAAATTCTGCTGTTCGAGTTTGTGTTCGAAACTGTTCGTTCACCAAAAGCCTAGCTTGATTTGCACATTAAAACTGTTTATCATTGTTAATGGACTGTTTCAGGGTACAGTGGGTGGGGGGGGGGATAGATCTGTGCTGAAATAATGCCGATCTCCATTTTTTTTTCTTTCCCGCATTTACAGAGGGACGGTGCAGTCTCTCAGCCTATCAGCAGTGCACACACACACAGCAATGTGCATGTGATGCACACAAGCAAGGGCATGTGTCATTGGCTGTGTATGTCAAATGTCCTTGCCCTATAAGAACCAGCCATTTGCCCCGTCACCACCATTTCCTCAGCTTAGTGTTAGACGGCACCGCTGCTGCTGTGGGCGCTATACAGACTAAGAGTGTTTTTTGGAGCGAATTGTCAGAGAGATAGGTTTAGGGAGTCGGGAGGAGTCGGGACTAGTTGTAATATCAGCCCTTTTCAGGGTAGGTTACAGCAGTTCATAGCACTGTTTGCCAGGCAGGTCTGAGCCAGTGCTGTGCAAGTGTTTGTCACAGCATTTGGTGTAATCTAGCTCAGCCAATCCTTTTGGGCTAGTAGCATTGTCATCTGAGTAGCCCGCCTGTGAAGCTAGCTACACCGCCTGTGTATCTCAATTTTTACTGCATCTAACCCAGTAAATCGTTTTGGGGTTTTGGGCTTAGTAGCAGTGTCTGCACGTCAGCAGAGTAGCCCGCTTGTGAAACTAACTACACCGCCTGTGTATCTCTATTTTCACTGCATCTAATCCAGTTAATAGTTTAGGGCCTAGGAGCAGTGTCTGCACGTCAGCAGAGTAGCCCGCTTGTGAAACTAACTACACCGCCTGTGTATCTCTATTTTCACTGCATCTAATCCAGTTAATAGTTTAGGGCCTAGGAGCAGTGTCTGCACGTCAGCAGAGCAGCCCGCCTGTGAAACAAACTATACCGCCTGTGTATCTCAATTTATACTGCATCTAATCCAGTTAATAGTTTTGGGTCTAGGAGCAGTGTCTGCATGTCAGCAGAGTAGCCCGCCTGTGAAACAAACTATACCGCCTGTGTATCTCAATTTTTACTGCATCTAATCCAGTTAATAGTTTTGGGCCTAGGAGCAGTGTCTGCACTGTCCGACGAACCCTGGTGCAATACATTATGACGTATAGCCTGGGCAAATCACGCTGCAGGAGTGGTCTCAGATCAGGGACCTATGCACCCTTCTGCACAGTTTTGAAATAGCAACGAAGATGTTTAGTGCTGACGATGCCATTATCAGCATGACCATTCCGGTGATTTACATGCTGGAGCACACCTTACACAGTGTTCGGAGTCAGGTGGTGGAACAAGAGGAGGAGGAGGAACAGGAGGAGTCATATGCGGAAGGGATCATATCTCCAAGGTCAAGAAGGTTGGCATCACCAAGGCGGCTGGCATTGGAGGCTGGGGGAGAGGGATTACCAAGGGCGCATGGTAGCAGCCAAACTGTTGAGGAAGGTGCAGGAGGGGAGGAAGAAGTGGAGGATGAACTGGCGCTGGGCATGGAAGACTCATCAGATGAGGGAGACCTTGATCAAATTTCTGTTGTGCGAGGTTGGGGGGAGAGGGCAGATGAAGGAAGCATGATTCTCACCTCGCCACTAGTGTTGAGCGATACCGTCCGATATTTGAAAGTATCGGTATCGGAAAGTATCGGCCGATACCGGCAAAGTATCGGATCCAATCCGATACCGATACCCGATACCAATACAAGTCAATGGGACTCAAGTATCGGACGGTATCCCTGATGGTTCCCAGGGTCTGAAGGAGAGGAAACTCTCCTTCAGGCCCTGGGAACCATATTAATGTGTAAAATAAAGAATTAAAATAAAAAATATTGCGATACTCACCTCTCCGAGGGAACCGGCAGCGTTGTTTGCTTAAAATGCGCGCTTTTCCTTCCTTCCGTGACGTCACGGCTTCTGATTGGTCGCATGCCGCCCATGTGGCCGCGACGCGACCAATCACAGCAAGCTGTGACGTAATTTCAGGTCCTTCTAGGCATTCAGTATTTTAAAATTACTTTCCGGCTTTGTGATTGGTCGCGTCGCGGTCACATGGGCGACGCGACCAATCACAAGCCGTGACGTCACGGGAGGCAGGAGACGCGCGCATTTTAAAATGCGCGCGTGTCCAGCCTCCCGTGACGTCACGGCTTGTGATTGGTCGCGTCGCCATGTTGGCCGCGACGCAACCAATCACAGAAAGCCGTGACGTAATTTCAGGTCCTTCAGTATTTTAAAATTACGTTCCGGCTTTGTGATTGGTTGCGTCGCGGCCAACATGGCGACGCGACCAATCACAAGCCGTGACGTCACGGGAGGCTGGACACGCGCGCATTTTAAAATGCGCGCGTCTCCTGCCTCCCGTGACGTCACGGCTTGTGATTGGTCGCGTCGCCCATGTGACCGCGACGCGACCAATCACAAAGCCGGAACGTAATTTTAAAATACTGAATGCCTAGAAGGACCTGAAATTACGTCACAGCTTGCTGTGATTGGTCGCGTCGCGGCAACATGGGCGGCATGCGACCAATCAGAAGCCGTGACGTCACGGAAGGAAGGAAAAGCGCGCATTTTAAGCAAACAACGCTGCCGGTTCCCTCGGTGAGGTCCAGGCTGCGTCGGAGAGGTGAGTATAGCAATATTTTTTATTTTAATTCTTTATTTTACACATTAATGTTGTTTCGATACCGATACCCGATACCACAAAAGTATCGGATCTCGGTATCGGAATTCCGATACAGCAAATATCGGCCGATACCCGATACTTGCGGTATCGGAATGCTCAACACTACTCGCCACCACCAAGACAACAAGGACTTGGTCCTCCTGGATGTGCAAGACACATGAGTGCCTTCTTGCTGCACTACCTGCAACATGACCCTCGGATTGTCAGAATCCGAAATAATGCCGACTACTGAGTTGCCACACTCTTAGATCCCTGGTACAAAAGCAAATTTGGCTAAATAATTCCTGGCATAGAAAGGGATTCACGCATGCAGGAGTATCAGCAGAGACTGTTACAGAATCTAACATCTGCTTTTCCACAAAACACCAGTGGTGTACGTAGTCAATCTCTGAGTTCTAACTTGCCAACCGTGGGACTATCGAGTCATCACTCTAACCGTAACAGTAACATCGTATCTGGTGGTAACAGCAATTTTTTCCAATCGTTTCAAGATTTTTTTTAAACCATCCTTTGCAAGGCCACAGGAGACAAGAAGTCTGACGCACAGCCAACGCCTAGAGAGGATGGTACAAGAGTATCTCCAAGTTAACATCGATACCAAGACTGTGGAACTGGAGCCTTGCTCATTTTGGGCTTCCAATCTTGAAAAATGGCCTGAGCTCGCCACTCACGCCTTGGAGATCTTGTCGTGCCCCGCAGCCAGCATTCTCTCTGAACATGTGTTCAGCGCTGCTGTTGGTGTGCTGACAGATAAGCGCACGCGGCTGTCCAGTGACAATGTAGACAAACGTTCATCAAGATGAACAAATCCTGGATCCGCAAGGACTTTTCTACCCCTGTGTCATCTTGGGGAGACTAAAAGCTTGATGATTTTTGAAAATCACCTCACCAACCGTTTTAAAAAAACTCTGGCGAAATTGATGCCACTTAAGTGGTGTCTGTGGCCAAAGTTTTTGAATAAACGGAGACTCTTTTATTTAGTCCCCATGCTGAGTTTTACATGACGTTGCCATCGTCAATTCCAGGTGGGTGGGGTCGTCTGCAGAGTTGTTTACTCATACTATGGCCTGGGATTCAGAGGTCTGCTCCAAAGCTTCAGTGTCTGCTAGTCAGCAGAGTAGCCCAGCCACCCACCGCCTGTTTACCTAAGTACTATTTTTAACGGCATCTGGCCCAGGAAATCCTTTTGGGCCTAGTAGAATTTAGTGCTACTCAGCAGCGTACCCCACCCATGAAGCAAGCTACACCGCCTGTTTACCTAACTACTATTTTGTAATGGCATCTAGCCCAGGAAATCCTTCTGGGCCTAGTAGAATTTGGTGCTACTCAGCAGCATACCCCACCCATGAAGCAAGCTACACCGCCTGTTTACCTAAGTACTATTTTGTAACGGCATCTAGCCCGGGAAATCCTTTTGGGCCTAGTAGAATTTAGTGCTACTCAGCAGCGTACTTCACCCATGAAGCAAGCTACACCACCTGTTGATCTAATTACTAATTTTTAACTGCATCTAGCCCAGGAAATCGTTTTGCACCTAATAGCATTTTGTGCTACTCAGCACAGTACCCCAGCCATGAAGCAAGCTACACCGCCTGTTTACCTAAGTACCATTTTTTAACGGCATCTAGCTCAGGCAATCCTTTTGGGCCTAGTAGAATTTAGTGCTATTCAGCAGCGTACCCCACCCATGAAGCAAGCTACACTGCCTGTTTACCTACTATTTTGTAACGGCATCTAGCCTAGGAAATCCTTTTGGGCCTAGTAGAATTTAGTGCTACTCAGCAGCGTACCCCACCCATGAAGCAAGCAACACCGCCTGTTTACCTATCTACTATATTGTAATGGCATCTGGCCCAGGAAATCCTTTTGGGCCTACTAGCAATTTCTGCTACTCAGCAGAGTACCCCACCCATGAAGCAAGCTACACTGCCTTCTTTCTTTCTCAATCTAATCCCTCGGCTCTGGGGTGTCCACTCTCCCTCCAGCTCTCTCCTTCTCACAGGTGGACTACTGCGTGTTTTCACACTGTGGCGAATCTTTTGGGCCCAGGCATAAGAAGTCGTCGAGGTAATGGATAATATGTGCAGCCTTACAAATGTCCATGACAACATATTCGAGGAAGCAACTAAACGCCTCAATTAGTGAGCAGGATATGGAGCACCCCATGGGCAAACAGCGATCTATGTAGTATGCTTCTTCACAGAAGCAGCCCAATGGGAGGACACTATTCGGAGGCACAGGTAGTAACCGGAACGCCCCCTCAATGTCTGTTTTGGCCATTAGGGTGCCCCTTACCAACTTCTTGACCCGCCTGATTGCCTCGTCAAAGGAGGTACAGTACATAGTACTGTACTTTGTTCCGTGTCAATGTTGTCGTTTACTGACCTGCCCCTTGGATATGACAAATGGTGGATTAGTCTGAATGTATTGGGTTCCTTTTTTGGCACAACTCCCAACGGGGGTACCACTACGTCTTCTAAGGAAAGTGTTCTGAATGGACCCGCCAACATTCTACCTAAAGATATTTCTTTTTTAATTTTTTTTGCCACAACGTCTGGGTGTTGGTAGGGTGATTTTAGATTTTTACTCCAGCCTTTCTTGATTTAGAAGGGCATGACATGCCTATATCTGTGTCTCCTCCTCCTTTTACTCCTCCACCTCTTTTCTTTTCGCATGACTGTAACGGGGTCTACCAAGCTGGGGTACCTCTTTCAGTACCACCCCGTGTTTCAGGAGGTCCACTTTGCATTGGCTGGAGTCTGAATGAAGGACGCTGGCTGGAATTCCTTGATTACATGAGAGCATATAAAAGCTGACTGCTTCTCCACGTATTTCCAGTCTCACAACACTTTATTCACAGAACACAGAATATATGTAACAACAGATACAGAGGGCAGGTCCATTCAAAAGCGGCAGGCCAGACATACATTACAATAGCCGCAGGGGGCCGGAGCCTGCTGATATTTACTGTGGGAATTACAAAGGTGGGGAAGGTCAGAAAGGGGATATCTTGTCTCCTCTGCCCAGGGGCGCAGCCTGTGGGCTGATGCATTAGGGACATATATCTCACATGGAACCTATTATATATACAAATAACTGCATAACATATTCTGGGTGCTGGGGGGTTCTGTAACAATTACTATATGTAGTTGTGACTTTTCCATGTGTTTGTTGTGTCTTCTGAGCAGTTTGTCAGCTTTTGGACACCTTTTAAGGTGTTTTCTATGTGTTTTCCATGTGTTTGTATGTGTTTGTGTTTGCCTGCCATTGGTTTCAATGGGGTTCGGCGGTATTCGTTGAACGTTCGACGAACAGTTCGTCGAACACGTCCCTGTTCGACTAACCGAACCCGAACACTAGGGAGGTGGCTCATCTCTACTCATAGCGAGCATTCTCTAAAGTCAAATTCCTGTTCCTACATATGCGTTTCCTTTGCCCCAGCATGTTATATGATGGTGAGGTGACCGCATGTAACTGGTGACATTGGTTTGCCAGGACCAGGTGTTCAATGAGAGAGACCACCACCAGTCAAAAATAAACTTTTTACTCAAAGATAACTGGGTAGGGATTATATACAGGAGATAGCAGGCACAGATCTTGATGAACGTTTCTTTCAATACACAGAGCATTTTTCACACACAAATTCTTTTCTCTTTTCTCTCTATTGTGCCCTATCTTCAAATGTCTCCTTTACTTCACCACAGCCCAGTTCACTTTTCCCCTTAGGGGAGCTACTTTGCCACAATGGCCTTTACTTATGACTTCTGCCTCTGATGTTCTGGGTGATGCCCACCCGGCGCACTCTCTTCCTCTTACATACTATCTCCCGTTTAAGCCAATTACCTCTGTGAGTTATGAACTCTGGACCATACTGCAAGGCGTCCTGGCCCAGGACCTGTCTGTGATCGATCACTCTGTTCTTTCAGTTACTTCTCCCTTCTGCTTTTCTGTTCAGGGTCTCGCTATCTTCCATCTCCTCTCTTATTAGGGACACCCACGTCATGCGACACTGCTCACACTAGACCTTAGGTCTTTTCTCTGCACACTCTGGGCCCTATTTAACTTCCTCACAGGAACTGTCTCTTATCCCTTCCACTCTGGGCTAGTCCCAATCATTAACTACTGTATAACTATCCCTATTAACTACCTGTTGCGGGGCAAAATATAAACACAACACATTTTACAGTTCACTTTGCACATCAAAATGCTTTTGCAACAATACACATATTCTCGAAGGGGGAACGTGGGCAATATGTGCAACACCTTACGCGCTCACAGTGTCAAAGCAGGTGCGCACTCAGTGTGTGTGTGGGCACACTCTGATCTCCAGCTCTCCTCTGAATGTGCTGCATCAAGTGCAGTGATCAGGCTCAGGGACAGTGCTGAATATGCAAATCGGAACACGTAGTGCTGCATCAAACATTGTCCCACGCTAAGGGTGCACCAAAGAGCTCTCATTTGCATATGGATTTAAAATAAATTTATCTGCAACTACACCACCAAAATATATATTACTGGTAAGATTTCCCCCTACATAGGCATTTAAATAGCTGAGTTTGTATTTTGGAGGGTGAGAGATTTTAACCATTTATTTGAGAAACTTCAAAACTATCAGTCTGCAGTGCAAGATTATCAAATTGTATGAATTATAGCAGCATCTTCTTTAATAAGTGGCTGTGCAGATCTGTGCTCCCCAGTAAACTATGGCTAACGGCATCTCATTTTGAAGCTAAATGAAGGTAATTTACTTAACAGAAGCTTTGTCAGTAGAGATGAGAAGATCACTTTGTGCAACTGTAGGGGATATGGTGCATTGTTTTGTTCCTTTTTGCCTTTTATGTATATTTGTCTGTACAATGTGATACTGCTACACTAACTTGGCGTATTATCACTTCTTAATATGGTACTGCTACACTATTATGTGCATTACCGTGTGTTAGGGTTGGCGGAAGCACCGAATATATTTATTAGATGGGATAGGTGCGTTCGCAACCCGGGATCCACCGTGCAGGAAAGAACCTGCTGCTAAGTAAGGCGGCGAAGCAAATTAGAATAAACGAACTCTGTTACTTCACAGAGCCCGTAGTAAAGAGAACGCTGTGCCCTGTTTAGTTCACAGGGGACACAACTACTGAGTAGAGCCGACAGTGGTCATGCAGTCCAAACCAAACACGCAGCTCCTCTCCGGTGGAGCCGGAATTCTATCGGCTATTAGCCAGCCCTGAATTCACACATAAACTCCTCGCCGGAGGTGCCAGCATTCTAGGGGCTTATTTCAGCCGGGTCCCTGACTGCATACACAAACCTCCTCGCCGGATGTGCCAGCATTCTAGGGGATTATTTCAGCCGGGTCCCTGACCACACACACGACCACACTGGCGCTGAGCTCGTACATATTTGACACTAGCGCATGGCCGTGCGGTCATGAGAACCTTATATAGCTGCAGCACCTACAGGACCTTCCAAGAAGGACCAATGGAAGGCTGCCACAGAACTTGATCAGGTACAGGACCTTCCTGGAGGACCAATGGAAGTTGCTGCAGTACCTGAGCATGTGACCCTTGATCTCCACTGAGAGATCTTACCCTGGGCATGCCCAGTGTGTGCAAAGCAGGACTTAGTCCCAGAAAAGCCTGCTTGCCGCAGATCAGTGCAGGGTACAATAGCAGTGCCTGGAGAGACAGCAGTAACCCTTTGCACAGAATCAGACTCAGTGAGACGCTGGGACCGAAGTCTCCGCTGAGCAGGCTCCACTGCGGCCGATGCAGAATGGGAGACCGCAGCAGACACGGCTCGAGATTCCCCCTGTGCAGCAGCGGGAACTCGACTCCTAACATTACCCCCCCTCCTATGGCCCCCCCTCCTTGAGCCTCGCTATGCTCAAAAGCTGCAATGAGCAGCGGAGCCCGAATGTGCTCCACAGGTTCCCAGGTTCTATCTTCTGGACCGTGACCCTTCCAGTCCACCAGATAAAATTTCTTGCCATGTACCACCTTGCACCCCATGATAGTATTCACCTCAAACTCATCCGAGGATGAACTCGATGTCCCGGCAGATGACTCAGAAAACTGGGACAAATGAACGGGCTTTAAGAGGGAAACGTGAAAAGTGTCGGTGATACCAAGGCGTGGAGGCACAGCCAAACGGTAAACCACAGGGTTGACCTGTTCCAGAACCTTGAACGGGCCAATGTAGCGAGGCGCAAACTTAGTGGACTCAACTCGCAGCCTGATGTTACGGGCGGAGAGCCACACTAAGTCGCCAAGAGCAAAGGTCGGAGTGGGGCGCCGGTGTGTATCAGCAGAAACCCTCATTCTCTCCTTGGAGGCCCGGATGGCATCCTGTGTGCGGTCCCAGATGTCACGTGCCTCCACCGCCCAGTCTGCCACCCTAGAATCGGTGGATGACACCGGCATGGGCACAGGGACACGCGGATGCTGGCCGTAATTAAGGAGAAAAGGAGTCTGCCCAGTGGAATCGGCTATGGCATTGTTCAAGGCAAATTCTGCCCAAGGTAGCAAAGATGCCCAATCATCCTGCCTAGCAGAGACATAATGTCGCAAGTATGTCACCAGAGTCTGGTTGGTCCTCTCTACCAACCCATTCGTCTCGGGATGGTATGCAGAGGAGAGATTCAACTCTATGCTGAGTAAACGGCAGAGCTCTCTCCAAAACCGAGACGCGAACTGGGGACCCCGGTCGCTGACAATATTATCAGGCATTCCATGTAAACGGAAAATGTGCTTTATGAATAACGCCGCCAAGGCCCGTGCAGAAGGTAACCGTGGAAGTGGCACCAAGTGCACCATCTTAGAGAAATGATCGGTGACAACCCAGATAACGGTGCAGCTACGCGACTTGGGTAAGCCCACCACGAAGTCCATCCCGACCATTTCCCAAGGCCTGTCTGCCACCGGTAGGGGGTAAAGGAACCCAGCAGGCCGTTGCCGAGGAGACCGATTCTGGGCGCAGGAAACGCACGCCCGAATATAGTCCCCGACATCACGGGCCATATGCGGCCACCAGTACGTTCTCGCCAAAAGCTCAGATGTCCTTTTGGTCCCAAAATGCCCACCCAACTCTGGACGAGTGAGCCCAAGAGAGAACCTCCGGTCGCAAATTCGCTGGCACGAAAGTCTTGCCCGGGGGGCACAGACTCTAGCAAAACCGGAGCTACAGTTCTCAGGCTCTCAGAAGGGACAATAAGCCGAGGCTCCTCCTCCTCAGATGACACTACGGAGCGGGAGAGAGTGTCGGCGCGAATGTTCTTCTCCCCGGAGAGAAAATGAAGAGTAAAATTAAACCGGGAGAAGAACAGGGACCATCTAGCCTGGCGAGAATTCAGCCGCTGGGCCATCTGTAGATATACCAAGTTTTTGTGGTCAGTGAAAACCTGGAAGGGAAAGCAAGCTCCCTCCAAGAGATGTCTCCACTCTGAGAAAGCCAACTTCAAGGCTAGCAACTTCCTGTCCCCGATGGAATAATTCCTCTCCGCCGGTGTGAAGGTCTTGGAGAAGAAGAAGCGTGGATGCTTCCGACCTTGAGCATCCTTTTGGAAAAGGACTGCTCCAGCACCAACGGATGAGGCATCCACCTCCATGATAAATGGCTTATCTACATCGGGGCGATGTAGAATGGGAGCGCTAGCGAAGTGTGACTTAACCGAGAGGAAGGCCTTGGAGACATCCTCTGACCACAACTTGGGATTTGCTCCCTTCTTGGTGAGGGCTACCAAGGGAGCTACCAAAGTTGAGAAGTGTGGGATGAACTGATGATAGTAATTAATGAACCCCATAAAGCGCTGCACCGCTTTAAGTGAATGGGGTTCCTGCCCGTCCATCACAGCCTGTAGCTTGGCAGGATCCATAGCCAAACCCTGGGCAGAGATGATATAACCAAGGAAAGGCAAGGACTCCTGCTCAAACACACACTTCTCCAACTTGGCGTAGAGGGAGTTTGCCCGTAAGAGGTCGAAGACTTTGCAAACATCTCTCCAATGGGAGTCAATATCTGGAGAGTAGATGAGAATATCATCCAGATAGACTACGACGGAGGTGGTGAGCATATCCCGGAAGATGTCGTTCACAAAGTCTTGGAAAATGGCTGGGGCATTACAGAGCCCGAAGGGCATCACCAGTAGTGTTGAGCATTCCGATACCGCAAGTATCGGGTATCGGCCGATACTTGCGGGTATTGGAATTCCGATACCGAGATCCGATACTTTTGTGGTATCGGGTATCGGTATCGAAACAACATTAATGTGTAAAATAAAGAATTAAAATAAAAAATATTGCTATACTCACCTCTCCGACGCAGCCTGGACCTCACCGAGGGAACCGGCAGCGTTGTTTGCTTAAAATGCGCGCTTTTACTTCCTTCCGTGACGTCACGGCTTGTGATTGGTCGCGTGCCGCCCATGTGGCCGCGACGCGACCAATCACAGCAAGCCGTGACGTAATTTTCAGGTCCTCAATGCCTAATTCTAGGCATTCATGATTTTAAAATTACGTTCCGGCTTGTGATTGGTCGCGTTGCGGTCACATGGGCGACGCGACCAATCACAAGCCGGACGTCACGGGAGGCAGGAGACGCGCGCATTTTTAAAATTACGTCACGGCTTGTGATTGGTTGCGTGCTGCCCATGTGACCGCGACGCGACCAATCACAGCAAGCCGTGACGTAATTTCAGGTCCTGATGCCTATTTCTGCATTCAGGACCTGAAATTACGTCACGGCTTGCTGTGATTGGTCGCGTCGCGGTCACATGGGCGGCACGCAACCAATCACAAGCCGTGACGTAATTTTAAAAATGCGCGCGTCTCCTGCCTCCCGTGACGTCACGGCTTGTGATTGGTCGCGTCGCCCATGTGACCGCGACGCGACCAATCACAAGCCGGAACGTAATTTTAAAATCATGAATGCCTAGAATTAGGCATCCAGGACCTGAAAATTACATCACGGCTTGCTGTGATTGGTCGCGTCACGGCCACATGGGCGGCACGCGACCAATCACAAGCCGTGACATCACGGAAGGAAGTAAAAGCGCGCATTTTAAGCAAACAACGCTGCCGGTTCCCTCGGTGAGGTCCAGGCTGCGTCAGAGAGGTGAGTATAGCAATATTTTTTATTTTAATTCTTTATTTTACACATTAATATGGATTCCAGGGCCTGAAGGAGAGTTTCCTCTCCTTCAGACCCTGGGAACCATCAGGAATACCGTCCGATACTTGAGTCCCATTGACTTGTATTGGTATCGGGTATCGGTATCGGATTAGATCCGATACTTTGCCGGTATCGGCCGATACTTTACGATACCGATACTTTCAAGTATCGGACGGTATCGCTCAACACTAATCACCAGATATTCATAGTGCCCATCCCTGGTGTTAAAAGCCGTCTTCCATTCGTCCCCCTCACGGATGCGAATCAGGTTGTAAGCACCCCGCAGATCTAATTTTGTAAATACCCTTGCTCCCCGTAGCCTATCAAAAAGCTCAGATATCAGGGGTAATGGGTACTTGTTCTTAACGGTGATGGTGTTAAGACCCCTGTAGTCTATGCATGGACGTAAGTCTCCACTCTTCTTCTGTACGAAGAAGAACCCAGCCCCTGCAGGTGACACTGACTTCCTAATGAAACCTCTTGCCAGATTCTCTTGGATGTACTGAGACATTGCCTCCATCTCCGGGAGAGATAACGGATAGACTCGACCCCGGGGAGGCTCAGCACCAGGCAAGAGGTCAATAGGACAGTCATAGCGGCGGTGAAGCGGAAGGGTCTCCGCAGCCCTTTTGGAGAACACGTCCGCATAGGGCCAATAGTGCTTGGGGAGAGAGGAAAGATCTGCGGGTACCTCTGTTGTAGCAACCTGAACGCACTCCCTCTGACATCTACCCTCACAGGATTTACTCCATCCCAAAATTCTCCCCGAGGACCACTCTATATGAGGAGAATGATAGCGTAGCCATGGTATCCCCAACAGGACCTCATCAATTCCCTCAGGAATGACTAATAGGGAGATAATCTCCTGATGTGATGGAGACACAGAAAGAGTGAAAGGAATGGTTTGGTGGGTAATCTGTGAGGGTAGTGTCGATCCATTTAACACTCGAACGGTTACTGGTTTGCGAGCATCACCAGGGGTATTGCGTGACGCTGGGCGAAAGCGGATGACATAAAATTACCCTCCGCCCCAGAGTCCACGCATAGCTCTACCATAAGAGTGGATGGGCCAATGGTAATTGTCCCCTTGAAGGACAACTTAGAGGCAAACGTCGCCGTGTTTAGTGTACCTCCTCCAACTGCCACCAGACGCTGAAGTTTCCCCGACCGCTGAGGACACTTGGAGGCAAGATGTCCTGACTGCCGGCAAACATGACAGACCTTAAGTGCACAAGCGGACTGGGACTTGGATCCCGCTCGTGTCACCTCTAAGGCCTCATGTGACTTGGACGCCTGGACTGGAGATTCCAAAGGTCTGGCGAAGGTGGGAGCCAGCCAAAACCTCTGCCTACACTGGGCTCGCTCCAACCTTCGCTCGTGAAAACGAAGGTCTATGCAAGTTAATACAGCTATGAGCTCCTCCAGTGTGGCGGGAATCTCCCTAGTAGCCAAAGCGTCCTTCACATGGTCAGCCAGCCCTCTCCAAAATACGGGAATGAGGGTTTTATCTGGCCATTCCAACTCAGACGCTAATGTCTGGAAGTGACGGGCAAAATGGCTGACCATGGTTGAACCCTGAGTCAAAGCCAGTAGTTGAAGCGCTGTATCATGGGTGACTTGAGGTCCTACAAAGACCTGTTTCAGAGTGTCCAGAAACCGAGGAACACTCCGCACCACATGATCATTGTGCTCCCACAGCGGCGTAGCCCACTCCAACACTCTGTCCGACAGGAGAGAGATTATGAATCCCACCTTTGCCCGCTCTGTGGGAAAACGTGCAGCCAGGAGCTCGAGGTGTATACCTCACTGGCTCACGAAACCCCTACAGGACTTACTGTCCCCAGAGTATCTCTCAGGCAATGGGAGGTGAGATAAAGTCGGAACAGAGGTGGCAGTGGGTAAAGCTGCTGCAGCCACGCTAGCAGCCTGAACAGCTATTGCGGTAACATCCACCGCCGAGGTTGCATGCTCAAGAGATGCCAACCGGCCCTCCAGCAGCTGGATGTACCCCTGAAATCGCTGTTCATCTGCCATTACTTAGCCAGATCCTGGTGCTAGTGTACTGTTAGGGTTGGCGGAACGCACCGAATATATTTATTAGATGGGATAGGTGCGTTCGCAACCCAGGATCCACCGTGCAGGAAAGAACCTGCTGCTAAGTAAGGCGGCGAAGCAAATTAGAATAAACGAACTCTGTTACTTCACAGAGCCCGTAGTAAAGAGAACG
This sequence comes from Ranitomeya variabilis, assembly GCF_051348905.1. NCBI lineage: Eukaryota > Metazoa > Chordata > Amphibia > Anura > Dendrobatidae > Ranitomeya > Ranitomeya variabilis. Next base: position 164,225,098 of record NC_135238.1, on the reverse strand, counting down.
CTGTGCCCTGTTTAGTTCACAGGGGACACAGCTACTGTGTAGAGCCGACAGTGGTCATGCAGTCCAACCAACACGCAGCTCCTCTCCGGTGGAGCCGGAATTCTATCGGCTATTAGCCAGCCCTGAATTCACACATAAACTCCTCGCCGGAGGTGCCAGCATTCTAGGGGCTTATTTCAGCCGGGTCCCTGACTGCATACACAAACCTCCTCGCCGGAGGTGCCAGCATTCTAGGGGCTTATTTCAGCCAGGTCCCTGACCACACACACGACCACACTGGCGCTGAGCTCGTACATATTTGACATTAGCGCATGGCCGCGCAGTCATGAGAAACTTATATAGCTGCAGCACCTACAGGACCTTCCAAGAAGGACCAATGGAAGGCTGCCACAGAACTTGATCAGGTACAGGACCTTCCTGGAGGACCAATGGAAGTTGCTGCAGTACCTGAGCATGTGACCCTTGATCTCCACTGAGAGATCTTACCCTGGGCATGCTCAGTGTGTGCAAAGCAGGACTTAGTCCCAGAAAAGCCTGCTCGCCGCAGATCAGTGCAGGGTACAATAGCAGAGCCTGGAGAGACAGCAGTAACCCTTTGCACAGAATCAGACTCAGTGAGACGCTGGGACCGACGTCTCCGCTGAGCAGGCTCCACTGCGGCTGATGCAGAATGGGAGACCGCAGCAGACACGGCTCGAGATTCCTCCTGTGCAGCAGCGGGAACTCGACTCCTAACACCGTGTTTTGCTTCCTTACTCGTCTCCGTACTGTATACTCTGTTTAATGTAATGTTTTATTGCTGATTTGTGCTACTGTAGAAATATCCTATGTTGTATGTATTTACTGTTGCTGCAATGTACATATTTTCTATTGTAAATGTTTAGTGGGTAGGGACAGTGTAGTACCTGTTTATAGCCACTAGATGGGGGTATTTTAGTGCACACAGCTCTTAGTGTATAGAGTAAATAGATGGTTAATAGTAGGAGGGGCTACTGTATGGTAAGTTGCTGTAAGTGTTAGGATAGAGTCAGAGGGCGAAGGACGCCCAGACCATCCACATGGGCTATAGGCCCAGGGCTCCTCAGCAGCCACAAAACTTTAAAGTAGTGGGGACCAGTCATCCAGAGCATCAGAACAGTACAGTTGGGGGCCAATAGCGGTTACAGTATGTGGCAACTTATCGCTTGGGTAGAGACCCTCAAGGCCGGGCAAAACGACTGGAGGAATCTACAGATGCAGTAAGTTTGGACAGTAGAGATGTGGTACAAGCGCAGGAAACAGCACAGAAGGGCAGGTCGCTCTCCCAGTGGCTTCTGGCTCTGGGAACTAATGATCTTGTATCTGGGGCAAAACAGACCGAGGGATGCGTATCCATAGCGGAGCAATTAAGGGAGGGTGCTGAGGAACTGCCAGGGACAGCCCGACCCAGGCCCATGTTATGTGACCATGAGAGAAGTGCAGGGAAAGGAACACTGCTTTAGGAAGCCTGTTGTAAAAGCTGTGAAAACTTTTGATGTACTGTGTGAAGAACCTAGTAAAGATGTTCTTGTTGCAGTTGAAATTGACTGTGTCTCAATTAATGCAAATCGGCCTGGAGAGAGTCTCCTGCAGCATAGGGAAGATCCAGAAGGAGCTGGATCTGGAGACACAGGTATGCTGACTAAAGGTGATAATTTTCCTGTGAGGGGAAGCCAGAGCACAGAAAGCCAGGTGTCATCGGCCATGACTACTGCCCCTGGCCTGCCTCCTACCCAACCCCAGTTCACAGTCTTGGTCAGTGCTCTATTACCGTGGACAGGAGCTGCGCAAATTTCAAGAGGTTAGAGCGTTCCCCATTGCATCATTGGATTTGCCAGCCTGTCAGTGTGGCATGCGGCACACAGGTGGCGTCTCGCTAGCCCGTCTAGTCATAACCTGAGCCTGGCATCATGGAGGGTAAGAAAATTCAAGTAGCTCTTGTACACGGCCAGAGAACACTGACCTGGATCATGGACCAGGGTTGCAAGAGATGATCCGCCCCTTTCTATTTGTCAGCATTAGAAGTTTGTAGAAAATATTAAGAAAACAAGACAGTCAACCAGTAACTGAGATTAACGGAATTAAATGGCAGAGATAAGGGCTTTCAGCAGGTTCCTGTCTGCCATCGTAACCCATCTGCACCCATTGATTGCGTCATGGCGGGAAAATTGGAGCTGGTGATTGCACTATTTAAATATCTCAGTAAGGCTACTTTCACACTAGCGTTAACTGCAATACGTTAAAATGTGTAGTTTTGCAGAAAAAACGCATCCTGCAAAAGTGTTTGCAGGATGCGTTTTTTCCCAATAGACTTGTATTGGCGACGCATTGTGACGGATTGTCATACGTCGTGTCCGTCGGGCGGCGGGCACACACTCACCAGGGAGGACGCTCCCCACCATTGGGTGTTTGTGCCGTCCCACGCTGCTACTTGGACATTGCTACCCTGGACATTGTACCTTCACTTCTCTGGGCTGCTGGCGATCCTGTCTCTACCACCCATCAGGACAACTACAGCCTCACTGTGGACGTTACCCTTACAAGCAGCTACACCATTAGTCAGTAAGTGTACTTTTCCTTTCAATAGTAGCCACGCACTTTATGTGAAACTGTGTACTAAACAGGCATCTACTCTATTATTGGCTATTGGTCTGCTGACACTGTCTACTTTTATTGTGCTTTATTTTGTGCCCAGATAGACGCTCATTTTCTACACCCACGCATTATCTTATCTAGTTGGCGCGGTGCCTTTGTCTATTTAATGTTTTTTTATTATACTTTTCCTAATTGTTACACTCCTGGTTTTGGATTACAAAAACTGCTGGAAAATCCTGACCAAATCCTGATGCAATCCTGAACGTGGACACATACCAGGCATGTTTGTGTGCGTCTTGTTGATTGCATGTGCATTTGTCCATGCCTTAATTGGTTAATTGCCTTTTTCTGATGTATTTACTAAGTATAGTGGTGTGTGCAGCATGTGGTTTAAATGTGGTTTGTTTGTTTTTTTAATCAATTTTTTTTTGTTTAAATCGGATGTATTTTTGCAAAGTCTAGTGGTCTGCAGCTTGTGGTTTGAATGTGTGAGCGTGCTTTTTTTTTTTTTTTTTTTTTTCTATTTTAACCCCTTCCTGACATCAGACGTACTATCCCGTCGAGGTGGGGTGGGCCCGTATGACCGCCGACGGGATAGTACGTCATCACCGATCAGCGGCGCTCACGGGGGGAGCGCGGCCGATCGCGGCCGGGTGTCAGCTGCATATCGCAGCTGACATCCGGCACTATGTGCCAGGAGCGGTCATGGACCGCCCCCGGCACATTAACCCCCGGCACACCGCGATCAAACATGATCGCAGTGTACCGGCGGTATAGGGAAGCATCGCGCAGGGAGGGGGCTCCCTGCGGGCTTCCCTGAGACCCCCGGAGCAACGCGATGTGATCGCGTTGCTGCGAGGGACTCCTACCTCCTTCCTGGCTGCAGGTCCTGGATCCAAGATGGCCGCGGCATCCGGGTCCTGCAGGGAAGGAGGTGGCTTACCGAGTGTCTGCTCAGAGCAGACACTTGGTAAGCCTGCAGCCCTGCACAGCAGATCGTCGATCTGGCAGAGTGCTGTGCACACTGCCAGATCAATGATCTGTGATGTCCCCCCCCTGGGACAAAGTAAAAAAGTAAAAAAAAAAATTTTCCACATGTGTAAAAAAAAAAAAAAAAAAATTCCTAAATAAATAATAAAAAAAAAATATATATTATTCCCATAAATACATTTCTTTATCTAAATAAAAAAACAAAACAATAAAAGTACACATATTTAGTATCGCCGCGTCCGTAACAACCCAACCTATAAAACTGCCCCACTAGTTAACCCCTTCAGTAAACACCGTAAGAAAAAAAAAAAAAAACCAGGCAAATAACAACGCTTTATTACCATACCGCCGAACAAAAAGTGGAATAACACGCGATCAAAAAGACTGATATAAATATCCATGGTACCGCTGAAAACGTCATCTTGTCCCGCAAAAAACAAGCCGCCATACAGCATCATCAGCAAAAAAATAAAAAAGTTATAGTCCTGAGAATAAAGCGATACCAAAATAATTATTTTTTCTATATTTTAGTTTTTATCGTATAAAAGCGCCAAAACATAAAAAAATGATATAAATGAGATATCGCTGTAATCGTACTGACACGAAGAATAAAACTGCTTTATCAATTTTACCAAACGCGGAACGGTATAAACGCCTCCCCCAAAAGAAATTCATGAATAGCTGGTTTTTGGTCATTCTGCCTCACAAAAATCGGAATAAAAAGCGATCAAAAATGGTCACGTGTCCGAAAATGTTACCAATAAAAACGTCAACTCGTCCCGCAAAAAACAAGACCTCACATGACTCTGTGGAGCAAAATGTGGAAAAATTATAGGTCTCAAAATGTGGAGACGCAAAAACTTTTTTGCTATAAAAAGCGTCGCTGGTTTCACACTTGCGTTTTTGTCTGCAGCGTTTTTTGCACAAAAAAAGCATGCGTTTTTTCCCTATATTTAACATTGAAAACGCATGCGGTTTTTTTGTACGCGTTTGGTCGCGTTTTCAAACGCATGCGGTTTTTTTCTGCATGCGTTCATTTTCAGAAATACAACCTGCAGTATTTTCTTGCGTTTTTAAGCACATGCGTTTGTTTGCGTTAAAAACGCATGCATTTTTATCGAAAAAAAACAGAAAACACACTGAAAAGCCACCCACCACCATCAAGGTGATAAAGGGATCCAAACCCTAACCCTAACTCTACCCCTAACCTCACCCCTAACCGTTTAATGAACATTTTCTGACAGTCATAGTGCCACGTATTTCAGTGCCACGTATTTCAGTGCCACGTATTTCAGTGCCACGTATTTCAGTGCCACGTGTTTCAGTGCCACGTATTTCAGTGCCACGTATCACGTATTTCAGTGCCACGTATCACGTATTTCAGTGCCACGTATTTCAGTGCCACATATTTTAGTACCACGTATTTCAGTTGCACGTATTTCAGTTGCACGTATTTCAGTGCCACGTATTTCAGTGCCACGTATTTCAGTGCCACGTGTTTCAGTGCCACGTATTTCAGTGCCACGTATCACGTATTTCAGTGCCACGTATCACGTATTTCAGTGCCACGTATTTCAGTGCCACATATTTTAGTACCACGTATTTCAGTTGCACGTATTTCAGTGCCACGTATTTCAGTGCCACGTATTTCAGTGCCACGTATTTCAGTGCCACGTATTTCAGTGCCACGTATTTCAGTGCCATGTATTTCAGTGCCACGTATTTCAGTGCCACGTATCACATATTTCAGTGCCACGTATTTAAGTGCCACGTATTTCAGTGCCACGTATTTCAGTGCCACGTGTTTCAGTGCCACGTATTTCAGTGCCACGTATCACGTATTTCAGTGCCACGTATCACGTATTTCAGTGCCACATATTTTAGTACCACGTATTTCAGTTGCACGTATTTCAGTGCCACGTATTTCAGTGCCACGTATTTCAGTGCCACGTATTTCAGTGCCACGTATTTCAGTGCCACGTATTTCAGTGCCACGTATTTAAGTGCCACGTATCACATATTTCAGTGCCACGTATTTCAGTGCCACGTATTTCAGTGCCACGTATTTCAGTGCCACGTATTTCAGTGCCACGTATTTCAGTGCCACGTATCACGTATTTCAGTGCCACGTGTTTCAGTGCCACGTATTTAAGTGCCACGTATCACGTATTTCAGTGCCACGTATGTTATGACCCCAGTGGACAGGGTCTCAGAGGAACGTGTAAGTCTGCAAGATACAAAAATCCAGCTCATAGGGCTGTGGTAACTGGGTTGACCAAATAGCTACTCCTAACGCCAACACTAGAAGTAGCCGGGGATCATGCCTACGGTGATCGCTAGATGACACGCGCCAGCCGGAGAATCTAACTACCCCTAGGAGAAGAAAACAAAGACCTCTCTTGCCTCCAGAGAAAGGGACCCCAAAGCAAGATACAAGCCCCCCACAAATAATAACGGTGAGGTAAGAGGAAATGACAAACACAGAAATGAACTAGGTTCAGCAAAGAGAGGCCAGCTTACTAATAGCAGAATATAGCAAGATAACTTATCTGGTCAACAAAAAACCCTATAAAAATCCACGCTGGAGATTCAAGAACCCCCGAACCGTCTAACGGTCCGGGGGGAGAACACCAGCCCCCTAGAGCTTCCAGCAAAGGTCAGGATACAGATAAGAACAAGCTGGACAAAAATACCAAACAAAACAAAAAAAAAAAAGCAAAGAAGCAGACTTAACTTGGAAAACAGGAACCAGGATCAGAGGACAAGAGCACAACAGATTAGCTCTGATTTCAACGATGCCAGGCATTGAACTGAAGGTCCAGGGAGCTTATATAGCAACGCCCCTGAACTAACGGCCCAGGTGAGGATATAGAAAAAGACAGACGCTCCAGAGTCAAATCACTAATGACCACTAGAGGGAGCAAAAAGCAAAATCACAACAGTACCCCCCCCTTAGTGAGGGGTCACCGAACCCTCACCACGACCACCAGGGCGATCAGGATGAGCGGCGTGAAAGGCACGAACCAAATCGGCCGCATGAACATCAGAGGCGACCACCCAGGAATTATCCTCCTGACCATAGCCCTTCCACTTGACCAGGTACTGAAGCCTCCGCCTGGAGAGACGAGAATCCAAGATCTTCTCCACTACGTACTCCAACTCGCCCTCAACCAACACCGGAGCAGGAGGCTCAGCAGAAGGAACCACAGGCACAACGTACCGCCGCAACAAGGACCTATGAAACACGTTGTGGATAGCAAACGACACAGGAAGATCCAGGCGAAAGGATACAGGATTAAGAATTTCCAATATCTTGTAAGGACCAATAAAACAAGGTTTAAATTTGGGAGAGGAAACCTTCATAGGAACAAAGCGGGAAGAAAGCCACACCAAATCCCCAACACGTAGTCGGGGACCCACACCGCGGCGGCGGTTGGCAAAGCGCTGAGCCCTCTCCTGTGACAACTTCAAGTTGTCCACCACAAGATTCCAGATCCGCTGCAACCTATCCACCACAGAATCCACCCCAGGGCAGTCAGAAGGTTCCACATGACCCGAAGAAAAACGAGGGTGGAAACCAGAGTTGCAGAAAAACGGCGAAACCAAGGTGGCGGAACTAGCCCGATTATTAAGGGCAAACTCAGCTAACGGCAAGAAGGTCACCCAATCGTCCTGATCAGCAGAGACAAAACACCTCAAATAAGCCTCCAAAGTCTGATTAGTTCGCTCCGTCTGTCCATTAGTCTGAGGATGGAAAGCAGACGAAAACGACAAGTCAATGCCCATCCTACTACAAAAGGATCGCCAGAATCTGGAAACGAACTGGGATCCTCTGTCTGACACAATATTCTCAGGGATGCCGTGCAAACGAACCACGTTCTGGAAAAACACAGGAACCAGATCGGAAGAGGAAGGCAGCTTAGGCAAAGGAACCAAATGGACCATCTTGGAGAAGCGATCACATATCACCCAGATAACAGACATGCCCTGAGACACCGGAAGATCAGAAATGAAATCCATGGAGATATGTGTCCAAGGTCTCTTAGGGACAGGCAAGGGCAAGAGCAACCCGCTGGCACGAGAACAGCAAGGCTTAGCTCGAGCACAAGTCCCACAGGACTGTACAAATGACCGCACATCCCTAGACAAGGAAGGCCACCAAAAGGATCTGGCCACCAGATCTCTGGTGCCAAAAATTCCTGGGTGACCTGCCAACACCGAGGAATGAACCTCGGAAATGACTCTGCTGGTCCACTTATCAGGCACAAACAGTCTGTCAGGTGGACAAGAATCAGGCCTATCAGCCTCAAATCTCTGCAACACACGTCGCAGATCTGGAGAAATAGCTGACAAGATAATACCATAATACCATCCTTAAGAATACCAACAGGTTCAGCGACTCCAGGAGCATCAGGCACAAAGCTCCTGGAAAGAGCATCGGCCTTCACATTCTTTGAACCTGGTAAATACGAGACAACAAAGTCAAAACGGGAGAAAAACAATGACCAGCGGGCCTGTCTAGGACTCAGGCGTTTAGCAGACTCGAGATACATCAGATTTTTGTGATCAGTCAAGACCACCACACGATGCTTAGCACCCTCGAGCCAATGACGCCACTCCTCAAATGCCCATTTCATGGCCAACAACTCCCGATTGCCCACATCATAATTTCGCTCCGCAGGTGAAAACTTCCTAGAGAAAAAGGCGCAAGGTCTCATAACAGAGCAACCAGGGCCTCTCTGCGACAAAACGGCCCCTGCTCCAATCTCTGAAGCATCCACCTCAACTTGAAAGGGAAGCGAGACATCAGGCTGGCACAAAACAGGCGCCGAAGTAAACCGACGTTTCAACTCCTGGAAAGCCTCCACGGCAGCAGGAGCCCAATTAACCACATCGGAGCCCTTCTTGGTCATATCCGTCAAAGGTTTCACAATGCTAGAAAAGTTAGCGATAAAACGACGGTAGAAGTTAGCGAAACCCAAGAACTTCTGAAGACTCTTAACTGACGAGGGCTGAGTCCAATCAAGAATAGCTCGGACCTTGACTGGGTCCATCTCCACAGCAGAAGGGGAAAAAATGAACCCCAAAAAGGGAACCTTCTGTACACCAAAAAGACACTTTGAGCCCTTGACAAACAAAGAATTTTCACGCAAAATTTTAAAGACCATCCTGACCTGCTCCACATGCGAGTCCCAATTATCAGAAAAAAACAGAATATCATCCAGATAAACGATCAGAAATTTATCCAGATAGTTCCGGAAAATGTCATGCATAAAGGACTGAAAAACTGAAGGGGCATTAGAGAGCCCAAAAGGCATCACCAAGTACTCAAAATGACCTTCGGGCGTATTGAATGCGGTTTTCCATTCATCCCCTTGCTTAATGCGCACAAGGTTGTACGCACCACGAATGTCTATCTTGGTAAACCACTTGGCACCTTTAATCCGGGCAAACAAGTCAGACAACAGCGGCAAAGGATACTGAAATTTGACAGTGATCTTATTTAAAAGCCGATAGTCAATACAAGGCCTCAAAGATCCGTCCTTTTTAGCCACAAAAAAGAATCCCGCACCAAGAGGGGAAGAAGACGGACGGATGTGTCCTTTCTCCAGAGACTCCTTGATATATGAACGCATAGCGGTATGTTCAGGTATCGACAGATTAAACAGTCTTCCCTTAGGAAACTTACTGCCTGGAATCAAATCTATTGCACAGTCACAGTCCCTATGAGGAGGCAATGCACTGGACCTGGACTCGCTAAAGACATCCTGATAATCAGACAAGTACTCCGGAACTTCCGAAGGCGTAGAAGAAGCAATAGACACAGACAGGGAATCCTCATGAATACCACGACAGCCCCAACTAGACACTGACATAGCCTTCCAGTCAAGGACTGGATTATGGGTCTGTAACCATGGCAGCCCCAAAACAACCAAATCATGCATTTTATGTAGAACGAGAAAACGTATCACCTCGCGGTGTTCAGGAGTCATGCACATGGTAACCTGTGTCCAATACTGTGGCTTATTTTCTGCCAATGGCGTAGCATCAATACCCCTAAGAGGGATAGGATTTTCTAATGGTTCAAGAATAAAACCACAGCGCTTAGCAAATGAGAGATCCATAAGACTCAGGGCAGCACCTGAATCTACAAACGCCATGACAGGATAAGATGACAGTGAGCAAATCAAAGTTACAGACAGAATAAACTTAGGATGCAAATTACCAACGGTGACAGGACTAACAACCTTAGATATACGTTTAGAGCATGCTGAGATAACATGTGTAGAATCACCACAGTAGTAGCACAAGCCATTCCGGCGTCTATGAATTTTCCTCTCATTTCTAGTCAGGATTCTATCACATTGCATCAAATCAGGTGTCCGTTCAGACAACACCATGAGGGAATTTGCGGTTTTTCTATCACATTGCATCACATCAGGTGTCTGTTCAGACAACAACATGAGGGAATTTGCGGTTTTGCGCTCCCGCAACCGCCGGTCAATTTGAATAGCCAGGGACATGGTATCATTCAGACCTGTGGGAATGGGAAAACCCACCATAACATTCTTAATGGCCTCAGAAAGGCCATTTCTAAAATTAGCGGCCAGTGCACACTCGTTCCAATGTGTCAGCACGGACCATTTCCGAAATTTTTGGCAATACACCTCAGCCTCGTCCTGGCCCTGAGACATAGCCAGCAAGGCTTTCTCTGCCTGAATCTCAAGATTGGGTTCCTCATAAAGTAAACCGAGCGCCAGAAAAAACGCATCAATATCAGCCAATGCCGGATCTCCTGGCGCCAACGAAAAAGCCCAATCCTGAGGGTCACCCCGTAAGAATGAAATAACAATTTTTACTTGTTGAGCAGAGTCTCCAGACGAACAAGGTTTCAGGGACAAAAATAATTTACAATTATTCCTGAAATTCCTAAACTTAAATCGGTCTCCTGAAAACAGTTCAGGAATCGGAATCTTGGGTTCAGACCTAGGATTTCTGGTAACATAATCTTGTATACCCTGCACACGAGCGGCAAGCTGGTCCACACTTGTAATCAAGGTCTGGACATTCATGTCTGCAGCAAGCTTAAGCCACTCTGAGGTAAAGGGGAAAAGAAAAAAAAAATGAGAGAGGGAAAAAAAAAACTCAAAATTTTCTTTCTTATAATCCCACTTCTGCAATGCATTAAACATTTAATACTGGCCTGGCATACTGTTATGACCCCAGTGGACAGGGTCTCAGAGGAACGTGTAAGTCTGCAAGATACAAAAATCCAGCTCATAGGGCTGTGGTAACTGGGTTGACCAAATAGCTACTCCTAACGCCAACACTAGAAGTAGCCGGGGATCATGCCTACGGTGATCGCTAGATGACACGCGCCAGCCGGAGAATCTAACTACCCCTAGGAGAAGAAAACAAAGACCTCTCTTGCCTCCAGAGAAAGGGACCCCAAAGCAAGATACAAGCCCCCCACAAATAATAACGGTGAGGTAAGAGGAAATGACAAACACAGAAATGAACTAGGTTCAGCAAAGAGAGGCCAGCTTACTAATAGCAGAATATAGCAAGATAACTTATCTGGTCAACAAAAAACCCTATAAAAATCCACGCTGGAGATTCAAGAACCCCCGAACCGTCTAACGGTCCGGGGGGAGAACACCAGCCCCCTAGAGCTTCCAGCAAAGGTCAGGATACAGATAAGAACAAGCTGGACAAAAATACCAAACAAAACAAAAAAAAAAAGCAAAGAAGCAGACTTAACTTGGAAAACAGGAACCAGGATCAGAGGACAAGAGCACAACAGATTAGCTCTGATTTCAACGATGCCAGGCATTGAACTGAAGGTCCAGGGAGCTTATATAGCAACGCCCCTGAACTAACGGCCCAGGTGAGGATATAGAAAAAGACAGACGCTCCAGAGTCAAATCACTAATGACCACTAGAGGGAGCAAAAAGCAAAATCACAACACACGTATTTCAGTGCCACGTATTTCAGTGCCACGTATTTCAGTGCCACGTATTTCAGTCACGTTTAGGGTTAGGGTTAGGGGTAGGGTTAGGGTTAGGGCTAGGGTTGGGGCTAAAGTTAGGGTTGGGGCTAAAGTTAGGGTTAGGGTTTGGATTACATTTACGTTTGGATTAGGGTTGGGATTAGAATTATGGGTGTGTCAGGGCTAGGGGTGTGGTTAGGGTTACCGTTGGGATTAGGGTTAGGGGTGTGTTTGGGTTAGGGTTTCAGGTAGAATTGGGGAGTTTCCACTGTCCAGGCACATCAGGGGCTCTCCAAGTGCGACATGGCGTCCAATCTCAATTCCAGCCAATTCTGCGTTGAAAAAGTAAAACAGTGCTCCTTCCCTTCCGAGCTCTCCCGTGCGCCCAAAAAGGGGTTTACCCCAACATATGTGTTATCAGCGTACTCGGGACAAATTGAACAACAACTTCTGGGGTCCAAGTTCTCTTGTTATCCTTAGGAAAATAAAAATTTGGGGGGCTAAAAATCATTTTTGTGGGAAAAAAAAGATGTTTTATTTTCACGGCTCTGCGTTATAAACTGTAGTGAAACACTTGGGGGTTCAAAGTTCTCACAACACATCTAGATAAGTTCCTTGGGAGGTCTAGTTTCCAATATGGGGTCACTTGTGGGGGGTTTGTACTGTTTGGGTACATCAGGGGCTCTGCAAATGCAACGTGACGCCTGCAGACCAATCCATTTAAGGCTGCATTCCAAATGGCGCTCCTTCCCTTCCGAGCTCTGTCATGCACCCAAACAGTGGTTCCCCCCCACATATGGGGTATCAGCGTACTCAGGACAAATTGGACAACAACTTTTGGGGTCTAATTTATCCTGTTACCCTTGTGAAAATACAAAACTGGGGGCTAAAAAATCATTTTTGTGAAAAAAAAAAAAATAATTTTTATTTTCACGGCTTTGCGCTATAAACTTTAGTGAAACACTTGGGGGTTCAAAGTTCTCAAAACACATCTAGATAAGTTCCTTGGGAGGTCTAGTTTCCAATATGGGGTCACTTGTGGGGGGTTTGTACTGTTTGGGTACATCAGGGGCTCTGCAAATGCAACGTGACGGCTGCTGACCAATCCATTTAAGTCTGCATTCCAAATGGCGCTCCTTCCCTTCCGAGCTCTGTCATGCGCCCAAACAGTGGTTCCCCCCCACATATGGGGTATCAGCGTACTCAGGACAAATTGGAAAACAAATTTTGGGGTCCAATTTATTCTGTTACCCTTGTAAAAATACAAAGCTGGGTGCTAAAAAAATCATTTTTGAGAAAAAAAATAAAAATTATTTTCACGGCTCTGCGTTATAATCTGTAGTGAAACACTTGGGGGTTCAAAGCTCTCAAAACACATCTAGATAAGTTCCCTAGGGGGTCTACTTTCCAAAATGGTGTCACTTGTAGGGAGTTTCAATGTTTAGGCACATCAGGGGCTCTCCAAACGCAACATGGCGTCCCATCTCAATTCCAGTCAATTTTGCATTGAAAAGTCAAATGGCGCTCCTTCCCTTCCAAGCTCTGCCATGCGCCCAAACAATGGTTTACACCCACATATGGGGTATCATCGTACTCAGGACAAATTGCACAACATTTTTTGGGATCCAATTTCTTCTCTTACCCTTGGGAAAATAAAAAATTGGGGGCAAAAAGATCATTTTTGTGAAAAAATATGATTTTTTATTTTTACGGCTCTGCATTATAAACTTCTGTGAAGCACTTGGTGGGTCAAAGTGCTCACCACACATCTAGATAAGTTCCTTAGGGGGTCTACTTTCCAAAATGGTGTCACTTGTAGGGAGTTTCAATGTTTAGGCACATCAGGGGCTCTCCAAACGCAACATGGCGTCCCATCTCAATTCCAGTCAATTTTGCATTGAAAAGTCAAATGGCGCTCCTTCTCTTCCAAGCTCTGCCATGCGCCCAAACAATGGTTTACACCCACATATGGGGTATCAGCGTACTCAGGACAAATTGCACAACATTTTTTGGGGTCCAATTTCTTCTCTTACCCTTGGGAAAATAAAAAATTGGGGGCGAAAAGATCATTTTTGTGAAAAAATATGATTTTTTATTTTTACGGCTCTGCATTATAAACTTCTGTGAAGCACTTGGTGGGTCAAAGTGCTCACCACACATCAAGATAAGTTCCTTAGGGGGTCTACTTTCCAAAATGGTGTCACTTGTAGGGGGTTTCAGTGTTTAGGCACATCAGGGGCTCTCCAAACGCAACATGGCGTCCCATCTCAATTCCAGTCAATTTTGCATTGAAAAGTCAAATGGCGCTCCTTTCCTTCCGAGCTCTGCCATACGCCCAAACAGTGGTTTACCCTCACATATGGGGTATCAGCGTACTCAGGACAAATTGTACAACAACTTTGGGGGTCCATTTTCTCCTGTTACCCTTGGTAAAATAAAACAAATTGGAGCTGAAATAAATTGTGTGTGAAAAAAAGTTAAATGTTCATTTTTATTTAAACATTCCAAAAATTCCTGTGAAACACCTGAAGGGTTAATAAACTTCTTGAATGTGGTTTTGAGCACCTTGAGGGGTGCAGTTTTTAGAATGGTGTCACACTTGAGTATTTTCTATCATATAGACCCCTCAAAATGACTTCAAATGAGATGTGGTCCCTAAAAAAAATGGTGTTGTAAAAATGAGAAATTGCTGGTCAACTTTTAACCCTTATAACTCCGTCACAAAAAAAAATTTTGGTTCCAAAATTGTACTGATGTAAAGTAGACATGTGGGAAATGTTACTTATTAAGTATTTTGCGTGACATATGTCTGTGATTTAAGGGCATAAAAATTCAAAGTTGGAAAATTGCAAAATTTTCAAAATTTTCGCCAAATTTCCATTTTTTTCACAAATAAACGCAAGTTATATCGAATAAATTTTACCACTAACATGAAGTACAATATGTCACGAGAAAACAATGTCAGAATCGCCAAGATCCGTCAAAGCGTTCCAGAGTTATAGCCTCATAAAGGGACAGTGGTCAGAATTGTAAAAATTGGCCCGGTCATTAACGTGCAAACCACCCTTGGGGGTGAAGGGGTTAAAGTGTTGATTTTATTATTACTGTTGAAACCATTCGCAGTTGATGTACTTGTATTTAAAATAAAGAGCATTTCAGCTCCTAATTGTGATGTTAAAAAAAATAAAGAAAGAAAAAAAAAAGAAAATAATAAAATGTTTGTTAAAAAAATGTTCGTAGTATCATTTCAGAAAGGTAAATTTAAACCTGGTGTATGTACCAATGGTTACACATGCAATACAGAGTTGGTTGAGGGCTCTTTTTTTAATAAAGGTTACACTTAAAGGTTTTTTTGGGGAGGTGATTTTTGAAAATAAAATGTGGTAAATATATTTTTACATGGTGGGTTCACATTTCAAAATTTTTTTTTTGGGACATGGAAATGAATGGTATAACGTGCACCTGTTTTTGGGTTTTGGTGTTCACCTTTAATGAACTTTTCTCACATCATTTTAGCAGGGTGTTTATCGTTAAACATTACCTAGTTCAGGGGGTGGTCTAACTATAAATCCATTATACTTATTATAGATACACCAGGGACCAGGACCACAGCTGCCGCCTGTGTTCCCCACCAGGACCAACCCACCAGGACCAGCCCACCAGGACCACAGCCACAAATCTTGAAAAGTAAGGTTTGAAGACCCCAAATCTGCTACTTCAATGTGTAGAGCAGATTGCAAGTGTCTTTTAACTTACAGAGACCACAGGACCACAGCCGCCGCCTGGCTAATGCAACAATGTCCTCTTCTGACAGCCCTCCTCCACAGCAACAGCGTGTATCGGTAAGTTAACACAAAAAATGTTTTTTGGTTTTTTTTTTTTTGGTTTTTAAAATTACATTTTTTGTTGATCACTACATGCATAAATTATGTTTAAACAGGAAGCTGAATCAGATGAGGAGCTGTCAGAAGGGGGCGAGACGGGTGGAGAGATGCAAGTGGAGGAGGAACCAAGTGTAAGTAGTGGTGAAACAGTTGCTTCACACATCACACTGCACAATACACAAACCAGATTTTCATACACAGAAAACATATGCCTACATTACAGAGAATTTGTTTCCTTTATTTCAGTCTCCTGCTGCTCCTGCTGCTGCTGCTGAACAGTCAGCAAACCGTGAAGGTTCTCCCAGCCGCTCCCAGAGTCGGCGGAATCGTCGCCGCGGTCGGCCATCAGTGAGTTTTTTTGGGGGGGGGATTCTGTTGGTACTTTTGTGTTTCTGTGTACTAATTTTTTTGTTTTTCTTGCACAGGCTTCACAGCATGCTCCCGCAGAAGACTTTGATGATGACATTGACATCGACAGTCTCATCGAGGAGGTTCGCGAGCGGGAGCCGCTGTGGAACATGGCTGACCGCAGCCATGCCGATAGCGGTGTAACCCGTCGGCTCTGGGACGAAGTGTGCCATAACATCTTTCCAAGGTGGGAGGACCTTCATCCACAGCAGCAGAGCAAACTATGTAAGTATTCACTTTTCAGTGATGTTTTGAGCTGACTGTAATGTATTGCATTTACCAATTTTTTTTTTTTTCTTTTCATTCTTGTCTTCACAGGTGGAAAGGTTAGGAAGCGGTGGCGGTCACTGAGGGATCGCTTTAAGAGGGAATTTAACGCGGAGATGCAGGCCCCGAGTGGCTCAGCAGGAAGGAAGAGGAGCAGATATAAACACGGCCCTGCCCTCTCCTTCCTGAGGCGAACAATGCTGAGCAGAGTGTAAGTATTCTACAGCCCACTAATAACCATGTTAACCTGTCTAACTTAGTTTGGTTTCAGTCAGGGCTTTTTCATATCAATATATTAATTTTTTTTGTTTTTTCTTTCACAGCACCTTCTCCAGCCACCGGGCGCCTGCATCTTCCTCTGCGCCCTCTGGAGCGATCCCTCCTGAGTCCGCCACTGAGGGCCACGTCGGTAGGCCCCACACCTCTGACCCCTCCTCTGACCCCTCTGTCCCCTCCACTTCATCGCCCCAAGCAGTGGAGCATTATTGCAGCCTTCCTTGCTCGCATCTGATGCTCAACAGATAGCGTTCCCTTTACCCCACCCCTCTGATCCTGCCACCTCTAGACCACCATTAGGTTCGTGGCGGCAGTGACAGAGGGGTCAGGAAAGGAGCTATGCTCCTGAGTTCTTACATCTGAATGCATCCTTCCAAAGTTCTTTCAAAATTTTGGGAGAGCAAGTGACTGCTGGTTTCAACATGGTGCAATCACGCATCAGTGAAACAAGCCATGAAACCAGCAGTCGCTTGGATAGGCTGCATTCAGATGTAAGTCAGTCTCCGGCCAATCTTTTTTTTCAATCCATGCTCAGGAGCATGGAAAAGCTTTCTTTTGAGCAACAGATGCGGGTAATGAATACCTGCCATAATGCTCTACTGAAGGCACCATTTCCACACCATACGCCCCAATACCCACGCCAGCCCCAATCCCCACGCCAGTCCCAATACCCAACCCAGTCCCAATACCCAACCCAGTCCCCATACCCATCCCGGCCCCCAAACCAAATTCCTTCCCCAATGTTTTCTTCCTTACCCAGCTTTTCTTCCCCAGTAAGTATTCCCCCTACCCCAACACCACCCCCCTCTGGTCAGCCTCCTGCTTTTACCCCCCCTTCCACTGCACCCCAACCAAGTAGGGTTTCCCCACCTATCGACGTGGTCCAACCTTCCAGCCCCTCCTCCCCTTGTATCTCCACCCCACAGTTTGAAGACTTGTAACATGTAATGTTAAAGTTTGTTAATGTTTTTAAAAAAAAATTGAAAAAAAATAATATATTTCTATTTTTTGGCAAAAAAATAAAATAAAAAAAGTTAAAATAAAATTAAGTATGATTTAAATTCTACTCTTTGTGTGTGTGGATTCATTAAGGTGATATGGTAACTAATAAAAAAGGTAAAATCAAAATAAACAACAGACGTGTGAAAGGTCTAACATATTGGTTTTCTTACCAAGAAAACCACGCTTTTGGACCTTTTTTTTTTTTTTTTTGGGGGGGGGGAGAAATACATTTTTTACATAAACAAAACACCTGGAAAACATGTCACACAATCATGTCTTGCCATGGAATCCGCCCGACTGGTGACACAAAATAATCCGCAAACTGGTCCCTCATCCTGGTAACAGAACCAGTGGAGCGAACAGAGCTGCTGCGGTAATCCCACAAGGTTGTCTCCAATTCTTCGTCATCTAAGGAAACGGGCTCCTTTGAAAGGACAAAGTTGTGGAGCACCACACATGCCTTAACAACCTCGTCTACAGTTTTGGTTTTCAGTTTGATTGCCGTCATCAGAACTCTCCACTTTGCCGTCAATATACCAAAAGAACACTCTACTACTCTTCTTGCTCTAGTAAGGCGGTAATTAAATACCCGTTTGGTACGGGTTAAGTCCCAGCTACTATATGGTTTCAGTAGGTGCGGCGAGAGTTGAAACGCTTCATCACCTACACAGACATATTCCATGGCTGGTTCACTTGTTCCTGGGAGTGGTCTGGCTGGCGGGAAATCGTATGTCTCTCCATACAGGCAACGACCCATTGGAGAGTTTTTAAAAACCTGGGAATCATTGGACCGTCCATACGCTCCTATGTTCACAGCAAGGAACTTGCAGTTGGCGTCTGCAATAGCCATGAGTACTATGGAGAAAAATTTCTTGTAATTGTAGTACTGCGACCCTGTTCCTGCCGGTTTAGCAATCCTTATGTGTTTCCTGTCAACGGCACCAACACAATTTGGGAAATGGCAAATTTGCTGAAACTGTTCTGCACTTCTCAACCAGATTTCCATGGATGGTTGGGGGATATACTCCGGCTGTAAAATGTCCCAAATAGCCCGACATGTCTCCTTCACTATTCCAGAAATAGTGGAAATGCCCAGCCGGAATTGGTAATGGAGCGAAGTCAGAGATTCACCCGTAGCTAGGAAGCTGGAAAAAAAAAAAAAAAGGTTAGGAAAAATTGCACAGACCAACAACCTTTTTTTTTGTTTTTTTGTTTTCCTGGTAAAGTTTCAATAAATGGCACTGTCAACATTTTTTTAAGGACGGGACACACAATAAAACCTGCATGAAAGTGGTGTAAAATAGTGGAATGGCCTCAAACAATACAAAAATTACATGCTGCAGAAAATAGTGCGCAGTATGTCAGCGCAGTATTGTCTGCAGCATGTAATATAACATTCAATATGAGCAATGACATTAAAAAAAAGCAGTGGAATGGCCGCAAACAATACAAAAATTACATGCTGCAGAAAATAGTGCGCAATATGTCAGTGCAGTATTGTCTGCAGCATGTAATATAACATTTAATATGAGCAATGACATAAAAAAAAAGAGGCTTACCGCAGGGTCACCATGCTTACCGCAGGGTCACCATCAGCCGCTCCACCGGTGTGATGGCAAGCGTCATCCTTGTGTCCTGCCTTCGGATGACATCCTCTAGTTTTTCAAGCAAATAGTCAAAATGTTCCATCCTCATCCGTACGTAATTGTAGAATTTCTCTGGGTTGTGCCGCAACTCCAGGTAGAGAGTGGACTGGACACCCCGGGTCATCCGCAGTTCATTAATCGGATGTATCCAGAGTCGTCTCCGTCTCCGTTGCTGCAGAAGCATCCTCCGTCTTTCCGCTGCCGCCTCCTTCTCCCGCACTATGATATCCAGGCGATTCGTCTCAAATATAACGTCAGTAACCAAACTCGCAATCCTACCCAGTACACCGTCCATCTCTGCCACAAAACTAAAACCCTCAAAGATGGGCTGTAAAAACAGTAACTATATATATTTCCATATTTTCCAGTAGCCAATCAAATTTGGGAGCCTCCCATTTTAAAAACGGATCCGTCGTAAAAACGGATGCAACGGATGGTAAAAATGGATGCAACGTATGCAACGCATCCAGTATTTCGACGGAACCGTTTAGCGGATTTGCGACGGATCCGTCAAAATGCTGTATGCGTTGCATACGTTTTTCACTTTTTTTGACGCATCCGTTTTTTCAGCAAAAAGACAATTTGTGACGGTTTGCAGTTAACGCTAGTGTGAAAGTAGCCTTAGTGATTTACAGCAGCATTTATGTTGTTAAACAAAAGCAATCTGAGCTATCTTCAGTCTCTGTTGTAACAGGCAGATGCCGGCTGTGTAAGGGTACCGTCACACAGTGGCATTTTGATCGCTACGACGGCACGATTCGTGACGTTCTAGCGATATCGTTACGATCTCGCAGTGTCTGACACGCTACTGCGATCAGACACCCTGCTGAGAATCGTACGTCGTAGCACATCGTTTGAAACTTTCTTTCGTCGCTGGATCTCCCGCTGTCATCGCTGGATCGTTGTGTGTGACAGCGATCCAGCGATGCGTTCGCTGGTAACCAGGGTAAACATCGGGTAACTAAGCGCAGGGCCGCGCTTAGTAACCCGATGTTTACCCTGGTTACCAGCGTAAAAGTAAAAAAAAAAAAAACCGTACATACTCACCATCTGATGTCCGTCAGGTCCCTTGCCGTCTGCTTCCCGCTCTGTCTGTCTGCCGGCCGGAAAGTGAGAGCAGATCACAGCGGTGACGTCACTGCTGCGCTCTGCTCTCACTGTACGGCTGCACTCAGTCAGAGCAGGAAGCAGACGGCAAGGGACCTGACGGACATCAGATGGTCAGTATGTACTGTTTGTTTTTTTTTACTTTTACGCTGGTAACCAGGGTAAACATCGGGTTACTAAGCGCGGCCCTGCGCTTAGTAACCCGATGTTTACTCTGGTTACCAGCGAACCTCGGCATCGTTGGTCGCTGGAGAGCGGTCTGTGTGACAGCTCCCCAGCGACCACACAACGACTTACCAACGATCACGGCCAGGTCGTATCGCAGGTCGTGATCGTTGGTAAATCGTATAGTGAGACGGTACCCTAACACTGTTAGCATCTGTCCAGTGTGGAGTGGATACACATCTATCCTGATTAACTGTGACGAATAGTTATGCCAGGGTTTGTAATTGGTTTAATTTCCATAACTGGAGTGGATACACACTTTCTCTATATTAGCTTAATGCTTGGTCCTTGCCTGGAACTCAAAGGGAACCTGCTAGCAAAAACGGTATTTATCTGCAGCCATAATGGTAATCTGCAGAATCTAAAACAAGAGAAGGTGTCTAATTGGAAGTGGAGACATAGGGAGAAAATTAAGTTATATTCTACCTGCAGCCCCTCACTTCCAGTCATTGGGGCAGTGATGGGACTGTGAACTATCAGTCACTATAATTGCACCCCTTACTTTTTGATAGACATCCTGTTTGTGCAGTTATGTGCAGGTGGAGTTATCACAGATTCAGATGAATGGAAGAGAGTGGCTGCAGGGAAAACATAACTTCATTTTCTCCATGTAGCCACACTTGCAATTAGACACCTGCACGTGTTTAAAATGGCATTTAAATATAGATAATCCATATGGCGGCAAACTATTCTGTTTCTTTTGCTGAAGGTTCCCTTTTACTATATAAGTCAGGGATACACCATAGTAGGTCACAGAAAGAAGATGGCGTTAAAAGTGTTTTCCATCTTTCTGCTGCTGTTCTTTTATGTTATCTTATTCTCCGCTTCTATATGAAAAAGAACTGATTAGTTTGGTAAGTAAATGATGACATGCGGCCTTTGCCTGAATGTAGCGTATCAATAGTACTTAGCTAAGAAATGGTCATATAAGGGGGTGGGGGAACACTCCTGTATAATGGCCCACCAGAGGGTTCATCTGTTCCCCTTGGGGCCAATCTGAGAGTGATAATTACCAATACTGTAGAGGATATGACCTTTGCAATTACAAATATACATAAACAGGGTAATGTGGCAAAATGTAGGTAGATAGGTAGAAGAGAATGTTTCCATTTATCTGAGTGGATGGATGTAGTCAGAGTAAACAACCATTTTTATAGAAAGATAAGACTGGAATGGCCTCTTTCTTCTTTAGTGTCTTGTCTTGATGAGAGAGAAAACCAGCCTGGACTGAGGGCAAAGAAGAAAACTTGGGGTCCTGATTGGTACTGGTTAACATCCATACCCTTAACCATCCAAGACAAGAGTATATCGTGCTTATTTGCCCCAATCACCTTTACCAAACCTTGTTTTTTTTACCAAATTACAGGACAGCTTCTCCTCACCCATTAAAACTAGGGGCACCATCTAACTGCAGGGATTGCTCTATTTATGGGCTGCTCCGGTGATATGTGCATGCTTCACCTGAACCCAACTTGAATGCAACAGCTAAGTGTGTTGACTCGGTGGGAAGGTAACGGGGGAATGATATGGGGAAAGAGAGAACAGACCTGTTTTTAATGTCAAGGTGGAAGTAAAGAAAAACTGGGCATACATGCATACAGCCACATGGGCTAGTATATAATAAAACACATCAAAATAAAGCAGTGCCTAGTGGCAACTTCCAAATGTGAATACAAATCAAAAAAAGGGAAAGGGAAGCTAAATGCCATAAAAATACAACATTTTATTGGAGCAAAGTTAAAAAAGTGATTAAAATGGTGACATAAAGTAGGGGCAACATATGCAAAATAAGGCCACTCATTAGTGGTAATTTGCCAAAAGAAATAGAAATACCCAATTTAATGACCACAATAATCAAACATGATAAATATGCAAATGGTTAAAAAATATCCCTTTTACATATTTATCATGTTTGATGCTGCCATATTCATGGAGCCCTCGGATCTACTAACATAAGCATTACTGCTTCCAGCAGAACAGATCCTAGAACAGATCCTAGATTGAGGGCTGACAGTAGTAAAATGCAGGAGAAAAGCATGGCAGAATAGCAGAGACATCAAGAAGGAACTGTGTACCATTAGCATTATTGGAACAGGAGCTGTCAGCTGCTCTGCAGGAGTTGTGATTCATCCTTTCATCCCTTCCTAAGATAAGGTGCTGCAGTGAATGGCCAGGCATTGTGGAGGGGGGTGAGAGAATCATGTAATCTGGGTGAGAGAGACTGATGGGATAGAGAAAAACAGTAACTGCTGGTGACAGCAGATCACAGGGCAGTCACTCACAAAATGGTGCTGCCCTGTGATGCTACTCTTCATTCTGCCCCAGGGATACTAGACCACCCAAAAGGGGAAGGAAATGCTGATGTCAGCAGTTACTGCCCCAATTTTGCTGCTAACAGTAAAGCTGGTAAGTCTTACTATAGCTGCATGAGGTCTAAAAAAGAAAATGCTCCCCCTAGTGGTAAATATAGGTATATATTTGTAAGAAAATATATATAATATTTTTCATATAGAAATGTTTTAAAACAGTGTAAACATTGCAATAATACTTTTGAATTACTATTTTAAGCTTAATTTCACAAAAAAACAAACTACAAGAAAACTGTTGGTACCTTCCCGTTTAAGTGATAATCCCCATGGCTTTCATGTTGGTCTATTAGCAGGTAGAGACCTCATGTAGGCCCCATGTGCGCTTTCACTGTACCTCCAGGTGCCATTGATTTTAAAGAGAGTCACTTGCAGTTTATTTATGAAAATCCACAAGATTGCTCCATTATGTTTTTTTACTAGAGGCACTAGATAGCAGCGAATGGATTCCCTATCGATCCATAATCCAGAAATACAGGGACTCCAAATGCTGGTGTACAAGGAATATGCATGAGGCTTTACCATGTATAGGAGCCCATAGGCTATTGTACATGGTCCTGTGTTTTTCTGACATATTTGCGGGCTAATGGCAGGAATGTTAAGGGTAGGTCCACTTCTACTTAGTAATAACTGTATAGTCACCAAAAGTAGAATTTGCATTCCTCCTGTTGCTACCTGGAAGTTGATGGTGGTCGATTTATAAATTCTAATATGTCTCCCATGTCAGAACCACAATATATGGAGCTTTACGTGCATAATGGTGTCTAGTGCTGATAAAATCCACTAGTAGCTGCCAACTACTTGTTGATGGTTTCCAGGAAGATTGTTTTCTACTCTGAAAATGTGCACACAATCAGGTGATAAAGATGTCTTAAGGAACCCATAAGCATTGGATTAATGTTGTTCGAGCCCGCTGGTATTGAAGTGTTCAGCGTTCAGTCTAATGTGTATGTGAGCCCCAGACAACTGAATGTCGGGGAAATATCGATCGGGTATGTCTGATTTCTGATCACTTTGTTCCCCAAACATAAGTTGCCGACAACATGTCTGGCGGCTGCTCTCTCATAGAGAACACAGGAGCACTTGGCCAAACGAGGGACAGACGACCAAGACGGTTGCCAGGCCAAATGATCGGATGAACCATCATTCATCCAACAGCCATCTATTATGTATGGGGGCATTACAAAGATGCTAACTTCAGTAAACAGCCATTGTTAGCTATGAGTAGAACTTGTACTTGTCTTATAAATTTGATTATTATTATTATTATTTTTCTCACTGTATTTTGTCTCCTTTCCATCTGTACTTCTATATATTTACATAGAAAAATATTATTATAAGTATTGCATATCTATTTTTCTCTATTATTTTATTTCTGTGTAAGGAGATTCTGGCAATCATAAACTTTGTATGTGCCAAAAGTTCAGAGACTGTTTCTGCTGGACATGTCTGGCTTATTGTACTCAGGCTACACAACCGCCACACAAACTTCAGTATTAGCAGAAAGTTATGCCAACGTAACCAAATAAAGCAAATCAAGCCTTGAAGCAAAAAGCAGGCATAGCTTTAGCAGATGAGCAAGGCGCTGCACACAGCTCTATAATACTCAAACCTTTTGATTGCAGAAGATCTTGGCTCATGTTGTGAAGCATCAGATTTTCTTCCCGGAGTCAGTTTCTCTGCACTGTCCAGCAAGGCACTGAGCGCTACCCGCCGAAATACATTGCCATGAGCTTCTTTGATAAACTGTACTAGCTGCCGAATATCACAATACAATCCCTGGGAAGAGGAATCATGACATGTCAGTGAGATAATAAGAAGTGATGACACAAAGCCTAAAATGGAGCTTTGCTAGGAAAAAGTAAATTTGAAGGTTGCTACACTTTTCATTACACAATTGTTAAAGTTTATTTCAATAACACTGGAAAACCCTTAGAGGATATGGATATGTCACCAGATTTCCCATTAGTAAATAGATTCTTAGAACTGATGAGGCTGGTGTACTTACTTTCAAAATATATGCCAGAATGGCTGTAAAATCCTTATAGAAATTTTATATTGAATCTCTGCTCACCTGGTTTGATTGACTGCGCCGTTTCCTTTCTCCCTGTTACTGAGTTCCTTCCCATCCAGACTGATTAACAACACCTCAGTGTACCTCCTCCCTGCTGCTGAAACCTCATATACAGACAGATACAGTGGGGAAAATAAGTATTTGATACAGACAATTTTGCAAGCTTTCCCACCTACAAATAATGGAGAGGTCTGTAATTTTTATCGTAGGTACATTTCAACTGTGATTTTTACATAATTATTTTACTTTTTTTTTGCATGAAATAAGTATTTGATCACCTACCAACCAGCAAGAATTCTGCCTCTCATAGACCTGTTAGTTTTTACTTAAGAAGCCTGTCCACACATTCAATCAATCACACTCCATCCTCTCCACCATGGCCAAGACAAAAGAGCTGTGTAAGGAGACGAGGGAAAAAAATTGTAGACCTGCGTAAGTCTGGGATGGGCTACAGTACAATAGGCAAGCAGCTTGGTGAGAAGGCAATAACTTTTGGCACAATTGTTAGAAAATGGAAGAAACACAAAATGGCTGTCAATCTTCCTTGGTCTGGGGCTCCATGAAAGATCTCGCCTCGTGGAGTAAGGATGATTCTGGGAAAGGTAAGGAATCAGCCCAGAACTACACGGACGGACTTGGTCAATTGTGACACCCCCAGAGTCCGCATGCCACAATGGTAATGCCTTCCTCACAGGGGAGGTGATGTCATGCCTGGAAACAAGGAGCGATCTCGTAATCAGGTAATACTGACATACAACACTGTCCTGACTCCAGACCAGAAGGGGGAGCTCTAACCCGGTTTTCAGGGGAACGTCTCTATAAATTCTGGTCTGAGGGAGGGGTTAGACAGTCTGTTAGTGAGTCTGTGTGAGGGACAGTGAGAGGAGAGGAGGCAAAGGACAGAAGCTTGGGATCTGGAGCTCATTCCAGAGGAAAGCGCCAAGAGACCAGACACCGGGGTCGGTGGTGGTGTGGGAATTGCAGACCCAACCACTGAACCCGGAGGGCAGGAGACTGCAAGTCTCCTGTCTGATCCAACACCTGCAGGTACCACAGCAAGTGAGGAGCCTGGGGCTGCCGGAGAAAGGACAGTGCCCATGAAAGTTTCAAGCTGTCTGCCATACAGGTTGAGAATACAGACACTGAGAGGACTCGTGCAGAGCATCAGGCAGCAAGGGTCAGATATACAGCACAGAGGGAAGACCTCCGAACCCATCTGGATAAGTGGATCTTGAGCTGTTTCCACGCTGCCTGGACCCTGGATTGTACCTGAATTCTACCAGTAAAAGGTAAATGAAACTGCTATCCTTGTGTCCTGCAAGTAAATTCCTACACCCTCAGTCCTGTACCCCACCGCCATTCATCCCCCTTACCAACTACACCGGGAGCCCTGGGGGAAGAAGCTCTACCTATGGGGAGCTATACCATCTAAGCTGCCAAACCATCAGCAGCTTTAAGCAGCGTCGGTCACCCCTGGCCGAATACCACAGGTGGCGTCACGAACATACGTCATTAGACTTTATTCCCATTTCTATTAATCCCCTTTTTACAGGACGCCCTGGGCCAGGGATCGGGTGACTGCCACCATGACCACCCCTTTAAGAACAGAACCAGCCCGGTACAGAGTACCCCGCGGTCCTAGCGGGTGCTCCACAATGACCTGAAGGGAACTAGGACCGCTGTCTCAAACATTACCATTAATAACACACTACACTCTCATGGATTAAAATCCTGCAGGGCACACAAGGTCCCTCTGGCTCGTGAAGCACATGTCCAGATCCATTTGAAGTTCACCATCTGGATGATCCATAGAAGGCATGGGAGAAGGTCATGTGGTCAGATGAGACCAAAATAGGACTTTTTGGTATCAACTCCACTGCCGTGTTTGGAGGAAGAATGAGGAGTACAACCCCAAGAAAACCTTCACAACCGTGAAGCGTGGTGGGGAAGCATCATACTTTGGGGTGCTTTTGTGTAAAGGGGACAGGACAACTGTACCGTATTGAAGGGAGGATGGATGGAGTCATGTATCGCAAGATTTTGGCCAACAACCTCGTTCCTTCAGTAAGAGCATTGAAGATGGGTCGTGGCTAGGTTTTCCAGCATGACGATGACCCAAAACACAGAGCCAGGGCAACTAAGGAGCAGTCTCCAGACCTGAATCCAACAGAAAATCTTTAGATTGAGTGGAAACTCAATATTTCCCAGCGACAGCCCCGAAATCTGAAAGATCTGGAGAAGATCTGTATGGAGTAGTGGCCAAAATCCCTGCTGCAGTGTGTGCAAACTTGGTCAAGAACTACAGGAAACATCTGACCTCTGTAACTGCAAAGGTTTATGTACCAAATATTTAGCTCTGTTTATCTATTGTATCAAATGCTTATTTCATTCAATAAAATGCAAATTAATTATGTAAAAATCATACAATGATTTTCAGCTTTTTTTTTAGATTCTGTTTCTCACAGGTGAAGTGTACCTACGATTAAAATTACAGACCTTTGGCGCATGCGCGGATCTTAGCCAAGGCGGACATGGATGGCTGAGCTCCGCATCCCATTTAGCCGTTACAACCCTAAAAAACACCGAGATCACGGCGAAAACCACCGGCGCGGCAAGTACCCATCACCGAGAACTGCAGAGGTGAATATGCCGAAAAAAGGAAGTGCGGGACAGACAGCGAACCGCACAATAGAAGAGCTTCTCCTGGACAGAAGTGTGGGCAAGATGGCCGCCGCAGCGGCTTCCCCTTCTGCCCCACTCGCAGCAACAAGTGGCGGAGTGGAGACGGAGGCTCCTGGAGCTACAGGTGAGGTGGTGACCCACACGGCAACACTAGTAAAGACGCTGCAAGAAACATTCCGTACTGAACTGAAATCAGCCATGCGCAGCGTTACAGCGCAGCTACAGGAGATCATACAACGCACCTCCAGCCTAGAGGAAAAAATGGAGGCGATATCTGAGGCTCTGGAGGAGGACCAAGAAACTATTAAGGCCCACGCTGAACGCATAGGTGACCTTGAAATTAAATGTGAGGACTACGAGAACAGATCTCGCAGATGTAACATACGTATTAGAGGCCTTCCAGAGTCTGTAATAACCCTTAAAGACACAGCGGCGGCGCTGTTCAGAGCTCTTCTACCAGAAACTGACCCCGCGATACTTCACATCACAAGGATTCACAGAGCCTTAGGCAGACCTCGTTCAACGGACTTCCCTAGAGATGTTGTGCTAAAAATGCATTATGAAGAATCAAGGGATTTAATACTAGCAGCAACCAGGGAATTATCCTCACTACCTGGACTACCAGACTCTGTGCGTTTGTTCGCAGACCTGTCTCCCGCTACACTAGCCAGGAGAAGATTACTAAAGCCAATCACTACAGCTCTCCAAGCGAAACATACCAAATACCGATGGGGTTTTCCGTTTGCCCTGCTATTTACCTACAACAATGAATCGTTTGTATGCCGATCTCTGGAGGAAGGTAGAAAGGCCCTTGAGCGAGCTGGAATTCCTATCGCAGACATCGTGCCTCCTCAACCGCAACGGAAACCACGCCCACAGAAAGAGTGGGTACAGACCCCCAGAACCAGGAGCCAGAATGCTCGGGATACCTGAACGTGATCCAGACTCGCACCTGAAGGTTTCCTTTGTATGGGACTGCTGAGACATGACCTCAGTGCTTTAAATTCCTAATGCGATCCTACAGCAATTTATCATTAGAATTGACTTGTCATGGCGGGTGGTTGAGTTTAGTTTTAATTCCAAGCATTATTTGACTTACCCTTTAAAAATGATCTTAGATATCTTCTTTTCAGTATACTGTTTTATAAGGGTAACACTTAGTAAGGGTTAGGTTGTTGGGACCCAATGCATGTTGCCTGACTTGGCCGATATCTGGGAACTCTTCTAATATGGGGCCCCAGAGTATCGTCCTAAAAGGGTATTTTACCCAATTGCTTAGATGTTTTACGTTTTGTGTACTTGTCCCCCCCTGTGTTGTCTTTACCCTTTTGTATCTTTACAGACAAGAAGGCACTCTACTACCCAACTTATGTGGAAACCGGCTGCCCGACAAGGCGATGAGAACACTCAGTCAAATGACGTCGATTAGCAGTAACAAAATTCGCACCAATGTGTAAAATCATATCTCATAACGTACACGGTTTCAACTCACCTATAAAGCGCAAAAAAGCTTTCATGGATTACCGCAAACACAAACCAGACATCATATGCCTGCAAGAAACTCACTTTTCCAAGACTTCTAGCCCTAAATATTTCAGCCCTGACTGCTCTCGCTTTTACTTGGCTACATGGGAAAGTAAAACCAGGGGTGTAGCCATACTCCTTCGGAATAGCCTAGCATTTCAGACAGTCAATACCATTGCAGACCCGGATGGTAGATTTATAATACTATATGGTAATCTACAAGGGCAAAACATCTGCATAGTGAATAGCTATATGCCATCCGCAACCCAAACTCTTGTATTTAAATCAATAATATCCCAGATCACGGCAATCCCCTATCAGCACTTAATATGGTGCGGAGATTTTAATTTCACTCTAGACCCTACCCTAGACTGCACAGCAATAAAACGATCGGACATTACCAGAAAAGACAGACGAAAGATTCATAGACTAATGAGTGAGTACAGACTAGTAGACGTTTGGAGAGAAGTAAATGAGGATACGAGGGGATACACTTTCTTCTCTAATGTGCACAAAACATACTCAAGAATAGATATGCAATTGATTTCAACCAACACTTTGCCAGGTGTGCTGTTCTCCCGCCATGTTCCATCCTCCTGGTCGGACCATGACGTGGTTCTCACAATGTTTAAATTCAATACAAACTCATCAAAACTATTTAGATGGCGTTTGAATGAAACGCTATTGACGGACCCGGAGATTACCGCTAAAATCACCAGTGATCTTAAACTCTATTTCCAAACTAACGTAAATGAGGAAACATCTCCAGGGAACATATGGCAAGCGCATAAAAAATATATCACTGGCACCCTGATTAAACTAGCTTCCAATAAAAAAAAGAACAGATCAGAACTACAATCTAAGCTTGAAAACAAACTATTAAAACTAGAACAAGCTAATCAGCAGCTTCCCTCACGGTACCTGATCAAGCAGATTCAAACCGTCAAGCTTCGACTAGATGCTGTCCTTTCTCACAAAACAGAACGCGCTCTAGCTTGGACAAAAGCTTCCTTATATAGGCAGGCGAACAAACCAAGTAAGCTATTAGCGCGTCAGTTGCGTCAAAAAGAATCTTTAAATACTATCTATTCATTCAAAGGCAGTAATGGCCGTATTTCTGCTCACCCTGAAGCTATTTACAAGGAGTTTCATAGCTTCTATCAAAAACTGTACTCACCCCCTAACTCCCCACCACCGCATCTTCTGCATTCCTTCCTACAACACCTCCCGCTTCCTAAAATTACTGAACCCTCCTCCCAATTACTACAATCCGCAATAACAGATGAAGAAGTAGGATTGATAATTAAAAAATTAAAAACTGATAAAGCCCCTGGGCCCGATGGCCTCACTGCGCCATATTATAAAAAATTCAAAGAAATTCTCATACCACACATTACAAAATTTAGTAATGCTCTATTAAATGGATCTCAAATGCCCCCGGAATTTTATATAGCGCATATTGCAGTGATCCCAAAACCAAAAAAAGACCACCAGTTAACCAAAAATTATAGACCTATCTCGTTACTCAATATTGACTTTAAAATATTCACATCCATTATTACTGACAGAGTCAACAGGTTACTCCCTTCTCTTATACACAGAGATCAAGTGGGTTTTATTCCAAGAAGACAAGGGCCAGACAACATAAGAAGAAACTTAAATATAATACACTCAGCAACCAATTCCAAACAGTCCACTATGCTTTTAGCTTTAGATATAGAAAAAGCATTCGATTCAGTTTCGTGGCCATATCTCTTTAAGATACTATCAGTATTTGGCCTACCACATAAGTTAATTACTTGCTTAACTTTATTATATGACAAACCAACCGCCTATCTTAAGCTTCCATCATTGCATCCTACCCCGATAAATATAATGAGAGGAACCAGACAGGGATGCCCCCTCTCACCAGCTCTCTTCGCACTAGCGATGGAACCTTTGGCGGAAGCCATAAGAAGCAACCCTGACATATTAGGCCCAACTAACTTAGGAGATCAATACAAAGTCAGTTTATTTGCTGACGATCTGCTCCTGACACTCACTAACCCCCATACCACCCTTCCAAATTTATTCTCACTACTACATGACTTTGAGTTAGTATCAGGGCTTAAAATAAACATAGAAAAATCAGAGGCCCTTTTCTTGAATACACCAGATAAGGAACAGTCGCACTTGGTGTCACAGTTTGGATTTGAAAAAAAAGAACACTACCTAACCTATCTGGGAATTAACCTTTCGTCTAATAGATCGACCCTATATAAATGGAATTATGCTCCTCTGATAAAGAACTTCCAAAGGGACCTGTCCAAATGGTCGTCACTAACACTGTCTTGGCTAGGCAGAATAAATGCTATAAAAATGGTCACCCTTCCAAGGTTTTTATATCTATTCCGCTCCCTCCCCATACCAGTTCCCTCTGGGGCTTTACGTGACATACACTCCATGGTTTCCAAATTTATCTGGCAAGGGAGAAAGCCAAGGATCAAACAACAAGTCATGTTCATACATAGAAAAAAAGGAGGATTCTCTTTGCCTAACTTCGTTAATTATTTTAAATCCGCCCAAATTGCCCAGCTGACCAGGGTTTGCTCAACAACAGACAAGCCTAGATGGGTCCACCTGGAATCATCTCTACTTAAACCTTACTCTCTCTCAGGTCTCTTGTGGACTGAGGCTAAACTTCCACGGCAAATCTCTATTTTAACACCCTTTGCTGCACAGTCCTTACTCCTTTGGAGGAAAGAGAGGTTCAAGACTAAACTGCAGACTAAAGGCTCACAGTTAAACTCGCTATTCAATAATCCAATGTTTCCCCCGGGCCTTGACCCCCGGTCTTTTTCCTGGTGGATCTTGAAAGGACTAATTACAATAAAACATCTTTGTTCACCACTAAATGTTGCTTTATCTAGACAAGAGTTTATCCGAAAATACGAACCCCCAATTAGAGAAGCGTTTCGTATGCACCAGATATTTGATTTCGTTGGGAAAAATGTATCAAACAGAAGCTCCTTCAGACTAACGGGGTTCGAGCAAAAATGCATAAGCGACCCCCTGGGGAGGGGGGTAATATCCTTACTGTACTCCTCCTTTGCCGAAACGCAAGAGGAGGTTAAACTAAGATTTATGCGTCAATGGGAGGAAGATCTGGGGTTCAAAATCTCTCTAGAGGAGTGGCAGCGTTGCTGTGATGCTCTATCAAAGGGCACTCATCAGGTATCCATGGTCGAATCTTCCCTCAGAGTCCTCCACAGAACATACCAAGTACCCACAAAATTACATGCCATTTATCCTCAGATAACAGATAAATGTTTTAGGGGTTGTGATACGCCTGGAGACATGAAACACATATGGTGGACATGCCCGGTGGTGGCTGGCCTATGGCGGGAGGTAAAGCACTTGATTGATGGAATATTTGGAAGAGAGACTCCCCTAGACCCACTGACATTCCTATTCGGATTTAAGCCACCGGGAATGTCCAAAAACATATTTAGACTGATGATTCTGTTGGGAATGGCGACTAAAATACACATAGCATCAAAGTGGAAATCTCCGTCACTCTCGATATCCCAAGTCAAGGATAGAATGAACACTATTATGATATACGAACGTATTCAGGCAACAAGAACTGACAGCTGGAACTCATTTTTCAAAGTCTGGACCCCGTGGCTGGACTTGAACCCCGAAGACCAAATGATGCATGCCCTTACACTTTCTCCCTGAGTTCTCAAATGGCAACACCCAGTAGGCCTAATGGGCGGTATATATAAATGTACTTATTTATTTTTTTTTTTATTTTTTTTTTTATCTTTCTTTCACTCAGTGAGTTGATGATTCAAAATCAACCTATGTCGGTGCCAGTCTGATGTACAATATTGAGAGTAAAAAAATGTATAGTAGATTTACATTGCTCATATCCTAATATACTTCCCCTCTTGTATCTGTCTTGTCTTCGTCCTGTCTTAAACAAATGTATATAAAAGTTCTTTTGTATGTTATACCATGTTCCTATTGATATAAAAGCAAATTTATTTCCTTTTATTTTTTCAAAACTCCTATGTTGGGAGTTCTTGTTGTTATCCTTTGAATAAAAATTATTAAAACAAAAAAAAAAAATTACAGACCTTTGTAGGTAGGAAAACTTGAAAAATTGGCAGTGTATCAAATACTCATTTTCCCCACTGTAAGTGCAAACTTCAGCTGTCAGTCAGGCTGGATGGGCTGAAACTGAATACACTTGGAATAATGAGCTCTCTTACTGTTTAGCTGGACATAAAATGGTCAATTTAATATCAGAATTATTCAGTTATTCGAAAATGGATTTTCAAAAGTAAGTACACCAATTTCATCAGGTCAATGGAATTCATTTAATAAGATATACAGTTCGAACTGTGAAAGACGATGACAAATCCACCTTACCCCTACTGGGCAATTTTTGTGTGATAGTTTTTTCCTCCTCTTCTCCTAAAAGTCAGACATCTTTCATTTTTCTGTATGAAAGTTTATTCTTTTGTGGGACGAGTTGTAGTTATGAAAGGAGACATTCATTTTACCATACAATGTACTGGGAAATGGGAAAAATAAATTACCATAATGGAATTGCGAAAAAACGCAATTCTGCAATGGTTTTATGGGTTTTGTTTTTATGGTAGTCATTGTATGGTAAAAATGATTTATCAGCATGATTTTCCACATCAGTACAATTACAGCGAAGGTGGGCAGTTTTTTTTAGTATACTGTTGCAGCTGGTGACTGTGCACTCTTCCTATCAGCCTAATGCTGTTTTTAATTTGATCCTACTATCCCTTTTAACATTTAGGATTTTAGCCTAGGAGAGGGCATGTTTGATAAATATTAGGTTTAGGGTCATATCATGCTCTCATGAGTGGGCTAATTTGTATGCTAAGTAGCTTCATTTTAGAAGTATATTATATATAGTAGTAATGCAGTTCTAATTTCACATTCAATGTTTGCATACATATTACTGCTTACAGTGTGCTGCTGTATTCTTTTGTTTGTATAAAAGGAATTATTGTCAAGAAATAAATAGCAAACCTCACCTATACCCTAAACACAACCATAATACTGAAATATACATACAGTCTGCAATAGTTATACCTCTTTTTTTTAGAGAGACTAGTTTGCAGGGCTCTTCGAGCTAATAATGATATTATGGAAGTAATTGAAAAATAAAAGACATAAAAGTGTATAATTTTGTAAATAAATAAATAGAAATACTGTCATGAAACAAAGCATCTAAGAATTATCAAATAGTGTTTGGAAAAGAAATCTTAAAAATACTTGTATCATGATGAAGCGTCCGATGATCTTACCAGGTTCTCAGGACTGTGAAGCTCGTGAGTAGTAGAAGCGCAGCGAGTGATCAGAGACTTAAACATAGAGCTCACAATAATGCCTTCCACGCTTTGTGCTGTAGATTTATTGTCCATTGTTGCAAAATTATTTCCAAATCCAGCCCTATCTGTAAATACACAGTAGCACGGTATTGTAATTGTTAATCAAAGTATTTTACGAAAGCTAAAGTACTGAATCATATCAGTACAGTCAGTAATGTTACGCAGGCCTACATTTTCAATTTTGGGATGGAATATATTATTTACGGTTAATTCAATGAAAATGTGGAATGGAATTCTGTGTAGATTTTAGAAAATTGATCTTGATTTACTCTTACTGTCGGTCACTGGCTCCATGCAGAATCCCAGAAGTGCGTGCAGGAAGTCGACAACGTTATTAAGAGAATCCTTATTAACGTAATCCTTCATTGTTTGCCGGAATTGCACTTTATCCAGTTTATAAAGCTTAGTAAGACAGCTTTGTGCCTGCAAAAGACAAGCAAGGGATGAGTCGGTTATTTTACCACTAGAGGCAGTGAGGAATGTAAGGGTTCTGACAATAATCATGAACTACGGGTGTAAAAGGCAAACAATAGAGAAGCCGCAAGAATGTCCGATTCACACATAAATCCTTGTAACATCCAGGGAGTCGGAAATGAAGTCATGAATGTAAGAAATCCGGGAAGATAGCCATCGGTAAGTATTTCATTGCATTTACGCAGATTTAAGAAGAATAAACATTTTCTTGGGAGTTGCTTCTTTAATTATGCGTGAAAGTCCATAAAATGTCCAATAGTACATTAATGGGTTTATTTGAGTCAATGCATTTATATGTCTCCACTGTTGTACTTTTTTAATAATTTTTTTATTTTAATATTTTTACTATTTTATTTGAATTCATATCTCAATAATAATACTATTTTTTAACAAACTTCTTGAAATGCTTTTACGTTTGTGGTTTTCATCTATTTTTGTATACATCTACCTTTCTACCTTTATTCTTATTATCTTAGACAGGAAAGTTAGGAGTATACTACATATGGCAACATTGCATCTACTGATTGTTAATGGAGTCGCATTGCAAACATAGCAAAAGGAACAATTCAATGTAGATTTACAGCCAAATCGTAGCTCTTAAATAGTCATGCAACAGCACATAACAGAAAAGTTGTGCAAATGTTTTTGATTTTGCATTATGTCTGAAAACTGTTGTTAAATGATGCCTAAGGCTGCGGCTACATGGCAACTTTAACACATTGCACAGCCAAAAATCAGTGTTTGCCATTGCTTCATTTTAGCATGATGCAAGTAAATAAGACCCAGAAGGTAACACAACAAGTAAGACACAATTCACAGAAATTTTCTAATTTGTAAAATCTACTCCTCCTTGGTCAGACCTCATCTGGAATACTGTGTCCAGTTCTGGTCACCACATTTTGAAAAAGACATTGAAAAACTGGAGCGAGTTCAGAGAAGAGTGTTGGCAGAAATGCAACAGATACAGACTTATTTGTGTGCAGGAGGAGTTTACACTTTTCTGACAGTAGATGGTGATGTTGTTACTGTTATATGCTTAGTTGAATGTAATGCATATACTTGTTGTACTTTGGTTTCACTTTCTCTCTGGTAAAAGGTCTTTCAGACTTCCTGTTATGCTGTATTAAGAAGCTGATGTATGTATTTCATGTTCTGTGCAGATAAAAGTTGAATTACCCCATATAATCTACTCTCACAAGTTTGTTCTGCGACCAAACTATGCAACAAAGAGCGACCAGGATGGTGAAGGAACTGCAAAGTATGTGCTACAAAGAATGGTTAAAAGATCTGGGAATGTTTAGATTGCAAAAAAAAAGGCTAAGAGGAGACTTAATAGCTGTCTACAAATATCTGAAGGGCTGTCACAGTGTAGTGGGATCATTCTTATTCTCATTTGCACATGGAAACACAAGAAGCGATGGAATGAAACTGAAAGGGAGAAGATACAGATTAGATATTAGAGAAAACCTTTTGACAGTTAGGGTGATCAATGAGTGGAACAGGCTGCCACGAGAGGTGGTGAGCTCTCCTTTAATGGAAGTCTTCAAACAGAGGCTGGAAAGACACCTGTCTAAGATGGTTTAGTGAATCCTGCATTGAGAAGGGGGTTGGACATGATGTCCCTGGAGATCTCTTTCAACTCTAACATTCTAGGATTCTATGATCTTGTGGGTCACTATGTGATGCCATTTACTTGCTCCATGCTGTTATGTAATAGAATCGTACAGCGATCTTTGACCACGTGACCACTGTCATGGTCAAATTTGCAAGGTAAACCTTAGCCTGTGACACAAAATCTCCAGGGGGAGTCTACTTTTTAATCCAGCATGACTAAATGGCTTTTTTTTTAGCACCCAACATTGGAAAATGACCAAGCTTTTCTTTGTGCTTTTTTCTATATAATGAAATTCATAGGAACCATTCATTGGGTATAAAGTGAATGTGAGACATTTTTTGTATGATATCGTTAAAGAAGATTAGTGAGCTTGAGATACATTTCTGCAGTCACTCTATGTAACTGTAGATTGGCGAAACCTGACAGTGTGCATTGTACACACTGTCAAGATTCACATCAGTTGCCAGATCCTGTGCTGCCTACGTTCTCTTCTCAGTTTCTCAATTTTCTCATCAGATTAGATTAAGCTGCCTTCACTGAATATTTCACAGAAATTGTAATACATTCCGCAACAAACCTGATTTCTTAGACGATCTCCAGACAACCCTCGATGTCCCTCACCACAGCCATATGCACACCCTAATGACTTCACCAGTTTGATGAGCATGGTCAGCGCCAGTTTGTGGGTGGTTACTGGGACATTCTCATCCTTAAGAGATAAAATGTTAGTAATGACTATAATATAGAACAACATGGACCGCATAAAATGCTATTGGTAACTGTGATAAATACAATTATTATTTTTTCCAGTTTTCATGATGCATTTTATAAACTAATGATGAAAATTGTACTAATATGATGAAAATACTTCAAATTCTTAAAATCTCAGCACTAATTCCATGCAATAATATCATAGCATGTTTTATATTTAATATTTAGCTTCTGACAATATCAATTTAATATTTACCTTTTCAGCATTTTTTCCATTCTTGTACTGATCATCCCCGCTCCCATCATCTCCTCCTCCACCACCTCCTGTCCCACCACTTGAGGCACCTCCAAAGCCACAACTTGATCCGCGGGAATTTCCTTTCATTTGGAAGTTCCCTTCACTTTGTCTCTTTTCCCCACTAACTGAAGCTGGTCCTGACACAATAGTCGGTTCGTTCTCTTTGTTCTCACTCTTTTTTCTCTTTTTCTCAACGCATGGTACAACTCCCAGCTGGAGGAGACAGTCTACAATATTCAGGGCCACATCACAGATCCGGGAACTGATATCATGGTTCAGAACAAGGTATACCGCTTTAAGAACAACCTAAGTAGACAGAACAAAACATTGCATAAAATCACATAAAATTTACACATGAATTGCCCTATGTTTCCTCTATATATAGAGGAATGCACAATTCCATTTGTTTTGCAGGTGAAAATGGACCTTTTTACCTCTTGGGCTCCTGGGCGGCTGAAGATGTTGCACTAATGATATGCAGCCATTATGTACACTGTGTATATATATATATATATATATATATATATATATATATATATATATATATATATAGTGGCAGCATTTCATTGGTGCAACATCTGCAGCCGTTCAGGAGCCCAAGAGGTAAGGAGGCCCATTTCCACCTCCAAAACATGTGGAATTGTGCACTATGATGAGCTATTTGACTGCCCATATATTGTTCTTCCTTAGGGCCCATTTACTGTCTGCGTACACCAGTTTATATACAGCTCTGGCAAAAATTAAAAGACCACCACATCAAAACCCTGTCCTGGGCAGCCCAATCTCCAGACCTGAACCCCACTGAAAACCTCTGGAATGTAACGAAGAGGATGATGGATAGTCAAAAGCCATCAAACAAAGAAGAACTGCTTACATTTTTTCGCCAGAAGCAGTGTGAAAGACTGGTGGAAAGCATGCCAAGACGCATGAAAGCTGTGATTAAAAATCATGGTTATTCCACAAAATATTGATTTCTGAACTCTTCCTTAGTTAAAACATTAGTATTGTTGTTTCTAAATGATTAGGAACTTTAAACATACAAAAAGACACGTATGCAAGAACAATGATAGAAAACTTTATTAGTACATATAAAAAGTCAATAAAATATTGTAGCCAATAGTGCTTAGTGAGCCAAAAATAGCAACAAAAGGCGTCACCAACAGGAGGGCAAGATATTAACAAAAATAAATAAATAAACACATAGCAAGACCACAATGGGATGAATAGGAAAAAAGGGATCGTACACAAAGGGTTAGTATAAAATAGTTACCAGAGATAAATATAAATAAGTATAAATATATACCCCAGTGTTAGGAACCAAAAAATCCTAAATATGTAAACAGTGATGGAAATGGATTCTGGACCATGGGTAAGAATAAAGGTGCATAGTGTAAAGACTTAGGGGAAAAAACAAAAAAACAAAAAAAAAAAAAACAACAAGCCAAGTCCTAGCTACCCAGGTACATGAAACCCAAATGTACAACTAATTCAATCAAAGTGGTCA
Organism: Ranitomeya variabilis; assembly: GCF_051348905.1. NCBI lineage: Eukaryota > Metazoa > Chordata > Amphibia > Anura > Dendrobatidae > Ranitomeya > Ranitomeya variabilis. The sequence goes on along the minus strand of NC_135238.1, from coordinate 164,186,027 downwards.
GCATAAATAAGTATGAATGAATCTTACCAGCACATGTGTGGAGACGCCGCAACCCCTATGCGCATTTCGGCAGAGTGCCTTCCTCAGGGATAATGGCATCACAGCTGAAATAAGACCCTTTTATATGAGTCATGACCAATGGAAGGAGATGTATCTGTGCACATGACAGGAAACCAGACCGCAAAGGATGCTGGTACTTGTAGTAAAACTTAGATCCTGTGCTCATGACCAATGGAAGGAGATGTATCTGTGCACATGACCGGAAACCAGACCGCAAGGGATGCTGGTACTTGTACTAAAACTTAAATCCTGTGCTCAAGAACCGGCGCACGTGACCTGATACGGCCCCGTCCAGCAGAGTCAGCGAGTGCGTCATGGGTGAGGGCGGGGAACCGGGGAGAGGCTGCCAGGGACGCGCCGAGGACAGCGCGGACATGGAGCGACCCCCCGGACCCCGCCCCCAGCCATGGAGAGACGCTGTCGCCGGCAATGTCAGCAGGGGTGCCAGTGCACGCGCGCACAGAGAAAACTAGATCGAGTGAAGATATATAGTTAACCCCATGTTCTCATAACAGACGGAATATAGAGCACTATAGCATAGTTGCATACTGTGCATTATAAAAATGATTAAAACAAGTCTAGTGACTATATAACATCAAATTAAGAAAACATGGAACCTACAAGAGGCAAATATATATCTATATATATATATCTAACACACCTGCATGAAAGTGAAAGTGAAGTGAAAAAAAAATAAAAAATAAAAATTAAAATTTATGTATAAAATATAAATATATAGTGTATAGTGAAAAGACAACCAGTACGCCGACTGGTGAAGTGCCAACGAACCAAAAATTACACTAGGGGTAAAAGTGCTGAAGTGAGTAACCAAAAAAATTGAAATAAATATTGTATATTATGTAAACACATCATATTGGTGCTCATAAAACCCATATCGCAAATCATTGCATATATCATACCCAAAATAAGTGGTGATGATCAAAATATAAAAAGAGAAGAAAAACAAGTGAAAAATAAACAAAAAGTAAAAAACGTATATAAATACCTTATTAGATATAATAACATAGTACTATCAGTGCATATATGTGCACATACATAATGGTGTCCATATATATATATATATACATAAATAGATATAAATATGATAAATATTATTGCATGGAACTCATTATATAAGTAATAACAAAATAATAAATAAAAAAATGAAAATAATAAATAAAAAAGTCCTTTGGAGATAAACAGACAAAGGGGATGATAAGTAAACGTCTTCAGATGGTCCGTGCTTCCCTGAAGACCACAGGATAAAGTCCCATATATAAACAGTTGGTTCGGTAGTGATTCTTCATCCAATACTCCTACTTCAATGTATTAGAGAAGAATATAAACTGACAAGGCCATGGTCATACTACAAGGGTATATAAGATAGCACAAATTAGTATATTGATAAAAACAAATTAAAAACAATATAAATAAAACCAAAGCAAAAAGATGCCATTAAAAATATAGTATATATATATACATAACCACTAACTGCACGAGGTCAGAAAACTAGCTAAAAGGGGCAAAACTCAGAGATTCGTTAAGACCATTAGGATGGAGGGTACGTAAGGTCCATATCCATTTTGCTTCTTTTTGGGCTAGACGACGACTGAGGTTACCCCCACGAAGATTGGGTATAATGTGGTCAATGCCTTTGACTCGGAGACCAGATGGGTCACAGGCATGATGTTGCTTAAAATGTCTTGGAATTGTCTTTAGTTGTTCCAAGTCATCTATTTTTGCTGCTGCAATAATATCACGCACGTGTTCCCTGACTCTAATCTTCAAAGTGCGAGTAGTCAGGCCTATATAGATTAGAGAACAGGGACAGGTGGCGTGATAAATAACAGTTTGTGTAGAACAATTAATTGAATGCGTGATCACAAAAGTACGTCCATCAGAAGAAAGGAACTCCTTAGTTTTTTCAATATTGGGACAGGCAATGCATTTTCCACAAGGACTGCATCCCCATGTCTTAGTCACACTTTTGCCCTTATAGCCGAAGATTTGAGGTTGATTGGTTGGTGAATAATAGCTTTTAACCAAATGGTCACGCAGGTTGTCACATCTACGAGCGGTGACAACCGGTCTATCAGGTAGGTATTGTCTTAGAGTTTTATCTGCCAATAATATCGGCCAGTGTCTCTGCATGACCTCATACATCATTTGCCACTGTGAGTGGTAACGTGTCACCATTCTTGGGGAGTCCAATCGTGGTTTTGTTTTTTTAGAGAACATAAGATCATGGCGATTGGCATTTTTTGCACGGTTGTAAGCATATTTGATAGAGCGTTTGCTATAACCCCGTTCACAAAACCTATCCCTCATTTCCTTTGCACATTCTTCAAAATCAGAGTTAGTAGAACAAAGGCATCTAAGCCTCAAAAATTGGCCGACCGGGACTGACCTCACTACATGTGGTGGGTGGGATGATGCAGCGTGTAAAATAGAATTAACTGCAGTTTCTTTTCTGAATAGATCAGTCTGCAATAAACCCGTATTATCCTTCTTTACCATTACGTCCAAAAATTCAGATCAGGGTTCGTCGATGGACCGGGTTATTCTTTGGGCCCGGTACATCGACGACATCTTCCTGATCTGGCGAGGTACCCCTGTTGAGTTGGAGGAGTTCTTTTCTAACCTTAATAATAATTCTTGCAACATAAAACTTACGTATAAATACCATACTTGCCAAATCGAATTTTTTGACGTAATGGTAGTGAGGTCAGTCCCGGTCGGCCAATTTTTGAGGCTTAGATGCCTTTGTTCTACTAACTCTGATTTTGAAGAACGTGCAAAGGAAATGAGGGATAGGTTTTGTGAACGGGGTTATAGCAAACGCTCTATCAAATATGCTTACAACCGTGCAAAAAATGCCAATCGCCATGATCTTATGTTCTCTAAAAAAACAAAACCACGATTGGACTCCCCAAGAATGGTGACACGTTACCACTCACAGTGGCAAATGATGTATGAGGTCATGCAGAGACACTGGCCGATATTATTGGCAGATAAAACTCTAAGACAATACCTACCTGATAGACCGGTTGTCACCGCTCGTAGATGTGACAACCTGCGTGACCATTTGGTTAAAAGCTATTATTCACCAACCAATCAACCTCAAATCTTCGGCTATAAGGGCAAAAGTGTGACTAAGACATGGGGATGCAGTCCTTGTGGAAAATGCATTGCCTGTCCCAATATTGAAAAAACTAAGGAGTTCCTTTCTTCTGATGGACGTACTTTTGTGATCACGCATTCAATTAATTGTTCTACACAAACTGTTATTTATCACGCCACCTGTCCCTGTTCTCTAATCTATATAGGCCTGACTACTCGCACTTTGAAGATTAGAGTCAGGGAACACGTGCGTGATATTATTGCAGCAGCAAAAATAGATGACTTGGAACAACTAAAGACAATTCCAAGACATTTTAAGCAACATCATGCCTGTGACCCATCTGGTCTCCGAGTCAAAGGCATTGACCACATTATACCCAATCTTCGTGGGGGTAACCTTAGTCGTCGTCTAGCCCTAAAAGAAGCAAAATGGATATGGACCTTACGTACCCTCCATCCTAATGGTCTTAACGAATCTCTGAGTTTTGCCCCTTTTAGCTAGTTTTCTGACCTCGTGCAGTTAGTGGTTATGTATATATATATACTATATTTTTAATGGCATCTTTTTGCTTTGGTTTTATTTATATTGTTTTTAATTTGTTTTTATCAATATACTAATTTGTGCTATCTTATATACCCTTGTAGTATGACCATGGCCTTGTCAGTTTATATTCTTCTCTAATACATTGAAGTAGGAGTATTGGATGAAGAATCACTACCGAACCAACTGTTTATATATGGGACTTTATCCTGTGGTCTTCAGGGAAGCACGGACCATCTGAAGACGTTTACTTATCATCCCCTTTGTCTGTTTATCTCCAAAGGACTTTTTTATTTATTATTTTCATTTTTTTATTTATTATTTTGTTATTACTTATATAATGAGTTCCATGCAATAATATTTATCATATTTATATCTATTTATGTATATATATATATATACAGGTCCTTCTCAAAAAATTAGCATATAGTGTTAAATTTCATTATTTACCATAATGTAATGATTACAATTAAACTTTCATATATTATAGATTCATTATCCACCAACTGAAATTTGTCAGGTCTTTTATTGTTTTAATACTGATGATTTTGGCATACAACTCCTGGTAACCCAAAAAACCTGTCTCAATAAATTAGCATATCAAGAAAAGGTTCTCTAAACGACCTATTACCCTAATCTTCTGAATCAACTAATTAACTCTAAACACATGCAAAAGATACCTGAGGCTTTTAAAAACTCCCTGCCTGGTTCATTACTCAAAACCCGCATCATGGGTAAGACTAGCGACCTGACAGATGTCAAGAAGGCCATCATTGACACCCTCAAGCAAGAGGGTAAGACCCAGAAAGAAATTTCTCAACAAATAGGCTGTTCCCAGAGTGCTGTATCAAGGCACCTCAATGGTAAGTCTGTTGGAAGGAAACAATGTGGCAGAAAACGCTGTACAACGAGAAGAGGTGACCGGACCCTGAGGAAGATTGTGGAGAAGGACCGATTCCAGACCTTGGGGAACCTGAGGAAGCAGTGGACTGAGTCTGGTGTGGAAACATCCAGAGCCACCGTGCACAGGCGTGTGCAGGAAATGGGCTACAGGTGCCGCATTCCCCAGGTAAAGCCACTTTTGAACCATAAACAGCGGCAGAAGCGCCTGACCTGGGCTACAGAGAAGCAGCACTGGACTGTTGCTAAGTGGTCCCAAGTACTTTTTTCTGATGAAAGCAAATTTTGCATGTCATTCGGAAATCAAGGTGCCAGAGTCTGGAGGAAGACTGGGGAGAAGGAAATGCCAAAATGCCTGAAGTCCAGTGTCAAGTACCCACAGTCAGTGGTGTGGGGTGCCATGTCAGCTGCTGGTGTTGGTCCACTGTGTTTCATCAAGGGCAGGGTCAATGCAGCTAGCTATCAGGAGATTTTGGAGCACTTCATGCTTCCTGGCACCTGCTCACAGTGCCAAAACCACTGGTAAATGGTTTACTGACCATGGTATTACTGTGCTCAATTGGCCTGCCAACTCTCCTGACCTGAACCCCATAGAGAATCTGTGGGATATTGTGAAGAGAAAGTTGAGAGACGCAAGACCCAACACTCTGGATGAGCTTAAGGCCGCTATTGAAGCATCCTGGGCCTCCATAACATCTCAGCAGTGTCACAGGCTGATTGCCTCCATGCCACGCCGCATTGAAGCAGTCATTTCTGCCAAAGGATTCCCGACCAAGTATTGAGTGCATAACTGAACATTATTATTTGATGGTTTTTTTGTTTGTTATTAAAAAACACTTTTATTTGATTGGACGGGTGAAATATGCTAATTTATTGAGACAGGTTTTTTGGGTTATCAGGAGTTGTATGCCAAAATCATCAGTATTAAAACAATAAAAGACCTGACAAATTTCAGTTGGTGGATAATGAATCTATAATATATGAAAGTTTAATTGTAATCATTACATTATGGTAAATAATGAAATTTAACACTATATGCTAATTTTTTGAGAAGGACCTGTATATATATGGACACCATTATGTATGTGCACATATATGCACTGATAGTACTATGTTATTATATCTAATAAGGTATTTATATACGTTTTTTACTTTTTGTTTATTTTTCACTTGTTTTTCTTCTCTTTTTATATTTTGATCATCACCACTTATTTTGGGTATGATATATGCAATGATTTGCGATATGGGTTTTATGAGCACCAATATGATGTGTTTACATAATATACAATATTTATTTCAATTTTTTTGGTTACTCACTTCAGCACTTTTACCCCTAGTGTAATTTTTGGTTCGTTGGCACTTCACCAGTCGGCGTACTGGTTGTCTTTTCACTATACACTATATATTTATATTTTATACATAAATTTTAATTTTTATTTTTTATTTTTTTTTCACTTCACTTTCACTTTCATGCAGGTGTGTTAGATATATATATAGATATATATTTGCCTCTTGTAGGTTCCATGTTTTCTTAATTTGATGTTATATAGTCACTAGACTTGTTTTAATCATTTTTATAATGCACAGTATGCAACTATGCTATAGTGCTCTATATTCCGTCTGTTATGAGAACATGGGGTTAACTATATATCTTCACTCGATCTAGTTTTCTCTGTGCGCGCGTGCACTGGCACCCCTGCTGACATTGCCGGCGACAGCGTCTCTCCATGGCTGGGGGCGGGGTCCGGGGGGTCGCTCCATGTCCGCGCTGTCCTCGGCGCGTCCCTGGCAGCCTCTCCCCGGTTCCCCGCCCTCACCCATGACGCACTCGCTGACTCTGCTGGACGGGGCCGTATCAGGTCACGTGCGCCGGTTCTTGAGCACAGGATTTAAGTTTTAGTACAAGTACCAGCATCCCTTGCGGTCTGGTTTCCGGTCATGTGCACAGATACATCTCCTTCCATTGGTCATGAGCACAGGATTTAAGTTTTACTACAAGAACCAGCATCCTTTGCGGTCTGGTTTCCGGTCATGTGCACAGATACATCTCCTTCCATTGGTCATGAGCACAGGATCTAAGTTTTACTACAAGTACCAGCATCCCTTGCGGTCTGGTTTCCGGTCATGTGCACAGATACATCTCCTTCCATTGGTCATGACTCATATAAAAGGGTCTTATTTCAGCTGTGATGCCATTCCCCCTGAGGAAGGCACTCTGCCGAAATGCGCATAGGGGTTGCGGCGTCTCCACACATGTGCTGGTAAGATTCATTCATACTTATTTATGCTGACCACTTTGATTGAATTAGTTGTACATTTGGGTTTCATGTACCTGGGTAGCTAGGACTTGGCTTGTTGTTTTTTTTTTGTTTTTGTTTTTTTTTTCCCCTAAGTCTTTACACTATGCACCTTTATTCTTACCCATGGTCCAGAATCCATTTCCATCACTGTTTACATATTTAGGATTTTTTGGTTCCTAACACTGGGGTATATATTTATACTTATTTATATTTATCTCTGGTAACTATTTTATACTAACCCTTTGTGTATGATCCCTTTTTTCCTATTCATCCCATTGTGGTCTTGCTATGTGTTTATTTATTTATTTTTGTTAATATCTTGCCCTCCTGTTGGTGACGCCTTTTGTTGCTATTTTTGGCTCACTAAGCACTATTGGCTACAATATTTTATTGACTTTTTATATGTACTAATAAAGTTTTCTATCATTGTTCTTGCATACGTGTCTTTTTGTATGTTTAAATATCTGCTTTCACGTTGAACCTGTTTCCCATTAGTACTAATTTAGATACCACTATAGCACCTTCTGATTAGTGTACTTGACTATAGTATTATAATCCGAGGTATCTTTTTGCTGGAAATATCAATATGATGTGATGATTGGGAACTTGTTTTCTTTAATTATTTGAGGTCTGAAAGCACTGGTTTTTTGTTTTTTAATTTTGACCATCTTTCTTTGTCAGAAAAAAATACAAAATCTATTGCTTGGAACTTCGGAGACATGTTGACAGTAGTTTATAGAATAAAAGAACAATTTACACTTTACTCAAAAATATACCTATAAAGAGAAAAATCAGACAAACTGAACATTTTGCAGTGGTCTCTTAATTTTTCCCAGAGCTGTATATATATCATACTTGCTTCGCTTGGAAAATGTTATATTTCTATGTAAGGAGTTAAAAGCACAAGAAGAGTCTGGGGGCGGTTACCTTCTTGGCTCTGTGCCCGGAACCATTGAGCTGTGCTGCGGGTTCCCTAGGGAGAGACTGAGAGACTGGGACAGAAAGGAAGCAGCCACAGGGCGGGAAAGGGACGCGCGCAGGAGACAGAGCAGCGTGCAGAGCAGGGTGCAGCTGCGCTTCAGAAGAGAGAGAGAGAGAGCTCCCGGTCTGAGGACAAATAGAGAGAGACTGCCCAGAAAGACTGTATCTCGTGAGTACATAAAGCGGACTCTGCTGTGACTGGAGAGGGGCACTTTGAGACCCGTTTTAGAGACTATGACACCCTGACTCCTGGTACAGAGACTTAACATTGCGGAGCCCCTGTCTTCCTGGTACAGAGACTTAACATTGCGGAGCCCCTGTTTTCCTGGTATAGAGACAACAGTGCGGAGCCCCGATTTCCAGGTTGTGCTGTAAAAGTTAAAGACTCAGAGCCTGTGCATACCACATTAACTCCCGAAACCCCAGGCAGCAGGCTCTCAGAGACTACTCTGCCCACGGACAACAGAGGGAAGAAAGGTGCCACTGTTTCTCGGCGCCTACGTTGGAGAAGACGACCTTCCAAGCAAGTCATCTTCAGACTGATAAGTGTTCTTTTCTCAAGGAATCCTGCTTAATTCGGTTATATTGTTTAACTCCCGTATTTTTGCATTGTTTTATTGTTAGTTATTTTGCATTGCTTCCTCCCTGCGAGGAGAACCATATCCCTGTTATTAAACCCCTCAACTGTTGGTCTGTCTGTTCCGTGGTGACATACTCAGTACCTGCATTCTATTACATTTGGCGTAGTCGGCAGGATGTCACACGGTAGCGCGGACAAGGCAGACCAAGCAGCTGGGGAAGTTCCCAGGTCTAGCATTTCCCTGGGAGCCATGTTGAATAATTTGCCAAGGTTCACTGGGAACAATGTAATGTTGTGGAGTTGGACAGAGTGTATCCGGGGAATGATGCGTATGTACCCCATGACACCAGCCCTGGAGGCAGAAATTGCATTGATGGCCCTGGAGGGGGAGGCGCGGGATTCTGTCATGCATAGGTTCCCCCGGGAGAGAGATACCCTGGACAAAGTGCTGCGCATACTTGAGGAAACGCATGGGGACCCCACTGACGTAGGGGAACTTCGCATGCGACTGTTTCACCGGGTACAACGGGAGGGGGAGACCGTGACCCAACTTATGAACGCCCTACAAGAGCTTCACACTGCTATCAGACGAAAGGACGGTGTAGGAGTAGGGTCAGTTGATGTGGTGCTCAGAGATCAGCTAGTGACAGGACTGCGTGACGCAATGATGAAACAGGCACTGCGAGAGCGCATGCAAGTAAAGCCAGACATGACTTTCTCTGAGGTTGGCAGTGAGGCGCGTGTGCGAGAACAAGAACAGGGAGTGACGGGGCTGGTAGGAAGGGTGCAGAGCGGGGAGGTAACCACCACCGCAGGCAATATTCCCCAGTGGGTGGAGGACCTGAGAATGGAGATTAGACAGGTCCGTGAAGAAATGGCGGCCACCAGAAGAACTCTGGCAGAGGGGCCTGGCCCTCTGGTGCGAGACAGAGAAGCTGCCCCCCGAAGGGAGGGTGAAACTACCAGGAGGAGAAGCCCTCTTACATGCTACACTTGTGGAGAGTCCGGCCACATTGCTCGATGGTGTCCCCGGCAGAGCCGACCATCCCCACATCCTCCTTTAAACTAGGTGGCTCTGGGCTTGAGGGGCGCCGCTCAGAGCGTGAAGAACAGAGGAGGAGGAGTAAAAGTCCCCACAGCCTTGTTTCCATGTGCCCTCTGGTCTGGGCAGAAATCAATGGAAGAGCAGTGCGATGCTTGATGGACACCGGCTCACAAGTGACCACCATGCCTGAGAGATATTTCCGCCATCACTTCACAGAGGCGCTACGGCCCGAATGGGGCCCTGTGATCAAACTTATGGCGGCCAATCACTTGCCCATCCCAGTCGCAGGGGTGGTATGGATGAACATAGAAGTCTGCGGAAAAGACCTCGGGAGGAGAGGAGTGGTACTGGTGGATGGAGAGGTAGCTAAAGACCATACCGTGACCCTGGGCATGAATGTGTTAAAAGACCTCGGAAGCCTCGTTTTCAACGAGTCCCCGGAACAGTTCCTACAACAATGGAGCGATCAAACCCCCCAGAGAAGTGTCTTCCTACAACTGATACGGACCGCCCAGGTCCTGGAAGCATACAGCGACGGAAAGGAACTCGGCAAAGTCGTCGTCCCCGCCTCCGTCAATCGAGTGTTGCCCCCTGGGCAGACAGTGCTTCCCCTGCCTGAACGAGCTGGCATCCCGCTGGAGGGGGTCGAAGTCCAAATTGAGCCCAGCAGAGCCGACCAGCTGCCGTCAGGAATATTGGTCGCACGGTCCCTGGCTAACGTGCGGGATGGAACTGTCCTTGTGCGCTGTATCAATTTGGGGGAGACAGATACAATGTTGCCCCCTAGAAGCGAAGTCGCTCAAGTCCTGGGCCTTCCAGACGAGTTGGTCCCCACTGAGGCGGTACAGCTGACAGCAAGGCCAGAAGACCCGTGGCTGGTGACCGTCAAGGCGGAGGCAGCTCCGGACCCCAGATTAATGCAAGAAGGGCGCCAGATACTGGAACGCATGAGGGTGGAGCTCTCGGAACTTACTCCGCAGCAGGTACCTCAGGTAGAAGCTGTATTGGGGAAATTTCAGGATGCGTTCGCCAAAGATGAAGATGACTTTGGACGTACCACGGCCATCACCCACGAGATACCCACCGGGGATGCGGCACCAATCCGGGAACGGTACCGCCAAATACCCCCACAGATGTACCAGGAGGTGAAGGGAATGCTGTCACACATGCTGAAGAAGGGAGTTATACATGAGAGTCAGAGCCCGTGGGCTGCCCCTATCGTCTTGGTGAGAAAGAAAGACGGGTCCCTGCGGTTCTGTGTGGACTATCGGCGGCTCAACGCTTGCACAGTGCGGGACTCGTACCCACTGCCCAGGATAGAGGAGTCCCTGACGGCACTAGGGAATGCCAGATATTTCTCCACGTTAGACTTGGCCAGCGGCTATTGGCAGGTGCCCATGTCTGAGCAAGACCGCGCCAAGACGGCTTTCATCCTTCCGATGGGACTGTATGAGTTTGACCGGATGCCCTTCGGCCTAGCAAACGCCCCAGGAACATTTCAGCGACTCATGGAGAGATGTCTGGGAGACCTGAACTTTGAAGCCACTTTGATCTACTTGGATGATATCATCGTCTTTGCCCCCACCTTTGAGGAGCATCTGCAGAGGCTAGAGCAAGTTCTGAGTCGGCTACAGAAGTATGGCTTGAAAGTGAAACCCCAGAAATGCCACCTCTTCCGTACCGAGATTAAATACTTGGGACATGTTGTCTCCGCTGAGGGGGTGAGGCCTTCCCAGGAGAAGATCGCTGCGGTACAAGAGTGGCCAACTCCAAAAACGGTGAAAGATGTGCGTGCGTTCCTGGGACTCACGGGATATTTCAGACGCTTTGTAAAAGACTTTACCCGCCTTGCTAATCCACTCCAGGAGTTGTTGAGGGGAGTGCCCTCTTGCGCCAAAAACAGGAACATACAGTGAGGGAAGCATCAGGAGGAGGCATTCTTGGCTTTGAAGAAGGCTTTGACGGAGGCCCCCGTGCTGGCCTACGCTGACTTCACACAACCGTTCATCTTGCACACTGATGGGAGCCTGCAGGGCCTCGGGGCTGTACTGTCGCAGATGCAGGACGGGAAAGAGCGCGTCATCGCATACGCCAGTCGGTCTCTGCATGACTCAGAAAGGAATCCAGAAAACTACAGTTCATTTAAGTTGGAGCTGTTGGCGCTGGTGTGGGCAATGACTGAGAAGTTCGCGGAATATCTGGCTGGCTTAGAAGTTCGTGTACGCACCGATAACAATCCGTTGGCCCATCTCGAGAATGCCAAGTTAGGCGCCCTAGAACAACGTTGGGTAGCCCGAATGGCCAAGTTCCGATACAGAATTTCGTATAAAAGAGGAGCTGAGAATGTACATGCGGATGCCCTCTCCCGAGTAAACTATCGCAAACCAGCACCCAGCCAGGATGAAGAACTGGAAGATGTAGAGGTTCCAGGTTTTGGAGAGACTGCCAGGACGGTGGCAGCGGCGCAGGAAATTGAACAGGAAGAGGCCTGTGCGAACTTGCTGGAGCAGCCTCGCGATGAGTGGGTCCGAGTACAGCAGGAGGATCCGGAGCTAGCTCAGTTGAGAAGGTGGGTCGTGTCTGAACAAATGCCCAATTGACATGAGAGGAGGTCCATGTCACCTGAAGTACTGAAGATGCTACGCCAGTGGGAGAGGCTCGAGTTGCGGGATGGTATCCTGTAACGGAAGGTATTCCTGCAAACAGAACTCAGTCTTGTATGGCAGACAGTGATTCCCTCGTCCATGATAGACCAGGTGGCTAAGGAAGCACATGAGAAAGGAGCACACTTTGGGCCAGAAAAGACTATCCAGTGGTTACAGCGCCTATTTTATTACCCCCACTTAAGGAACACTGTGGATAAAGTATGTCGGCAATGCAGAAGTTGTGAGCTGGTCAAACCACCAGAACAACGAGCTCCCACAGACGGTGAGGTCTTCTGGCCACATGGACCTACTGGCAATAGATTACTTGACAATTGGACCAGCACACCAAGGTTATGAGCATTGTTTAGTGATGATAGACCACTTTACTAAATTTGCCGTAGTGACGCCCACGCGGGACCAGACTGCCGAGTCTGCGGCTCACGCAATCTGCAAACACTTCATCCAGGTGTACGGGTGTCCCAAGCGCATTCATTCTGATCAAGGGGCCTGCTTCCTCGGAAGAGTGATGGAGGAGCTGCACCAGCTGTACAAAATCGATAAGTCCCGGACCACCCCTTATCATCCACAGGGGAATGGGGCTTGTGAAAGATTTAACCGCACTCTGATTCAAATGCTGAGGACCCTGGAGGAGGACCAGAAGGCGAAGTGGACTGAGTCCGTCCCTGAATTGGTGTGGGCGTATAACAATCGTAAACACAGCACCACCGGATTCACCCCCCTACTCTCTGTTCTTTGGCCGACCCGGGAAGGGACTGGCAGAGCTGGCGCTGGAACCCGAGGAGGACTACCCACGGACGGGGGTGTACTCCTGGGTTCAAGAACATCGTCGTCGGCTGCGGACAATTCAACGTCTAGTGCAGGACCGGCTGCAAGAATTGGAGCATCCCCAGGTAGCTCCTCAAAAGGGGACAGCCCTGCGTCCTGGAGACCGAGTCTTAGTGAGGGAAAAGCGCCCACACAACAAACTAGAGTACCGGTGGGAGAAAAGGCCGTATCGAGTGAAGCGGCGGCTCGGCAACGGGGGCCCCGTTTATGAGGTCCAGCCCGAAACGGAAGAAGGGACTCCCACCCGCACGCTGCACAGGAATATGTTGCACCCATGTTTGTCTCGAGATCCTGAATCAGTCCAATTGACTCCAGCACCCCCACCGGCGGCGCCAGTGATCAATGTAGATGTGGAAGATGAGGAAGACTCCGAATCTCTTCCAGTGAACCCAGGGACAGGGCTGGTGCCAGATTTTACCAACGTATCGGAGGAAGCCTCGACTCCTCCCACAGCAGCTGACACCACCACCCCTGCTGGTTTGAGACGCTCTGAACGTTCAACGGCTGGTGTACCCCCTGTTCGCTACAATCAGGACGAGTTCATCTGGCAGCAGATTGTGCAAGGACTGGAAGATTGCCAACAGGAACTCCTGAAGATCTCACCCGTGGAATGGCGAGCAGAAAGAGGGGGGGTATGTAAGGAGTTAAAAGCACAAGAAGAGTCTGGGGGCGGTTACCTTCTTGGCTCTGTGCCCGGAACCATTGAGCTGTGCTGCGGGTTCCCTAGGGAGAGACTGAGAGACTGGGACAGAAAGGAAGCAGCCACAGGGCGGGAAAGGGACGCGCGCAGGAGACAGAGCAGGGTGCAGCTGCGCTTCAGAAGAGAGAGAGAGCTCCCGGTCTGAGGACAAATAGAGAGAGACTGCCCAGAAAGACTGTATCTCGTGAGTACATAAAGCGGACTCTGCTGTGACTGGAGAGGGGCACTTTGAGACCCGTTTTAGAGACTATGACACCCTGTCTTCCTGGTACAGAGACTTAACATTGCGGAGCCCCTGTCTTCCTGGTACAGAGACTTAACATTGCGGAGCCCCTGTTTTCCTGGTATAGAGACAACAGTGCGGAGGCCCGATTTCCAGGTTGTGCTGTAAAAGTTAAAGACTCAGAGCCTGTGCATACTACATTAATTCCCGAAACCCCAGGCAGCAGGCTCTCAGAGACTACTCTGCCCACGGACAACAGAGGGACGACAAGTGCCACTGTTTCTCGGCGCCTACGTTGGAGAAGACGACCCTCCAAGCAAGTCATCTTCAGACTGATAAGTGTTCTTTTCTCAAGGAATCCTGCTTAATTCGGTTATATTGTTTAACTCCCGTATTTTTGCATTGTTTTATTGTTAGTTATTTTGCATTGCTTCCTCCCTGCGAGGAGAACCATATCCCTGTTATTAAACCCCTCAACTGTTGGTCTGTCTGTTCCGTGGTGACATACTCAGTACCTGCATTCTACTACATTTACACTTGTCAAAGTCACAACAAAGCAAGCAAGTGTGGCAATGTGTAAAAAGATTTATTCCCATACCGCGAGATCCAGCATGCCATTCTTGTGGACAAAGTTGTTGGTCCCATCTATATGCTCTGTGTCCTCCAAGCTGCTGTAGTTAATGCAGGAATCTGTTAGGCTTCGTGGTAGATTGGCACAGGCGAGGGGTTCATGTGGCATCTCAGGGATGGGCACTTGATTGCACAGCTTTCTCATATGATCAGCAAAAAAGTCAGCATAGCCAACATTGAATGAAGCGAGAGTAGTGTTGAATGTGGCCACTGTTATAGTTGAAATTTGAGATCTCACTGGAAAGAATTAGGGTTGCTTTGTGGTTATCGAATCCAAAGAACATCATGATATTAATTAACACTCATAAATATTAAAACATACCGTCTTTAGCTGTGTTCTCGCCATGACTGTTGGGGTGGTCAGGGAGATCACTTAGCAAAGTATGATGTGAGTGAGAATGTCTGGCACTCAAGCTCTCCATCTCTGTTGCAGTATCAGAACTTCCCCGCCTTGTAAATTTACCTATGGCAACACGAACTATGTTGGAATGTGTAGAAATATAGAGAAGAACAGTCATAGACCCCAAATAATTCAGCTGCTGTTCTAAAGTGTTATAGCGCTAAAAGTATGGGGTCATGGCTCAATTTCACCCCAAAAAGTACAAGGACTGTCAATTACTATTCCCACCTATCTTACTTGTCTTGTAGATGTTTGTGCTTTATAGTAAATCATAATTAGAAGCCATGCTTGCACCGTATTAGTCCGTCTTTTGTACAAGTAACTGTATACAATCCACATTGGCTATTTTCGTCCTTTTACTTGACCTAAAATCACTCATCAGAAAAAGAGAAGCTAAGACAAGTCTACCTTCACGTAAACCATCCAACATACAGACTCAGAAACTCCTGACAATGTAGAAACTTCTAAAACTCTACATTTTAATTAAGCCTCTTCAGATTGCAACATTTTGATTTTCGGATCATATACCGTAACTAAGACTATATAGCCTTCTACTTCTGAAAGTGGAGTAGTCCCAAGTGGGCTGAAAGGATATCAACCAAGAATCTTCTCCACACCAGCTAACTTAGCAGTAATTTCTGAAAACCTTTACACATACAGTATATACTTGAATAACACCACCCTACCCATCATCCACTCCTATAGGTGACCCCTTAACCTCTATATGCCACTTCTGGTGCCTTTTCTAGACCCATACAGAGTGTCCCAGGTTGTTGTCAGCTACAGCTACCAATGAATGTATGATGGTGTCATTTTATCTAAAAAAAAAAGTCTACAGTCCTAAACAACAACCCAGCATTTGCTATTAGCTGACATCATGTTGTAAAATTGTAATACATTTCCTCTCTGCTCCATTCTTTTCTAAATTTAGCACCTCATCTCTAAACTTTACATGAGGATTAGGGATTTTTTGTGAAAAATGTGCAAGCAGTTCTAAAACACATTTTTCACAAGGCTGACAAATTATACCTTACAATACGTAACCTACAGCTACCAAACTCACCTAATATTGTGGTTTGCCAGCCCCCTTTCTCAATAGTGCGCCTGTCCTCTCCAATCCCAGAAATACTCCCAAAGGAAAACGTACTGCGGGTTGGGGAGACATCCAAGTGGTCCTCGTGCAGGAGAAAGGGCATCCCAATCCTACGCTGCCGTTTCTTCCCTTGATGGTGATATGGTATTGATCCCTTACGCTCTCTATCATCTCTTCGGGTCCTCAGCTGCGGAATCACAAATATAGATGATTTAGAGCACAGAAATGATTTTTATGTAATGCGTTTGAAGTTAAGATAATAGTTTTGAAAGTTATATTTGTTTAAAAAATCTGCATTGTTCTTGGTAAAATATTAAGGCTTGATTTCTTACCCTTTTGAAAATGTTGATTCCAATATCTGAGGAGAGATCTGGTATTGCAGATCTTCGTAGATTGGTCAGTGATACTTTGGCATATGGCTCGGTGCCCAATGACCTGTCTTCTTCATTACATTTGGTCATATCCTTTAACATAAAAACTTTCTATAAGAAGATCTACCAAAATACAACTCTTCTGTGAAGAGCTTTCATCCGTCAATTATTTGACTTATTAATGGACCACTTTGCCACCTATCTCGTTAAATGTGGGTATATTTGGTAATTAAATACAATTAAATACCTTAAGGTTATGTAACTATCTCTCAGAAAACACCTTGTTTCACATAACTACCATCTAGCGTTCAACTTTAAATGGCTATGCAATAATGGAAACTGAACTCTAAAAGGTTTGAAAGGACAACAATGGTCTAAGTTTCGATACATGAGAAATCATATGTTGGTACAAAACTGTGTCTTATATATGCTAATGTATGCCGTATTTTGAAATATATAAGCTCTCTAGAAAGTATATATTCGTTTATTAATTTTTCATCTCTTACCTGGGTTTTATGGGTGTTTACAAGGGAAGGTGTTGCTGCCACCATTGAACTACTTCGAGGTCGTGGGAGAGGGGTTTCCTCAGGTTCAGGAGACTTTTCTGGTTTCTCTTCCAACATATGCCTAAGTCGATGAAGGTAGTACATAAGTGACCATTGAGTCCCTTCTTCTGACCAGTGGGGCTGCAGTAAACACCTTAATACAGCCACGTCAAAATAAGTGGCATATCGAGATTTTTGACATGGAGGAATCACTAAAGATAGTCTGTAAATTAAAGACAAAATTACAATAGTTGACACTAAGAACTATGAAGCACATCTAATTGAACAGATCATTATCACAAAAAGATAATTCTCACCTTGGAAAGGGTAGTCCTCTCTCCTGTGATATTTGGGATGTAGTGCAGCCGTCAAATGAGTTGGCTCTCTGGCAGCTGGATACAGTGGGTCTTGGAGGTACCAAATCTTCTGGCTGAGCAACTTCAGAAACCACCTCAAACCCCTTCTGCATTAAAAGAAACTAAATTATAATTTCCATATACAATAAACACATTGGGGTCAATTCATCAAGACTGGCAATGAACACACTTGTGCTGCGCCTTTCTTGATGGAGTAGAAGAGATGCCAAATTTAGGAGTAGAAGAGGCAAACGCCAAGTAACAAATTCTGAGCCTCTTCTGAGTGGCGTGCATGCACCCCCATGCGCCGTGCCATAAATGACTCTGGTCAGGAATTGGAGTAGCATTTTTGGTGTAAAAAAAAGCATCCACTTTTAAATAGTTGGACAGGTGAGGGTTGACACAGCTGTACCCACTTTGGCGGAGCTGATCTAAAATGCCAAAAGCTTCAGATCGCCGAGAGCTGCTACTGCACAGGCTGCGCCATCTTGGAGGAGGAATTTTTTTTTCTTCTCCAGCAATATGGAGCCACCGGCGCCTGCCCAATAGCAGCTATCGGATCACCTCTATATACACCGATAGCTGCAACAACGCAGGCGCGGCAGGCACCATTTTAAAATTGATTAACATTGTGTATTAACAACACATTAAACATCCGATTATGCTGCAGCGCAGGTGCCACGGCTAACGCCTTTTTTTTTGGTTGCAGTAAGTACAGGTATTCATTATGTAAAATAGGGGGCAGGTCACTGAGGGATCAGTAACTTGTCACAAGCCATAAGGATGAATATGTAAGCAGAGCACCACATGAAGACCCCCCACAGGCCGCCCCAAAGCACAAGAATCTCATTAACTGAAAATAAAGATTAAACAAAAACCACAAGACGGATTTAATCAACCCAGGTATCATTTTAATCAGTATAACGGCGCGAACCTGACAGCGTCTGTAGGTTACTGTGCACAATTCTGCTGACAGGTTCCCTTTAAGAGTAGATCTCTAGATGGTGACTTGTGTGTAGTCCTGTGCAGAAGAGCAGATCTGAATTGGGGTGGGATAGGAAACCCTGGTGCTTGGTATACTGCCTTGGTGTGATTTCAGTGGAAAAGCTTTGGCTGTCATTATACCGGTAATAGGGGGCTCTGGGTGTCACTACTGTGAATAGGGTCAGAGCAGAATGTGGCTGTCAAGGTCAGAAAAGATGAGGACCTCTGCCCTAGAGCATAGCAATCACTTATACAGTATCTTTGCTATTATTAGCACTATTGGCTATATCTTTTACATTCATACATATTTTGGTTAAATGATTCCAATTGAAAGTCTATGTTTTTTTTGCATGATTGAACAGAGAAATGTAATGTTAATTGTGGGACAACTCCTAACTAGTGATGAGCGAGTATACTCGTTGCTCGGGTTTTCCCGAGCACGCTCGGGTGGTCTCCGAGTATTTGTAAGTGCTCGGAGATTTAGTTTTTGTTGACACAGCTGTATGATTTACGGCTGCTACAAAGCTTGAATACATGTGGGGATTCCCTAGCAACTAGGCATTCCTCACATGTATTCAGCCTGTCTAGCAGCCGTAAATCTATTATCATCTCTCTAAATTAGCATGATAATACAATCAATATCATTACATTTCAACAGGATTTTCCTTTTCTGACTAATCATCATGAATATTTAAAACTGGCAAAAGATTAGTAACTTTGTGGAGGCATAAAACCACTAAATACTGAATAATTGCTGCTGTTACATGATACACATGACAGATTGTTTTTAAGTTAAGTTGCAAAATGTAAACCAGTGGCTAAGTGCTGTTTTATAAAATGATTAACCATTTGTCAGGAATCAATAGGGACTTACCAGTGGTCTACTGCTTCATTCTTCTCTTGTATGTGCTCCTGGTTATCTCTTGCGCAAACAGCAAATGTCCATTATTTAGCGCTATTGATGCCGCGCCTGCATGGTGTCTCCCTCCATGCAGAGACACCAGCTTACTCACTGCCCGCTCCTCAGCGCAGTCCTCAGCGTTATCCTGCTACCTAGTGCGCAAGGGCGCTCCCCTGCTCATAAATGGGCAGTGCGCACATATAATAAATGCCCTTAGTTTGTAGTTGAGAGGCAATTAGTATTAGTAAGTGCTACTACAAGATGACTGCTCCCAGCTAATACCTGAGAGGCAGCTTGTATAAAAGACTCCCTCTCCCCCTCGGGAGTCTCCAAGCAAAGAGTTGAATCATTAGTGAGTGAAGTGTGCTAGTTGTGCGTTGTGAGGCCAGTGTCCTGAACCTCGTCCCCTGGTCCTGGTGTGGCCAGTTCTGTATCCATTGTCCCCTGGTCTCGGAGCTGCCAGTGCCTGAACTTCGATCCCTGGTCCCGTAGCGGCCAGTCCTGAACATTGTCGCCTGGTCCGTGTGCGAACAAACCCTGATCCATTATCCTAGACCGACATGTCTGAACCGAGCCTGAATCCATGTCAGTAATCGTTCTGTAGAGGTGCCAGAACTTACTAGTCTGAATGGAGGCCTAGCCCTAATCAGTGTCAGCGTACCAGACAGCAGGTGCAGTAACGGACTCTGCTGAGGAGTAGTACCTGGCAGCTACCGTCAGCCCAGTCTGTCTCCACCATCAGGAGCTCCAGTGAACATCTGGTAGCCGCTTAGCTATGCCCTTTCCTGGGCAGGCCCGGCCCTGTGGCACAGTGGGTCCACAAATCCGCATCGCTGCATGTAACAGTTTGCTTGGCCTGGCCATGGCAGCAGCAGACTTTTTTGATAGTGATGATTTTGCCTAAGGAGCTGTGCTGCTCTACTCCATTTACTTCTTTTGCCTTATACTCAATTTAGTCAGGTTACTTGCTAGCAGTACTGAAGCGAATAAACAGACAAAATCTGGTACATGTCTTACCTCTTTGAGGCCTGTACTCTGCTTCGGGGAATCTACCACTTTGTTCTGACTGTTACACGGAGAACTTCTTTTTGCTAAAATTCAGGTAAACATAATAATCTCTTAAACAGGATATGAAACATAGACTGAATGGAGAAGATTTGTTAAAAGGAAAAGTTGTGCAGTCTTTTATTTTCCAAAGAGTCTCTTTAAAAAAAAAATATATATATATATATATATATATATATATATATATATATATATATATATATATATATATATATATATATAGAAATGATTTCTGCAAACAACTGCTCCATTTTTCCTTTGCACCAATTTTGGTACAATGCCCCCATTACTAAGTCCTAATGGTTCCAATTAATGGTTCCAATGGTTCTAATTAATGCTAATGCTTCCAATCAAAATATCAAAATAATCACAATTAGGCCACATTCACAAGTTCAGTATTTGGTTACTATTTTATCAGGATTTGTAAGCCAAAACCAGGAGTGGAACAATCATAGGAAAAGTATAATAGTAACACGTCACCACTTCTGTATTTATCACCCACTCCTTTTTTTTTACTTACAAATACTAAGGGTACCGTCACACAGTGCAATTTTGATCGCTACGACGGCACGATCCGTGACGTCGCAGCAATCGTATGATTATCGCTCCAGCGTCGTAGACTGCGGTCACACTTTGCTATCACGGCGCTGGAGCGATGCCTAAGTCCCCGGGTAACCAGGGTAAACATCGGGTTACTAAGCGCAGGGCCGCGCTTAGTAACCCGATGTTTACCGTGGTTACCAGCGTAAAAGTAAAAAAAAACAAACCGTACATGCTCACCATCTGATGTCCGTCCGGTCCCTTGCCGTCCGCTTCCTGCTCTGACAGATCCGGCCGTACAGTGAGAGCAGAGCGCAGCGGTGACGTCACCGCTGTGATCTGCTCTCACTTTCCGGCCGGCAGACAGTCAGAGCGGGAAGCGGACGGCAAGGGACCGGACGGACATCAGATGTTGAGCATGTACGTTTTTTTTTTTTTACTTTTACGCTGGTAACCACGGTAAACATCGGGCTACTAAGCGCGGCCCTGCGCTTAGTTACCCGATGTTTACCCTGGTTACCAGCGAACGCATCGCTGGATCGCTGTCACACACACCGATCTAGCGATGTCAGCGGGTGATCAAGCGACGAAAGAAAGTTCCAAACGATCTGCTACGACGTACGATTCTCAGCAGGGTCCCTGATCGCTGCTGCGTGTCAGACACTGCGATATCGTAACGATATCGCTAGAACGTCACGAATCGTACCGTCGTAGCGATCAAAATTGCACTGTGTGACGGTACCCTAAGGTAAAATACTGAGCAAATACTGAAAGTGTGACTGTGGCGTTACCCAGACAGCCTTGCCGAGGCATCAGTTATATGACACCGTGCAACCTGCCTTGTCTGAAGTACCCAGAGCACTAGGTCCGCATGATTAGAATTTCCTTGCTTGTAATGAGAGCATTTTTACTGGAAATCTGGAAAAAGGGAGCTGTTACAATTACAATATCACTGGCCATGATTCAGTACAATTATATTTGTGTAAATTAGTTTTTTTTTGCTTACAAAAAGGACAAAGTTACCTGTAATAATGTTTCGAATGGGTTTCACCAGTGCCGTAAAAGCAGAAACTTCTGGATGCCTATGTTCCCACATTGGTTGCCAAATAACTAGACCACTAGCAAGGCGAAATGTCAGGTCCGATTCCTGAAAGGACAATAATATATTAGTAAAACATAGTTAACAGAGGGATAATATCAATGTTTATAACAACTTGTAAACAGAAGCTTCTTCATAAAGATGCTGCTTACTTTAATCCTGTGAACTAGAGGAGCAAATAAAAAAACGAAGAGCTCCACTGTAGCCATGGAATTTTGGAGGAACTTCCTTCGATTGTTCTCATCTTCTTCATTTGCGTTGCTATGCCTGGAGTGCCCTGGAGAACCTTGATTTTCCTGGTGGATGAAAGCACCACTACCTCCCCCCCAGCTGGAGCTTCTGTCACTGCCAAACCTATCATTGCTGCAATCCTGAGGAGCTTCCAGAAGCATCCAGTGAAGTGTGTGTAGAAGCTTGGTTTCTGCAACGCCAAGCTTATCCTGGTGCCCTGTGAAACAAAGCAGCAAAACAGATTTAGCTGACCACTTCCATGTTGAAGTTTATATATTACATTATAGCTTTGCATACTGTATATGCTACCTTGTTATTGTACACAAAGCAAGCAACGTGTTGACTACCAACCTAGCTTGTT
The DNA here is from genome assembly GCF_051348905.1 of Ranitomeya variabilis. Taxonomy (NCBI): domain Eukaryota; kingdom Metazoa; phylum Chordata; class Amphibia; order Anura; family Dendrobatidae; genus Ranitomeya; species Ranitomeya variabilis. The sequence goes on along the minus strand of NC_135238.1, from coordinate 164,163,510 downwards.
TCTGTTGGAGAGCAGCGTGGCTGTGCAGTGTAACACATGCGGCAGTGCGGCTTGGACTAATTCCCATCTGGAGATACTTTGGATGGCCTCAGAAAGGGCCGGGGAGAGGCCATGGAGCTTATTCTCAACAAGAACTCTTTCAAATGACTTATGAGGAAAAAAAACACAAGTAAAATTAAATATATTAACACAAAAAAGGTGTTCAACTCAAATGTATTTCAAGACCCTGCACAGACTTGTGAATTAAGTACAAAGTATTAAAAAGTATTAAAAATAAAGCAAGGATTGGTCTACACAGATTAAAGGAACCTGTCACCTGAATTTGGCGGGACCAGTTTTGGGTCATATGGGCTGGGTTTTCGGGTGTTTGATTCACCCTTTCCTTACCCGCTGGCTGCATGCTGGCCGCAATATTGTATTGAAGTTCATTCTCTGTCCTCCGGAGTACACGCCTGCGCAAGGCAATATTACCCTTACAAGCTCTCAATGTACGGTAAGTCTGTGACACCCTTGTTCTGGCCTCGTTCTGGCTCTCATAGACTTATATTGAGTTGTTGCTTCCGACTAGCGCAGCAAACACTGAAGCAATCCGGTAAACCGGTAAGTGATAATCTGGAGAAGACAACCGGAGCGGTGCCGGAAACAGATGAACATGGCGGCTGGTAAGTATAAGACATGGGGCAGGGAACTTAGATTAGTGTCGCCAGTCAAGTGCTGAAATTAAAAAAAGCTAGAGTGGTATTTAAACCCCAGTTACAGTTCAAGGGATATAGCCTGCACTTAATCAAGGCTTTTACACCGGAAAAGTGGCATAAAATGCTTTGCAAAATTGCAAAGCATGTTTTGTGCAAAAATGTTGTGACTTTTGGCATTTTCACTCCAGTTTAAAGCAGCTCCACCAAAAGGGGCAGAGACAATATAGGATGGGGCATGGCTTCCCCTACCTGTCAAATTCAGCAAAAGTGCTGGCATTATGCCAGAAATGCTACTCCAGTCTGGAGTTGCATTTTTGTTGAGGTGCACAGAGGCACACACACCACTAATAAAATGAGTTAAATTCATTAAGTGGTGTGCGCTTCTTAATGAATTTGGTGCATCATACTTCAGTGAGCCCTTCATTTAAACTTGCATGCACAATACCTGTCTTAATGAATAGGCCTCATGGATGTTTCTAGTTGGTGCTAATTTTTATGGTCTTTATCAAGTTGGGCAGTGTTCACAGGGTAATAATGCAGAGCAGCCTAAAGACTAATCCCCCAGAGTATCCTGTAAGCCACATCAGCTTGTAAAGAGTAAGACCATAAAACTTAGCACTAAATGAAAAGGCCCATAGGTCTGGCACTCTAGGGTGAATTAAAAAAAAGACAGAAATAATTAGGAGAGCTCGAGAGTAAAGTAAGAGCAAAAACGGCACACTTTGGCTTGGTGACATGTTCTCTTTAAATACTGTCATTCAGAGGTATGTTATTAGTGATAGGTTGTGTTCTGTCCAAGAACAGGGACTTAATAGGGACAGTTAGGGTTAATAGTGGGAGAGGCTAAAGTGAAGGGACAGAGTCAGTTTTCAGTCAGGAAGTCAGATAGGGCCTAGCCTGCAGCAGAATGAGACCCAGAGTCTGATAAGTAAGGAGACCGCATTGTGTGGGTATCCCTGGGGTGAGTGGAGACCGAGGGAACGGATAACAAGATCCAGGAAAGAGACAAGAGAAAGTGACAGAAGGTGTGAATGATTCTCCGGAGATGGGATCTGGAGGCAGGAAACCTAGCAATGCAATACTGAGCTTGCAGGTCCAGAAGGTAATAGGACAGATCAAAGCAGGGAACAGGAGACCACGAGAGTTCCCCGGGCAGTAGTTCCAAGAAGGCCAACATCAGGGCATTAGTGCCCTTATTGGTGTATGGGGCCCAGTGAACAAAAGCAAGGAGGGGGACCCATACCGGGCCACCTCTTTTGCTTCTGCTCACTGGGCCCCAGGGGCAGGATTCAGCGGATTCAGTAACTGATGGGATGGATGATGGGAGATCATATGGGGCCAGAATAGGAGATTATATGGGGCCTGCGAGCAGGATAGAGATACATGGGAACAGGATGGGAGATCATATGGGGCCAGGATGGGAGATCATATGGGGCCAGGATGAGAGATCAAATGGGGCCTGGGGGCATGATGGAGACATATGGGACCAGGATGGGAGATCATATGAGGCCATATGGGACAGGATGGAGACACATGGAGCCAGGATGGAAGAACATATGGGGGCAGGATAGAGACATATGGGGGCAGGATGGAGACACACTGGGCCAGGAATGATACACATGGGCCAGGTATGAGACACAGGGTGCCAGGAATAAGACACAGGGGGCTAGGAATGAGACACAAGGGGCCAGGAATAAGACACAAGGGGGCCAGGATGGAGACACAAGGGGGCAAGGAATGAAACACAAGGGGCCAGGAATAAGACACAAGGGGGCCAGGATGGAGACACAAGGGGGCCAGGAATGAGACACAAGGGACCAGGAATAAGACACAAGGGGGCCAGGATGGAGACACAAGGGAGCCAGGAATGAGACACAAGGGGGCCAGGAATGAGACACAAGGGGGCCAGGAGTGAAACACAAGTGGGCCAAGATGGGGGATGTTATTACAGGAAGGGGGGATGTGGGATATTATTACTGTAGGGGCTAATTAAGAGATATTATTACTGCTGTGATGGATTTTATTTTTGAGGATACTGTTTTCAGTGAGAGGGTTGTTACTGTGCAGGGCTACACTATGTCACTTCTTTTCTTCATCTGGCGTAGTGTAGAAATTGGGCAAAATCTGGGGAATGTGCTCTGGGAGCAGTGCTCTAGATAACTGTGTGCTATTTTGAGCCGCGATGAGTCCTGACTGGAAGAAGTGATGGTGGTCTTCGCTGGATGAAATTAGAAAAGTGAAGATGAAGGACTTCAACTAGAGACATTACTGATGAGTCAGTGTAGTACCTGTACACTTATACTATACACTATATACTATATACAGGTACTTCACCAATGGCTACCGCCCTACACCATGTTACACTCGGTGTAGTCAGCAGGATCAAGTCTCGCAATAGAGAGAAAGAAGGGATGCGGGGAAAATTCGAGTTACATGGAAGTTGGCAAACACGACGTGGTCTAAGATGGCGTTGAGCACAAACTGTAAGATAGTGGTTAGTGATGCAGCACGAGAGGAAGGTCATTGGTGTAGAGAATAATTAAAGGGTGCTAAGAACCGTCCAACCCTCCAAAGGTTACACATACAGAAGGGAGTGTCTCAACAGGAAACACCAGTCTACAGCAAAAGACGCCAGCCTAAAGAGAGTAAAGTGGAAAAAGACCCACTCATCAAAGTATGACAATGGAACACGGGCGGAAATGCTAGCAAAATGGGATTGCGTGCCAAATGAGACCCCACCGAGTGAAAGGCAGAGCGGTGATGGGCGATATAAGATGCGTGGCAACAAGAATGCCAGCGCCGCTAGTCTGCTGGAATTTGAGGAGTGAGCAGTACTATTGAGTGATCCAGCAACAGCTTGTGATGGCGGAAATGTGCCCTATACTTAGCGCACAGTCAGGAGGTGGAAGAGAGAGCGACACTTTATAGAGCTGTTGGTTCAGGAACTGGAGGACAACACTGACACTTTTAAGGGGTTGATCGCTCGGCTAACTGGTGGAATGATAGTGTCCTGTGTTATGACCCCAATGGCAGAGGGTCTCAGAAATAATTACTAAGTCTGCAAACACAAAAAACCAGCTCATAGTGCAGTGGTAACTGAGCTGACCATATATCTAATCCTAGCACCACAAATAGCAGCAGCCGGGGAACGTGCCTACGTTGGTTCTAGACGTCTCGCGCCAGCCGGAGAACTAACTAACCCTAGAAGGGAAAAGAAAGACCTTTCTTGCCTCCAGAGAAAAGACCCCAAAAGTTGGATACAAGCCCCCAACAAATAATAACGGTGAGGTAAGAGGAAAAGACAAACGTAAGAATGAGCTAGGTATTTAGCAAAGAGAGGCCCACTAGCTAATAGCAGAATATAGTAAGATGACTTATATGGTCAGCAAAAACCCTATCAAAATATCCACGCTGGATATTCAAGAACCCCCGAACCGTCTAACGGCCCGGGGGGAGAACACCAGCCCCCTAGAGCTTTCAGCAAAGTCAGGAATCACATTTAGTACAAGCTGGACAAAAATAAGAGCAAAAGCAAATAACCAAAAAACAAAGAAGCAGGACTTAGCTTAATTTTGCATGAACCAGGACCCGCAGACAGGAGCAAACAGAAAGGATCTGATTACAACGACGCCAGGCACCGGACCAAGGATCCAGGAAGTCCACACAGCAACACCCCTGGACCAACGACCCAGGCGGGCGCCAAACCGAGGAAAGACAACCCCAGAGCCACACCACCAGTAACCACAAGAGGGAGCCAAAAAGTCCAACCCACAACAGTACCCCCCCCTTAAGGAGGGGTCACCGAACCCTCACCAAGACCACCAGGGCGATCAGGATGAGCAGAGTGAAAGGCACGAACTAAATCGGCCGCATGCACATCAGAAGCAACCACCCAGGAATTATCCTCCTGACCATAGCCCTTCCACTTGACCAGATACTGAAGCCTCCGTCTGGAGAGACGAGAATCCAAGATCTTCTCCACCACGTACTCCAACTCGCCCTCAACCAACACCGGAGCAGGAGGCTCAACAGAAGGAACCACAGGTACAACGTACCGCCGCAACAAAGACCTATGGAACACGTTGTGAATGGCAAACGACACCGGAAGATCCAAGCGAAAGGACACAGGATTAAGGATTTCCAATATCTTGTAAGGACCGATGAAGCGAGGCTTAAATTTAGGAGAGGAGACCTTCATAGGAACAAATCGAGAAGACAGCCATACCAAATCCCCAACACGAAGTCGGGGACCCACACTGCGGCAGCGGTTGGCAAAACGCTGAGCCTTCTCCTGTGACAACTTTAAGTTGTCCACCACATGATTCCAGATCTGCTGCAACCTATCCACCACAGAATCTACCCCAGGACAGTCAGAAGGCTCCACATGTCCCGAGGAAAAACGAGGATGGAAACCAGAGTTGCAGAAAAATGGCGAAACCAAAGTAGCGGAACTAGCCCGATTATTAAGGGCAAACTCAGCCAACGGCAAGAAGGTCACCCAATCATCCTGATCTGCCGAAACAAAACACCTCAAATAAGCCTCCAGAGTCTGATTAGTTCGCTCCGTTTGTCCATTAGTCTGAGGATGAAAGGCAGATGAAAACGACAAATCAATGCCCATCCTAGCACAAAAGGATCGCCAGAACCTGGAAACAAACTGGCATCCTCTGTCAGACACAATATTCTCAGGAATGCCGTGTAAACGAACCACATTCTGAAAGAACACAGGAACCAGATCGGAAGAGGAAGGCAGCTTAGGCAAAGGCACCAAATGGACCATTTTAGAAAAGCGATCACATACCACCCAGATGACAGACATGCCCCGAGACACCGGGAGATCTGAAATGAAATCCATGGAAATGTGTGTCCAAGGCCTCTTCGGGACAGGCAAGGGCAAGAGCAACCCGCTGGCATGAGAACAGCAAGGCTTAGCTCGAGCACAAGTCCCACAGGACTGCACAAATGACCGCACATCCCGTGACAAGGAAGGCCACCAAAAGGACCTAGCCACCAGATCTCTGGTGCCAAAAATTCCCGGATGCCCTGCCAACACCGAGGAATGAACCTCGGAAATGACTCTGCTGGTCCACTTATCAGGAACAAACAGTCTGTCAGGTGGACAAGAGTCAGGTCTACCAGCCTGAAATCTCTGCAACACACGTCGCAAATCAGGAGAAATGGCCGACAAGATAACTCCCTCTTTAAGAATACCAACTGGTTCTGCGACTCCAGGAGAGTCAGGCACAAAGCTCCTTGAAAGAGCATCAGCCTTCACATTCTTTGAACCTGGTAAATACGAGACCACAAAGTCAAAACGGGAGAAAAACAATGACCAGCGGGCCTGTCTAGGATTCAGGCGTTTAGCAGACTCGAGATACATCAAATTTTTGTGATCAGTCAAGACCACCACACGATGCTTAGCACCCTCGAGCCAATGACGCCACTCCTCAAATGCCCACTTCATGGCCAGCAACTCCCGATTGCCAACATCATAATTCCGCTCAGCAGGCAAAAACTTCCTAGAGAAGAAAGCACATGGTCTCATTACCGAGCAACCAGGGCCTCTCTGCGACAAAACGGCCCCTGCCCCAATCTCAGAAGCATCCACTTCGACCTGAAAGGGAAGTGAGACATCAGGCTGGCACAAAACAGGCGCCGAAGTAAACCGGCGCTTCAACTCTTGGAACGCCTCCACGGCTGCAGGAGCCCAGTTAGCAACATCAGAACCTTTCTTGGTCATATCCGTCAAAGGTTTAACAACGCTAGAAAAATTAGCGATAAAACGACGGTAGAAGTTAGCAAAACCCAAGAACTTCTGAAGACTCTTAACTGACGTGGGTTGAGTCCAATCATGAATAGCTCGGACATTGACTGGGTCCATCTCCACAGCAGAAGGGGAAAAAATAAACCCCAAAAAGGGAACCTTTTGTACTCCAAAGAGACACTTTGAGCCCTTAACAAACAAAGCATTCTCACGCAAAACCTGAAACACCATCCTGACCTGCTCCACATGTGAGTTCCAATCTTCAGAGAAAACGAGAATATCATCCAGATAAACAATCATAAATTTATGCAGATACTTCCGGAAAATATCATGCATAAAGGACTGAAACACTGAGGGAGCATTAGAGAGCCCAAAAGGCATCACCAAGTACTCAAAATGACCTTTGGGCGTATTAAATGCTGTCTTCCATTCATCTCCTTGCTTAATGCGCACAAGGTTGTACGCACCACGAAGATCTATCTTGGTGAACCACTTGGCACCTTTAATCCGGGCAAACAAGTCCGACAACAGAGGCAAAGGATACTGAAATTTAACAGTGATTTTATTCAGAAGCCGATAGTCAATACAAGGTCTCAAAGATCCGTCCTTCTTGGCCACAAAAAAGAATCCCGCACCAAGAGGGGAAGAGGATGGACGGATATGCCCCTTCTCCAGAGACTCCTTGATATACGAACGCATTGCGGCATGCTCAGGTACCGACAGATTAAATAGTCTTCCCTTAGGAAATTTACTACCTGGAATCAAATCTATGGCGCAGTCACAGTCCCTATGAGGAGGCAGAGCGCTGGACCTGGACTCGCTGAATACATCCTGATAATCAGACAAATACTCAGGAACTTCCGAAGGAGTAGAGGAAGCAATAGACACCGGCGGGGAATCAGCATGAATTCCCTGACAGCCCCAACTTGACACAGACATTGCCTTCCAATCCAAGACTGGATTGTGGGTCTGTAACCATGGCAGACCCAAAACGACCAAATCATGCATTTTATGCAGAACAAGAAAACGAATCACCTCCCGATGTTCAGGAGTCATGCACATGGTTACCTGCGTCCAAAGCTGCGGTTTATTTTCCGCCAATGGCGTAGCATCAATACCTCTAAGAGGAATAGGATTTACCAACGGTTCAAGAACAAAACCACAGCGCTTGGCAAATGACAGATCCATAAGACTCAGGGCAGCACCTGAATCCACAAATGCCATAACAGGGTAAGAAGACAATGAGCAAATTAAAGTCACAGACAAAATAAATTTAGGTTGCAAATTACCAATGGCGACAGGACTAACAACCCTTGTTAGGCGTTTAGAGCATGCTGATATAACATGTGTAGAATCACCACAGTAAAAACACAACCCATTCTGACGTCTATGATTTTTCCACTCATTTCTAGTCTGAATTCTATCACATTGCATTAAATCAGGTGTTTGTTCAGACAACACCACCAGAGGATTAGCGGTTTTGCGCTCCCGCAAACGCCGGTCAATTTGAATAGCCAGCGCCATGGAATCATTCAGACTTGTAGGAATGGGGAAACCCACCATCACATTCTTAATGGCTTCAGAAAGGCCATTTCTGAAATTTGCGGCCAGAGCACACTCATTCCACTGAGTAAGCACGGACCATTTCCGAAAATTTTGGCAATACACTTCAGCTTCATCCTGGCCCTGAGAAATAGCCAGCAAGGCTTTTTCTGCCTGAACTTCAAGATTGGGTTCCTCGTAAAGCAATCCGAGCGCCAGAAAAAACGCATCAATATTTGCCAATGCCGGATCTCCTGGCGCTAGCGAGAAAGCCCAATCCTGAGGGTCGCCCCGTAAAAAAGAGATAACAATTTTAACTTGCTGAGCTGAATCTCCAGACGAACGGGGTCTCAGAGATAGAAACAATTTACAATTATTCCTGAAATTCCTAAACTTAAATCGGTCTCCAGAAAACAGTTCAGGAACAGGTATTTTAGGTTCAGACATTGGACTACTGGTAACAAAATCTTGTATGCCCTGCACACGAGCAGCAAGCTGGTCTACACTTGTAATCATGGTCTGGACATTCATGTCTGCAGCAAGCACAAGCCACTCAGAGGTAAAGGGGAGGAAGAGAGGAAAAAAAAAAAAAAAAAACAAACTCAGAATTTCCTTTCTTATTATCCCACTTCTGCAATGCATTAAACATTCAATGTTGGCCTGGCATACTGTTATGACCCCAATGGCAGAGGGTCTCAGAAATAATTACTAAGTCTGCAAACACAAAAAACCAGCTCATAGGGCAGTGGTAACTGAGCTGACCATATATCTAATCCTAGCACCACAAATAGCAGCAGCCGGGGAACGTGCCTACGTTGGTTCTAGACGTCTCGCGCCAGCCGGAGAACTAACTAACCCTAGAAGGGAAAAGAAAGACCTTTCTTGCCTCCAGAGAAAAGACCCCAAAAGTTGGATACAAGCCCCCAACAAATAATAACGGTGAGGTAAGAGGAAAAGACAAACGTAAGAATGAGCTAGGTATTTAGCAAAGAGAGGCCCACTAGCTAATAGCAGAATATAGTAAGATGACTTATATGGTCAGCAAAAACCCTATCAAAATATCCACGCTGGATATTCAAGAACCCCCGAACCGTCTAACGGCCCGGGGGGAGAACACCAGCCCCCTAGAGCTTCCAGCAAAGTCAGGAATCACATTTAGTACAAGCTGGACAAAAATAAGAGCAAAAGCAAATAATCAAAAAACAAAGAAGCAGGACTTAGCTTAATTTTGCACGAACCAGGACCCGCAGACAGGAGCAAACAGAAAGGATCTGATTACAACGACGCCAGGCACCGGACCAAGGATCCAGGAAGTCCACACAGCAACACCCCTGGACCAACGACCCAGGCGGGCGCCAAACCGAGGAAAGACAACCCCAGAGCCACACCACCAGTAACCACAAGAGGGAGCCAAAAAGTCCAACCCACAACAGTCCTGCTTGCGGATACCATTGCAGACAGTGTCAGCCTCCATTTCAGACTGTGGTTTGGGGCAAAAATGACTGAGCCGGGCCGCCTGAAGGAGAGAAAATGCTGGATGGTCTGGTGGAGAAGGCAGTCAAATGCAGGACTAGAGCTGGAGGTCAGCCTCTTCACCCCAGCTTGGTTCACGGCCCATGGAAAAGCCAAGAAGCTGAGGGTGTCACAGGGAGACTAGGTGAGCGAGAGCTAATAACCCGGGCCCCTGCAGTTTCCCTCAGACTAGGGAAATCCTGACTGACCCTCTACCTGGAGTTTACACTGATGGTGTGCATGTCCAGGCCTCGAACCTCTCCCTGTCTCCTGTTTTAACCCTAGGCTGATACCTCCGCCCTCCACCCAGTGAAGAGGTAATATTCCAATACCCACAGTTAGCACAGACAAGGATAAAGGAAAATATACACCACACCGCAGTCACTCAGGAATACAGTATAAATGTGCAGGGCAAAATAAAAACAAATATAGGAAGGAGTGAGTAAGACAGAGGAAAATACACCACCAGCAATGAATCTCCAACAACCAGCTCTCCACTCCAGACCGAGATAACAACGCACAAGACAGAAGCTATAATCGGCGACGCCCAATGATCAGGAGAACTATTTAAAGGCAATGGGAATGGCCCAGCTTCCAATCCGAGGATTAGGTAAATTAACCCCGGAACAGCTAGATAAAATCTAGCAGACGCCAAAGAGCAAATAGTGGTCAAAAGCGGAATTACCGCTGTCTGTTGGACGACCTGGTCTGAACAGCGTCCGACACGACAGATAGCCTTACAGGTTGAAGTGCTCCCCACCATCCACTAAATCGGCCTCTACCCCTGAGAAGGTGACAAATACCACTAACACCATGGCTTGATGGATTGCAGATGTGATCGAAGTCGAGAAGAGAAGGGAGGAGTGAGTGAAGGCTCAGCTGGATGGTCCTGAAGTAGAAGACCTAATTTAGCAGATGACATGGAGGATGATGCTGTCCTTCAACAAGGAGCGAGAATACAGTTTCCTAGAGGAAGAATGTACCAGACACGTGGTATATGTGAACTCTTGCTCCGTCTGGCGTAGCCACTTGCAGAGTTAGCTAAAGTTCAGACACCCAGTCAGCCCCCTCACATTCATGTAGCGTGCTGGGGCGTAGAAATCAGTACTTCACCACATTTACCACCCCGAGCCACATTACACTTGCATACATAAACACCACTGATATTCATATTGATGGTGCACTAATTGCTCTCAGAACATGGGGCACATTAGGCACAATAGCACAGTATTAGGAGTAGCACCATAATAACACAATTAGGGCACTATGATGGCGAGTAAGTCATAGCTAGAAAAAGCTTTCTTGACAGTTTGGGCCAAATGGTGATGAGGAAAGAGAACATCTATAATAAGAGATGCATTAGTCATTTGATGTTACTGTATTACATTTTGTGTGGGATTGTAATCCGTTCTGTATTCTCCTATATGTCTGTAGCACTGAATTTAATTAAAAAGTAATCCATCCAGGGACAGAATCTAAGCCACATGTACAATTTGCTGTTGGTGTGGGGGAGGGAAGTATGTGCATCAGCAATTGGTCTTTTGCACCCGATCTGTTAGGATTCTAGCAATGCTCTCGGTCACACATGCATCTTTGAAAAGTTTTCCATGTGAAACTCCTGACGAGGTGAAAATAGTATACGTGCAAAACTGATGTGCAACAGGAACCTGTCTGCAGCGACAGCCAAAATCCCAGCCAATAATATAGCAACAAACCAGAATAAGGAAACTGAGCTTGCTTCCCTGTTTACTCTGATTATTAGTTCAGCTGTCTTACCACTTAATCAGAGCACCAGTCCATGGTAACAGACAGACCATGTACCATTGCTTAGAACAAAGGGAATTTCAACATCGATATATTCAGTAAAATTGCTCTTCATTGAAAAATAATTTAGTAAGTCTCAACTCCAGTACCGACGATTTAGACATTGCATATAAAATATTTAATTGGCTTATCAATTCACTATTTTACATGCAATAACTAAAGCCAATAGTCAGAAACACGTTTGCTAGCTATGGTTGGTACTGAAATTATTACTTTTTAAGTTATTTTTCAATAAAGAGCAATTTTACTGAAGATCTTGAAAAACACATTTTTTCTTCTAGTTGGTTTTCCTGTGGTATTGCAAGTTTCCCTGCATTTAACCTGATTCTACTGAATCATTAAATAGATCAGTCAATGACTTTATACAGTGTGCTAAAGAAATAAAATATCCATCTGTCCAATCCAAATGGGCATGGTCTCAATTAAGTCTCCCATACACTTCAGATTGCTATCAGGCAAATGATGGTTCAGCTCTCTCGGTTTGCTCCCCCATACACAGGATTGCTCGCTCGGCTCTTTTGTTCTTTATGAGAGAGTCGCTGTAGACATCTCTGGTGGCAGCCTGTTCCTGGATAAAAGGAACGGCAATCCGAAATTAAACATGCCGGATCCTTATCTCCAGACAGATGAGTCAAGAGACTCCATACACGTTAGAATACATCGATATCGGCGGTTTCGACTGATCTTACTATAATGTGTGTATGGGGGGCCTTTAAGATGGGAAAGAAAGTTGCCTGTGATTTCTACTTGGGCATTTACTATAGTTATGGCAGCTACAAACTGTATATCAGGCAGGTCAACAACAACTTGTCCCATCCATGTTGTTACAATGGTCCCCAAAGGCATAAGATCTTATGTCTGCGGTCAGCTTAACAATGATATACCGTATTTTTTGGCATATAAGACGCACTTTTTCCCCCCAAAAAAAGGGGGGAAAATGGGGGGTGCGTCTTATATTCGCAATGCAGGCTTACCGTGGACCGTGGCGGCAGAGGTGCGGCGGCAGAGGTGTGGCGGCAGAGGTGTGGAGATGAGGAGGCGCAGTGAGCGGGGTCCCTTTCCCCGGTGAGGTGATGCAGCAGCCCCGGTAATGCAGCAGAGCCGGGTGAATCCTGTTGTTATCGGTGCGCGCGGCCATCTTCCTGAGGCCGCGCGTTCGCAGATGGAGCTCTGCTGCCCGGGGCTTCAGGAAAATGGCCGCGGGATGCCGCGCGTGCGCAGATGGGGATCGCGGCGGCCATTTTCCTGAAGCCCCGGGCAGCAGAGCTCCATCTGCGAACGCGCGGCCTCAGGAAGATGGCCGCGCGCACCGATAACAACAGGATTCACCCGGCCCTGCTGCATTACCGGGGCTGCTGCATCACCTCACCGGGGAAAGGGACCCCGCTCACTGCGCCTCCTCATCCCCACACCTCTGCCACCACGGTAACAACAGGATTCACCCGGCCCTGCTGCATTACCGGGGCTGCTGCATCACCTCACCGGGGAAAGGGACCCCGCTCACTGCGCCTCCTCATCTCCACACCTCTGCCACCACGGTAACAACAGGATTCACCCGGCTCTGCTGCATTACCGGGCTGCTGCATCACCTCACCAGGGAAAGGGACCCCGCTCACTGCGCCTCCTCGTCTCCACACCTCTGCCGGTAACCACTGCTGCCACCCTCCCATGGACACCAGGCCGTGGCGTCGCCCACCTAAGCAGGAAGGGACCCTGCTCAGGTGCACGCCGTACCGCCTCACCCCACCTCTGCCGACACCATGCCTCCTGTGACCCTGCTCTGCCACCACCAGCCCACAGGTAAGATACTGTAAATTCGGACAATAAGACGGACCCCCATCTTATAAAAAATCTTTTTTTCTGCAATTTTCACCCCAAATTTGGGGTGCGTCTTATGGTCCGGTGCGTCTTATAGTCCGCGAAATACGGTATTTCACTGCCAGGTAAGTAGCTGCACAGCAATAGCTATTACTACCTCCCATACTAGCTGTAAAGCAACATACAAATTATCACCCCAAAAATAATCATACATCGATGGTACGTACCACACAAGAGGCTTCATACTGCTTGCCAAGCTTTGGTCTTAAAAACGCACTGAAAAGAAAACATGACTCAGATAAGTATAGGCTGGAATTACAAATGCAATTACTCTTCCCCTATCATGAATGGTGGATTTCCTGGTGAGCAAACTGCAGGTATAAACCCCCGCAGACACCCAAAATTATCTGATATATCTTATTTTGAAGGGTTACTCCTGGTTAGACAACTGGTTGAGGCAGGAATTTCTCTATACAACTCCATCCAGAGGACAGGCCGAGATGGCAAAATCCTTTAAGAACTCTACCATCCTTGAGATATAAATGTTCCTTTTTACCAACATCAACCATGTATTTTTCTGCTTGCTTCTTCTAAAGAAAATAGGTGTTTGAATGTAAGAGATGAGGGATACTGTGTCGGGAATGGTTGTATTTGCCTAGACCACTGGTTCATAATCACACAATGTGATAGGGGATTATTAAGGCTTGAAATCTTTTATAGTTAGATTGTGGACAATTCTTGGGGGAATGAGCAGATACCCTGGGGAAGTATTTGTAAGGAGAAGGATGTTATCAATACCATGGATGGCAAGAAGAACAAACAAATCAATTTAGGAACAAATCAAGCCAGACTTGACACTCAAAGCAAGATCATCAAGCTACGACTTGCCTACTTTAGACACATCAGATGAAGAGAGCAATCACTGGAGAAGGACATCATGGTCGGAAGAATAGAAGAAACAAGGCGTAAGGGAAGACCAGCAACGTGTTGGCTTTATATAATCAAGATAACGGTGGAGAAGATCCTGGAGGATTTATCTAGGCTTATACAAGATCGATCTTACTTGAAAGCGTTCATCCATCAAGTCGTCATGGCTCGAGATCGAGCTGAAGGCCGATAATAATAATAACACATTTTAGGGTACAACCAACACTTTTATTAACCACTATGGACTCAACTTCTCAGCTAGAGAGGACAAGTAGTTATTCCGATTTATCTGCTGGAATTTCTTAGTCCCATATTTCACAATCCCAAAATAGCATGCGAGGTTTATCTGGGGCACTGGGTGGGTGTGGGGGGGGGTTCCCATGGGATGTCTTTAGGTATAGTAGTAATTCTAGGTTGCTGAAAGAGGCAGTTCAATCAACAAGTGGTCCTTCTGACCCAAAACACAATCATGGGCATCAGATTTAAAGAGTCTCCTCGGTAGGTTGTACCCAACTCTACACTGACCGCACTCCTCTACACGTCTCTGATTAAGATGGGAGAGTAACCTATATTTATCCTATATTTATCCACACTCCCTGGCTATGTTGATGTCACGCAGCTCTTGCCACATCTGCATCCCCATGCTGTCCATGAGATAGAGAGACGTTTCTACCATTTAACCGCATGGTACTGATTTCTCCCTGATGTCATGATCCTTGAAGTCACACTATGAACCACACAACAGAGCAGATCACTCTGGCTTGAGCAAAACACATTCTGTTACAATAAAATGAGTTCACAATTAAATATGCAACTATGTATCTGGCAAATAAGCTCCATTATGCAAGTACACAAATGCTACGAGACACAATAATCCATGGTGGTAGTTGGGAATACAGCACTGTATCCAATATTCCATTTTCATTAGCTTCTGCTCTCCTGCTGCTTTGTCTGCACATCATCCTGCAGTGTACGTTTTGCATTCTATATATAAGGATCATGTCACATAAATCCTTATATTCCAGTATTAGGTTGGCATATATCTGCATAGTAAGTACCATTCCCTTCACAGAATTTGATAGCAGATCTCAACATAGTTGTCAGAATCCATCTATAAACTCTTATATATGTGGTTAGGTTTAAAATAAATAAAAAAATAAATGATATAGTGAAAAAAAAATCAATTAGCAATGCGGTAGCTAACTCTGTAATATAAAGGGGGCTCCTGATAGGACCTATTCAATATACTCTTATATGATCCCTTATACATCATCATATTATAGATATTTACCAGCACTTATTGGTCCATTTCACCCATAAATACTGTGAAATTTACAGCTAGTGCCCACAACAATAAAGATAATATTATAGCCATTAGTATACTGTAGCCTCTTATCGGTCTTTTTACATTTTTATGACCCCAATTGTATTTATAAGAACTAAACTAATTAGGAAATAGACAGAGCCCAAAGCAAACTCATGTAATTGCTATCATGTATCTCCCCATCTACATCTAGGACTGCTGCCTTCTCCTGTTACATAAGGCAAGAACATTAATTAAATGGGGACTGCAATGGCTGAATATGTCACTGGGTGAGGGGATATAACGAGGGATATAAAAGATATGGCACAGACATCTGCTGGCTGGAAGTGCCAAGGAAATAATGTGCAAACCAGCGTGAAGGAGGGGAACATGATGAATGGTGAGAACCTGCAGAAGAAGTGGCCAGTAGTGTATATAGGGGGCTATAACACATCTATGTATTTATAAATATATATATACACATCATAGATAACATTCAGATACACTGTAGACACAACTGACGGATACAATGTAAACATATTATACAGATGTGCAGATACATTTATATGTTATATATATATATATATATATATATATATATATATAAATATATACACACATTAGTAAAGGGATTGTCATTAATGGTGTACCTGTGTCTGAGAGCCACTACTATGGAGTCTGACAGGGAAGAAGGATGTGTATGGAGCTGAGAAATGGAGAATATAGACAATCTGTATTTACCTAGTTTGTCTCCACAGGAATATCTGTATGGGAAGAGGAATCCCCCTCAGTCTCTCCTGCTCCTGCCCCTCTGAACTCTTCCTCTTCACCATCTTGCAGGCTGCTGGAAGCCTCTGGTGCCCACTTCTCCCTTCTCATCCACAGCTGCCTGTCTCCTGCTAGGGAAGATGTCTGCTCCTGTGATTTTCTGTGTTCAGCACCTCCCCTTGTGGACAGTGCCCTGTCCCTAGCGGCAGAGGGTGGAACTGCAGCTCTGCTCTCAGAATGTCAGGAAAAAAGAAAAAGTCTCTATGTGCAAGATTGACAACTGTCCAAAAATTCCAGGACACTCCGTAAAAATAGGGATCAGTCAAAAAAAATTGTTTGTTTGTTTTTTAAGCTAAAGGAACTTATAAAGAATATTTTGTAATGTAATCTGTAATTATCATCATTGTACAGTGAATGCGGTTGATCCCTTCACATCAGAACTATGGGCTGTAGATATGGATCACTTAAAATCATAATCATTTTTTATGTTTTCCAATGTATTTCTAATAAATATTGTCTGTCCGAGACTTTTTGATAACCTTTCCAGAAAAAATAAATAAATAAAAGTTCTCCATTGACTAAACGTCAATGGAGAACTTTTATTTATTTATTATTATTTATTATTTATTTATTTATTTATTATTTTAGAAAAATTAGTCATTCAGGAATCTGAACTCCCCATTAGCGCATCAGTTAGAAACACTATACGTTTTTTCAGAGTGTAATATACCAGAACATTATTTATGGCGCACTAAAGAAATGAAAAAGCTGCTTATGTATTTCAGACCTAATTTAAGTCCTTATTCATACAAATGTCAGCATTAGGCATTACATCTCAGCCAGAGGCGTAGCTAGGGGTTCAGCTCAGGGGAAGGCGAAACATGTGAGTGGGCCCCTAACAGGCGGACATATCATTAGTGCAAACTGTGCGGCAGCCCAAGAGATAAGGGGGCCCATTTCTACCTCTAAATAAGGTGCAGTTTTGCATTTTTAGGAGCTCTTGTGCTGCAAAGAGCCCATATATTGTTCTTGCACATGGGCCCTTTTCTGTCTGTGTCCACCTGTGGCCCCTAACCAGGTAACTATGATTACAACTACGGTGGGTATAGGGGAACTTCAGGAGATGACCACACTGTTATTTAAAATAAATCTCTATACACAGACCAGCACTGATACTACCGCCATATGGTGACATATAGTGGTAGATACCAGTCCGGCAGGACATATAGATATCACAGCACAGTTACAGATAATGACTTACCGCTGACGTTCTTTCTGATGGAATCGTTCACTTTTCCCGTCTTTTCCATCTGGCCCAAACCGACATGTCGACTTCTCCGGCCAGGACTCGTCTGCAGAGAATACAACAAAGACATCATTTCACTTATCATATTCCAGCCCCATCACATCTATTCCCAACCTGCACAAACTCCTCATCCTGCTGATACCCCAATACTGCGCTGCTGCTGCCCTATGTGTCCCTATTACTACACCTGATACCCCAATACTGAGCCGCTGCTGCCGTATGTGTCCCTTTTACTGCCCCTGATACCCCAATACTGAGCCGCTGCCGCCATATGTGTCCCTATTACTGCAGCTGCTGTGTGGTACAATAACGGCTCCTTTTAGTGCCCCACGTAGTAATGCCACCACTGTGCCCTCACATAGTAATAATCCCGCTCCTGTGCTCTCTAGATGGTAAAATTGCCCCCTAGAAAATATTATGTGCCCTCCACATTTTGTCCCTAGAAAGTAACAAAACGCCATGTGCAACTTTGATGATCACATTACTGATTACCCCTCTTTATAATAATGTTTAAGTGCCCCCTTAACATTTAATACTGTCCCCTGAGTTCCCCATGTACAACTCCCCTATACACAGTATGGTGGGCCAACAGAAACCCTATACACTGTATAATGCTGACAGAGCTCCACTCTACACAGTATAATGAGCCAGCTCCTCCCCTATACACAGTATAATGCCCCCACAGCTTTCTTATGCACAGTATGATGGGTCCACAGCTATTCCATACACAGCATTATAGGCTCAGAACTGCTCTATGCAAAGTATAATGCCCTCACAGCTCCTCTATACATATATACGCCCCTTTTGGAACAAGCATTCATTGCAAAACGGCGCTTGTCGGGCGCGGGGTGGGACACAGCACCTCCTCTTGGCCGCACCATCTGGCAGCAACTGCACACCCTTGGCAGGTAATATTTTTATACCTTAGCATTCTAATAGTGACTGAAGGTTTAGTGCAATTATGCTTGCTGAAGGGAGACTTGCCCTTAGAGAATATTAATTAGGCTATATTTTGCTTGGATTCTTACCAGTCCTCACACCCCCTTGGTTGCTAGTGCAGCGCCCCAGAGTCCTCGTCGTTGCAGTAATGTCATTCTTCCACCAGGCGGAGTGATGTTATGTCTGATGGCAATAAAGGAGATCTTCCTACCAGGTATCACAAACGATACACGACACTTCACACTCCAGTCCACCAGGGTGAGCCTTGCTCCTATCTACTAGGGCACTCCTCACAGAAGGGTAAAACTGGTGGGCTGGATAGAAAGTTAGAGAGAAGCTGACTGGGCTTTGCCCAGTCAACACCTGTCAGGCAGACAGGGGGAAAGGAGGAACATCGGAGCTGCAGACAGAGGGTCCCTGACAGGGGTGGGATCCTGTCGGAGGCCTAGCAAGACAGAAAGACACGGAGCTGTTCCTGCCCCACATGCGGCAGCATCCTAAGAAAGGACACAAAGAGAATTGTGTTGTAGAGGGTGAGACACGAAGTCACAGCACAAGGACATAACATCAGAAGGAGTTCTGCCCTGTAATAGGCTGCCTCCTTGTGAGGCGTGTAGCCGGTGGCCGGAACACCGAGGGAGCAACAAGGACAGACCAATGGGGTTTACCTGGCACCGGGTGTAACCCTGGACTCTACCCTTCCCAGGCCAGGAAGGATTGTGTGCCAGGTCCAGCCCTGGAAGCCGTCCAACTAAGCCTCGAAACACTGACTGATTGTAAATAGTTCTTAAAAACAATTTCTTTTCTTTCCTTTAAACCTGTCTAGGGTTAACTTTTAAAGGGATCCCCTGTTTAAAGGGATCCTATGTTTTGCACAAGTTTTCTACTTTTACCAAAGAACTGCAGAATCATGAACTGTGCATGATCACAAACTGTGCCTGTAAATAGTTTGCACCTTCTTAAGGGTGCTTTTTACTGGTTTTACAAAGGAGGCTTTTACAGAGACTGCCTCTTAACAGAAACTGCTGTTAATTATGCTGTAAAAATAACTGCTTTGCCTTACAGACCTGAAGAAAAACCCGTTGGTGTGGCAGAATTCCGGGTCAGGATTACACGTCTTGTAGCCCACCCAAGGCCAACGTTCGGGTGTTCGTAACGGGTCCCCCATATTGCATCACGTCACCTTTGAACTGACTTGAATATTGATGATGTGATTGTTTGCCTTACCTCTGAAAAAGACTTGGATTTCCTCTTAAAGGGAATGTTAGTTTGTTGCACTTTGCTCGAGAGTGATAATGTTGTTTTAGATAGTTAGATAGTAATAATGTGCATACATAGCTGATAGTATGTAGCTAAGAATAGGAAATGTTAGATGATGTACTTTAAACAAAATAGAGGTAAAACAGATTGAAAGAAAGATACAGTGAACCCATAGGGGGGTGACACCTGTTCTGCATTTCAACAGAGTGAACCCGTAGGAGTTAGTGAGTCATTTAGTGAGCCTCAGGTAGTTAGTTAAAAGAGTTTGCACTTGGAGAAGAATAACTGTTTGATGCTTGAATAAAGAAAATGGTAATTTATTGTTTTGTAATTGCACTTAGTAGTTAATAGATAGTATGCCTGTATGGGTAATAGTATTTCATAGTTAGCGCATCTGACAATGTAAATATGTTCTTGTTTGCAACGTTCAAGTGTCCTCACCTCACATAAAGGGAAGCATTGTTATATTAACTTGTTTTATAGCATTTCAAAAATTTTGCATGTCTTTTGTTAACCTGTAATTGTTGTCTTCTTTTCCCAGTCCGGGAGTACTGGATTTAACGGGGGGGGGGGGGGGTGCAGCGCCCCAGAGGTCCTGGTCGTTGCAGTAATGCCAGTCTTCCACCAGGGGGAGTGATATTACGTCTGATGGCAATAAGGGAGATCTTCCTACCAGGTATCACAAACCATACACGTCACTTCACACTCCAGTCCACCAGGGGGAGCCTTGATCCTATCTACTAGGGCACTCCTCACAGAAGGGTAAAACTGGTGGGCTGGATAGAAAGTGAGGGAGAAGCTGACTGGGCTTTGCCCAGGCAACACCTGTCAGGCAGACAGGGGGAAAGGAGGAACATCAGCGCTGCAGACAGAGGGTCCCTGACAGGGGTGGGATCCTGTCGGAGGCCTAGCAAGACAGAAAAACACAGAGCTGCGCCTGCCCCACGTGCGGCAGCATCCTAAGAAAGGACACAAAGAGAATTGTGTTGTAGAGGGTGAGACACAAAGTCACAGCACAAGGAGATAACACCAGAAGGAGTTCTGCCCTGTAATAGGCTGCCTCCTTCTGAGGCGCGTAGCCGGTGGCCGGAACACTGAGGGAGCAACAGTCTCCAAGCCTTGCTCCAGAGACCGGCAGGACAGTCAATTCCAAGTTGGCTGCTCGACCTTAATACCTACAGTAGGAGACACGGTGGCAACTTGTGAGGGTCGGGGCGTCTCTAGGGTCCCTATAAACAAGCCTCAGGCCATCAGTCATACGGTTTTGTCCTATCCATACCATCTGGGGGACAGAGAGGAAGAAATAACATCTAGAAGACCTACAACAGTTGTGAGGACCTTACCGAAAAGCACAGCAGGGAGGTACTACAACACACAGGCGCTAGAGGAAGGCTACTGATTTCCACCTGGATAAGGGAACTCTGGATTTGCCTTCAGACCGGCTTGACTCTGCCTACCCTGTGGTCTGTACCCTGGACTGTGGATGCTGAAGCCTTCAGTAAAGGTAAAGAGACTGCACCCTTGTGTCCTCGTTATTCACTGCACCTTACATCATCCACCATCACCATCTACACTTCTGGGAAGCCCTGGGGACACACTTCACCTGTAGGAAGGTATACCATCTAGCTGTCATAACATCACCCCAGCGCACCCCTCACAGCAGCGTCGGTCACCCTGACCGAATACCACAGGTGGCATCACGAACACTATTCCCATAAAGACTATTACTTTTGTTGGACGCCCCCCCTCAAAGGGCCACGGATCGGGTCGGGCCACCGTGACATCCCTACCGAACCGAAGGACCCGGTACCGAGTACCCCATTGCCCTTGCCTGGGGGAGCGACACTAGACCCTGCTTGGTCTCATACATTTCACTAGCAGGGAGGTTTTACTTTGGACGCCTAAGGTTTTCCGGTTCCATATGCAGTTTGCCCTTTATATTCTCGGAATATCCACTATTACTCTCCCAACCTTTTCCATTTTGGTGCAGATCTTTGTCTTTCTTTGCTGTCTCCTCCCTCATTTTTTCTTGGAGGTAATTCCTTTTTTCCCCTGCCTTTTTACAACATATGTTTTCATGTTTTTATATTTGTAATAATAAAGATATAATTTTATCTACTTTCTTCCATTTTTTGGTCACTTCCTGCTGCTATGGTTCCTTACATATCAATGTGGTATATAAATAGTATGATAGGCCCACAGCTCCCTCATACACAGTATGATGGGCCCACAGCTCCCCTATACATAGTATGGTATGCCCACAGCTTCCCTATACACAGTATGATGGCCCCACAGCTCCCCTATACACAGTATAATGCTGACAGAGCTCCACTATACACAGTATAATGCCCCACAGCTTCCTTATGCACAGTATTATGGGCTCACAGCTCCCCTACATATGGTATGATGTCGCCCAGAGTTCCTCTATACATAGAATTATGTCCCCTCTGCTGTCCCAAAACAAAGTAGGACGACTCCCACATAAGTCCTCACACTTTATGATGTCCCCCACACAGTATATTCGCCCCCACAGTAGCCTTGACAATGTTTATTGGTCCTCACAGTAGCCCCCATACTGTATAATGTCCCTCACACTTCATAATAGCTGCCACGGTAGTCTCCACACATTATGAGGGCCATGCATAGTAGTCAACACTGTATAATGGCCCTCTAATTAGCTCCCACACTGTATAATGGCCCCCACAGTAGTCCCTGCACTTTATGATGGCCCCCTACAGTGGTCCCCACACTGTATATGGGCTCCCACGTTGTATGATGGCCCCCAAACTGTATAGTGACCCTCTCGTTAGCTCGCATTCTGACATTCTGTGCATGCGCTGGTGACTCAGCCATTGCATCACCCTGCCATTCTGTGGACCACAGGCTTAAAGCGACCTGTGTTCTACAAAACGGAGAGCAGTAGTGCAGGGAGATCGTGTCTCCTTGCTCTACTCCAGAGCTTAAAGGGAACCTGTCATAGAAAGTAATGCTATTAACCTGATATGGGGTTAATCTGCAGGTTAATAGCGTTTTGACACCGTGCGGCGCCCGCACTGAGAGCCCCGCTGCTGACTCTTCCAGTCATAGGGGTGTCGCTAGCGTGTTTTCAGTCACCGCTCTGTGTATCGAGAGTGGCGGCTATAACAGCACCCTGGCACTGACTGACAGCCGGCTCAGCACCGCCTGCCACCCAGTAGCTGCCCTACAAATAATAATGCTTCTTAAGTGCCTAGTAAATGTTTAGCAATGAGTGCCCCCATGTGCAGTAATCATGGCCCCAGCATAGCTGATGTGAGCAGTGGGCTGTGTGACAATTCTCTTCTATTGAGAGAAGTCAAACTTATCTAGTCGACACGTGCAAATTGCAAACGTGGTTGCATGACCCCCTCATCGCACCAGTGGTATTGAGGTCTCATGACAACAGGCACACCCCATCATGCTTTGGCAGTCTGTAGTCTCAGACTGACTGCAGACATTTATCCCAAGCCTTTAATAACTTAATAATTTCATAATAAGCAATTTATTATTATAACATAGAATGCTGCCAGTGATTACTGTATTGTTATACTTGTTAGGGGGCAGACAGACGGACGTATTTTTTTCGTGCAAAGATCACATCGCAATCCTCGGACTGACCGCTGGCTCTCCTGACCTGAGCGTGACAGCTGCATAGTAATCCATTGTGCTGTCACGCTTAGGTCAGGAGAGGTGTCGGGCCAGTCCGTGGATTGATCCTCACATGAGTTATACGGCTGTCTGTCTGTGCCCTTATGCTAACACTTATCCTTGTTATACTAATACTTAAATATTAACCTATTATTAATGTATTAATGCTATTAACCTGTAATGTTATGTTTGTTATGCTAATAGTTATAAAATACCAAGCTCGCAAGTATAAAAAGCCCCCGACCTCCCCATCTCCAGCCCCTCAAGACAGCAACTATTACATGTGATGGAGTGCATATAATATCATAACCAGGGCCGTATTTGCCACTAGGCACATGAGGGCACGTGCCTAGGGCGGGGCAATGCGTGGGCGCGGCACCTGACCAGGTTTTTTTTATTTTTTTATATCACTTTGTCCGGTCCGGTCCCCCCCTTCCTCCTTGCTGGCACAGCCCCCATTGACTGTCTGTCTCATACTCACCTCACCTGCTCCAGCGGTGCCAGCTGGTCTGCTCTCAGCGACTGCACGACTGCAGCTCGCCCTGTGTGAACGGTCACATGGTGCCGCCTGACCGCGGCGCTCACACAGGACGAGGCGAGGAGGACGGTGCTGCGCAGGGACAGAGCCTGGCGGAGGATTCCGACTCCGAGGATTCCGTCCTTCTGCGCGGTGTGTGTGAGGTGAGTATGAATGATGATTGACAGCGTCAGCCAGGGAGGAGGGAGGGGGCGGGTTTTGGATGTAGGAGGCCCGCGGTGGACAGGGAGCCGAGCCACACAGGATGGGAGCGTCGGTGAGCCGATGAGCCGTGGCGCCATGCATACAGCCAGAGCCAGGCCCAGGGGGGGAGATGAGCCACGCATACGGCGGGGCCGGGGAAGGGGGGGTGAATATGAGCCATGCATACAAGGGGGGGGTTAATATGAGCCATGCATACGGGGGGGGTTAATATGAGCCATGCATGCAGGAGGGTGAATATGAGCCATGCATACAGGGGGGTGAATATGAGCCATGCATACAGAAGGGGGGTTAATATGAGCCATGCATACAGGAGGGGGGGAATATGAGCCATGCATACAGAAGGGGGGTTAATATGAGCCATGCATACAGAAGGGGGGTTAATATGAGCCATGCATACAGAAGGGGGGTTAATATGAGCCATGCATACAGAATGGGGGTTAATATGAGCCATGCATACAGAAGGGGGGTTAATATGAGCCATGCATACGGGGGGGTGAATATGAGCCATGCATAGGGGGCGGGGAATGTGAGCGATGCATACAGTAGGGGGGTGAATATGAGCCATGCATACAGGGAGGTGAATATGAGCCATGCATACAGGAGGGGGGGG
Organism: Ranitomeya variabilis; assembly: GCF_051348905.1. NCBI lineage: Eukaryota > Metazoa > Chordata > Amphibia > Anura > Dendrobatidae > Ranitomeya > Ranitomeya variabilis. The sequence continues at coordinate 164,138,834 of NC_135238.1, read as the reverse complement.
TCAATATACAGTATGGAGAACTGTGTGTGGCCATAATACAGTATTGAGCATCATGTGTGGCCGTTATACAGGGTGGAGCATCATGTGTGGCCGTTATACAGGATGGAGCATCATGTATGGCCGTTATACAGGATGGAGCATCATGTGTGGCCATTATACAGTATGGAGCATCATGTGTGGCCATTATACAGTATGGAGCATCATGTGTGGCCGTTATACAGTATGGAGCATCATGTGTGGCTGTTATACAGTATGGAGCATCGTGTGGCCGTTATACAGTATGGAGCATCATGTGTGGCCAATGGCCATTATACAGTATGGAGCATCATGTGTGGCCATTATACAGTATGGAGCATCATGTGTGGCCATTATACAGTATGCACCATCATGTGCGGTCATTATACAGTATGGAGCATCATGTCTGGCCATTATACAGTATGGAGCACTGTGGCCATATTTTTTTTTGGTTATAATTATTGTATGTAAAACAGTGTGATCAGCAGTGCTAAATGGCTGTGGTTGGAACGTGGATATGGGTGTGACTAGTTGTGAAATGGGTGTGGTCAGAGGCGTGGCCTAAAATTTTATACCTCCTTCCCTTCTTCAAAAGTTGGGAGGTATGGTACCGCATTTTCCAGATCATGGCAAGTGCCACAAATCCCATAGGGAATTAATGAGGCCGAACGCAGTGTTGCTGTAAGTGATCCGTTACGCGGCACATGCAGAAAAACTGCCGGATCTGCTGCAAAAGGCGAAGGGGGAGGCAGCACTAAAAGTGCCTAGGGCAGCAGAAACTCTAAATACGGCCCTGATCATAACAATAAACAGTATAATAGTAATCAGTAGGGTTGAGCGAAACGGATCGGTCATTTTCATAAGTCGCCGACTTTTGGCAAAGTCGGCGTCTCATGAAACCCGACCCGACCCCAGCGTGGGGTCGGCCATGCGGTACGCGATCTTGGCGCCAAAGTCGCGTTTTGAATGACGCCTTCCCCGCCATTTTTTCAGCCAATTAATTGTGGGCAGCGTGATGACATAGGTTCCGGCCCGGTTTCTGCGGCGTCATAGAGCCATATTACCGTTTGGGCTGCAGTGATTTCCGGAGTCAAATACAATATATGCACGGAGGAGAGAGAGAGAGAGAGAGAGAGAGAGAGAGAGGGGAGAGAGAGAGAGAGAGAGAGAGAGAGAGAGAGAGATTTAAAAAAAAAAAAAATCAATCTTCACTGGGTTTCGTGTTTCGGCCGAAACCCGAGTTTCCACTGTGGTCGGCCGATTTCACTCGACTCGACTTTTAAGACAGTCGGGTTTCACAAAACCCGACTCGACCCTAAAAAACTAAAGGTCGCTCAACCCTAGTAATCAGTAGGGTTGAGCGAAACGGGTCGATCATTTTCAAAAGTCGCCGACTTTTGGCTAAGTCGGCGTCTCATGAAACCCGATCCGACCCCTGTGCTTGTCGGCCATGCGGTACGCGACTTTCGCGCCAAAGTCGCGTTTCAATGACGCGAAAAGCGCCATTTCTCAGCCAATGAAGGTGAACGCAGAGTGTGGGCAGCGTGATGACATAGATCCTGGTCCCCACCATCTTAGAGAAGGGCATTGCAGTGATTGGCTTGCTGTCTGCGGCGTCACAGGGGCTATAAAGGGGCATTCCCGCCGACCGCCATCTCACTGCTGCTGATCTGAGCTTAGGGAGAGGTTGCTGCCGCTTCGTCAGAAGCAGGGATAGCGTTAGGCAGGGTCCACTAACCACCAAACCGCTTGTGCTGTAGCGATTTCCACTGTCCAACACCACCTTCGGTGTGCAGGAACAGTGGAAGCTATTTTTTTTTTTTTTTCCTCAGCGCTGTAGCTCATTGGGCTGCCCTAGAAGGCTCCGTGATAGCTGTATTGCTGTGTGTACGCCACTGTGGAAACCAACTGCTTTTTTCAAAGCACATATCCTCTTGTTCCTTTCTGCACAGCTATCTTTTTTGTTTGTCCACACTTTTTATTTAATTTGTGCATCAGTCCACTCCTATTGCTGCCTGCCATACCTGGCTTAGATTACTGCAGGGAGATAGTAATTGTAGGACAGTCCCTGTTTTTTTTTTTTTTTTGTGGGAGATTAAGATTGGCATTTCTGCTACAGTGCCATCCCTGTGTGTGCCATCTCTCACTGAGTGGGCCATAGAAAGCCTATTTATTTTTTCCGTGATTTGTGTTCTAAATTCTACCTCAACACAAAAACACTACATCAATCAGTGGTAGAAAAATATTGGCCTCAGTCAGGGCTTGTGTGCCACTGCTGTGTGTGCTATCTCTTATTCAGTGGGCTATAGAAAGCCTATTTATTTATTTATTTTTTTTCTTATTATTTGGTTTCTAAAGTCTCCCTGAAAAAAAAAAAAAAAACCTAAAAAAACAGTGGGAGAGTAATATTGCCCTTTCAGCTTGTGTGCCAGTCTTGACTCCTGGGTGTGCCACCTCTCTCTCTAATTGTGGGCCATAGAAAGCCTTTTTTTTTTTTTTTTTTTAAATATTATTGGGTTTCTAAAGTCTCCCTTAAAAAACAAAAAATACATAAAAAAACAGTGGGAGAGTAATATTGCCCTTTCAGCTTGTGTGCCAGTCTTGACTCCTGGGTGTGCCACCTCTCTCTCTAATTGTGGGCCATAGAAAGCCTTTTTTTTTTTTTTTTTTAAATATTATTGGGTTTCTAAAGTCTCCCTTAAAAAACAAAAAATACATAAAAAAACAGTGGGAGAGTAATATTGCCCTTTCAGCTTGTGTGCCAGTCTTGACTCCTGGGTGTGCCACCTCTCTCTCTCATTCAGTGGGCCATAGAAAGGCTATTTATTTTTTTGGTTTTTTTAATATTATTTGGTTTCTAAAGTCTCCCTTAAAAAACAAAAAATACATAAAAAAACAGTGGGAGAGTAATATTGCCCTTTCAGCTTGTGTGCCAGTCTTGACTCCTGGGTGTGCCACCTCTCTCTCTCATTCAGTGGGCCATAGAAAGGCTATTTATTTTTTTGGTTTTTTTAATATTATTTGGTTTCTAAAGTCTCCCTTAAAAAACAAAAAATACATAAAAAAACAGTGGGAGAGTAATATTGCCCTTTCAGCTTGTGTGCCAGTCTTGACTCCTGGGTGTGCCACCTCTCTCTCTCATTCAGTGGGCCATAGAAAGGCTATTTATTTTTTTGGTTTTTTTAATATTATTTGGTTTCTAAAGTCTCCCTGAAAAAAAAAAAAACATAAAAAAACAGTGGGAGAGTAATATTGCCCTTTCAGCTTGTGTGCCAGTCTTGACTCCTGGGTGTGCCACCTCTCTCTCTCATTCAGTGGGCCATAGAAAGGCTATTTATTTTTTTGGTTTTTTTAATATTATTTGGTTTCTAAAGTCTCCCTGAAAAAAAAAAATACCTAAAAAAACAGTGGGAGAGTAATATTGCCCTTTCAGCTTGTGTGCCAGTCTTGACTCCTGGGTGTGCCACCTCTCTCTCTCATTCAGTGGGCCATAGAAAGGCTATTTATTTTTTTGGTTTTTTTAATATTATTTGGTTTCTAAAGTCTCCCTGAAAAAAAAAAAAACATAAAAAAACAGTGGGAGAGTAATATTGCCCTTTCAGCTTGTGTGCCAGTCTTGACTCCTGGGTGTGCCACCTCTCTCTCTCATTCAGTGGGCCATAGAAAGGCTATTTATTTTTTTGGTTTTTTTAATATTATTTGGTTTCTAAAGTCTCCCTTAAAAAACAAAAAATACATAAAAAAACAGTGGGAGAGTAATATTGCCCTTTCAGCTTGTGCGCCAGTCTTGACTCCTGGGTGTGCCACCTCTCTCTCTCTAATTGTGGGCCATAGAAAGCCTTTTTTTTTTTCTTTTTTTTTTAATATTATTTGGTTTCTAAAGTCTCGCTTAAAAAACAAAAAATACATAAAAAAAACAGTGGGAGAGTAATATTGCTCTTTCAGCTTGTGTGCCAGTCTTGACTCCTGGGTGTGCCACCTCTCTCTCTCATTCAGTGGGCCATAGAAAGGCTATTTATTTTTTTGGTTTTTTTAATATTATTTGGTTTCTAAAGTCTCCCTGAAAAAAAAAAAAACATAAAAAAACAGTGGGAGAGTAATATTGCCCTTTCAGCTTGTGTGCCAGTCTTGACTCCTGGGTGTGCCACCTCTCTCTCTCATTCAGTGGGCCATAGAAAGGCTATTTATTTTTTTGGTTTTTTTAATATTATTTGGTTTCTAAAGTCTCCCTGAAAATAAAAAAAAAAAACTTAAAAAAACAGTGGGAGAGTAATATTGCCCTTTCAGCTTGTGCGCCAGTCTTGACTCCTGGGTGTGCCACCTCTCTCTCTCTAATTGTGGGCCATAGAAAGCCTTTTTTTTTTTGTTTTTTTTTAAATATTATTTGGTTTCTAAAGTCTCCCTTAAAAAACAAAAAATACATAAAAAAACAGTGGGAGAGTAATATTGCCCTTTCAGCTTGTGTGCCAGTCTTGACTCCTGGGTGTGCCACCTCTCTCTCTCATTCAGTGGGCCATAGAAAGGCTATTTATTTTTTTGGTTTTTTTAATATTATTTGGTTTCTAAAGTCTCCCTGAAAAAAAAAAAAAACATAAAAAAACAGTGGGAGAGTAATATTGCCCTTTCAGCTTGTGTGCCAGTCTTGACTCCTGGGTGTGCCACCTCTCTCCCTCTCATTCAGTGGGCCATAGAAAGCCTATTTATTTTTTTTTTTAAATATTATTGGGTTTCTAAAGTCTCCCTTAAAAAACAAAAAATACATAAAAAAACAGTGGGAGAGTAATATTGCCCTTTCAGCTTGTGTGCCAGTCTTGACTCCTGGGTGTGCCACCTCTCTCTCATTCAGTGGGCCATAGAAAGCATTTATTTATTTTTTTCCTTGATTTGTGTTCTAAAATCTACCTCAACACAAAAACACTACATCAATCAGTGGGAGAAAAATATTGGCCTCAGTCAGGGCTTGTGTGCCACTGCTGTGTGTGCTATCTCTCATTCAGTGGGCTATAGAAAGCCTATTTATTTATTTATTTTTTTTCTTATTATTTGGTTTCTAAAGTCTCCCTGAAAAAAAAAATACCTAAAAAAACAGTGGGAGAGTAATATTGCCCTTTCAGCTTGTGTGCCAGTCTTGACTCCTGGGTGTGCCACCTCTCTCTCATTCAGTGGGCCATAGAAAGGCTATTTATTTTTTTGGTTTTTTTAATATTATTTGGTTTCTAAAGTCTCCCTGAAAATAAAAGAAAAAAAACTTAAAAAAACAGTGGGAGAGTAATATTGCCCTTTCAGCTTGTGCGCCAGTCTTGACTCCTGGGTGTGCCACCTCTCTCTCTCTAATTGTGGGCCATAGAAAGCCTTTTTTTTTTTGTTTTTTTTTAAATATTATTTGGTTTCTAAAGTCTCCCTGAGAAAAAAAAAAAAATTAATTAGGTGGGAGATTAATATTGACATTAGTGCTTGAGTGACAGTCCTGCGTGTGTGTCATCTCTGTGATTTTGTGCCACAGAAAACAGAGTGTGTAACATTGTGCCTGATTTTCCTTGTGGTCTCACCAACCTGTTAAGGGATATTGAAATCATACTGAAGTTATAGCTCACCGTGTAAGTTGTTTGACAGCAACAAATAAAGTTACTTTGGTTAAGATTTTAAAACAATGAGGAAGTCTGGTGCAAGAGGTCGTCGTGGGCGTTCATTGTCAGCTGGTAATGATGGTAGTGGTAGTGGAGCATCAGGTGGTCGTGGGGATAAAAATATTCCACCTAAGTCTGGAGCTGTGGAGCCAGTTTCGTTGTCAGGCTACACAAGGCCTCGAACGCTCTCTTTTCTGGGAGTAGGAAAACCGCTTTTAAAGGCGGAGCAGCAACAGCAAGTTTTGGCTTACATTGCAGACTCAGCCTCTGGCTCTTTTGCCTCCTCTTCCGAAACTGGTAAATGTAAAAGCAGCGCATCGCTTGTGGATATTCACGGTCAGGGACAAGTCGCTTCCTTGTCCTCCTCAGCAAAAACTACAACAAGAGAGAAGGATGCAGCAGGCGACACAACGGGTCACTCCATGGAGCTCTTTACACATACCGTCCCTGGCTTAGAAAGTGAAACATTTAACAGGCCATGCCCATTACAAGTAGATTCTGACATGGAGTGCACTGATGCACAGCCACAGCCAGAGTACTATGCTGCTCCTTTGACTCAGACCACCACATTGCCCTCTCAGGGTACAGATCCACAATCAGACCCTGATGAGACTATGTTGCCCCGCCACGAACGCTATACCACCGACCGACACAGTGACACAGACGAAGTTGCACATGAGCTCGAAGAGGAGGTAATAGATGACCCAGTTATTGACCCCGATTGGCAGCCATTGGGGGAACAGGGTGCAGGCGGCAGTAGTTCAGAAGCGGAGGTGGAAGAGGGGCCGCAGCAGGCATCAACATCGCAACAGGTTCCATCTGCCGGGCCCGTATCTGGCCCAAAACACGTGTCAAAGCCAAAACCTGTTGGAGGACAGCGTGGCCATCCGGTTAAAGCTCAGTCTGCAATCCCTGAAAAGGGATCCGAGTCTAGGAAGAGTGCAGTCTGGCATTTTTTTAAACAACATCCAACTGATCAGCGCAAAGTCATCTGTCAAAAATGTTCAACTAGCTTAAGCAGAGGTCAGAATCTGAAAAGTCTAAATACTAGTTGCATGCATAGACACTTAACCACCATGCATTTTCAAGCCTGGACTAACTACCAAACGTCCCTTAAGGTTGTAGCACCCTCGGCCAATGAAGCTAGTCAGCAACGCAACATCCCTTCCGTCACTGTAAGGCCACCATTTTCCGCACCACCGGCAGTATCTGTGCAGGTTTCTTTGCCAGCCAAAAGCAGTCAGGGTCAGGGAACCACCAGTTTTGTAGGAGGAAATATTGCATCTAGGGCACCGGCGGAAACAATACCGTCTCCAACCGTCTCTCAGTCTGCCATGTACACCGGCACACCTGAAAGTTCCACGATCTCCAGCTCTCCAGTCCAGCTCACCCTACATGACACTCTGGTTAGAAAAAGGAAGTACTTATCCTCGCATCCGCGTACACAGGGTTTTAACGCCCACATAGCTAGACTAATCTCGTTAGAGATGATGCCCTACCGGTTAGTTGAAAGCGAAGCTTTCAAAGCCCTGATGGAGTACGCTGAACCACGATACGAGCTACCCAGTCGACACTTTTTTTCCAGAAAAGCCATCCCAGCCCTGCACCAGCATGTTAAACAGCGCATCGTCCATGCACTCAGGCAATCTGTGAGTACAAAGGTGCACCTGACTACAGATGCATGGACCAGTAGGCATGGCCAGGGACGTTATGTGTCCATCACGGCACACTGGGTGAATGTGGTGGATGCAGGGTCCACAGGCGACATCAATTTAGGGACAGTTGTGCCTAGCCCACGGTCTAGGAAACAGTTGGCTGTAGGCGTTCGCACCCCCTCCTCCTCCTCCTCCTCGTCCTCCTGCAGAAGCTACAGCTCTTCCACAGAACGCAGTCTGCCAACCACTCCATCGGCAGATGACACTGTTGCACACCAGTTGTCCCATTATGGGCCAGCTACTGCCAAGCGTCAGCAGGCTGTATTGGCTATGAAGTGTTTGGGCGACAACAGACACACCGCGGAAGTTCTGTCCGAGTTCTTGCAACAAGAAACGCAGTCGTGGCTGGGCACAGTAGATCTTGAGGCAGGCAAGGTAGTGAGTGATAACGGAAGGAATTTCATGGCTGCCATCTCCCTTTCCCAACTGAAACACATTCCTTGCCTGGCTCACACCTTAAACCTGGTGGTGCAGTGCTTATTGAAAACTTATCCTGGGTTCTCCGACCTGCTCCTCAAAGTGCGTGCACTTTGCTCACATATCCGACGTTCGCCTGTACACGCCAGCCGTATGCAGACCTATCAGCGGTCTTTGAACCTTCCCCAGCATCGCCTAATCATAGACGTTGCAACAAGGTGGAACTCAACACTGCACATGCTTCAGAGACTGTGCGAACAGAGGCGTGCTGTTATTTATTTGTGGGAGGATACACGGGCAGGCAGTAGGATGGCAGACATGGAGTTGTCAGGTGTGCAGTGGTCTAAGATACAAGACATGTGTCAAGTTCTTCAGTGTTTTGAGGAATGCACACGGCTGGTTAGTGCAGACAACGCCGTAATAAGCATGAGCATCCCCCTAATGCGTCTGCTGATGCAAAGTTTGACGCACATAAAGGAGCAGGCGTCTGCACCAGAGGAAGAGGAAAGCCTTGATGACAGTCAGCCATTGTCTGGTCAGGGCAGTGTACAGGACGAGGTAGCGGGCGAAGAGGAGGTGGAGGACGAGGAGGATGATGGGGATGAGTATATTTTTAATGCCGAACCTTTCCCGGGGGCACAGGAAATTGGTTGCGTGTCACGGCCAGGTTCTGGTTTTTTGAGGGACACAAGTGACGTAGATTTGCCTGCAACTGCCCCTCAACCAATCACAACCGGAGATTTGACAACTGAAACTTTGGCCCACATGGCGGATTATGCCTTACGTATCCTAAAAAGGGACACACGCATTACGAAAATGATGAACGATGACGATTACTGGTTGGCCTGCCTCCTTGATCCACGCTATAAAGGCAAATTGCAAAATATTATGCCACATGAGAACTTGGAACTAATATTAGCAACCAAACAATCAACTCTTGTTGACCGTTTGCTTCAGGCATTCCCAGCACACAGCGCACGTGATCGTTCTCACACGAGCTCCAGGGGGCAGCAGACTAGGAGTGTTAGGGGTGCACACATCAGAAGTGGCGTTGGACAGAGGGGTTTTCTGACCAGGTTGTGGAGTGATTTTGCTATGACCGCAGACAGGACAGGTACTGCTGCATCAATTGAAAGTGACAGGAGACAACATTTGTCCAGTATGGTTACTAACTATTTTTCATCCCTTATCGATGTTCTCCCTCAACCGTCATTCCCATTTGATTACTGGGCCTCCAAATTAGACACCTGGCCAGAATTGGCAGAATATGCATTGCAGGAGCTTGCTTGCCCGGCAGCAAGTGTCCTATCAGAAAGAGTATTCAGTGCTGCAGGTTCAATATTAACCGAAAAAAGGACTCGTCTGGCTACCCAAAATGTTGACGATCTAACATTCATTAAAATGAACCACAACTGGATTTCGAAATCTTTTGCCCCACCTTGCCCGGCCGACACCTAGCTTTCCTATGAAAAGCTCTTGCCTGTGAATTACTTTTCTAATGTCTAATTTGCTGCAGCTGATTGTACAGCATACGACATGTTTACACCTCCCTAAATGGCAAAACTCCCCACACGGGGCCGTGGTATCGCGACTTGGCGCAAGCACCCGTGAGACTGCTGTTTGTCTGAAGAGGTGGGTGTGCTCGCTTTTGGTTGACGGCATTGCTACTGGGTCCCTCATAGTACAATGTAGTGTCTCTGGCGGTGGTGGTGCGCACCCAACGTCAGACACACCGTTGTAACATGAGGGGCCCTGGGGCGGTCCCGCCGGCCTCAAGAGAGTTCCCCCCTACCCCAGCTCAAAATGTGCTCTACCACGTGCAAAATTATGTCGCACAGCTCCACCAATCTTTAGTCTATTCGCTGACATCATTCAATGTCTGGCACTGACAATACAAATTTGTAGACATCTATGATGCAACTTAAAGTAGTCTGTGTCTGTGTCCTATATTTGCACCATTAAATAGTTACTGCCAAATTACTATGTCAGAAACTCAGTAGATGAGCCCACCCCTGTACCTAAGTATGCCACCTTTTTTTTTGTTTTGGTTGTTTTGCGAGACATTAACATCTATTTATATTTTGGGAGTACTGGGACAGACACTCCTTGCACTACTCCTCCACTCACCACCAAGCTGCCTGTGTATCCATGTAACCGCTGTAAAGCTGCCATGAGCCTATTGTTTGTTATTTTAGGCCTTTGATAGCCTGTCTGCGGTCCCTACTTTAAATACTCCTCCACTCATCACCAGCTGCCTGCCCGTGTATCCATGTAACCGCTGTAAAACTGCCATGAGCCTATTGTTTGTTATTTTAGGCCTTTGATAGCCTGTCTGCGGTCCCTACTTTAAATACTCCTCCACTCATCACCAGCTGCCTGCCCGTGTATCCATGTAACCGCTGTAAAACTGCCATGAGCCTATTGTTTGTTATTTTAGGCCTTTGATAGCCTGTCTGCGGTCCCTACTTTAAATACTCCTCCACTCACCACCAAGCTGCCTGTGTATCCATGTAACCGCTGTAAAACTGCCATGAGCCTATTGTTTGTTATTTTAGGCCTTTGATAGCCTGTCTGCGGTCCCTACTTTAAATACTCCTCCACTCACCACCAAGCTGCCTGCCCGTGTATCCATGTAACCGCTGTAAAACTGCCATGAGCCTATTGTTTGTTATTTTAGGCCTTCAAAGCCTGTCTGCGGTCCCTCCTTCCACTAGGCCTCCACTGACCAGACCACTGCTGCCCGTGTACCCCTGGAACCAATTTTAAAGTGCCTACAGCCAGCCCATTTTATTGTGTTAGGCCTTCGAAGCCTGTCTGCGGTCCCTCCTTCCAATAGGCCTACACTGACAAAGGTACACCTGACAACAGACACATGGACCTGTAGGCATGGCCACGGAAGGTTACGTGTCCTTTGTGGCTCAATGGGTTAATGTATTGGATGCATGGTCCACACAGGGGACAGCCTGCTAAGTCTGTATGCAGTCCCTAATTCAAGTTGTCCTCAACTGAATAAAGCTGAGCTTCTACCTTCTGGCTCTCATTAAGTGTTTTTTAAAAAACAAAATGGTGGTTAGGGCCTACTAACGGCTTCTGCCCCTCCCTGGTGTTGCCCTCAACTGAATAAAGCTGAGCTTCTACCTTCCGGCTCTGATTAACTGCTGTTTTTAAACACATTGCTGGTTCCGGCCTACTAACGGTGTCTGCCCCTGCCTGGTGTTGCCCTCAACTGAATAAAGCTGAGCTTCAACCTTCTGGCTCTGATTAACTGCTGTTTTTAAACACATTGCTGGTTCCGGCCTACTAACGGTGTCTGCCCCTGCCTGGTGTTGCCCTCAACTGAATAAAGCTGAGCTTCAACCTTCTGGCTCTCATTAAGTGTTTTTTAAAAAACAAAATGGTGGTTAGGGCCTACTAACGGCTTCTGCCCCTCCCTGGTGTTGCCCTCAACTGAATAAAGCTGAGCTTCTACCTTCCGGCTCTGATTAACTGCTGTTTTTAAACACATTGCTTGTTCCGGCCTACTAACGGTGTCTGCCCCTCCCTGGTGTTGCCCTCAACTGAATAAAGCTGAGCTTCTACCTTCCGGCTCTGATTAACTGCTGTTTTTAAACACATTGCTGGTTCCGGCCTACTAACGGTGTCTGCCCCTGCCTGGTGTTGCCCTCAACTGAATAAAGCTGAGCTTCAACCTTCTGGCTCTCATTAAGTGTTTTTTAAAAAACAAAATGGTGGTTAGGGCCTACTAACGGCTTCTGCCCCTCCCTGGTGTTGCCCTCAACTGAATAAAGCTGAGCTTCTACCTTCCGGCTCTGATTAACTGCTGTTTTTAAACACATTGCTGGTTCCGGCCTACTAACGGTGTCTGCCCCTGCCTGGTGTTGCCCTCAACTGAATAAAGCTGAGCTTCAACCTTCTGGCTCTCATTAAGTGTTTTTTAAAAAACAAAATGGTGGTTAGGGCCTACTAACGGCTTCTGCCCCTCCCTGGTGTTGCCCTCAACTGAATAAAGCTGAGCTTCTACCTTCCGGCTCTGATTAACTGCTGTTTTTAAAAACATTGCTGGTTCCGGCCTACTAACGGTGTCTGCCCCTCCCTGGTGTTGCCCTCAACTGAATAAAGCTGAGCTTCTACCTTCCGGCTCTGATTAACTGCTGTTTTTAAACACATTGCTGGTTCCGGCCTACTAACGGTGTCTGCCCCTGCCTGGTGTTGCCCTCAACTGAATAAAGCTGAGCTTCAACCTTCTGGCTCTCATTAAGTGTTTTTTAAAAAACAAAATGGTGGTTAGGGCCTACTAACGGCTTCTGCCCCTCCCTGGTGTTGCCCTCAACTGAATAAAGCTGAGCTTCTACCTTCCGGCTCTGATTAACTGCTGTTTTTAAACACATTGCTGGTTCCGGCCTACTAACGGTGTCTGCCCCTCCCTGGTGTTGCCCTCAACTGAATAAAGCTGAGCTTCTACCTTCCGGCTCTGATTAACTGCTGTTTTTAAACACATTGCTGGTTCCGGCCTACTAACGGTGTCTGCCCCTGCCTGGTGTTGCCCTCAACTGAATAAAGCTGAGCTTCAACCTTCTGGCTCTCATTAAGTGTTTTTTAAAAAACAAAATGGTGGTTCCGGCCTACTAACGGTGTCTGCCCCTGCCTGGTGTTGCCCTCAACTGAATAAAGCTGAGCTTCAACCTTCTGGCTCTGATTAACTGCTGTTTTTAAACACATTGCTGGTTCCGGCCTACTAACGGTGTCTGCCCCTGCCTGGTGTTGCCCTCAACTGAATAAAGCTGAGCTTCAACCTTCTGGCTCTCATTAAGTGTTTTTTAAAAAACAAAATGGTGGTTAGGGCCTACTAACGGCTTCTGCCCCTCCCTGGTGTTGCCCTCAACTGAATAAAGCTGAGCTTCTACCTTCCGGCTCTGATTAACTGCTGTTTTTAAACACATTGCTGGTTCCGGCCTACTAACGGTGTCTGCCCCTCCCTGGTGTTGCCCTCAACTGAATAAAGCTGAGCTTCTACCTTCCGGCTCTGATTAACTGCTGTTTTTAAACACATTGCTGGTTCCGGCCTACTAACGGTGTCTGCCCCTCCCTGGTGTTGCCCTCAACTGAATAAAGCTGAGTTTCTACCTTCCGGCTCTGATTAACTGCTGTTTTTAAACACATTGCTGGTTCCGGCCTACTAACGGTGTCTGCCCCTGCCTGGTGTTGCCCTCAACTGAATAAAGCTGAGCTTCAACCTTCTGGCTCTCATTAAGTGTTTTTTAAAAAACAAAATGGTGGTTAGGGCCTACTAACGGCTTCTGCCCCTCCCTGGTGTTGCCCTCAACTGAATAAAGCTGAGCTTCTACCTTCCGGCTCTGATTAACTGCTGTTTTTAAACACATTGCTGGTTCCGGCCTACTAACGGTGTCTGCCCCTGCCTGGTGTTGCCCTCAACTGAATAAAGCTGAGCTTCAACCTTCTGGCTCTCATTAAGTGTTTTTTAAAAAACAAAATGGTGGTTAGGGCCTACTAACGGCTTCTGCCCCTCCCTGGTGTTGCCCTCAACTGAATAAAGCTGAGCTTCTACCTTCCGGCTCTGATTAACTGCTGTTTTTAAACACATTGCTGGTTCCGGCCTACTAACGGTGTCTGCCCCTGCCTGGTGTTGCCCTCAACTGAATAAAGCTGAGCTTCAACCTTCTGGCTCTCATTAAGTGTTTTTTAAAAAACAAAATGGTGGTTCCGGCCTACTAACGGTGTCTGCCCCTGCCTGGTGTTGAATCATATAAATAAACCCAACGAAACAATCTTTATTATTAAAAAAGGCAACAATACCAATTCCACGTGACCAAAACAAAACCAAAACGTGTACCACCCAGTTAAAAACTGAATAAAGCTGAGCTTCAACCTTCTGGCTCTCATTAAGTGTTTTTTAAAAAACAAAATGGTGTTTAGGGCCTACTAACGGTGTCTGCCCCTCCCTGGTGTTGCCCTCAACTGAATAAAGCTGAGCTTCAACCTTCTGGCTCTCATTAAGTGTTTTTTAAAAAACAAAATGGTGGTTAGGGCCTACTAACGGTGTCTGCCCCTCCCTGGTGTTGTCCTCAACTGAACAAAGCTGAGCTTCCACATTCTGGCTTTCGGCCTATACTATCAGATATTAAACTGCATTTGGCCTACTAGTGTGGTTAGGCCCTTGAAACAGTGTCTGCTGCTCTTGGGTTTGCTACTCCACTGAACAAAGCAATGCCGCCTGTTTAGTCCTGTTACCAATTTTGATCTGCATTTAGCCTACTTTATTCTTTGGCCCTATATCTGTTTCCTCATCATCCTGCCCATTGCCCAGCCACTGCTAGATGAGTCTGCTGGTACATTGACCTAGACCACTACATTCCCCTTGTACTCTACACAGCCAGAATCTGACCCTGCTGAAAGTAAGGTTCCCCTTCCCGCATATTATACCACCTTACACAGGGACAAAGAGGAAGGTGCAGATGAAAGTGCAGGTTCCTTCATCAGGTGGGGGGGCATACTCGTTGGCGACGTCACTGGCACAGGGCCACTCAGAGTACGCAAAAGTGTCGCTGCTGGTGGGAGGCGCCCCCGCCATGCAAACACACCGCCGTACTTTGAGGGGCCCTGTGCCAGTGCCAATGCGAACGAGTGGGCCCCCCCTGCTTGCTCAGGATCACAGCACTTGCAACGTTGAAATACTTACCTCTCCCTGCTCCACCGCCATGACGTAGTCCATGTTTCCTGGGCCCACTAAAACCTTGAACCAGCCCTACCCCCACAACTTTTGCCAAATGACCCCCAATTTCCAGTGCCCAACTATTATTATAAAGTTAATTAAGATTGACAAGCTTCAGAAAACAAGAATGGATGTTTTTGGCAGTAAAATGTGCACTGTAGGTGTTTTCCTGGCCTCCACTCACTGCCGGCTATGCTTCCCCATTGACTTGCATTGGGTTTCGTGTTTCGGTCGATCCCCGACTTTTAGCGATAATCGGCTGACTTCACTCGACTCGACTCTGGACTAAATCGGGTTTCACAAAACCAGACTCGATCTTAAAAAAATGAAAGTCGCTCAACCCTAGTAATCAGCTCCCCCAGTGCCCTGTGCCCCCTCCCCTACCCTAACATCCATCTTCTCACATTCACTCCCAGTGCCCTGTCCCCCTCCCATAATACCACCATCCTCTCTCATTCACCCCCACAGTGCCCTGTCCCCCTTGCATACCCCAACACCCACAATAACTCCCATCCTCTACATTCAATCTGCTGCTGTGTCTTCGGGTGTAATGGTGGCCAGGAGACTTGGAATCTCCTGCCCGTCGATTTCTGCTGTGGGGCAAACAGTTACCCCCACAACCTCGGAATTCTGGCCTCCGGTTTCTTGTGCTGATTCCTCTCCTTTGCCTCTTCTCCCCTCACAGTCTCTTACAATCTGCCTGACTCTTCTGTCAGGAGCTGCAGAACCTCGTGTCTGCAAGGCTCCTGCTCTCCTCACAGACTGACCAATCTTCACTCGGACTCACTAACTGCTCCTCCAGCCAGAATATATAAGGAAGCTACCCTGAAACTGGGTCTAGAGCTCCCCCTTCTGGCCTGGAGTCAGAACCGTGTTGTATGTACATGTTACCTTTTAAAGGGATCCCTGACGCTTCCAGGCATGGTATCACCCTCCCCGTGAGGAAGGCAATACCACTGTAACAACTGGCTTCCTGGGGAGTAACATGTGCAACGATGTCAGTGTGCCGAGCCAGGCAGCGCCTGTCCTTTTGTAATCCCTGATGATGTCAGACGCAGGGGCATAACTACAACAGGTGCAGGGGTTACAATCGCACTCAAGCCCTGGAGCCTAGGGGGCCATAAAATTCCCTTTGTCCTATATGAAAAGACTATTGCTATTAAAGATTTAAAATATTTGGGGGCCCCATTGGAGCTTTCGCATCGGGGCCCATGAGTTTCAAGTTACGCCACTGGTCAGATGGCTAGCCAATCACAATAATGCCACAACCAAGATGGCTATGGCATTACAGTGACTCACAGGCAATCCCCACCTCCTAATTGGCTGTGTAACATTCGCTAAAGTTCGGGGTGGGAATTTGAGTTTTACAATGAGCACCGCCCATTACTCACCAAGTACCGAGCACATCCGAGCACCGTGATACTCGAGTGATAGCCGAGTATCACCGAGCACGTTCGCTAATCCCTAATACCTATGCCTTCATGACCATATTATTTACATGTTTGGGGGTTGTGCAAATTAACTATATATTTTCAGGTACTTTTGTTGTTCCTAACTTCCTATATAATTAAATTTAGTTATTACATTTACCTTCCTTATCTATTTAAGTATTGGCAGATGTCACTTTATCAATATTATATATTTTTATGTTTGTCATCAAGAAACACACTATCATGATTAATATTACTTGATTGATTATTTTATCTATTTCTTTAGGCATCATGTATATTTTCATACATTGGTCACTTTAGACTTGAAGATGTCATGTGTGTCATATATGTCAAGCAGATAGTCATACCCTCCAAAATACTAGTTTAAGGGGTTGTCCGGTCTAAATCGATAAGTCTGCAGTCAATTTGTGTGACTGCAGACCTGAGACTTATCGATTTGGACTAGACAACCCCTTTACTAATTTACATTCCCAACCTATGTACTTTACATTTACATCATTTTTGATTCATACTTTTTTGTGGGGACGTTACATGGCTTATGAGATTAGCAGCAATTTTTCAAATTTTCAAGGAAATTTCAGAAACCAATTTTTAAGGTGTCAATTCAGATCTCAAGTGCCTTTGAGGGACCTCTATATAAACCCCTCCCACAAGCAAACCTCACCATTTTAAAACGTACATGCCTCATAGTATTCTGTATAGTGTTTAGTAAGTTTCTTTACTCTTTATGTGCTTCCTATGATCTAATGCAAAGTGGAATGAATAAATGAAAAATTCAACTTTTTACAGTCAAATGCAGTTTTAGCCCCAAATCGTCATTTCAAAAAGAGTAATAAGAGAAAAAAAACCCACAATTTCTCCAATGTATGGAAGTACTCTATATTATGTGGTCATACACTACTGTTTGTGTGCACAGTTCAGCTCAGAAGAGGTGGTGAACCATTTGGAGCTCAAATATTGATGGAATGGTTTCCTATCACCAAGTTGAATTTCCAGAGCCCCAAAGATACTTAGGAAGTGACCCCATTTTTGGAAACTATACCTTTCATTGTATTAATTAAAGGGTTTGTCCACTACTTGGACAACCCCTTCTCATTGCCTATGTTTGCCCCCTGTAAAATAACAACACTTACAGCTCTGGCAAAAATTAAGAGACCACTGCAAAATGTTCAGTTTGCCTGATTTTTCTCTTTATAGGTATATTTTTGAGTAAAATGTAATTTTTTTTTTTATTCTAGAAATTTCTGACATGTCTCCGAATTTCCAAGCAATACATTTTGTATTTTTTTTCTTAAAAAAAAAATTCCTCTTGATGTCTCATTTCTCCGAAGGTGGGGACAGTGAAGTCAGCGCAATGTCATGTGAGTCCCTGGAGAGTGAATGGCGACATCAGAGGTGACTATACAGCTCTGGCAAAAATTAGGAGATCAAAACCCTGTCATGGGCAGCCCAATCTCCAGACCTGAACCCCATTGAAAACCTCTGGAATGTAATCAAGAGGATGATGGATAGTCACAAGCCATCAAACAAAGAAGAACTGCTTACATTTTTGCGCCAGAAGCAGTGTGAAAGACTGGTGGAAAGCATGCCAAGACTCTTCCTGAGTTAAAACATTAATATTGTTGTTTCTAAATGATTATGAACTTGTTTTCTTTGCATTATTTGAGGTCTGAGAGCACTGTTTTTTTCGTAATTTTGACCATTTTTCTTTTTCATAAAAACATAAAAAAATTTATTGCTTGGAAATCCGGAGACATGTTGTCAGAAGTTTACAGAATAAATGAACAACTTACAATTTACTCAAAAATATACCTATAGAGAGAAAAATCAGACAAACTGAACATTTTGCAGGGGTCTCTTAATTTTTGCCAGGGCTGTATGTATATATACATATATATATATATATATATATATATATATATATATATATATATATATATATATATATATATATATATACGGTATATATATATATACGGTATATATATATATATATAAAACATCTCATTTAAAGATTTTTCTGTATTTTCATGACTATGAAAACTGTACATTCACACTGAAGGCATCAAGACTATGAGTTAACACATGTGGAATTATATACTTAACAAAAAAGTGTGAAACAACTGAAATTGTGTCTTATATTCTAGGTTCTTCAAAGTAGCCACCTTTTGCTTTGATGACTGCTTTGCACACTCTTGGCATTCTCTTGATGAGCTTCAAGAGGTAGTCAAAGCAAAAGGTGGCTACTTTGAAGAACCTAGAATATAAGACATATTTTCAGTTGTTTCACACTTTTTTGTTAAGTATATAATTCCACATGTGTTAATTCATAGTTTTGATGCCTTCAGTGTGAATGTACAATTTTCATAGTCATGAAAATACAGAAAAATCTTTAAATGAGGTGTGTCCAAACTTTTGGTCTGTACTGTATATATATATGTAATTTTTTTCCAGTAATACTTGACTTAAAAAATAATAAATATGTTAACTACAGGTTCGGCGTTAGCGGCAGACAGACCAGGCAGCTGCCTAGGGCTCCCGCTCCCCCAGGGGCCCCCAGCCTGTGGCGTGCCACTAATAGCGGCACATAACACACCCGCTATGAGGACCGTGAGTCAGGGGGGCCCCCCTGTCGCCAGCGCCGACTTTCCCCCTCGCAGCTGCCGCTGCTGCATTCAACTATGCCGGCGTCTATGACGCCGGTACAGTTCAAAGTAGCGATAGAGGAGAGAGTGTCAGTTGATGCTCCGTCTCCCATCTTTCCCCTCTGCTTCTGACACTGAGGGCGTGCGATGATGTCACTTCATCATGCACCCACTGCGTGCCGCCGCTGAGACCGGAGCTGAGACTGGAGCAGCGCAGGGCACGAGGAGAGGTGATGATTGTGGGTTTTTTTTAAATATATCAGTGAGTGAGTACTGGACTGTGGGGCCATTCTTGGGGGGGCTGTATTCTATGGGGGGGTTACATTATATTCTATGGGGGGCTGCATTATATTCTATGGGGGGTTACAGTATATTCTATGGGTGGGCCATATTATGTTCTATAGGGGATTTACAGTATATTCTATGGGGGGCTGTATTATATTCTATGGGGGGTTACAGTATATTCTATGGGAAGGATGTATTCTATTCTATGAGGAAGGATTGCATCATACTCTTTGATGGGGCTACATTATATTCTATGAGGAGGTGGGCTGTATTATATTCTATGGAGGGGTTATATTATATTGTATGGGGCTGTATTACATTCTATGAGGGGTTACAGTATATTCTATGAGGGAGGATTGCATCATACTCTTTGATGGGGCTACATTATATTCTATGGAGAGGTGGGCTGTATTATACTCTATGGGGGCTACATTATATTCTGTGGGGGGCTGTATTATATTCTATGAGGGAGGATTGCATCATACTCTATGAGGTGGCTACATTATACTATATGAGGGGACTACATTGTATTCTATGGGGACTGCATTATATTCTATGGGGGACTAGATTATATTTTATGGGGGCTTCATTATACTCTGAGGGGGCTACATTATATTCTGTGGGGGGCTGCATTATATTATATGAGCAGGGCTACATTGTATTCTATGGAGGGGCTACATTATACTATATAGGGGGGCTGCATTATATTCTATGGAGGGGCTGCATTATATTCTATGGGGGGCTGCATTATACTCTATGAGGGGGCTACCATTTATTCTATGGAGGGGCTGCATTATACTATATGAAGGGGGCTGCATTATATTCTATGGGGGTTACATTATATTGAATGGTGGGACTGCATTATACTCTTGAAGTGGCTGCAATTTACTCTGTGGGGTGGCTGCATTATACTGTATCGAGGACTATGGAGAATACATTATACTATATGAAGAACTATGGGGTGCATTGTACTATGGGAAGTGAATTGTACTACATGGATGACTATGGCAGTGCATTATACTACATGGAGCACTATGAGGAGTGTATTATACTATATGGAGGACTGAGCAGTGTATTTTAATATATGGAGAACTATGAGGTGTGTATTATACTACAAGGAGGACTGAGGAGTGTATTATACTATATGGAGGACTATGGAGAGTGTATAATACTATATGGAGCACTATGAGGAGTGTATTATACTATATGGAGGACTGAGCAGTGTATTTTAATATATGGAGGACTAAGAGAAGTGTATTATACTATATGGAGTATGGAGGACTGAGCATTGTATTTTAATATATGGAGGACTATGAGGAGTGTATTATACTATATGGAGGACTATCGGAAGTGTATAATACTATATGGAGGACTGAGGAGTGTGTTTTAATATACAGAATACTATACGGAGTGTATAATTCTATATGAAGGACTATAGGGAGTGTATTATACTATATGGAGGACTATGGGGAGTGTATTGTACTATATGGAGGACTATGGGGCACATTATATTATATGGCGGAGTATGGGATGTGCATTTTACAATATAGAGGACTGTGGTGCACATCATAATATATGGAGAACTATGGGGTGTGTTATACTAAAGACTAAACAAGCAAAATGCTGCATATTCATCGAGTGATTGGTTTGTTTATGCAGGAACAGAAATCATTGTTCTCAGCAGTATTGCCGATGTAAACTGTAGATGTGCTGCTGATTACATGATACTGTATGGGGACAGATTGATCTATTAGTGATTGTTTTGTTCCCATTATTCTTTCTCAGTTGGTGTCAAGAGGCCAGGAACAAGTGTCAAACGACTTCAATATTGTTGATCACACTCGTTTAGCGGCCTGAACTCAGCGCATGTAAATACAACTGAAATGCTTCTGTGTGATATACAATATGTGAGCATTTGGGGCCCCATCCCCATTTTAAACTTTTTCCTAGGGCTCCATTTTGCCTAAAACCGGCCCTGGGGAACTATTAACATTTTTTCTAAACTTTTTTCTTTTACTTAGTGGGTGTGATACAGACAAAACCTGTGTTACACAGGAACAGGAGGAAAGTGGCACATAATAGACCTCTCTCCTGTTCGTGCAGCCTGTCCGCTTCCCCATTGCCCTCCATTCCCCCTTGACAATGGATAAAGTCAGAAGGTGGGGATAAGGCCCCTTTCGCACATCAGTTTTTTGCTATCAGTCGCAATCCGTCGAATTTTGAAAAAGACAAATCTGGCGACCGATGCCGCCGGATCCGTTTTTTCTCATAGACATGTATTAGCGATGGATTATGACGGATGGCCTCACGTTTCATCCGTAGTTCGCCAGATCCATTGAAAATTGTTTGTCCGGCAGCCGGAGACGACAAAGTAACGTTTTTTGTGTACGTCGCAAAATCAGGCAGCGACGGGTCCGTCGCCGTATGTCGTTTGCTAGAATGGTAGCCTATGGGCGCCGGATCCGTCAAATGAAGGAATCCGGTGCTGGATTCCATTTTTTTTAACTGAGCATGCTCCGATTTATTTAGGATCCAATTAGCCAGATCGGCTTGTCGGATCCGTCGAAAAAAACGAATCCGTCACATCATTTTTTTCACAATCTGCCATGGATCCATTGATCCGTCAAGCCAACGGATTGTGACTGACGGCAAAAAACTGATGTGTGAAAGGAGCCTAAGGGGAGTTTGGTGCATTTTAACAAGTTATATCTCAGCCTGAATAGCAAATACAACCATGATCCAGGGTTCATTTTAAAGATGACCCAGCCTGAGATATCACAGGCTAAAGAAAGAATCAGGAGCGAGAGTCACAGGCATACATGTAGCTCTCAATTTCACCTATAACATCTCTGTGTTGCGACTACAGGTGCGATTCTAGTCTCATTTTAAGGGCTCATACAAACAACCGGTTTTCTTGTCCGAGTGCTATCCCTATTTTTTACGAATAGTACTCACACCAATGATATTCTATGGGGCTGTGCACATGTCCGATCTTTTTCTTTGGACAGAGTAGACCGTGGAAAAAATTGGAGACATGCCCTACTTTGGTTCGACAGTTCGATCAAAATCGAGAATTTAAGTCTATGGATGAGCAGAACACATTGGTCTGCACTCGGATTACATCAGCACTTTTTCAATTGCATATGTCTCTCTATCAAAGCAAGGAAAGCTTAATTCAGACTTTTCAGTGTTCCCCCACGCAACACTAGTAGTGTCCATTTTGGTGGGTTGCTTTAAATACTCAATCTTTTAATTGATGACTTCTATTGCTGCTTATATATTAACTGGTTACGATTTTCTTCTTATTTGAGCTTGCGACATGATCACATAAAAGCTCATGGCTATTTTTACCAGCAGGTTTGCAGCTCGGTTTCTGGGTCATGATGTGCAGGTCTGATTTCACACTGAATACAGATTATGAATACTCTGCATCTCCTCAGAACGTATAAATATTTTGCACTTTGCTGTTTATATACATGGAGTTGGACTTAATTACAGTGATGTGAAACAGATATGGAGCTGTGTAAAAGTTTTAGGTGGGAGTGGAAAAAATGTTGAAAAGTAAAAATGCTTTAAAAAATAGAACTATTAATAGTTTATATTTTTTATTAATTAACAAAATGCTAAGTGAATGAACAAATAAGAAATCAAAATCAATCTTTGATGGTCTCACTCTTTGACTTCAAAACATCATCACAACATTAATTCTTCTAGCTAGACTTGTTTTGGAAGAAACTCAGCAGGGAGGTTATTTCAAATATCTCGGAGGACTAACCACAGATCTGTGGATGTAGGATTGTGCAAATCCTTCTGTCTCTTCTTATAATCCCAAACAGACTTGATGATCTGGAGATCAGGGCTCTGTGGGGGGGGGGGGGGGGGGGGGAGGTACCATCAATTCCAGGACTCCTTGTTCTTCCTTATTTGAAGATGCACCTTAATGATATTGGATGTACAGTGCCTTGCGAAAGTATTCGGCCCCCTGGAACTTTTCAATCTTTTCCCACATATCATGCTTCAAAGATAAAGATATCAAATGTAAATTTTTGGTGAAGAATCAACAACAAGTGGAACACAATTGTGAAGTTGAACGAAATTTATTGGTTATTTTAAATTTTTGTGGAAAATCAAAATCTGAAAAGTGAGGCGTGCAATATTATTCGGCCCCTTTACTTTCAGTGCAGCAAACTCACTCCAGAAGTTCATTGTGGATCTCTGAATGATCCAATGTTGTCCTAAATGCCTAATGATGATAAATGTAATCCACCTGTGTGTAATCAAGTCTCCGTATAAATGCACCTGCTCTGTGATAGTCTCAGGGTTCTGTTTGAAGCACAGAGAGCATCATGAAGACCAAGGAACACAACAGGCAGGTCCATGATAATGTTGTTGAGAAGTTTAAAGCCGGATTTGGATACAAAATGATTTCCAAAACTTTAAACATCCCAAGGAGCACTGTGCAAGCGATCATATTGAAATGGAAGGAGTATCATACCACTGCAAATCTACCAAGACCCGGCCGTCCCTCTAAACTTTCATCTCAAACAAGGAGAAGACTGATCAGAGATGCAGCCAAGAGGCCCATGATCACTCTGGATGAACTGCAGAGATCTACAGCGGAGGTGGGACAGTCTGTCCATAGGACAACAATCAGTCGTACACTGCACAAATCTGGCCTTTATGGAAGAGTGGCAAGAAGAAAGCCATTTCTCAAAGATATCCATAAAAAGTGTGGTTTAAAGTTTGCAACAAGCTACCTTGGAGACACACCAAACATGTGGAAGAAGGTGCTCTGGTCAGATGAAACCAAAATCGAACTTTTTGGCAACAATGCCAAACGATATGTTTGGCGTAAAGGCAACACAGCTCATCACCCTGAACACACCATCCCCGCTGTCAAACATGGTGGTGGCAGCATCATGGTTTAGGCCTGCTATTCTTCAGCAGGGACAGGGAAGATGGTTAAAATTGATGGGAAGATGGATGGAGCCAAATACAGGACCATTCTTGAAGAAAACCTGTTGGAGTCTGCAAAAGACCTGAGACTGAGACGGAGATTTGTCTTCCAACAAGACAATGATCCCAAACATAAAGCAAAATCTACAATGAAATGATTCACAAATAAACGTATCTAGGTGTTAGAATGGCCAAGTCAATGTCCAGACCTCAATCCAATCAAGAAGCTGTTCACAATCTCCATCAAACCTCACTGAGCTTGAGCTGTTTGCCAAGGAAGAATGGGCAAGAATTTCAGTCTCTCGATGTACAAAACTGATAGAGACATAACCCAAGTGACTTGCAGCTGTAAGCGCAGCAAAAGGTGGCGCAACAAAGTATTAAGTTTTTTAATTTCCACAAAAATTTTAAATAACCAAAAAATTTCGTTCAACTTCACAATTGTGTTCCACTTGTTGTTGATTCTTCACCAAAAATTTACATTTGGTATCTTTATGTTTGAAGCATGATATGTGGGAAAAGGTTGAAAAGTTCCAGGGGGCCGAATACTTTCGCAAGGCACTGTATGTTTGGGTTCGTTGTCCTGCTGGAAAATAAATATGTTGCTGTGGAGACCCGGTCGACTAGCCGAAACCGGTCCACTAGCTGAAACCGCATGGACCAAGGATCATCCCACGGCACGTCCGCTCTCCTTTTAACATGGGTGGAACGCTACTCAAACAACACAGGGTGAGGGTTAAACAGTGTGGCAATGCATTATTGAACCACAAAACAGGCAGATAACACGTAGGACAGTCCCAGAAAAATATCCCAAGATGGTGCACATTACAGAGTCTCACCCTTGACTCGCCGGGATAACAGCAGCTGTAACTTCAAAGCTTCCAGGGTCGACTACCCCACCTGTGGCATACACACAGAGAGGTGGTAATGACAAGCATAGGAAGATGTATGTAGAGTAGCTGCGGAGACACCATCACGTGTTTCTCAACGCAAGCAGTGAATAGCCAGGCCTTTCCCCGGGAAGGAACAACCACGGGAAGGGCAGCGTCTGATAAAGGAAAACATCCAATAAAGGAAAACCACCTATGCCAAGCATGGTATCCATCCACAGACAGCTGTTTCGGGGGTTTTGCCCCTCATCAGTGTGGAGTAGGAGACACTGAAAGGCCTGGCTATTCACTGCTTGCGTTGAGAAACACGTGATGGTGTCTCCGCAGCTACTCTACATGCATTTGCATATTGGGGCAGTGTTCTGGATCACTGCGTTGAGAAACACGTGATGGTGTCTCTGCGGTGTTGGATGTTTTGGTCTCCACGAGGTCAATCATCTGTACCTTCAAAGCATAGGAAGATGACAGTCCATTAAGGTACAAGGGCCAGTTGACCGGAGGGTCACAACCTAGCTTCTCCAAACATATCCATAGGAGCCAGGTGACCAGATGGTCCCAACCTGGTTTCTCCAAACATATCCATAGGTGCCAGGTGACGGATGGTCCCAACCTGGGTTTCACAAATGCATCAATAGTTCAGTGATGGTCCATGGAGCAAATATGTATTCTTCCAACCAGGTCCGAGGTCCCCTAAGTTGGCATCCTGTAGAATAATAAATCTGTGACCATTGTGATAGAGCCATGATGTATTGGCTGCTGTCCTGTCTCTGGTCCTTTGGATATTTTGATGTCTTGGATGAATCTCTGTCTGGCTCACTCTCAGAGAGGTATATCACCTTTTTTATGTTTAACGAGTGTCCTTCAATCCAACATCACAAATAAGGGGAAGAATGGTGACAACCAAGTTGCATGGTTTGATTATGTAATCTTTTTGCATAGATTGTCCTTCTTTGTTTGGAATGCCAATAAACTATCTGGCCTAGACAATACATAATTAGCATATCAGTAAGCATCACTAGTCATCAAGGATAAGAGCACAATGTTACATCAAAGGTCAACTTACAAGTCGATATATCAGGCTTATACAAGCAAAAGTCTGTTTTCTTGACCAACCAGAAATAAACACATATATTCAAAAGTCAACATATAGATAACAGTCTATTCTTCCTGGCTTGCTAAAAATAGTTGTCTGGTTAATTAGGATACAATGCTGTGTCTCCACAGTAGCCAATCAGATGCCTCAATGATGGATAAATATGTGACTGTAATTCTCAGCATTTATCTTGACAGAACACCCAACCCCATTTGCTGAAATGCAGCCTCAAACTTACAAGGACCCTCCATTATGCTTCACTATTGCTAGCAGACACTCATTTTATATGTCCATGCAAATAGAATAAAGGGTGGCACTCACCAGAATAAAATCCAACGTTTATTTAGTCACCTTTAAAACATCTTCGGTAGGACAGTGGACAATGGAGTTTGAGGATGATGGCCGTTTCGTGCAATTGCGCTTCTACTGGTCTTTGTAATGTGTTTAACAACACAAATACCCTCCCACTACGTGTAAGTCAGTTTTAAGGTATTAAAAATGGCATCTAAAATCTATGCCATTTGCAAGTGCTCATAAATTACAGAGGTATATTGTAGCGGTAATATATGGCCTAAGCTATTTTACTCCCCCAGGTATAGTTTGGCCTAGGACAGTTTGCCCCTTGGGTATACCCTGGTTTTTGCCAAATTATACCCGAATTTAATCTGGGCAGAGGTTATATGGTCTGTTACACCAGAAGTAGAGCTGTCATATGTAGATTACAGTACTTTGCTCTGACCTCAGCAGGACGGCACGTAGGAGCAAGATTGGGGACACTCTGTGACTGATGTAGGACGCGTGAGCCACATGAAG
The DNA here is from genome assembly GCF_051348905.1 of Ranitomeya variabilis. Taxonomy (NCBI): domain Eukaryota; kingdom Metazoa; phylum Chordata; class Amphibia; order Anura; family Dendrobatidae; genus Ranitomeya; species Ranitomeya variabilis. The sequence continues at coordinate 164,112,197 of NC_135238.1, read as the reverse complement.
CAAGCAGGAGGATGGCGATTGCGATGAGAGATGAGGCTCCAAAGCAAAACCAGTGACGCCCATCGGACCAGACTGTGCTGTATGGCGAGATTATAAAAGGCATTTTTTGGGCTATGCAGAGGGAATTGGGGCATGCTAGACTGCTGTACAAGTGCAGTTAAAGGTGGAGGGAGGTAATAGTTTATATTGGGGAAAACCTGGTGACAGGTTCCCTTTAACGTGCTAATACTTAAAATTTGACATCCTAGTTGTTAGTCTTCAATAACCCTTAATATGCCCTTTTGTAGAAAAAGAATAAAATCCAAGAAGATCATCATGAATGTAATTCTTCAAGAACAATATGATGCACATAAACCCATAGGCAGCTAATAACGACAATAGTAACTGACAGCTATAGCGGTATCGTCAGCGGGGTCCATTGGCAGCTTGGACTATTGTTTCAGGGGATAAAAGCTCTCCTGGATAACATGATTCCTATGTCTCCCTACACGGACAGGGCGGCTGCCTCCTCTTCGTTTAGTCTTGTGCTTTCATAGCTGTTGCAGAATGATTACAGTGGCTGATGACGATACATATATAGCGGTATACGATGGCGATCAATAGATGACATATGAACAGGAGCTTTATAGGAAATGACTTCCCATAAATTATCTTTAAAACAAGTGCTAATAGAATGTAATTCATATACTGTTCCAGAACAATCATAGGAAATTAATTTCGTCCATTAAGGTTGGCCGTTTTTCCTTCCCTTCCCAAGCTTGTTCCTATATACATCAGATTTCCTATCACAATCACTTCCTTATAATGCTGTTTATTCTGCTTTCCTCCAGCTTTTTCCTGCACATTATCAATTCTGCAGATCATGCCGCACACGAGTCTAGCATAGCAGTTACTATGATTGGCTGCACTGTTGCCATAGTTACAGTGGAATGTCCGTTATATTGTTTTTTTAACCCATATATATGGTGACGCATTATCTATATGTGCCAGTTTCCTTGTCAAGGGTTCAATTACATTAGTAAACTTAGTTAATACTGCAAAGGCTTCAGAATGTGAAAAGGCAAAATATATATTGTATGGGTGTTGTCAGGAATATTATTGAAGAATAGCTGAGCTTCGTGCTTGGATGTCCTTACATAAAGTATACAAAATATTAGTATAATAATAATACCCTCATACATACAGAAAACAGTCACACGGTGGTTAAGAAGTGGTCATGGTCACATTTTAGGTTAATACAGTTTAAGACTGACACCAATGTTCTAAAACACAATTTAATCAATGACAACCCTTAATTACACGACATACAAGTGTTTCTCACAAAATTAGAATATCATCAAAAAGTTAATATATTTCAGTTCTTCAATACAAAAAAGTGAAACTCATATATTAGAGTCATTACAGACAGAGTGATCTATTTCAAGTGTTTATTTCTGTTAATGTTGATGATTGTCAAGAGGAAGATGAGAGACACCAGACCCAACAATGCAGACGAGCTGAAGGCTGCTATCTAAGAAACCTGGGCTTCCATAACCCCTCAGCAGTGCCACAGGCTGATCGCCTCCATGCCACACCACACTGATGCAGTAATTGATGCAAAATGAGCCCCGACCAAGTATTGAGTGCATTTACTGACCATACATTTCAGTAGGCCTACATTTCGGATCTTAAAATCATTTTTCAAGCTGGTGTTATAAGGTATTCTAATTTACTGAGATAATGACTTTTGGGTTTTCATTGGCTGTAAGCTATAATCATCAACATTAACAGAAATAAACACTTGAAATAGATCACTGTTTGTAATGACTCTGTATAATATATGAATTTCACTGTATTGAGAGAGCTGAAATAAATTAACTTTTTGATTATGTTCCAATTTAGTAAGAAGCACTTCTATTATAGGATTCATACAATTAAGTTATGTATATGATGTGTTTTCTGTGCATGGGAAATGCTGAAAGTTTCCATTGGCGTCTATAGACCCAATATATACCATATTGAATTGGGTCACACTGCTAAGTTGTGAAATTCAGGTTTTTCATTCAGTCCCTTTGGCACAAGTGTATAAAATCCAGCCCTTATTTTATTCGCTTATAGAGCACCATTAAATTTCACAGAGCTTTACAGACATCATCATTGCTGTCCTCATTGGGGCTCATAATATTAATGCCCTATACTTGGAGTTTAGGAGGAAACCAAAGGACTCCAAAGAAACCCATTGAAACATGGGGCAAACATGCAAACTCTTTGCAGTTGTTGTCCTTGGTGGGATTTATTTGACCCCACTACACTAATGCTGGAAATGTGCTGTTCATAGTCATTCTGTATGCCTTTACAAACATATGTGAATAAAATATTTTATTCTAAATAGCTCACTGATGCCAGTGTAGTCCTGTAATAGGGCGCTGTCATTGTAACAAATCAGTTCATGACATTTCTTCCATTTTAAATATCGAATGATCAATTGTGAGTGGTATTATTGAAAAGTCGAAGCGTTTAGGGTCCACAGTAACTCAGACGCAAAGTGGCATAATGTGGTGGTGCACCATCTTGGGTGTCAGGTCCGAGCATTCCTACATGAACAGTTTCCTGGAAAGTGGATTGGTCATCGTGGGCAAGTTGAATGGCCACCAAGGTCTCCCGATCTGACCCCCTTAGACTTTTATCTTTGGGGTCATCTGAAGGCAATTGTCTATGCTGTGAAGATACGAGATGTGCAGCATCTGAAACAACAGATACTGGAAGCCTGTGCTAGCATTTCTTCTGTGTAGCTATCAGTGTGTCAAGAGTGGGAGAGGAGGGTTGCATTGACAATCCAACACAATGGGCAGCACTTTGAACACATTTTATAAGTGGTCATAAACTTGTAAATAACTCATGAAAAAATAAACTTACGTTAAAACCAAGTACACCACTGTTTTTCTTGTGAAATTCTCAATAAATTTGATTCGTCACATGACCCTCTTTCCACTGGAAACAATAAAGATGGATCCAAAATGGTGGACTTCAAAATGGCCACCATGGTCACCACCCATCTTAAAGTTTTCCTCCTCCTATATACTAATGTGCCACACACATGAAGTTGATATCACCAACCATTCCCATTTTATTTAGGGGTATCCATATAAATCGCCCACCGTGTATGAAAACCTAGACTTGAAAGGGTTGCCCACTACTGGGCAACCCCTTTTAAGTGTTCCCAGTGTACTTAGTTCAATAAGAAAAAAGAATACCCACTCCCTGGAAGGTGCAGTGTTGTGAATTAGACTTTTTTGGCTCCCTCTAGTGGTTACTAGTGATATGACTCTGGGATTTCCTTCCCTCTGTTTGCACCCAGCTGGGTCGTTACTTCAGGGGTGTTGCTATATAAACCTCCTGGAACCTTAGTCCAGTGCCTGGCATCGGTGTTATCAGACACATTCTGTTTGCTCCTGTTTGCTGGTCCTGGTTCGTGCTAAATTAAGCTAAGTCTTGCTTCTTTGTTTTTTGGGTTATTTGTTTGCTATCATTTTTGTCCAGCTTGTACTAAATGTGATTCCTGACCTTGCTGGAAGCTCTAGGGGGCTGGTGTTCTCCCCCCGGGCCGTTAGACGGTTCGGGGGTTCTTGAATTTCCAGTGTGGATATTTTTGATAGGATTTTTTGCTGACCATATAAGTTATCTTTCTATATTCTGCTATTAGCTAGTGGGCCTCTCTTTGCTAAATTCCTAGCTCATTCTTATGTTTGTCTTTTCCTCTTACCTCACCGTTATTATTTGTGGGGGGCTTCTATCCAACTTTTTGGAGTATTTCCTCTGGAGGCAAGAAAGGTCTTTCTTTTCCCTTCTAGGGGTAGTTAGCTCTCCGGCTGGCGCGAGACGTCTAGGATCAACGTAGGAACGTTCCCCGGCTGCTGGTATTTGTGGTGCTAGGATTAGTTATATGGTCAGCCCAGTTACCACTGCCCTATGAGCTGGTTTTCTGTATTTACTGACTTAGCATTATTCCTGAGACCCTCTGCCATTGGGGTCATAACAGTATGCCAGGCCAATATTGAATGTTTAAAGCATTGCAGAAGTGGGATAATAAGAAAGGAAATTCTGAGGTTTTTTTTTTTCCCTTCCTTCTCTTCCTCCCCTTTACCTTTGAGTGGCGTGTGCTTGCTGCAGACATGAATGTGCAGACCTTGATTACAAGTGTTGACCAGCTGGCAGCTCGTGTGCAGGGTATACAAGATTTTGTTACCAGTAGTCCTATGTCTGAACCTAGAATACCTATTCCGGAATTGTTTTCTGGAGATCGATTTAGGTTTAGGAATTTCAAGAATAATTGTAAATTGTTTCTTTCTCTGAGACCCCGTTCATCTGGAGATTCTGCTCAGCAAGTTAAAATTGTTATTTCTTTTTTGCGGGGCGACCCTCAGGATTGGGCTTTCTCGCTAGCGCCAGGAGATCCGGAATTGGCGAATATTGATGCATTTTTTCTGCCGCTCGGATTGCTTTACGAGGAACCCAATCTTGAAATTCAGGCAGAAAAAGCCTTGCTGGCTATTTCTCAGGGTCAGGATGAAGCTGAAGTGTATTGCCAAAAATTTCGGAAATGGTCGGTGCTTACTCAGTGGAATGAGTGTGCTCTGGCCGCAAATTTCAGAAATGGCCTTTCTGAAGCCATTAAGAATGTGATGGTGGGTTTCCCCATTCCTACAAGTCTGAATGATTCTATGGCGCTTGCTATTCAAATTGACCGGCGTTTGCGGGAGCGCAAAACCGCTAATCCTCTGGTGTTGTCGTCTGAACAAACACCTGATTTAATGCAATGTGATAGAATTCAGACTAGAAATGAACGGAAAAATCATAGACGTCAGAATGGGTTGTGTTTTTACTGTGGTGATTCTACACATGTTATATCAGCATGCTCTAAACGCCTAACAAGGGTTGTTAGTCCTGTCGCCATTGGTAATTTGCAACCTAAATTTATTTTGTCTGTGACTTTAATTTGCTCTTTGTCTTCTTACCCTGTTATGGCGTTTGTGGATTCAGGTGCTGCCCTGAGTCTTATGGATCTGTCATTTGCCAAGCGCTGTGGTTTTGTTCTTGAACCGTTAGTAAATCCTATTCCTCTTAGAGGTATTGATGCTACGCCATTGGCGGAAAATAAACCGCAGTTTTGGACGCAGGTGACCATGTGCATGACTCCTGAACATTGGGAGGTGATTCGTTTTCTTGTTCTGCATAAAATGCATGATTTGGTCGTTTTGGGTCTGCCATGGTTACAGACCCACAATCCAGTCCTGGATTGGAAGGCAATGTCTGTGTCAAGTTGGGGCTGTCAGGGAATTCATGCTGATTCCCCGCCGGTGTCTATTGCTTCCTCTACTCCTTCGGAAGTTCCTGAGTATTTGTCTGATTATCAGGATGTATTCAGTGAGTCCAGATCCAGTGCTCTGCCTCCTCATAGGGACTGTGACTGCGCCATAGATTTGATTCCAGGTAGTAAATTTCCTAAGGGAAGATTATTTAATCTGTCAGTACCTGAGCATGCCGCAATGCGTTCATATATCAAGGAGTCTCTGGAGAAGGGGCATATCCGTCCATCCTCTTCCCCTCTTGGTGCGGGATTCTTTTTTGTGGCTAAGAAGGACGGATCTTTGAGACCTTGTATTGACTATTGGCTACTGAATAAAATCACTGTAAAATTTCAGTATCCTTTGCCTCTCTTGTCGGACTTGTTTGCCCGGATTAAGGGTGCCAAGTGGTTCACCAAGATAGATCTTCGTGGTGCATACAACCTTGTGCGCATTAAGCAAGGTGATGAATGGAAGACTGCATTTAATACGCCCGAAGGTCATTTTGAGTACTTGGTGATGCCTTTTGGGCTTTCTAATGCTCCCTCAGTATTTCAGTCCTTTATGCATGATATTTTCCGGAAGTATCTGGATAAATTTATGATTGTTTATCTGGACGATATTCTGGTTTTCTCTGAAGATTGGGACTCACATGTGGAGCAGGTCAGGATGGTGTTTCAGGTTTTGCGTGAGAATGCATTGTTTGTTAAAGGCTCAAAGTGTCTCTTTGGAGTACAGAAAGTTCCCTTTTTGGGGTTTATTTTTTCCCCTTCTGCTGTGGAGATGGACCCAGTCAAGGTCCGAGCTATTCATGAGTGGACTCAACCCACGTCAGTTAAGAGTCTTCAGAAGTTCTTGGGTTTTGCTAACTTCTACCGTCGTTCTATCGCTAATTTTTCTAGCGTTGTTAAACCTTTGACGGATATGACCAAGAAAGGTTCTGATGTTGCTAACTGGGCTCCTGCAGCCGTGGAGGTGTTCCAGGAGTTGAAGCGCCGGTTTACTTCGGCGCCTGTTTTGTGCCAGCCTGATGTCTCACTTCCCTTTCAGGTCGAGGTGGATGCTTCTGAGATTGGGGCAGGGGCCGTTTTGTCACAGAGAGGCCCTGGTTGCTCGGTAATGAGACCATGTGCTTTCTTCTCTAGGAAGTTTTCGCCTGCTGAGCGGAATTATGATGTGGGCAATCGGGAATTACTGGCCATGAAGTGGGCATTTGAGGAGTGGCGTCATTGGTTCGAGGGTGCTAAGCATCGTGTGGTGGTCTTGACTGATCACAAAAATTTGATGTATCTCGAGTCTGCTAAATGCTTGAATCCTAGACAGGCCCGCTGGTCATTGTTTTTCTCCCGTTTTGACTTTGTGGTCTCGTATTTACCAGGTTCAAAGAATGTGAAAGCTGATGCTCTTTCAAGGAGCTTTGTGCCTGACTCTCCTGGAGTCACAGAACCTGTTGGTATTCTTAAAGAAGGAGTTATTTTGTCAGCCATTTCTCCTGATTTGCGACGTGTGTTGCAGAGATTTCAAGCTGGTAGACCTGACTCTTGTCCACCTGACAGACTGTTTGTTCCTGATAAGTGGACCAGCAGAGTCATTTCCGAGGTTCATTCCTCGGTGTTGGCAGGTCATCCGGGAATTTTTGGCACCAGAGATCTGGTGGCTAGGTCATTTAGGTGGCCTTCCTTGTCACGGGATGTACGGTCATTTGTGCAGTCCTGTGGGACTTGTGCTCGAGCTAAGCCTTGCTGTTCCCGTGCCAGCGGGTTGCTCTTGCCCTTGCCTGTCCCGAAGAGGCCTTGGACACATATTTCCATGGATTTCATTTCTGATCTCCCGGTGTCTCGGGGTATGTATGTCATCTGGGTGGTATGTGATCGCTTTTCAAAAATGGTCCATTTGGTGCCTTTGCCTAAGCTGCCTTCCTCTTCCGATCTGGTTCCTGTGTTCCTTCAGAATGTGGTTCGTTTACACGGCATTCCTGAGAATATTGTGTCTGACAGAGGATCCCAGTTTGTTTCCAGGTTCTGGCGATCCTTTTGTGCTAGGATGGGCATTGATTTATCTTTCTCGTCTGCCTTTCATCCTCAGACTAATGGACAAACTGAGCGAACTAATCAGACTCTGGAAGCTTACTTGCGGTGTTTTGTTTCGGCAGATCAGGATGATTGGGTGACCTTCTTGCCGTTGGCTGAGTTTGCCCTAAATAATCGGGCTAGTTCCGCTACTTTGGTTTCGCCATTTTTCTGCAACTCTGGTTTCCATCCTCGTTTTTCCTCGGGACATGTGGAGCCTTCTGACTGTCCTGGAGTGGATTCTGTGGTGGATAGGTTGCAGCAGATCTGGAATCATGTGGTGGACAACTTGAAGCTGTCACAGGAGAAGGCTCAGCGTTTTGCCAACCGCCGCCGCGGTGTGGGTCCCCAACTTCGTGTTGGGGATTTGGTGTGGCTGTCTTCTCGATTTGTTCCTATGAAGGTCTCCTCTCCTAAATTTAAGCCTCGCTTCATCGGTCCTTACAAGATATTGGAAATCCTTAATCCTGTGTCCTTTCGCTTGGATCTTCCGGTTTCGTTTGCCATTCACAACGTGTTCCATAGGTCTTTGTTACGACGCTACGTTGTGCCTGTGGTTCCTTCTGCTGAGCCTCCTGCTCCGGTGTTGGTTGAGGGCGAGTTGGAGTACGTGGTGGAGAAGATCTTGGATTCTCGTCTCTCCAGGCGGAGGCTTCAGTATTTGGTCAAGTGGAAGGGTTATGGTCAGGAGGATAATTCCTGGGTGGTTGCCTCTGATGTGCATGCGGCCGATTTGGTTCGTGCCTTTCACGCTGCTCATCCTGATCGCCCTGGTGGTCTTGGTGAGGGTTCGGTGACCCCTCCTTAAGGGGGGGGTACTGTTGTGAATTAGACTTTTTTGGCTCCCTCTAGTGGTTACTAGTGATATGACTCTGGGATTTCCTTCCCTCTGTTTGCACCCAGCTGGGTCGTTACTTCAGGGGTGTTGCTATATAAACCTCCTGGAACCTTAGTCCAGTGCCTGGCATCGGTGTTATCAGACACATTCTGTTTGCTCCTGTTTGCTGGTCCTGGTTCGTGCTAAATTAAGCTAAGTCTTGCTTCTTTGTTTTTTGGGTTATTTGTTTGCTATCATTTTTGTCCAGCTTGTACTAAATGTGATTCCTGACCTTGCTGGAAGCTCTAGGGGGCTGGTGTTCTCCCCCCGGGCCGTTAGACGGTTCGGGGGTTCTTGAATTTCCAGTGTGGATATTTTTGATAGGATTTTTTGCTGACCATATAAGTTATCTTTCTATATTCTGCTATTAGCTAGTGGGCCTCTCTTTGCTAAATTCCTAGCTCATTCTTATGTTTGTCTTTTCCTCTTACCTCACCGTTATTATTTGTGGGGGGCTTCTATCCAACTTTTTGGGGTATTTCCTCTGGAGGCAAGAAAGGTCTTTCTTTTCCCTTCTAGGGGTAGTTAGCTCTCCGGCTGGCGCGAGACGTCTAGGATCAACGTAGGAACGTTCCCCGGCTGCTGGTATTTGTGGTGCTAGGATTAGTTATATGGTCAGCCCAGTTACCACTGCCCTATGAGCTGGTTTTCTGTATTTACTGACTTAGCATTATTCCTGAGACCCTCTGCCATTGGGGTCATAACAGTGCAGTTCCTCCAGTCCAAGAGTTGTGTTCCCTGGCAATCTTGTGACATTATTTATATCATGTGAGCGCTGCAGTCTATGAGCGGTTCTTGATGGGCTGCAGCCTTTACAATTCCATCACAACCATTTTAATACAGTTGAGCTGGGTTTTCACGGGCCATTTGTCGTGAGTTGGTTTGTGCCAGTAACTGCACAATAAAACTGCCCGTGACTTGCAGTTTTTGGCATTGGGCACACTACTGCCTGATAAATTACAAGTTCAGAACCTTACCTAACAGGTGCACTGATACAAATACTTACCAAAATACTGCCATGTGAAAGAGGCCTTGGTGATATAGGATGATCAGGTATTAGTCACAATGAAGTCTTCACTTTAATATTACTTTTGTATGATTATTCTCTATATTTTGAGAATCGTTAAACGATCACTTAGTTTCCTTCCAACTTCCCATTGTCTGATGCAATCTTGAGGGGTCAAGAACACATGCAAAAATTACTTACCATGATGTTAAAATGAGGCATCCTTTGTTTTAAAGCAACCTTTGTTGGATATTAACAGTATAGCCAGTATTTAGGACAGGGAAGGATACAGAGAGGAATACAACTCAGACTCTGTGTATGCCCGCCTTATCACTAAGCATGAAATTCACAACAAAATATCTCCCTTCGTCATCATAACGGGTTGTAATTTTGTCATTAATGTAGTAAAAGGGCAATGGCTACAGCCAAGACATTGACCTTTCCAGACGCCACGTACATGGAATTTCAAATACAAATGTATTGTTCTGGATTAAATCCTCTGTTTATTTAATCTATCGTAATATTGAAAACAATTGCTTAATTTGACTTATGGTATTGTGCAAAAGTTATAGTATTGTGTGAAATAAATTCTGCAAAGTAAGAATACTGAAAAAAATAGAAACGTTGATTGCATTTTGTTAATTGATAAAAAAAATTAAAAATAAATGAGTGAACAAAAGAAATACAAATCAAATCAATATTTAGTGTGATCACCCTTTGCCTTCAAAACAGCATCAAAGCATCAATTCTTCTAGGTACACATGCACATAGTATTTTAAACGAACTATACAAGGAGGTTGTTCCAAACATTGTGGAGAGCTAACCACAGATCTTCTGTGGATGTAGGACTATGCAAATCTTTCTGTCTTTTCATGTAAACCCAGACTGACTTGAAGATATTGCGTTCAGGGCTCCGAGGGCCATATAATCACTTCCAGGACTCCTTGTTCAGTGAGTTCACTGCAGTTAACTGTAAGAAATTTCTCACAGTGAACTGTGGTGAACTCACTGAGCTCAGCGCTGCATCATGAGACTCTTTCTCACGGCGCCAGTGGTGATCTCACTGAGGTCACCGCAGATCATCGGTCCGGATCACAGCAAAATCAGCTGGAATCGCAGCCTCAGTGACCTGCAATAACCTCGATGACGTCACCATTTGTCAATGACGCTGCACTTGCAGCAGTTCATTTTCCTGTGTTTTCAGCCTGGGCGGTTGTATCTTGGCACCGTCCAGGTTGAAAACCACTTATCACAGACATGGATTACGGCGTTGCACAGTATGTTGGACAGGGGAGGGATATATTTCTTTTTTATGTTTTTTTACGGGACATTAGGAGTTCAATGGAATGGGCGTAAGGGAAATATAAGTTTGTTTTTATTTTTAAATAAAAAAGTAAAACGGTGTGTATTTTTATTTCAAATAAAGGACTTTATTTTGGCTGTGTGTTTATTTACAATCTGACTATGGGGTTAGTAATGGATAGGCATCTTACAGACAAATCTCCATTACTAACTTGTGGGCTTGATATCAGCAGCCATAAAACAGCAGACATCAAACCCACAAACATTAACCCGACTTGCCACCACCACATAGAAAGTGGGAAGAGCCGAGAAAGCGCCAGAATTTGCAGATCTAATAGATGCGCCTTTCCTGGGGCGGCTGCGGGCTGCTATTTTTAAGCTGAGGGGGCAATATCCATGGCCCGTTACCAGCCTAAGAATACCACCTGTCTGCTTTAGCTTAGCTGATTGTCAGAAATGGGAGGGACCCCATGTGCCTCTATTCTTGATAACCAGCCATGATAAAGCTGACAGCTAAGGCTTGCAGCCATGATAAAGCTGACAGCTGAGGGTTGCAGCCCACAGCTTTCAGTTTTGCTATGCTGGTTTCCCCCACCATGCTTCACGGTTGGATGATGTTCTTGGGGGGATGAGTACAAATCCTTCTTCTTCCTCCAAATATGATGAGTGGAGTTGATACCAAAAATTTCTATTTTGGTCTCATCTGCCCACATGACCTTCTCCCATGCCTCCTGTGGATCATCCAGACGGTCATTGGTGAATTTTAAATGAGCCTGGACATGTGCTGGCATGAGATGGGGTCCTTGCGTGCTTTGCAGGATTTTAATCCATGACGGCATAATGTTTCACTTACAATAATGTTTGAGACTGTGGTCCCAGCTCTCTTCAAGTCATTGACCAGGTCCTCCCACGCAGTTCTAGGCTGATTCCTGACCTTTATCAGAAGCATCTTTACCCCATGAAGCGAGATCTTGCATGGAGCCCCAGACCGAGGAAGATTGACAGTCATCTTGTGTTTCTTCCATTTTCTAATAATTGTGCTAACAGTTGTTGCCTTCTTACCAAGGTTGCCTTCACTTGTTGTCCTGTAGCCCATCCCAACCTTGTGCAGGTCTACAATTTTGTCCCTGGTGTTCTTAGACAGCTCTTTGGACTTGGCCATGGTTGGAGTGTGATTGCTTGAGTATGTGGACAGGTGTCTTTTATACAGGTAACAAATTCATACAGGTGCAATTAATACAAGTGCAGAGTAGGAGGGCTTCTTAAAGGAAAACTTACAGGTCCGTGAGAGCTAGAATTCTTGCTGGTTGGTAGTTGATCAAAAACTTAGTTCATTCAATAAAATGCAATTTAATTATTTAAAAATCATACAATGTGAATATCTGGATTTTTTTAAGATTGTGTCTCTCACAGAAGAAGTGTACCTACAATTATAATTACAGACCTCTCCATTCTTTGTAGGTGGGAAAACTTGCAAAATCGGCAGTCAAATACTTAATTTACCCTACTGTACACTATTAAAACTTGATGGGTCGTCGCCATCACACGGCCTGTGGAGCTGCATCTTGATTTGAGTTACTCAATCTTATTGATACTTTATACTATATGTTGATTTGCATTATCCTGCAAATGAACTTAATTACATTCTAGTATATTACTTAACCATTTATATTCCTCGTGCATTTATTTGCGGCACGCACAACACTTGTATGACATCTATTTTGAAGGAAAGGGCGGTCACACCAAATATTGATTTAACCTCTTTCTGCCAGCTGACGGAATAGTACGTCAGCTGGCAGAACCCCCGCTTTGAGGTGGGCTCCGGCGGTAAGCCCCCCTCAAAGCCGCGACATGTCAGCTGTTTTGTACAGCTGACATGTGCGCGCAATGAGCGCGAACGGAATCGCGATCTGCCCGCGCCCATTAACAAGTTAAATGCCGCTGTCAAACGCTGAGAGCGGCATTTAACTAGCGCTCCCGGCCGCACGGCCGGAGGTGCTTGCACCGCTGATCCCCGTCACATGATCGGGGGTCATCGGTGCATTGCCATAACAACCAGAGGTCTCCTTGAGACCTCTATGATTGTTGATGGCCGATTGCTTTGAGCGCCACCCTGTGGTCGACGTTCAAAGCAACCCTGCATTTCTGCTACATAGAGGTGATCTGTGCTTCACCTCTATGTAGCAGAGGCAATCGTGTAGTGCAGCGGTCCCCAACCTGTAGCTCGCGAGCCACATGTGGCTCGCGGTCCCATGAATTGTGGCTCGTGGCTGTCTGTCAGCTTGGTGCATTAGCTCCTGTTCTATCAAACAGGTATGAAGAGCACATCTGAAAATGGTGAATTTTGTGAGCAGCCCTGCACAGAAGAGCAGATCTGGAAGCACATGTACTGGTCTTAGGGGTTTTGAGATGATTTAAGTATGGTTCGCTGGAGACAAGATGACACCACCTGTCAGAGGAGGTGTTTGAAGCTGGAAGTGACAGTCTTGAGAGTGCTTTATAGGAGAATACTGAATGGGGGGTATTGTAGGAACCCCTGGATCTTTGTACACTGTTTTGGGGTGATTTCTTTTTGTGGAAAAGCTTTGGTAAACATTATGCCTGTAATGGGGGCTTTGGTTGCCACTATAGTGAGGGGGCGAGAGCGGAATGTGGCTCGCGACCCTCTCTCAAGACTGGATGTAGCTCACGACCCTCTGTCAGGGCTGAATGTGGCTCTCAAGATCCGAAACGTTGGGGACCTCTGGTGTAGTGCATGTTTCTAGCCTCTTATGGAGGCTATTGAAGCATGCCAAAATTTAAAAAAAAAAAAAGTGTTTAAAAATATAAAAAAAAATAAAAAATATATAAAAGTTCAAATCACCCCCCTTTCGCCCCAATCAAAATAAATAAAAAAAATAAATCAAACCTACACATATTTGGTATCGCCGCGTTCAGAATCGCCTGATCTATCAATAAAAACAAAGGATTAACCTGATCGCTAAATGGCGTAGCGAGAAAAAAATCAAAACGCCAAAATTACGTTTTTTTTGGTTGCCGCAACATTGCATTAAAATGCAATAACGGGCGATCAAAAGAATGTATCTGCACCAATATGGTATCATTAAAAACGCCAGCTTGGCACGCAAAAAATAAGTTCTCACCCGACCCCAGATCATGAAAATTGGAGACACTACAGGTATCGGAAAATGGCGCAATTTTTTTTTTTTTTAACAAACTTTGGAATTTTTTTTTACCACTTAGATAAAAGAGAACCTAGACATGTTTGGTGTCTGTGAACTCGTACTGACCTGGAGAATTTAAGAAATTAGCATTTGGTGAACCTAGCAAAAAAGCCAAACAAAAAACAAGTGTGTGATTGCACTTTTTTTTTGCAATTTCATCGCACTTGGAATTTTTTTCCCGCTTTCTGTTACATGGCATGGTAAAACCAATGGTATCGTTCAAAATTACATCTCGTCCCACAAAAAATAAGCCATCACATGGCCATATTGACGGAAAAATAAAAAAGTTATGGCTCTGGGAAGGAGGGGAGCGACAAAACGAAAACGAAAAAAGCTCCGGGGGTGAAGAGGTTAATTTAGATTATTCGTATGTTCATTTACTTTGCAGTTTCTTAATTACCGGTAATAAAAATAAACTATTAACACTTCTCTATGTGCAAGCATTCTTACTTTTCAACATTTTCTCCACACATGCGTAATTTTTTTCTACAGAACAGCACCTTGAAAAAACATCTCTCTTCTAAGGTTTTAGAATATCTCAAAACCTTAATTTTTGACCATTGCTTGGAGGATTGCTTTACAGCCTATTATATAAAAATGTAATTATATTGGTGCACTCAGCAAGTTTAGTAAATTATCTTCTTTCTATCCATTTTTAATGTACTGGCAAGTAAGGTAGCTAAGCTCTATGCAATCCAATAAAAATGTGAAAACACTATTAATTGACGCAGATTTTAGGTACTTTGTTCGATAGCAAAACTCATGATGAGCCTCACGCCCTACTGTAAAGCCTTCAAAACGTACATTGTCTTTATGAAAGTTAAGATCCAAGTTCAATGCATTCATGTCCATTTAGTGGAGCTTAATTTTCATGAATTGATAAATTCTACAATTATGGGTGTGTGCAGACAAAAACAGAAAAAATATCTGCATGTGGTTTTTGATCTAAGCTGAAGCTGTAGAAGGGTATGTTCAAACATTGAGGTACAAGTACAAACACATCAAAAGCACCATCTAAAAATGCACATGCCTTGTGCACAGTTTATGACGTAGTTGTATCTTCAAAAGTGAAACATTTATTTTACACTTCATCTGACTGCATCATCTGGATGTAACCTACATCTGTGTGAAGGATGCTCCCACTAGTGGCAACTGCAGATAGCTACTGTGACTGTCTCATGGCAAACAAGCAGTTGTATGAACTGCCTGTCTGGAAGATTCGATAATGCTGCCAGCCTTAATTTTAGAATATTTGCAAGACAGTAAATACATGAGATGCCCATGTCATTGTCTCTTTAATATCCAAGCCAAGAGTGCCCTATGTTTAAAGGCTGCAGTCCTCATGAAAAGGTCATAGTATTCATTAGAAGGATGTGGTCTTCATGGTAGGCATCAGAAGGGTGCAGTCCACATGAATACGTCATAGTGGGCATGAGAAGGATGTAGTCCACATGGCTAAGTCATGGTAGGTATTAAAAAGGTGCAGTCCTCATGGATAAGTCATGGTAGGCATTAAGAGGATGTGGTCTTCATAAATAAGTCATGCTACGCATCAAAAGAATGTAGTCTAGATGGATAGGTCATGGTAGATGTTAGAAGACTACATCCTCAGTGATAGGTCATGGTAAGCATTAGGCTCAATATATATGGATAGGTGATGATGGGCATTAGAATGGTGTCGTTCTCATGGATAGGTCATGGTAGGCATTAGAAGGATGCAGGTCTCATTCGATAGGTCCTGATAGGCTTTAGAAATGTGCAGTCCTCATGATAGGGATTAGTAGGGTGCAGTCCTCATGGATATGTCATGATAGGCATTAGATGGGTGCAGAACTCACGGATAGGTCATTGTAGGTATTGTAAGAGTGCAGACTTCATGAGTAGCTCATGATATGGATTAGAAGGGTGTAAGTCTCATAGTAGGTCATGGTAGAAAATAGTAGGGTGCAGTCCTTGTGGATAGGTCATGACATACATTAAAAAGGTGCAGAACTTCTCCACAAGTCAAGACAGGCATTGTGTTGACAGGGAACTGGAATCAATTAAATCAATTATTTTGTCCTGTACTTTTTCATTGTGTAACATTTTGGAAAGTGTCTAAAACTGTCACAGCTGACAGTAATAAGCAAGCTACAGCAATAAGTAATATGCAAATGGTTAAAATAAATGAATGAAATAGTCACTCCATAGCATCCTCTCTTTTCTCTTTCTCATCTCTTCTTTCTTCAAGGTCATCCCATCCCTAAAGGTGGTCTCCTCCTCTGGGCATCACGCATTTGAGACAATCTGCAGAGGGAGCCCTTACAAAACAGTCTTCACATTTTGCAATGCACTGGAGCCCTCATTCCACATTTGGTATCACACATCAGACTGCATACATCTGAATTTATTGGGAATCACTCTACAGACTTTACTGATATGCCACGCGCCAAGGACGACTTTATGAAGGTGCGACTAACAGAATAGGATCTCATTTTAATTTTTTTATAATGTCATTCCCATGTGTTGAAAACTATTGTCTTTGTTTCTGTTTCAAGGGAATCTATCTCCAGATTATTGTAACATTAATCTGAGGGCAGCATGATGAAAGGGCAGAGACCCTGACTACAGTGATCTATTTCTACATTATACTGTTCTTATATTAAGTGGCAAAACGTGGCAGATTCCCATAAAATGTTAAAAATGAATTTTGCATCTGAAAAAAACAAAATAAATAAAGTACAGACCATGACAAGCGGTTTATTTTGCAAAACAATCACTATACAGCAACAAATACAATTGCAAATTGGATTGAAAAAACATGAACTAACTACCACCAGCCATTCAATAAACACCTCCCTATGTTTACGGGCTTTAAAGGTATCAGGTAAATGCACAGATTTGTAAATCACACCCCTCACAATCCAAGACAGAAGTGATGGACTGAATTTTCTATCCCATTGCTAAAGTTGAACTTTTTATTTTTTTTATTTTTGGTACATCATACTTAAGACCGCAACTTCTTACCCTGTAAGTCTATGGTTGTCACATTGACGCCATGCTCAGTTATTATTTTAACATACTTGCCATACATTTTTGATAATTTTATCAAAGTTATCTGCTACTAAAATATATTTTCATCTTCTGTCTAAAGGCAAATTGCTCTAATATTAGATGTGTATTAAGTATAGGCTTTCATTTCGTTTTGCAGGGTGTCTAGCATTCATGGAGCCCATGAGTCAGAGCAGGCAAAATCATTTACAAATGTCTTCTACTTCAGTAATGTAGAAAAGTACAAATAGTTCCTGTACCTAAACACAAAAAATAAAAATAAATTATTGTCTAAAGTCCTCTTCTTTACACACCTAAAAACTAGGTTGTCATCTCTATGGACTCATTTAATGGTATTTGGCCCGCAAACACAATTACAAAATGCTTTGACACCACTTGTTTATGAATATTGCCCTAAAGTATTGTGATTTCTTTACTAGTACACTGTACTACCCTTAATATGTTAACTATTAAATGACTAAGTTAATCAACCATGTTAAAGGGGTCTAAGGTTGACCCTATCAGGGTCTAAGAGGGTAATTGAAAACTTGCTGCTAGGTTCCATAAGAGATTCAGCCATGGACTTAAGAACCAGAGGTAGCCCAATCATTTGCTTTAAGGTACTTAGAGAAAAGGGGGCTTAGTCCATCTTTCTAAAAATGCAACATGTTTTCGCCACCCAATAGTCAACTGGTGGTTGAGGAACTTGTCCAAGTGTCTTAGAAAAAGTACAAAGGGAGAAAAAACTGGCCATTCTGTTCTGGGTGCTAAACATGGGCACCAAAATGGTTGGCCCTGTTTGATCTAGTTATGGGGCCGCCTCTTTTCGGTTTATGCTACTGCTTACAACTTTTTATTTGGGGGCTCAGGAGTTGAGGGCACTGTCATCAGCTTATTATCAAGGGACCATTCTGACAAAAAGGATTGTTCAAAGCGGACGAGCCTCTCAAGCAACAATAGTTTATTTATATGTTGCCCAGTTTTATATTAGATACTTTATACTCTCTAACCCTATAGACCTGACATAAATAATCATGTAGGTTACTGCTATAAACTATACATCATAACAATATCCTGTTACTCCTGTTACACAAATTAATTTGTTAAAGGGAAGCTAACCAACCAGAACAGGAGCGTTCAATTCAATGTTTCTTCATCAGTAAAAAAAGAAAAAAAAAGAAGCTCTCAAACTTCTGGTACCTAACTAATCATCAAGAACTAAGACTTTACAAGCTGGAAACATTAGATGCATCACTAGCACATTGCTGCTTCGAAGACCAATGAGGAGCTAAAAGACAAGCAGCGAAACCAGATATGGGGTACTACCTAAAAGAGACGTTTTCAAATGGAACTTTTATGGATATGTCATCCATTTCTTAAATATAGGGGTCCCACCTATGGGGCCTGCAACTATGTGTGAAGAACAGTAGTTGGCTGAAGGACGCTGGACTTTTTCTGTAGCTTTCATAGCAGTGAGAAGAGAGAGTGATAAGCATGAGCCCTCTCCATCCATTCCGCACCTCACTAGGGGTCCACATTGTGAGTCTCAGAGGTGGCATCTACACATATCATACAATTATGGTATACTCTGTGGATATGCGATAAATATCTAAGTTATTAATTCTCCTTTAACTGCCATTTTCATATGCAATATTGAAAAACCATGTCAATTAAACTTTGACTTACTCTATATTTAAATCTCGACTCTTACATCTGACCTTAAGAATAAACCATAGAAATACCAATAAACTAGCTTTGTGCATTACAGTAGGAGCCAGCAACCATTCTCATTTTTTGGGAGAACTGTATAGATTACACTTCAAAAACATTAATATAACTTATTGTACAGATTCATTGATTTTTAACATCAAATAGTTTTGTAAAGCCAACAGTCACCAGAATAACCTGTAACACTACATAATTAGAGTTCTACAAGGGTTCCTGGCCAAGTAAACTCCATTAGCCTTCTGGTACTGTAAACTGGACAATGGGCCTCATATATCAAAACTACCTTTGACACCAATAACAGCTTTTTATGATGAGGCCAAAAAAAATCTTAACTTCTGCAAAAAAGCTGGTAATGGCACAAGTTCAACAAGTCTGTGCTGACAAACATGAAAATAGTTCAAAAGAATAACTAAGGCCATCTTCACCAAAACTTACCGGTGGGCTTCCATTCTGTTGAAGGCCAAAAGAGGTCTATTTGGCCTCTGTCAGACAGGTATAAACTAGGGATACCAATTGTTTTGCTTTATATATACTGTATATTGATAAAAAAAAATGTAAATATTACTTGATCTACATTTTTTATAGTGGAAGCCTATGGGTAATGCGACTATGCCTATACAATGTCATCCGTGAAGGTATATATCAGTAGATCCTCCCGAGAATACCTCCAAGACACACTGCATAACACAATGTTAAAAGAGCCTGATGATGGTCCCTACATAAATCCATCATCTCAAAAGATATTTTAAAATTTTCCTCTACAATTTGGTGGTGCCTACTTTTTTCTAAAAATACTTTATATTACTTGAAATTTTTCATTTGGCAAAGTAAGGAAATGCAATCTAGCACTTACTGTGTTTCCTTACTTTTCACAGGCATTTAAATTATATTGTCTACATTTATCTAATCACTAAAAAACTATTACCTGCATCTAAATATGATAACTATTTATCTCTGCCTTCTAAACAAACATGAGTGGATCTCTTGAAATTTGATTTTGCTAACTTTGCCGAATTTTCCCAATTTTTGCGAATCTCAATACTGGAAAGCTTGTAATTGCCTGGAAGATACATGTAGGTAAGAGAGAGAACCCCACTGACCATAAGAGCTTACATTCTATTCTACAAAAGAGAGAGAGGACCTTGCTGACCATAAGAGCTTATACTCTACAGGCAAGTCAGAGAGAAAGAAGACACTGCTGACCAAAAGAGCTTACACTCTAATCTCCAAAACAGAGAAAGGACTCCGCTGACCATAAGAGCTTATACTTTACAGGCAAGACAGAGAAAAAGAGGACTTCACTGACCAAAAGAGCTTACACTCTATTCTACAAAACAAAGAGAGAGAACCCCACAGACCATAAGAGCTTACACCTTACAGAAGAGAGAGATGGAACCCCACTGACCATAAGAGCTTACACCTTACAGAAAAGAGAGAGAACCTCACTGACCATAAGAGCTTACACCTTACAGAAGAGAGAGAACCTCAAAGACCACAAGAGCTTATACCTTACAGAAGAGAGAGATGGAACCCCATTGACCATAAGAGCTTACACCTTACAGAAGAGAGAGATGGAACCCCACTGACCACAAGAGCTTACACCTTACAGAAGAGAGAGAGGGAGCCCCACTGACCATAAGAGCTTACACCTTACAGAAGAGAGAGATGGAACCCCATTGACCATAAGAGCTTACACCTTACAGAAGAGAGAGATGGAACCCCACTGACCACAAGAGCTTACACCTTACAGAAGAGAGAGAGGGAGCCCCACTGACCATAAGAGCTTACACCCTACAGAAGAGAGGGAACCTCACTGACCACAAGAGCTTACACCTTACAGAAGAGAGGGAACCTCACTGACCACAAGAGCTTACAACTTACAGAAGAGAGGGAACCTCACTGACCACAAGAGCTTACACTCTATAGAAGAGTGAGAGAGAGAGGCTCCTACTGTCCATAATAGCTTTCACTCTACAGGAGAGACACTCACCCAGTGCCTCTGGAGATGGAAAACATCTCTGCCGTACAACCCGTACTCCACTGGGAACCGCTGATATGTGATAGCTCAGGTACTGACCACCGCTGCACAAAGTATGACAATCTGTAGGATGTCATATCTGCAGGGCATTATGGGTGGGTAAGCCCGCATAGCAACGCAAAACGACATTAGCCCATTCACTAATGCATCAGCAGCATGGGAAATGGTGCCGGACACATTTTTTTGTGAACCGTGAATCACAAATCAAATTTAAAAATGTTAGAATTTGCATGAAGCTACAAATTTCAGGAAATTCAACTCAAACTCGACCCTACGCTAATTAATCAGCTCACCTCTAGTCCCGAACTTTCATCTCATTTCTTTGATTTTTTCCTTTCACTGATTTCTTAAATCTCTCTCTGGCGATTCAATGATTTCTGTAGTATTCGTAGTATTATGGGTATTCTGCATGTTCTACGTACTAGACTTAGATACATATTTTAATTTGCTTATGTTAGTCCTTGAACAATAATGGATTATCCATATTGTATATTGTACCATTCCTGGACTTGGCTTTCTTCAGCAGGAAGCCTGGAGGAGATCTTATAGAGTTTGAAATTGAGTAATCATCATAAAGACACTTTAGAATTTACGATGGTTTGGAGTTCTAACATTTAAGAACATGCCTAGCTGACACTAGAATTACAATGTGTTTGGCCTCTGTCTTCTTGGGTTCAGTAGTATATGCTTACTAGCCCTTTGCTGTAGATCGGAGCAATGTGTTAAAGTTATGAGTTCACTTATTTACCATCTCAGAACGTTTTGTACATCTTCACACTTCTCTACCCAGAATCAAGAGTGTTGTTCAACTTTAGCAAGTAGAAAAATAAAAAAAATCAGCAACACTTTGTGACTGGATCTTTGCACATAGAAAAGAAAACAGGAACCTTTAGGATTAAAAATCAACTCACACTTCAGCCCTTTCGAAATGAGGAGCAAGAGAAAAGCAGTCATTGACAAAACAGCTCTTTTTTTTTTTTTGGAGCAATCCAGCTTAAAAAAGAAAATCAAAACAGCCAATGCTTCTTAAGACCCCAAACAGAGCAATTTCATGCTAAAGAGCTTTGCTGTGTTTTTTTTCTGAGTTTCTTTTAAGTACACATTTTTTAATTTTTTTTTTTATAATTTTGCATTTTTTTACGTAGGAAAAAAAGAAGCTTTCCTAATATTAAATTATGCCTACCTAAAACTGCTTTACCAAATGGTGCAATAGACACAGATACTGTGAGTAAGAAATGGATTTTTTTTTTCAAGTATATGAAAAGGTTTTTGGGAGAATGAATGAAAACATGGCCACAGAGAAATATATACATCTAGATTAATAATACTGTATCAAACGGGTGGAAAAAAAGGTGTTGGAAATGTTTTGCCTATGCACAAAGCTAAAGTTATGGCCTCTGCTGCTCGTAAGGTCTGCAATGCACAATATTACAAAGCAAAGCAGGCATTCTAGTAGCTGAAAGACCGTTAAATATACAGGTACTAGTCATAAAATAAGTGCGTTAACAGCTGCTCCCTTTCAATGCTGCTCCACTTTTTTTCTTAAAGCACTCTCCTCCAATAGGGAGCATTTCTCCCACTGTACCAACATGGCCGTCTATACACTACCAAGAACTGCTTATTTACCGGTATGTTGGATAGTGGCGAGTGTTTGTCTTCTTCATTGAACGTTTCGCACCTCGGCCTTTCGCACTGCAGAAAGCTTCAATGGGTTTGTTAGCTTGGGGGACGGGGGTTTTGATAGAACAAAGAGCTTGACCACTATCTGAACTGAACGGGAAGATGAGCAGCCGCTCTAACAGGACATGGCTCTTACGCAAACTTTGTTCGGGTGGCTGGCAGGCACATGTTGAAATAACACCAAGTATTGTAGGGCTCCATGCAAGACTAGTCAAGAGCAGTGATAAGGACTTGGGTGATGCTTGGAAAGTATCCTAATATGTGACGTTTGGTCTTCTAATTCCTGTGGAAGATGACAAGTTATGAGCAGTTACTATCTGTCTACAGTTACCCTAGGATTTTATTTTTTTATGCCAGTAACATAAAGGGGAAATCTGGCATCTTCACTCAGAAAATTATGTATACAATGGAAACCTACTTGCGTATAGGTTTGGCATTATGTGATAATTTCTCATTGTGTAAAAGGATCTGAAAAATGAATGTGACACCTGCTTTGAGCCCAAATCCTGCCAAGAGCTCATGCGTAAATAATTTCATTATTAATATTATTATTATTTAAGATTAGCTTCATACACTGCTAACGGTATAACACATTCATAAGCCCTGTTTGGCCAGAGCCGCAGTGACGTCTTCTGCTAGGGTTGCAAGCTGTGGTGATTCTAGAAGGTTGATGCTTCCAGAAGAGGACACATTGCTGAGACGCCGTGGAGAGGCAATGCTAGAACGACCTGGAGACTCCGTGACTATATCAGCACCGTGGTCAACTCGGGCCTTGGCTTGCTCTCGGAAATGCAATTTCTGACAGTCTATCTGTCAAAAAAAAGAAAAGTTATCAGCATATTCTTTTGCCAGTGCAGAAATCTATACTCTGATCTAATCTTGAAAGGATTATTTAACACCTGAGACATTGAAATCCACAGATAAAAAGCCATTGTATTGCACTGGCAACTGAAGTATTTTTCAGGGGAATCTGTCACCAGGATTTGGTATCTAATCTGGGAGTATCATGACGTAAAGATAGAGACCCCAATTCCAGCGATGTGTCACTTACTGGACTACTTGCTGTAGTTTCAATAAACTAACTGTTTTACCAGAAGGTGACTATCACTCGAGAACTAGTAAACTTGCAACCATAGAGACCTTCATATTCACAATCTCTATATAACCCCACCCCCACCACTGATTGGCAGCTTTCGGCCTATGCAAAGCGTACACAGAAAGCTGATTGGCAGCTTTCGGCCTATGCACAGTGTACACAGGAAGCTGCCAATCAGTGGTGTGGGCGTGGTTATACAGAGCTCAGCATTCAGAGAACTGTTGATCTGCTGCAAATAAAACAGTGATTTTATGAAACCTTCAGCAAGCAGCCCAGAAAGTGATACATCTCTAGAATCAGGGTCTCTGCCTATACATCAAGCTGCTTTCAGAAGGGGTAGTGAAAACCTGGTGACAGATTCTCATTAAGGGCTTGGGTAATTGCCCACATGTATTTAGGGGTTACATAAACCACAGTAATAAAGTTAATTAAAAAGTTATTTTACGGGATAGGGAATAATTTACCGATCTCTGGGGTCTGATTTCAGATTGCTCTGGAACCTGGGAACCATGTTCTGCACAGCCCCGGATTTAGTAGAATGGTGGTAAACATTCTCGCCTTTAGCGCCATTCATTTTCAATGGGACTGATGGATATAGCAGGCAGTTTTATAAACAATGAATGGAGTGGGGTCAGAGCAGGCGCACCTTTGATCCTTTGATTTGAACTTATTATCTTGGAAAAACCCAACTGTGTAAGATCATCAGACAAAAAAGCTTTATGGTGCGGAGAAGAGGGAAAGTTTTGAACCTGGAGCATTTATTTCTTTTTGTGAATGCTCTGCCTCTTTCTTCTCCCAGAATCTTCCTCCTCCATATACTTCTATAGGCAGCAGTTGTAATTTGATCTCTTATTGAAAACAGCACTGAGGACAGATTTGGCCAGTTTTTGAGGGAGGGAAGAAGTGACTGATCAATGGGGAAAGAGACATTTTTCTTTGATAACATACACTCACTGGCCACTTTATTAGGTACACCTGTCCAACTTCTTGTTAACACTTAATTTCTAATCAGCCAATCACATGGCGGCAACTCAGTGCATTTAGGCATGTAGACATGGTCAAGACAATCTCCTGCAGTTCAAACCGAGCATCAGTATGGGGAAGAAAGGTGATTTGAGTGCCTTTGAACGTGGCATGGTTGTTGGTGCCAGAAGGGCTGGTCTGAGTATTTCAGAAACTGCTGATCTACTGGGATTTTCACGCACAACCATCTCTAGGGTTTACAGAGAATGGTCCGAAAAAGAAAAAAAATCCAGTGAGCGGCAGTTCTGTGGGCGGAAATGCCTTGTTGATGCCAGAGGTCAGAGGAGAATGGGCAGACTGGTTCGAGCTGATAGAAAGGCAACAGTGACTCAAATCGCCACCCGTTACAACCAAGGTAGGCCTAAGAGCATCTCTGAACGCACAGTGCGTCGAACTTTGAGGCAGATGGGCTACAGCAGCAGAAGACCACACCGGGTACCACTCCTTTCAGCTAAGAACAGGAAACTGAGGCTACAATTTGTACAAGCTCATCGAAATTGGACAGTAGAAGATTGGAAAAACGTTGCTTGGTCTGATGAGTCTCGATTTCTGCTGCGACATTCGGATGGTAGGGTCAGAATTTGGCGTAAACAACATGAAAGCATGGATCCATCCTGCCTTGTATGGAGCATCTTTGGGATGTGCAGCCGACAAATCTGCGGCAACTGTGTGATGCCATCATGTCAATATGGACCAAAATCTCTGAGGAATGCTTCCAGCACCTTGTTGAATCTATGCCACGAAGAATTGAGGCAGTTCTGAAGGCAAAAGGGGTCCAACCCGTTACTAGCATGGTGTACCTAATAAAGTGGCCGGTGAGTGTATATCATAATTCATAAAGTTTTTACCTTCACTTGTGCTATTGATTTATGGGGAAAAAAATAAAAGTTTAGAAATTCTTTAAGCAACACTAACAATTTTAGTTTCTCACCTTGATATTTCCACCACCAGGAATGTGGTGAGCATTATCTAGTGAGCCGATCTTTGACTGGGCTTTTTCCTTGAAATCCAGTTTAACACTTTCGATCTTAATATTTCCACCACCTGCACAGAATAAGTATGAGATTACCTTAATGAAGTAAAATAAGCTTGGTCGTATGTCACTGAAATAGACAGGCAGCAAAAAAAACAAACAAAAAAGCAATCTGTTGTAATGCATTTGGCTAAACAACCAGCTAAGTGAAAGGTTCTGCTCACATAACCAGACAATGAATAACACTGATGGATCTCATTGTTTTACAATGGGGTCCGAGATGTTTCATAATAAATTCCAATTCAAGAGACCCCATTGTATGTTATGGAGTCCGATCTTTTTCCATAGCAAATTAGAACATTTTTTGTTGTCAATGATTCAGTGGTTCAGAGGCATATTTATACAATGTGGATGATTTAAATACTGTATAAAAGGTCTGCTTTACTCACTTCAGCTCTTCATACCAGCAACTAAGCCATTATGATTCTTACACACTGTTGATGAAGATCAATGCAAAATGAAAGATTTAACCTTTATTATTTTTCCTTAATTTATTCTGATATTCTGATACAATTATTTGTAGGATCTCTCAAACACTAGAGACTTATAACGATAATTCTCCAACATAGAATGCATAAATAAAATGCATGCTATTGGTGTTTTGGCAACTTGAGTATCCAAAGTAAGTTAGCTGAATACAATTCTTTCTTTACATTGCTGTCAGCTAGACCACAAAGTATCATTTCCTTTTCTGTCCAGCGACCATAGCAAAAGGCTAAAAGCCACCGCTGTGCTATCGTATTGGTGTTGTGTCAATCAATTTTTCTCTGCTGAAAATGGATCCCGGTATAAATTGGTCTCTTGTGGTCATATTTAAAATCTTGATCAATTGTCTTTCTAACCTTCTTACTTAAAGTCTGAAAACATCAAACGTTAGCCGAGGTTTGACAAATTGCAGCTGTTCTGGGGGATGTAAATCAGTGTTAGTTTATGATTCATTCCCTTGTGGGCATTGGGTTACATGGTAGGTTTTAGTTTTCAGTTTTTCAATAGGTATGTTGACGGCTCAGACCAATCAGATAAGTGTTGCTCAGCAGTTATGTGAGGTCACATGATCGACCAATCAGTGGCTAAATCCTGTACTATATGATTGCGCCTACACTTAGAGATCAGTGGGGTCACACAACAAAATGCAACATTCACGATACACGTAGGGATGAAAGTAATCGCCTACAAATCTGCAGCGACTTCCATATGTGGCACAGGCCAAATCAAACATTTATGCAGAGCATGCTGCCGCCTCTTTAAGGGGACTGCATTTCTTTCTTGATATGTTTTACCTAGATCCATTCAAGTTCAAACTTTCTCCACCAATTGTTCATTTTGTCACTAATTTATCTATAACCCGCAATGTTATGTGTATGGAGGAAATCATCTATCCCTTTCTTAAAAGCTGTTATAGTGTCTGCCATTACTACCTCTTGTGGTCGGCATTCCACAGTCTGACTGCTCTAACTGTAAAGAACCCTTTCCTATGTAGCTGCAGGAATTACCTTTCTTCCCCGTGAGGTCGTGTGCCAGTCACTTGTACTGACCACTCATATATTTATACATGTAAATGAGATCCCCTCTGAGACATCTTTTTCCTAAGCTAAACAAGACCAACTTTTCCAACCTCTCATCATATGAGAGGCCTTCCATCCCTTGTAATAATCTAGTTGCCCGCCTTCGAACTGACTCTAATTTCAGAAAGTCCTTTTTTATATTTGGGGCCCAAAATTGGATCTCGTATTCTAGATGTGGCCTCACCAGTGATTTATAAAGGCCTAACAATAAGTTGGTATCGCGGGATTCTATCTTTATACTCCCTAAAATTTTGTATGCTTTTGCGGCTGCTGCTTGACATTGAGTACTGCTGCTTACATTACAAAATCGTACTAACAGGTTCTCTTTAAGCTTATGATGATGAGAACAGTGACTGTTAATATTAATCACTTTTATAAATGTCGAAGACACATTCAGTACACTTATTCCAGTAATTCATACAAAGCATTTACCACAGCAACATGAGAATGTGCCACTCCGGACATGACTGCTGATGGATGTCCACCGGCAACCTCCAATGACGCACTGTGCATGAGCTAGTTTCTAACACCACATGCAGTGCTATTTAATAGAGGTCGCCGGCCATATACCCCTCTATGTCCGGAGCAGTGAGTTGCACTGCGAGGGGGCAGCACATATGAAATGAGGAAATAGGCGCCTCTGTGGTTAATACATGTTATACATTTTGTGAGTTAGCAGATTACATGTACATTTCATGGACATTTGTAAAAATTATTGCAAGGTGGCCAACCCGTTAAATTGCCACACTGAGCCATATACTTTGCATTGCGCTCAATTCCTCATACAGCAGCCAATGACACTTGGGGCCGCTGGGGTAAAATTTAGCACCATGGTTGTGGTGCTGAAGTTATAGCTGGCCTCAGCCAAACCACAGTAGGAGATGAAGACTGACCAGCACATGAGCCATGATGACCAGGCTGAGTGTTCAGGCTGAGCACCTAGGCCAAAGATGATCAGATCAGCAAACTAGGAGAATTTAGGTCCCGCGCTCGAGAAGACTAGGTGATGGTCACTATGGCTGAGGCAGCCAGGAGAATTCCTCACAGTATGAAAATCAGGTGAGAGGAGTGACAGAGTACAGATTGAGATGTCTAGCATATAAGGGACTTTGGACATCTCAGAAAAATACCATATGTTGAATGTCCAGTTAGTGCCACCAAGTCAATAACTACATAACGGCAGTCCCATGTCAACTTTGCAAATTCAGCATTCTCCAGTCATCCAGACTAGGCACCCACACAATAATGGTGATAACAGTTATTACCCTAGAGGGGTGCTTCCATCAGGGACATATATAACATATGAATAAGGTTTCTCATAGACATTAATGGAGCAAGTCATGCTCTCCATACCCCCCTTCTTAAGATAAAAGTGAGTCTTTTGACGAGGGAGCCACATCTATTGGACATTTATAGAAAAACTTGTTTATTACCAAAAATGTCTCAGATGAGACAATGCCCTTAAAGACCATTGCAACAACTCCACACAGGTAATGTTCTTGTTCAAACTCAGGACCCCAGTGCTGGAAGGCAACTCTCCTAACCACTGAGCCATTTTTTCTAAAGGGCCATATCCAACACATATTTATCTATGAAGGCTAGTTACATTTTTACTTCTGGTTAATACATTTGAAATGTGAGGAAACATATTTGAAAAATTCTAATTTCTGTGCCTGTCTAATACATTTACATTATTATTATTATTATTATTATTATTATTATTATTATTATTAATGCCAAGGTTACACATTGTGGCTTTGTCATGGATTTGCATTGCGGATTCTGCAGCACAAACCCACAGAAATTTACAGTACAATACAAGAAAATGGGTTTTTTTAAATCCCAGTCACACATTGCAGAAAAATCAAATCTGCTGCACACTCACGATCATGACGATTTTCATTGAAATTTTCACATTATTCAATGCTTAGAAAATGGAGTAGGGTGAAATCCACAACAAAATCACAAGGAAATCCGCAAATTACACATATGGATATGTGGCGGAATTTTATCCAAATTCACAGCTGAGATTTTCCGCAATGCGTGAACTTGCCTAGAAGTTACAAAAATGAGAATCTCTTTACCTGGTCTATGACGAATGTTCCTCAGAGATCCACATTTTGATGTTATATGACTAAGGTCAATCTTCTTGCTAACAATCTGTATCTGTAACAATAGATTTAAGAAATAACGTTAGTCATATAGAAAGCGAATCTGGATGACCCTGGAGAGGATTAGACAAGGAATAGCAGGATAATTTGAAGTCAAGAACTGATTCATGCCATAGTGGTAGTGAATACAGACAGAGGTCAGAGGTGCAGAAAGTAATGAAACAAGTAGGTAGATTGTATTCAAGACATCAGTTAATGTGCAAAAAGGTGATTAAATACAAATTATTAATATAGGAGTAAGGGATTCATCTGACCTTCAGCCATCATTCTATTTAGAGGAAAATATCCTCAAAGTAACTGACTGTGGATGGACCTTCTTCTTTCCCATTACCTCTTCCTTCAAAATTCTTCTTTACCAACTATAATTTCGGTCACAAACATCCCAATGATATGTATAGGAAAAATATGTACTTCTAATTGTGGTTGTGTATGGGGTTGTCCTTTTCCAGATGTTGGATTAGGACATAACTTTATTTCCTACTTCCAAGCCTCTTCTTTAGACAAGGGTCAGACGGGTTCATATTCTCTCATCCAAGAGATTCGGGTCGATTTTGCTAATGAGACTCTGATCAGAGTTTGATTAGAGTAAGATCTTAGCGTGATCTGATTTTCTTGTACAAGGATAAGATGGGAAAAAAATCTCCATCTTCTCCATTCTGTCGGTCCGTGAAAATCGGACAACACTCAGATATCATGGTGAGTTTTTTTCACAGACTCATTGACTTGGATGGCCGAGTGCAGTCCAAATATCGGATGCAACTTGAGCATGCTGCTATTTTTTCTTAAACAGACCCTGTCCAAGGAAATAAAAATCGGACATGTCCATGATCCAGTAGAGTAACATTGGTCCAAGACATTTTGTCGGATCGCACTCTGACCAAAACTATGGTCGTCTGCACAAGTCCTTATGGGAAATTCTGCAAAAAGCAGTTGCTCATCTGGTAGACTTTGACTCCTATTCATAACTGCTTATGCAGGTGTTATCATCTAATTAACGGAAGTTTCACCAGCCTAATCCATGGCAGTGAGTTGATCACCATGGATTACCTTTTCACTGATTCTTCTAGCCAAGCAACGATGGCCACATATTTCTTTTTTTAACTTTACCAGACAAATAGACAATTCCTATTAGCATGATGATGTGGACAATGGTATGGGCATGTTCACACAGAAGGTTTATAAGGCTGGAAATACCCGACACTAATTTAAGTAAAAATCTGCAGATATCGGTGGCTGAACATTGAATTTCTTGGCAGGATTGCAGTTTCAGTTGCCAAAGACCTGCCTGAAGAGCAGCCCCATTCAACAGGGCTCATCCACATTTGGCTATCCTCTGCTGATTCTGAATGGAAACCACTGCAATAAATCACACGTCACTTTCTTAAGCGATTTTCAAATACTTGGTAGAATTTTCTGTGCCTGTATGAAAGGCAATGTAGATTTCCCACTGAGTGCAGGGCGAGACGGTCTGTGGATGTTTTTGACATTTATTTAGTTGGAATGCATGGCGAAATTCACATGAATAATGGTGTGAACATATCCTAAAAGGTGAACATTAAAGAGACAGACAAAAGACAGAACAGGTGCCGAAAGGTTAAATGTGGTTCAAAAGGGTGGAGCCTTAAAGGACCTTCAGAAGGAGCACCAAGGAAGTGTTGGAGGAGATCCCATCACAGAGTGTGCCCTTACTTACATCACCTCCCCCAGCATTATGAGTGATGTTATCCTTGGAACCACAACGAGACTGAACACCACTATAATCAGTCTTCTCACTTAAGATTTTTACCTAAAAGGAACAGGAGGCAAAGTAAGCGTGTTCTAATGACAAAAGGTAGCACCAAAACACTTATTGCTACCATAGGGTGGTCCTAAACATAGGAAGCAATCCACAAGCTTATAGCATAGGCTTTCTATGATGCACAATATTAGCAGTTTTGTACGTCAATGAATGTGCATCTTACACAGTAACACACTTTGTACTGTATTGTCTCAGAAAATAATAGAATGTGATTTACTGTTTCTGCTGAACCCAGATCTTGTGGCTCTTGTGGGCCATAGGTGCAAATCTTAATCTCTCAATGGCCAAACCATTTTTGGCTTGAAAGAGGATCTGTCACTGGGTCAAAAGCGCCCAATTTTTGCTCTTATTTTATTCTTGATGCTTCCCTGGGCATTCTTTTTTTTTTTTTTTTTTTTTTTAAATCTACCATACGGTTCCAGAGATATTGGCCTTTTTATTCAGTGCCAACCTTTACGGTCTTTACCAACGAGATGTGTTTAGGATGCTCTGCCTTATTATCCTGGGAGCGAGCCACACCTACTTGGTAAAGACCAAAAAGAATTTACACTAAATAAAAAGGCCCATCTCTCTGTAACTGTATGCCGGATTAAAAAGGAAAAAAAAAAATGAATTCTTAGGAGAGCCGAGGGAAAAACAAGAGCAAAAACTGACCACTTTTCCTCCTGGCAGGTCATCCTTAACGTCTAGCATTTTTTTTTCATTTTTGCCTCTCAGCATTTGAGCTGTCATTACTTTATTTTTTTCATTGACCTAGCTGTGTGAAGCTTTTTTATGTGAGAGAAATTGCATTTTTTTGTTCTGTTTGATTGTAATGTAAATATTTTTGTTAGCTCATAATATATATATATATGTATATATATATATATATATATACCGTATATACTGGAGTATAAGCCGACCCCCCTAATTTTGCCACAAAAAACTGGGAAAATTTAATGACTCGAGTATAAGCCTAGGGTGGAAAATGCAGCAGCTACTGGTAAATTTAAAAAATAAAAATAGATACCAATAAAAGTAAAATTAATTGAGACATCAGTAGTTTAAGTGTTTTTGAATATCCATATTGAATCGGGAGCCCTGTATAATGCTCCATACAGTTCATGATGGGCTCCATAAGATGCTCCATATTAAAATATGCCCCATATAATGCTGCACAAATGTGGATTATGGCCCCATAAGATGCTCCATACAGATATTTGCCCCATATAATGCTACACATGGCCACATAAGATGCTCCATACAGATATGTACCCCCATATAATGGTGCACATGGCCACATAAGATGCCCCATACAGATATGTGCCCCCATATAATGGTGCACTTGGCCACATAAGATGCCCCATACAGATATTTGCCCCCATATAATGGTGCACATGGCCACATAAGATGCCCCATACAGATATTTGCCCCATATGCTTTTGCTGCGATTAAAAAAATTAAAAAAATCACATACTCACCTCTCAGGCCCCCGGCACTTGCTATATTCACCTGCTCCGCGTTCCACCGCTGCCGGGTGCCGCTGTGTCTTCCATCCTCTGCACCGACGATCAGGCAGAGGGCGGCACGCACTAATCGCGTCACCGCGCCCTCTGACATGAGCGTCACTGAGGACACAGAAGACACAGCGGCGCCAACAGTGGAACGAGGAGCAGGTGAATATCGCACGCTGCCCCCCATCATACTCACCTGCTCCTGGAGCCGTCGCTGCACGTCTGTTTCCCGGCGCTGCAGCTTCCTCCTGTAGTGAGCGGTCACATGGTACCACTCATTACAGTAATGAATATGCGGCTCCACCTCTATGGGAAATGGAGCCGCATATTCATTACTGTAATGAGCGGTACCATATGACCGCAAACTACAGGAAGAAGCTGCCGGCGCCGGGCAAAAGACATGCAGGGACCACGCCAGGAGCAGGTGAGTATTATTACACAGCTCCGCTCCCCCTCCCCTGCCGACCCCTGGGTATGACTCGAGTATAAGCCGAGAGGGTTACTTTCAGCCCCAAAAAGTGGGCTGAAAATCTGGGCTTATACTCGAGTATATACACACATACAGTATATAGATTTGAGCTCACAAAAAAATATATACCATACATATATACAGTGTGATGTGTGTGTTTATATATATTGACATTGCAGTGCAAATAATACATATTCGGTATATATATTATATATTATATGTGTTAATTCATAGTTTTGATGCCTTCAGTGTGAATTTACAATTTTCATAGTCATGAAAATACAAAAAAATCTTTAAATGAGAAGGTGTGTCCAAACTTTTGGTCTGTACTGTATATATTTTTTTATCTTTCACACTATTCCGGTTTCACTCTGAACTACCTGATACAGCATTGATTATGTTATAGTGTTTATCTGGATAACTAATAAGTATAGATTTTTGTTTATATGTGTATAAAAGAGTATTTTTAAGTTTCAATATTTTTAGTAATATTTTTAGCAGACAGTTTCTGGAGATTTATAAAGCAGCTTAATATAAAAACTGTCAATGTAGATTCCATTTTGTATTCTGCGCTAGGCTGTAATTGGTTATTATGGGCAACAAAGATGGTCTTTCCTTTAGAAAGTTTTTAAAAATCTTCCTCGGTATTTTGTATTACTTTTTTTTGTATCCTACTAAAGGATTACTATGTAAAATGTTCTTTAAAAAATAAAAAAACAACAAAAAAATAATGTATTTGCATATTCATATATGCTAAAACATTTTGATGTGTGTCACTATAAAATGGGCTGTTGCTAAGGAAGCACTAACACTAAAGGTACGTGCGAACGGCATCGTTTTCAGGTGGATTCCGCCTGATATCCACCAAAAAAGCGCTCAAGAAATGCTAAAAAGAATAAACACATGCACTGCAATGTCAAAACGACTTGTCGTGCAAACTGTATGTTCAGTCTTTTTTGGCTTTTTTAACTGCTTCAGAGTTGGTTATTTAAAACGGACTGCAGCCGGGAACAGGGGTCTTCTAAAATCAGAAAATCCCTTATGCAGGCAATATATACCATGTATCAGATTAATAAAATCTGGACCCATATCACCATAGTAGCAGTTAGGGACACTTTGGGGACTTGACAGGTTTTCTTTAAAGGGGATGTTCGGCCTTAGGCTACATGACTGCAGACTTGTGAATCCTCACAACGCGCTCACAGTGCACTGTGAGGGAGCGGGTGGTCATGTGACTACAATTATGCAATTTGCATACGTCTGGCCACATTATGACTAAACTGTATCCGGCCTCGTTTAATTCAGGTTGTGCCCATCTAGTCGGCATGTGACCACATGTATACAAATAACATGCTTGCGTTCACTCACCTGCCGCTCCCAACGTCGGCGAATCCTCACAGCATGCAGTGTGCGTGATGTGAGGACATAGAGTGACTGCAGACTTGTAGCCTAAGGACAGACAATCCCTTTAACAGCCATTGTGAGAGGAGTATTGGCAAATATTAGGAAGTTAATTTAGTGGACTACAATCTGGGTACCCCAATATTGAAAATGGGTAACATTGGTCTGTTGAACTTTTTTCTCACATTTGTGTCAGCTGTATGGTCAGCTAAACATGTAAAATCAGTACGGGTAGGAAGATTGTAAGGACGCTCCTAAGATATAGTGTCCTAGAACAATGTGCTTATGATTTTTAGCTAGCAGATAGGGTATAATGAGAGACCCGACTTACATACAAGTCACGACTAAGCTGCTAGGCGACTACATGTCAATGTATTTGCCAATAGTTTCAAATAACAACCAACTGTGACAGTAGCTCTAGACAATACTGTAGGCTTTAACTTATGACCAGTGCAAGACAAGTCATCCAATAACTCAGCAAAGCCACTCTTCATGAAAAACCTTCACACGTTCCTTATAGG
Source organism: Ranitomeya variabilis (assembly GCF_051348905.1). Classification (NCBI taxonomy): domain Eukaryota; kingdom Metazoa; phylum Chordata; class Amphibia; order Anura; family Dendrobatidae; genus Ranitomeya; species Ranitomeya variabilis. The sequence goes on along the minus strand of NC_135238.1, from coordinate 164,077,349 downwards.
GCTCTGTTCACACCTGCGTTGGGCGCTTTGTCAGGAGCCTCCATTCTACACTCCTCAACATTGATATTGGAAATCCGAGAAGGAAAATTTACAGGGTTGCTAGACATGTTAATGATTTGCAAATGATGAAGAGATGGAAACAAAATTTTCAAAGCATCTCGATTTATACAGTACTGAGTATGAGTGCCATGTACAGAAATCCCCGCACTTACACGGCTTGACAACTCCATGAATAGGCCTTCATCAGGGATCGTGAAAGTGTGCCAGAAGCCTGTTTTTCAACATGACATCTAGGACATCACTGGTCAGCAACGGACCTTGATGATTTTCTGTCCAAGTGCACTCAGCGTGGCAGAACATTCCTCACACAATCACTAAAGGGGTTGTCCACCTTTGGGGACAACTTTTTTTCTTACTTAAATTCATGCAATTGGGGATAAAAATCATTTTGCAATTGAGTTTCATTAAACATGTTTCACCGTTTACTTTCTATAGCTGCTGTATTAGACGGTCTATCGCTAGCTACAGAATGAGTTATTGGGGCTGGCCACATTTATTTTAACAGATGTGTTGAGGGCATGATTTTGTGGCACTTAATATTATAGAGATATGACAGGTTCTCCTCCTGCTCTAGTTGGTGCAGCTTTCCTCACAGACTGCACAGTCCACAAAATGGCTGCTGGTGGAGGAGCATGTGATCAGACCTGTCCATCAACCTCCTCCAATAGAAAAGCAGTTTTATCATGTGAGGTTTTCAATTGGAGGAGACTGATGGACTGCTCTGGTCACGTGCTCCTCCACCCGCAGCCATTTTGTGGGCTGGAGAGCTGTGCAGTCTATGAAAAAAGCTGCACTAACAAGCCTAACAAGAGCAGGAGGAGAACCTTTCATACCTATATAATAGAAAGTGCCACAAAATCGTGTCCCCAACACATCTCTTAACATAAAGATATTGTGGCCAACCCTGATAATCCATTCTGCAGCCAGCAGTAGACAGTCTAATACAGAGCCTGTAGGAGGCAAATTGTGCAATATTTTTTAATGAAACCCAATTGTAAAACTGATTTTTAGCCCCAATTTCATGTATTTAAGTAAGAAAACAAAATTGTACTCAAAGGTGGACAACCCCTATAATAATAACCTCTTTGATAACAGCCAAGGTGTGTAAGTGCGGGTATTCCTGCATGTGGCACTCATTCTCAATACTGAATAATGGAGATGTTTTGAAAACTTTGCTTCTATGATTTCATCATTGTCATATCATTAACATGTCTATGCATCCTGTGATTTCCATACTTCAATGACTTTTCTTACTTGGTGTTGTAATTTCAGTGTTCAGCAGTGTAGATTACATTGTATTTGATGGAAAGAATAACACAGAAAACACTGTCTTTCCCATCAAAGTGACGGATGCCGAGGAGGAACCAAACAGAACCTATGGAAAGTCAAGGGGGTAGGTCCACCACGTTGGTGTATATCATGTGATAAATAGGGATCATTTGAGATTTTTTGCTTTTATGATGGAAAAGACCGCTAAATCATAGTGCAGATGTGACCTCCGGCTAAGGTGACTCTTATCAGTTCTCTGCACTTTTCCATAAGGCCACACTTAGGCTTAAGTCTTTGTCTCTTAATACAATATATGGTAACTATAAAGGTGTCTTGTTGGTGTTTGTAGATGCCATCATTTGATCTATGATTTACTTATTCTACTGAAAATCTCAGATTTGTATGCTTAACATATTCTGAGCGCAAAATACATGTATAATGCATCTGAAATAGAAAAAAATATGTGACTGCAAAAATAAATGTCATCCTATAGAAGTAAATCTTAAAATGTGTGGAGATCTTTGTTTTCTATTTTTTGTGGATGCTCTTACCTGTCCACCTTTAGGCTGATACTTAATGTTGTCTGTAGATCCAATCTTGGATTTTACATTCTTCAAGTCAGGGAGTGGTTGATTCATTAACCGCATTTGTTTTAGAGTGGCAGGAGACTTGGGAGGTGTTCGCAGGATAGCAATTTTCTTCTCAGACATTCCATAAATGGCGGATTTTGGAGTTCCTGGAGTGCGGGGTGTACGTGAATAACTTGGTGTGCCTGGTGTACCAGGAGTTCGAGAAGCATAACTTGGTGGGGTTCCTGGGGTTATAGCTGTGGACCCAGGCGTTGTAGGAGTAGACGTTCCACTCTTTCCTGTTCGACTCCAAATTGGCTCAGATCCTATGTAATGATTAAGACAAAATGGTACAGAAAGAGGAATTAAAAATTATTATTAATATATTTTCCAAATACATGTTTCAAAAACTAAGGGAAGATTTGATCACCATGGTATAACCTAAGGTCAATTACACTTCAAGAAAAAGCTAGATCGAAGAGGCAACAGCAAGACAACTCCAAAAAAGGGAAATGTTTACAGGTGATAGCCGACAATCACTTTTTCCTTATCCTTCCTGATTGTTTTGAATTTTGCTAGTGTCCTTGTCACTATTGGTATCATGAGGAGTTACCTGCAGTCCATTCAGTTTGCACAAGCAACACAGCTCAACCAGGATGGTACAACATTATGCGCCATCATAAAATAGTTTGTTGTGTCTCCCAACATAGTATCAACAGCGTTGGGCAGATATCAGGACACGGACTATCAAAAGGCAGATATACAGAACATATTAAGTGCCAAAGAAGGATATTAGCTCAGTAGCAGGACCAGTATCTGCTCTTTTGCGCAAAATGGAACAGGAAAAGACCTGCCAGAACCGTTAAAAATGGCCTCCAGCAGGATACTGTTGTGAATGTTTCTAACCAAATTGACAGAAACAGACTATATTATGGTGGGATATATAACGTCATATAATAGGGTCTGTGCTCACAGCCCAGCACATCATGTGCTAGAGAACAAAATAATTGCAGGTCTGACATCCCATTCTCTCAGAACAAGTTCCGGTTTGTTGGTGGGTCAGTGATGGTCTGGGGATGCATTTACATTGAGTTTCACATAACCCTCCACAAAATTGCCAATATTACCCTAAATGATGTTAAGTACCAGGATGAAATCCTTAGAGCCATTATCAGACCATATGTCGGTGATTTAGATCCTGGGTTTCTCCTAGTGCAGGACAATGTCTGACCTGATATGGCCAGACTGTGTAGGCAGTTTCTGGATGACAAAGACATTGATGGCATTGACTGGCCCCAATATTCTCTAGACCTGAATCCAATAAAGAACCTCTAAGACATTATGTATTAGTGCATCAGATATATCAGATGCTAAGTAGCGCTACAAACTGTTCAGGAGCTCACTGATGCCCTGATCCAGGCCTGGGAGAAGATTCCCCAGGACACCATCCAAAGTCTCAACAGTGTCATGCCCAGGGGTTGTTGGTAGTGCCTACAGGCAGATGGGGCCATACACACTTCTGAAATTCAAGCAAGTTGGCTCTGCCTGTGATTTCAATGTGTTATATTGATTTTTTGGGTGATTTGGAATCCAGTCCTCAATTAGTTGATGATATTGGTTTCCATTGACTGTGGATTCATTATTTTCTTCTCAACTGATTACAAATTTATATCAGCAAAGATTTTCAACTTGAATTTTTTTGTTCATCCAGATCATATGTGCAACTTAAGTCTTCCATTTATTTGTTTAGCAATGTAATTATTACAAATAAGAATTCTCATAATTCAGGATGCGTTACCTTTAATACAAGAGCTCTTTTTTAACCTAGGTTGATTTTTAGCAAAGATTAAATGAATATTTTTAACATTGTCTAGTTGATTAGAAGTAAATAGGCCATATGATAAATAATATGAATAAAAATATTGAATGAACTGTATACATGTACTTTTTTAAATTATATTTTCAAAGAGTGTGCTATCAAAAACAAGAAGCCATTGCATGGTACGGTACAGTTCCCCCACTATGACTCTTTGATTTCAGACAACAATTTGCATCTTAGAACTAAGAAATCACATATTTAGACTAAATTATTAGTTCAGTAAAATCTTCTTTTAAATACAAACTCTGACGGACATACTTGTGGTGCGTCTCACAGAGGATGTGCTGGTGGACAATGAGTTTTCTTCTTTATCTATAGGGATAATTTTCCTGGTTGGATGGATTGAGGAAGGTCTAGGCAGAGAGGAACGTTTCTCTGGGCTCTTGGACATTCCATCCTTGAAAAAAACAAAACAAAAACAGTGAAGATGAAGGCAGTCTATCAGAATACATATGCATTCTCTTAATGAAAGCAGATCTGTCATTATCCGATTCTTTTTTGGTTAAGAGCAGTTTGGTATGAAGAAATAATTTCTTTTCTCTTAGCCAAAATGGTAAAAAAGTGACATTTGGCTAATAGCAACTTTCAAAGAGTACAACAGACACATAGGTTGAATTTTGCTGTATTCATGAGGGCATCCCACCCACCACTGTCAGCAATCATCGACAATCTATTGTAGAAGCAGAGACACGGTAGTCCATCAGCAATATCCTAACAGAGTGCTCTGTGTTTTATTTCTGATAAAATCACAGTTTGATCTACCCGTTCTGTGAATGCTGAGCTCTATATAACCCCGCCCACACTACTGATTGGCAGCTTCCCTTTCTGTGTGCACAGTACATAGGCCGAAAGCTGCCAATCAGCTTTCTGTACACTGGACATTGGTCGAAAGCTGCCAATCAGTGGTGGGGGCGGAGCTTTACAGAGCTCATGAGTGTGCAGGACTACAAGACATCAGGTTTACTAGTCCTGTCGTGATATTCTCCTACTGATAAAACATTGATTTTATTAAAACTACAGCCTGAAGCCCAGAAAGTGGCACATCGCTGGAAAAAGGTCACTGCAGTGGATCTTCCTATTGCACTTGCTCACAAACACTTGTCCTATTAAAATCCCAAGACAGGTCTCTGTCCTTAGACAAAACAAGAGTGATTTGCTAATTTCAGCCATTTCGGATTTTTTTTTTCTATTCCCAGAAAACCTCTTCATGGTGGAGATGATGGATAATTAATGCCAAATGATGTACAAGCTTTCTAAAGCTAAAAAATATAATAACTCAGTGGGTGAAACAATAGCCCTAGATTGGAAATAGTACATTAATGCTTTTTTAGGAGTAGACTCAGGGCAATATTCACAATATACATGACATTTATCCTGTACTAACAATGTTAAATACTGACTATTACAGGCACTTAAAAGCACAGAGAAAAAAATTCTTTTACTCACAGTAATTCTGTCTCTGGACTGCCGAATGCCACTAGGAGTTTGTTGGGAATCACCCCCTGTAGATATCAGCAAAGACAAGAAGGAAAAGAAAAACTTAATGGTTATAAGCGATATTTTTAAATATTCTGGAACCACCAGGAGTAGATTTGATCATGGGTAGATCGCTATCTATGGCTGCACTTGCTGCTACTCATATAGTGTTTGGATACGGTGTCTTATTTATGACATAGTTTACTTGGAATACATTTGATATTCTCTACAGCTATAAGTCAGTAATAGGAAGTGGAAATCACAGGACCATGCAAACCAATCGCTTGGGATAACAGTTCCGATAGTTTAGACATGTGTATCCTGTAGAAAGGCGCAGAATGCAGGTTTGGAATACATGATCTGAGACTTTATGTTTTTGTGTGTTCTGTAAAAAATATCAAGTCTCAAACAAAGGTCTTGGTTTTTTTTAACACTTTTTGGACATTCACAGGTGAGAATAATCACGTCATGATTTGAATAGTATGTTTTAATCATTATAGAATCTGATGCTACTGTTGCTTATTATTCACTAAAATTTTAATAGAAACCAATTTTTTCTTCAACACGGAGTTACAAGCCGGGCTCACATTGGCCTGGAACTATTGTGGTTACCGGAAGCAGTCAACCTTCCATGTCACAGTGATGTTTGGTGACCTAAGAATCAAGACTAGTCAACAGTGCCTTGTCATTCAGTGTTAACTCCACAAGCGCAGCTGCTAGCACCGGCAAATACACAATATTACTATAGCCACAAGGTGTGTTCAGCCGGCTCGTCAACATTACCAGCCAATACTTAGAATATCTTTGTATCTTAAGGGTTTTTTCAAACAGTAAAGTGAAGTGAACATTTGTACTAAAGACTAAGAGCTCATGCACACAACTAATTATCTCAGAGGAGTGCTATAGTGGCATGTAAAGGTTTGGGCACCCCTGGTCAAAATTACTGTTATTGTGAACAGATAAGCAAGTTGAAGATGAAATGATCTCTAAAAAGGGCTAAAGTTAAAGATGACACATTTCCATTGTATTTTAGTAAAAAATATGTATATATTGTCATTTTTTATATTTTAAAAATTACAAAAAGGAAAATTGGCCGATGCAAACGTTTGGGCACTCTTGGAGATTTGTGTGCTCAGATAACTTTGACCAAGTTTTCAGCTCTTAATTAGCCTGTTAGGGTTATGGCTTGTTCACTATCATTGTTAGGAAACGGCCAGGTGATGCAAATTCCCCAGATTTATAAAAACTCAGCCTCTTAACCTTGTGCCAAAAAAACAGATGCCATGGGTTCTTCTAAGCAGCTGCCTACTACTCTGAAAATGAAAATGGTGGAGGCCCACAAAGCAGAAGGTTATAAGAAGATAGCAAAACGTTTTCAAGTTTCCCCAGTTCAAAAACGAATTAAGAAATGGCAGTTATCAGGAACAGTGGAGGTCAAGATAAGTCATGAAGACCAAGCAAAATTTCACTGAGAACTGCTCATAGGATTGCTAGAGAAGCAAATCAGAACCCCGGCTTGACTGCAAAAGACCTTCAAGAAGATTTAGCAGACTCTGGACTTGTGGTACATTGTTCTACTGTTCAGAGACACCTGCACAAATATGACTTTCATCGAAGAGTGATCAGAAGAAAACCTCTCCTGCGTTCTCAGTATAAAATTCAGAGTCAGAAGTATGCAAAAGAACATCTAAACAAGTCTGATGTATTTCAGAAACAAGTCCTGTGGTCTGATGAGGTTAAAATAGAACTCTTTGGCCACAATGATCAAAGGTATGTGTGGAGAAAAAAGGGCACATAATTTCAGGAAAAGAACATCTTGCCAAACATTAAGCATGGTCAATCATGCTTTTGGGTTGTGTTGCAGCCAATGGCACAGGGAACATTTCATGGGTAGAGGGAAGAATGGATTCAATGAAATTTCTACAAATTCTTGATGCAAACATAACCATCTGTAAAAAAGCTAAAGTTAAAAAAAGAGGATGGCTTCTGCAAATAGACAATGATCCTTAACACATGTCAAAATCCACAACAGACTTCCTCAAAGGGTGCAAGCAGATGGTTTTATAATGGCCCTCACAGTCCTCTGATCTGGACACCATTGAAAATCTGTGTATAGACCTCAAAATAGAAGCACATGTAAGATGGCACAGGAATCTCAGAATTTTCCAAAGAAGAATGGACGAAAATCCCTCAAATGAGAATTGAAAGACACTTGCCTGTCTACAAAAAGCATTTACAAGCAGTGATACTTTCAAAAGCGTGTGCTACTAGGTCCAATAATGCAGGGTGCCAAAACTTTTTCATGGGCCCATTTTTGCAATTTTCAAAAATTTAAAAGATGAAAATATATATTTTTTTTGCCCAAAATGCAAAGAAAATGTGTCATCATTACCCCTTTTGGAGATCATATAAACTTCAACTTCCTCAACTCTTCACAAGAACAGTAATTTTAGCCAGGATTGCCCAAACTTTTACATGCCACTGTACACATGAATTTCATGGATAGCACTTGTACCCATGATATTCTATGGGACTAAGCGCATGTCCGATTTTTCCTCTGACTGAGTGGTCTGAGGAAAAAACAGGAGACATGTTCAATTGTGATGATCCATCAAAAATATCGGACTGCACACAGACGACATCCGAGTGTGTGAACTGACAGAATGGAGAAGGTGGGGAAACTTTTTTTTCTGTTCACCTCCGAGATACAACTGATGCCACTGGGATCAAAATCTGATCAGAATAATCTGACCACTGTTCTCAGATGGAGAGAGAACTGTCTTGTGAGTCTACCCTAAAAGTGAAAAAATAGTTTCATATTTAACCAAAACAAAGGTTCACTGAGTGAAATTAAACAGCGAATTTAATTTTGCCAACTGATGACACCATGTCGCTGTCGAAAAGGGAGCAGTGTTTGAAATTTTTGGCTAATAATTAACTGTATTTGGCTTGTATGACCAACACAAAAAATGTTTTGGGAAATATCGATTAAAATGAGAGTGTTATCGACAATACATCGACGATCTCTCGCCCAGTGTAAGTCAACATGTACGGCTGGTTTGAAAAAGTGTAATGACTAATACCAAGAACAATGTGTATTGCTCACTAGTCTTGAAAAGAGTAACTACTGATATCTTAATAACTTAACATACGAGAGGGAAGCTTCATGAAAAATGAAACACCGATATCACATCAGTTAATATTATATCTTCTGCCAAACAGCTTTCCTGAATAAACTTCAAAATGTTCATAGGTAACAAATAGTCACTAAGTCACATTGCTCCCGAAGTCAATATTCAAAAAATCAAATACGGATGTTTATGTGAATAATAGATGTTTTTTCGCTTTCAGAAACTTTTAGATCCACAGGAAACAAAATTGAAAAATGTAATCTTGATCTGGAAATAGGGATATATAGTATTTAGGAAAATGCACAACGTCATCCAAAATTATTAATACAGGAGAGATGAATGCTTCCAAGATACTATATATATATATATATATATATATATATATATATATATATATATATATATATACACACACCGTATATATCACTCCCATCTCCTTGACCTGAGCATGCGCAGAATATTGGGCAGAGACTTTTTGCTTGGTCGTTTCTGTTGCTGTAAGGAGCTGCTGAATAATTAGCTTTGCTACCTAATTATATTCATCCTTCACTGGGATATGATCTAAAAGCCCTTAACGAAACTTTATATTCTGAAAGTTTTGCTAGCTTAGATCTGGAAGTAGGAAAAAATGAACACAGGCATGCATTTACAAGATGTTTAAGCTGAAGACGCCAACAGTTTCAATACACTGATCTGCACAGTAATGTAAAATAGATTTGATGTAGTTAATGTATGAGACGGAGGCAAATCAATGGAAATGTGTACCATGGTTGCAATCGATCATGAAGTTTCCACCAGAACAGAGACATGGATATACAAACTTCTAAGAAAGCACTAAGTCACTATGCCAAGATACAACCAATGCACGCTTATGGCTCTTGCAAGCGAATGTGATCATGAGTTCTGCAAAGAAATGAACAAGAATCCATAAATAAACAAATAGAATAGGAAATTAAGAAGCAACGTAAAATAAAATGTCTGCAAGCCTCTGACATGGACTTTCATTATTATGGAATACTGAAATTTCTTCAATGGAATAGAAAAAAAACTGAAAAAAAAATAACAAAAGATAAGAAAGTCTGCAGGGATGAAATCTGCAAGTCACATAACATGAAACCATCCAAAACAATGTTTGCCAGCCACATTTGCAAAAAACGGAACAAAGCAGTCACCTGCAGGCTTCCTCCTCACGCAGCCCTGATGGGCCGGTCTAGACTGCTTGACCGCAGGTTTTAAAATTACTTTCCTGGAGGGAGAGTGGGGCTGAGCATCTGATTTTTTACCAATTTCTGTTTTCTTTAGAACTGCTAGAGAAGATGGGAAGAAAAGAAAGAAGCACATAGTCAGGGGAGTTAACACATAGCTAGTTATCATTAGATTGCATGGTGTTAAACAGTTAGGTTCCCTGGCAGAGTCGCCAAGCTGTACTTGGAGGCAAAAGATGAGTAAGTGATGGACCTTTTTTCCGTCTCGCTTCATCTCTGGAGGTTGCGCTAAGATCCCTTTTACTTATTTTCCTTTCAGGTGTTGAAATGCGACCTCGGCCAGTCTTGAAAGGCTTGTCTTTCCTGTGTCTTTCAATAGGAACCTTCTGGATTTCTCGCTCAACCTTCTCCTCCTTAGGAATGGGTTCTATTGCTTCAGTCATAAGGCTCCTGTCCTCATCTGTGCACATGAGAAGAGTTAGGACAGCAGCAGAAGATTTTATATACAAAATATATCCATGAAAAGTAACAGAGCGGAGTATGTCATTGGATGCATCAGCTATCTGCAGTTTTTCCAACATTTACAGGTCTAGCTAGTTTTCATAAAGGGAACCTGTCACCATGAAAATACCATCCAAGCTACAGGAATCATGTGATAGAGCAGAAGGAGCTGAGCAGATAGATATATAGTTTTATGAGAAAAGATTCAGAATAGCCTGTTTTTAATCATTTAAATTTGAGCCCTTTCTGGGATTTTGGGTCCAGTGGGCGGTCCTATCAGTGACTGACAGCTCTCTCTATATGTACACTCATACAAAGTAAGCTGTCAGTCACTGATAGGATCGCCCACTGGACCCAAAATCCCAGAAAGGACACAAATTTAAATGATTAAAAACAGGGTACATTGAATCTTTTCTCATAAAACTATATATCTATGTGCTCAGCTCCTTCTGATCTATCACATGATGTCTGTAGCTTGGATGGTATTTCCATGGTGACAGGTTCACTTTAAAGGGTTTTTCAGGGAATTTAAAAAAAAAATTCTTTTTTTAAAAAATAATTTAAAAAAGTAATACACTTTTGAATACACTTACTGAATTTTTTTCTGATTGCCTGCTGTTTCTTGCATCCCCCACTGCTCATTGTTTCAGATGCTGTGTAATAACATGTCATGGTGAGAAAACATGAAATGATGGTATATGCCCATCATTGCCTGCAGCGGTGATGATTTGACACTATGAAGGACATATTAACAAATGATTGGGGATGCAGGAGACTAGCAGTGGGTCAAAAAAAACTCTTCAACTGTTATGCATTTTGAGCCCAAGCCATAAGTTTATCAAGGAGAAAGGGGAGTTATAAGTCCAAACTTTAGATTTCCCACTCTGTGAATCCATTCCTGTCTTTGGCTCCAAAACTGAACTAAGGCTACGTTCACATTTGCGGTCGGCGCTGCAGCGTCGGGCGCCGCAGCGTCGCCGCAAGCGTCATGCGCCCCTATATTTAACATGGGGGCGCATGGACATGCGTCGCACTTGCGTTTTGCGCCGCATGCGTCCCTGCGGCGCACGCGTCCGGGCGCATTGGACGCAGCAAGTTGCATTTTTGCTGCGTCCAAAATCAATCAAAAAAAGGACGCATGCGGCGCAAAACGCAGCGTTGTGCATGCGTTTTGCTGCGTTTTTGTTTGCGTTGTGCGTTGCGGCGCACAACGCAAATGTGAACGTAGCCTTAGCCTTAACTCAGCGGTGCACAGCCCTAACTACTACAAAATTATCGAGCATTCCTATATCGGGTGATATACATTTTCCTTTGCATTTTAGATATTTAAAGATTCTTCATTTGAATTTAGTGATTCACTGAAATGTAAATAACAAAGTACAAATTATTTTGTAGAAATAGAAGCAGTGGATGTGTCTGCTGGGTAACCCAATACGCCCCTCTCCTTAATAAAGTAGTAATTATACAGCAGTCATCTCTGATTGCTGACAGCCGTTAACTGGTAAAATCATTGCATTGTTGGTAGCTGTTGTGCCCAATTCATTGCAGCTTTATGAGCAATGAAGACAGAATATTTTCACGGAGGGAGGTTCAGCAGGAAAAGCTGCTATCCTGGCATATACTTATCAAGACATATGTCTGGATTCTCTATCACTGAAATAATCAGTCAAGTATAGTATCCTTAATTTATACTTTAAGTGACTACACAGGGTTTGAAAAAAATCTAATTCACATTTTTCTTCTGAAAGTCACACTTTTTTAAAGCCTTGCATTTTTTCAAACGAAAGGTGTCCATATCTGTTTGATGCATTATTTTTATTGAAGTCAACAAGCACATCACATGCAAATGTAAAACAGTTCTGGGAACATTTCCTGGAACTGCTTCTTTAATAGAAAGTGCAAGTGTGGCTTTCAATTGGTCCACTCAGCTCTGCTTGGATAAGATGTGAATTTGAATTGGGCTGGGCTGCAATATCAGACACAGCCCAAGTATAGCAGTGGCTCTGCAGTTTTTTTTTTTCTTATCTCAGCCAATGTTTTGAATGCATTCGGTAAATCATGCCAATTGACCTACTTGGGAATATCACAGTTTAAAAAATTCAACAGTAACATTTTGTACTAAGGTACAGTTATTCATTGTTGTGGGATTTAGTGATTCCACTGATTATTTAATAATACATTATTGAATTGTTACCCACCTTGCGTGTCTACCCAGATGCTGTCTGTATCCAATACTGAATCATCTATGGTGGTCTCATCTTTGTAATCATCCTGAGTTTCTGTCTTGTATTCAGTTTCCTGTTCTGGAGAGGCAAGCATACAAGGTGAACCTTCTCTGGGTTCTTCATGAGACTCTTCTTCTAGTACTTCTTCCTCTTCTTCTTCCTCCTCTTCTGTCATGTGCCTTTCTTCTGTTTCTGAAGGCTCAGATGCTGCAAAGCGGACATTGTGAGACATACTTTCGCTTTCATCTGTAGCAGTTTGTACTACTTGAATAAAGTCCTCTTCTACTGTGACTACTGACTCAATAATAGCTGTTGCTTCCTCCAGACATTCTGCAGATGGCTCTTTATCTTCTTCTCCAGACTGCTGTGGTATTTCTAGTGGTATATCTTTGCTGCACTCCTCAATCACTTCTACCTCAAGGTCCTCCTTATCATCTACAACCACTACTTGATCACCTACAGCCTGGACCTCCAGGTCCATTTCATCTTTTGTTATTAATACTTCAACAGTTTGTTCTTCCTGAGGTTCAGACAATTTTTCAATTTGCACTTCCTCTGTGCCATCTTCCTCAGTCTCAGGTGCTGAAGTAACAATATTTTCTGAGGGCTCATTTGTGATGTTTGTAGGGGCTTCACTGCTGTCTGGTTTCTGTACATCAGTGGTGGTTACATCTTGAGATGAATCTGGGGCTTGTTCTGGCTCTCCACTGGATTCATAAGATTCTTCTTTGTCAACAGCTTCTTGATGCACTAAGTCGGGTTTTGCACCTTTCTCTTTCAAGTCCAATTCAGAAAGCTTGGAGACTTCTTTAACTGGAGAAACTTCTTCTTCAGCTTCTTCTTTCACCAAAGCAGAATTGGATTCCTTAGTATCTTGAGTTTCATTCACTGCCTCAGATTCCTGTGGCTCAGCTTTGGTTGATTCGGTCACCTGTTGGTGACTAAATGTTTCCTCAGTAGACAACTTTGTTTCTTCCAGATCTGACTCAGTTATAGGGCATGTATCAATTTCAGACTCTTTAGCTGTGGATTCTTCTTTTGAGGCATGAACAGATATATTATCATCTCTATTTACTTCATCATCCTTTTCAATTGACGTCTTTGAGAATGAATCTTTTCCCTCTATTATTACAGCTTCGGCATTGTCCAGTTGCATTTTTTGCTCAACTGTATCCTGATTTTCCTTTAAATCAATCTGTTCCTCAACCTTTTCACCCATACTGCCAAACTTAATCTCACAAATCGTTTTCTCAGACTCTGACTCCCATCCCACAGAAACAGTGTCGCCGGTAGAGTCCTGTCTTTCTTTTCCAAGCTTCTCTGCAGCAGCAAGTTTTGCCTGAATAATGGATGGGTCAACAGCAAGACTTTCATAAAGGGTAGACATGCCACCACTTATATTTTCACTATCTTGTACAGGGGATGGCAGAGGGACAGTGTATTTATTAAAAACACAGTAGCCCAATTCTTCTTGCTGGCTATCTGTCTTTACAAGAAGGTTGGTACCTTCTATCACAGTTGCTTGTTGACTTACATTACTTTCATCTATAGTGATTTCAGAACTTGCAGATTTTCTTCTAGCAGCATCAGATTCTGTACTACCTGAATCTAATCTGGACCTGGGGCCTGTTAAATCTAACATTTCAGGCAAGTCAGGTGCCATAATTGTACCATTTTTGTAGTACTCTTTTGCTGGGTACTGGGATTCACATAATGGCTCTAGCTCAAATCGTTCTTTTCCAGTGTCTTTAACTGTTTCTTCTTTCTCTTCCTCCTGTTCCTGTTCTTCAGGGAATGAAGGCGCTTTTTCTAATGCAGGAGTGGTTGCTGGAAAATCAGCTTCATCTCCTTCATCCAAGCTTCCACTTGTGTTAGAAAGAATATCAGTAGCCAGTGGGGAGAGATCGTGGGCACGTGCATAAGTGAAGCCTAGTGCTATGGAGTCAAGACAAGACATGGGGAGATTTATGGACATACTTCTCTGCTCAATGGCAGATCTACCACCAAGTCCTAAACTGCGGCTCAGGGTTAGATCATCTTTATTTTTACTAAGGAACTGTGATTTGTCAGAATAAATATTTGGATCAATTGTAAAAAGACGATCTCCTGCTGCTATAGTTGACTGGAGTTTTGTAGTTGTAAGTGAGCTATAACCAACACCTTGAGCTGTGGCACTGCTTTTTTCGTCAGGCATTGAGGCTAAGTCTTCTTCTTCTTCTTCATCATCACCTTTGGCTATATGTGGTATTGAGCAGGCTTCATATGGTGGTTCTTTGACATCGGTCAGCTCATAGTAATCACTGCTCTGTTGGACATTACTCCCTAAGGCTTGCTCTTTCAATGCAGATGTTTCAAAATATGTAGACATTCCAGACTTATCTTCATCGAGTTTAATTTTTGGATCATCTAGAGCTTTGCTGTCACTTTGAATCTCTGATACAACTATTTCCTTTTCCTCATGTGGAAATGGGTCTGTACTACTCACCAGTGGGACATCCATTTTCTCTGTATCGTGCATTTCAAGGTGACCTTTAGCTGTTGAGCTTATCAGCGCATCTTGACTACTGGTTCTATCTTTTATGCTGGACTCTTTATTAGAAATGTCTTTCAGCTGCTCTGAGTTATCATTAGATTTGCTAACAATTGCCTCGTCTTGTTTTACTGGAATGTCTGATTGACCAAGGATATCTGACTTGAAATGACCGTCACCCCTGTCTTCAATATATTTATCAGATTCTTTCTCAAGAACAATGTTAGATGCATCTGAACTTGGGATGTTCTCTTGTTTCTGAATACTTGTAACGTTAATAGTGTCTGCCCCTCCCTGGTAGCTATCACTTGCTCTATCTTTGGTTGCGTCTAAAATATCTGGCTTAGTTGTACTTATATCTTCTTCAACCGGTTCTGTCACAGTCTGGTCTAATAAAGAAGAATGTTGCAAAGACATTTCAATATGACTTGACCGAAAACTAGAGAAAATATTTTCATTCTCGCTGGTTGAGTGGTCTGGTGAAAGATTGTCTTTGCTTTCAACCTCAACCCTGCTAAAGTCAAGTTGTTCAGCTTCAGGAGATGTTGGAGTACAAGGCTCTACAGAAAATGAATAAACGTGTGGCACTGAAAACATGACATCAGTGCTAGAGATCTGTAGCGCTGATGGAAATTTCTCATCTTCTTTCTCGGATTTCTTTTCATCCTTCTCTGAAGATCCTAGTCCCATGGTATCTTGCTTACTCTTTTCTTCAGCCTTAGTTTTCTGAATATCTTCAACAGTGTCTACAGCTTCCACAGAGTAGGGCAGAGAATCCAACTGTCCTTGTGCCCCCATCTTCGAGGCTGAAAATACATCTAAAGCAGTTTGATTTTTTTTCACAATACAAATAAAGAAAACATATAGGCACCATAGAAAACAGAAGCATAAACAGCCAATGTAAAAAGTAGAAAATACAAACACATTTGTAAAATAGGGTAACTTGAAGCAAATGCCACATACATTGTAACCTGATTACAACATGTATAATACAAATAATAATTTTCTTTTGGAGAAGTACTAGTACTAATGCTTCATTGCTAAAATAGAAAGCTTGTTCCAAACATAATGGAGACCTAACCACAGATCTTCTGTGAATGTAGGTTTATGCGAAATCTTCTGTCTCTTCATGTAACCCCAGACAGACTCGATGATGTTGAGATCAGGGATCTGTGGTTAGTTTTCTAAGATGTTTGGAACAACCTCCCTGCCAAGTTCCTTCTTAAATGGTGGGCAAGTTTACCTAGAAGAATTTATGCTGTTTAGAAGCTAAAGGGTGGGCATTTATGAGCCTAAAAAATATGTTTAACTTATTACATACTGAGATGCTGACGAAGTTGTGAACTCTGTTATACTATGCAATTTGACAGAATAGTAGTATGTGAAATTCTGGGCACTCGGCTGCAAGAACCCATTGAAATATTTAAAATATTTGCAAATTTGATTCTGTTCTTACTTTATAATAAGTCACACAGTACATCCAACAAAGAGGTAAGAGGAGCCCTAAAAAACATATAAGCACACATAACCACAGAAAAAAAACTGGGGAAAAAAATCAAATTGATAAAAACTGGCAAATTTGAATATTGAAAACATATTAAGAGTCCAAAATAAATAAATCTACAAACAAGAAAACCAGATTTATGCATTTATGTAAGCATCTGGATACATTATACCTATTTATATACGGAAATTAGACTGAGTTAATATGTACTATTCAAAAAACAAAAATGGCCTAAAACAGCAATTCATCATGTGTAGAGATAGTAAAAAAGAATAAAAAAAGTAAAAGACACCTTGCTAAATGCATAAAATTGGGACTATGGATCGCAGATAGAGATAATATAAATATTAGCACTGCCCATGTTGAGATGCAAGAAATGACATAGATGAACTGTGCTATTATAAAAAAAAAATACTGGTAATTAACATAGCAATGTCTCTCCGAGAAGATAATTCAGATAATAAAACATCATGATTTAAATCAAATGCCAAAGATCGGAGAATAAAAATACCTAATTAGGAATAATAAGAAAAAATGCACTGACCAGTAATGCGGCTGTATGAATTGAACCATGTATGTAAATAGGTATGATATACCTGGCCGCTTCCTGGATTTATTGTTCTAGTTTTGATTATTTTGATCTCTTAAAAGGTTTGAAATAATATTTTCCATTTTTTATTCATTGGATCCTTTTTTCTCCAGTTTTTTCTGAGGTTATATGATCTTATTTTAGATGCATTAGAGCAAAAAAATTTGATGCACATACTTTTTACAGGGTGATCAAACAAATTTCTGGTTAGCAATAGAAAAACAGAGGTGCTGTGAAGCAAAGGAAATCCGCTGATATTTCTAGAAGACAGTGGTGCTCGGTATCAGAGATGTCCCTTACTACAGAGCACCACGGTCTTCTACCTACAAGTTCCAACCAAAAATTTGATTGATTCTTTTTACTGGGAACCTATCACCAAAGTTTTGACCATTAAACAAATACCATCATGCTGAAGTGCTTGTAAATATCTTGATAGATATGTCCCTGTTGGAATCACCCATTTTACAATGATGTACTTTTGCTGGAGGGATGAGGCATCATGGTGTCCTGATCATGCTCGTTAACCTTGACTGACACGCCAATGGGCACAGCCAGTGCTGACTTTACAGACATGTCAAAAAAAGAGAAAATGGTTGTGATAACAGCAAGGACACTGAGGCACTACAACACAGCAGCCCTGCCCAGATGACTCCTGGTATGCTATATAAATACAGCAGACGTCACATTATATCTTCTTTTTTCCCCGGATAGTAAAGAGGCAATTTCGACAGGAGCATGTCTAAAAGGTATGCACAAGCACTCCAACATTATGATGTTGGTTTAGTGATCAAAACACTGGTGACAGGTTCTTTTTAAATAATCAAATTTTGCTTGGGAGAATCAACAGGACTTAACCAGTTGATAGTTTTCCCCATTGGGAAAGTAGGGGAAAGAGATCATCAACCATTTCCTATATAGATCAGACTGGTTTCTGTAATTTTTATAGCTATTACAAAGAAAAATGTATCCCCATGACCAGCTTCAGAACCTACACATTAAGTTTGTATTTTTTCAAGTGGGATGTATAGGAAAAAAGACAATTGAACCCAATCATACTAAAGCATTTTTTTTGCTTAGGGCAGGAAAAATAAATAATCTGATTGTTTGCTATAGGAAACAATGAATTTTTGTTAACTTTTTGTTAAAGTATTTTTGTTATACTTAAAGGGAATCTGTCAGCAGGGTTTTGCTATGTAATCCGAAGACAGCAGAAGAAACAGGCTGACACACAGAATTCAGGGATGTGTCACTTGGCACATTGTGTGCTGTTATTTATTAACTGTGGAGGATTTATCGCTAAGGGATTAGCATTGCTGGACTACATTAGTCCAGCAATGCCCCTTCCCCCTGTGATATGCATCTCACTATCTGTGGACAGTACACAGACAGCCTGGTGTGGGCGGGGTTAACTGTGGTGTGGGTGGGGTTAGCTTTCTCAGCTCTGCTTCATTCTAAATCTAAAAGTTCGGATTGTGTCAGAAAGGCTGCACCCAGTAACATAAGTGATGCATCGTTGGATTCAGCAAAAACCGTCTGACAGATTCCCTTTAACATAAGAGATTAATTTTATTTAAACTTGCTAGCAAATTTAAAAAAATGCTCATTTTTAAAATGAATCAGGTTACACTGTATCAAATAAAAAAAAAATCAAAGCAAGTTTAGATGCATCGGTAAAATGTAAAATAAGAAATTTGTTTTGAATTAATGTTAGCATTGACTAGCTGAATTAAAAGGCCTTAAACACACGTGCCCAAAGATCTAAAGGTTATAGGATGATGACCTACCTCGCACTGTCTATGCTGAGGCATTAAAACATCTGGCACTTTAAACATATTGTTTCATTTGCAGGCAGCATTCTATTAAGCAGGAGGAAATGAGCAGGTGGATTTATTTTGTTTTTTTATTTAGCATAAGTATTACCGTAATTTATTGATAATAATATTTTGTCACCCTAATGGGCCTCTTATAGATTAGATGTAAGTCAGCCGAACCGGCCAATCATCTGATGTGAATGAGGGCTTCCCGACTCTGTTGGGGGAAAAAAGGATTGGGCACATGGAATTTAATCTAATTTATGGAGATAAGCCGCAGATCTTTCTGGCAGTAGCTTTAACTTTTCTCTCTTTTGAGATCCAAAAATACTGTTCATATGTAGAGGGAGGTTGGGAGAGAGACGAACCTTAGGCCAACAGCTATCTCATGTGCATAACCACCGTTACCTTATCAGTCCGGG
Source organism: Ranitomeya variabilis (assembly GCF_051348905.1). Classification (NCBI taxonomy): domain Eukaryota; kingdom Metazoa; phylum Chordata; class Amphibia; order Anura; family Dendrobatidae; genus Ranitomeya; species Ranitomeya variabilis. The sequence continues at coordinate 164,058,178 of NC_135238.1, read as the reverse complement.
GTAGCGTCACTCAATGTCTGACAGCTACCTCTATATCAGCGGCCATACAGACAAGGTTTTTAATACCGCTTACATACTCCTTGATTCTAGATTACGAAATTATGCCTTAGAAGATGAATTCAGGGACAACTCTGTAACATAAACCTGAATGCAATATATCAATCCAAATCAATTGTTGCCAGTCCAAGTAAGACACTGCTTGATGAATTCACACATGTGATGCACAGTTTAGCATTAGGTCTAGTTTCTTGATTTTACAGATGTACACTTCAGGGAGACAAACAAGACATATGACGTTTTACAAAGGAAATTTTTCATCCTGATCTCTTTCTAGAATGTAGTCATCTTTCCCATGCTCTTAAAATAAGCAAAGGCAAACCAGTGTAAGGAACTAAAAGTGAAGGGCCCTTGGAGGATCACTGCATATGGTCTCTTGACTTTTCCAGCATTACTTATACTTGTACATTTTTAATAAAGTTCATAATTAACGATCCTCTTGAAATATCCACTTTCCATACATATGTATATATTTTTTTTAAGAAAAATAAAACGTCCCAAGAGCCTTAGTCTATTCTAACTGCAAAGACCTAAATGGCCACCGACATAAAATAGCAGTTTGGCTGATAGCCACCTTCTTCAACTTTTCTACTAAATTGTCCTTTCTGGCCTGGCTGAATATTATGTTGTTTTATTTGTTGCAGGGAGATAGGCAACCACTAGTTACATCAACAGGTGACAATTTCCAATCACTATTTTCCCTATTAGAGATGTTAGGAGGCAATTGGGGTATTCTGTTAGTTTGTTGGTGGCCATTACACTATCTTTTAAGTGTTGGCACCCTTGCAATTGTTCCAGAAAATTAAGTATCTCTCCCAGAAAATTATTGCAATTACAGATGTTTTGTTATACACGTTTATTTCTTTTGTGTGTATTGGAACAACAGAAAAATGCAAATTGGACATAATTTCACCCAAAACCCCCAAAATGGGTTGGTAAAATTGTTGGTACCTTTCCAAAGCCGTGGGTAAACAACTTTGTTTCAAGCATGCGATGCTCATTCAAATTCACCTGTGGCAAGTAACAGATGTGGGCAATATGAAAATCACACCAGATAGAAACCAGATAAAAAGGGTAGAAGTTGACTCAATCTTTGCATTATTTGTCTGTGTGTGCCACACTAAGCATGGAGAACAAAAAGAGAAGAGAACTGTCTGAAGACTTGAAATCCAAAACTGTTGAACAATATCTACAATCTGAAGGTTACAAGTCCATCTCCAGAAATCTTGATGTTACCTTGTCCATGGTGTGCAACATAATCAAGATGTTTACCACCGATGACATTGTAGCTAATCTCCCTAAGAGTGGACCGCAGAGAAAAATTGATGAAAGTTTGCAATACAGGATAGTCCAGATGGTGGATTAGGAGCATCTTTCAAGTTCCAAAAAAATTCAAGCTGTCCTGCGGGCTCAGGGTGCATCAGTGTCACCCCATACTATCTATTGACATTTAACTGAAACCCATGAGGACTCACTCCACTGCTAACACAGAGACATAAAAAATATAGACTGCAGTTTACCAAATGTACGTAAGACAAAATCTTTCTGGTAAAGCATCTTATAGACCGCTGAGACCAAGCTAGAGCTTTTTGATAAAGCACATCAATCTACAGTTTACAGAAAACGGAATGAGGCCTACAAAGAAAAGAACACAGTTCCTACAATCAAATACGGTGGAAGATCAAAGATGTTTTGGGGATGTTTTGGTGCCTCTGGCACTGGGTGCTTTGACTATCATGAAATCTGAAGATTACCAAAGGATTTGGGGTCACAATGTATTGCTTAGTATGAGAAAGCTGGGTTTGGGTCCTAGGTCATGGGTCTTCCAGCAGGAGAATGACCCTAAACAAAGTTCAAGAAACACCCAGAAATGGAAGGAAACAAAGTGCTGGAGTGTTCTGAAGTGGCAGCAAGGATTCCGGTTCTAAATCCCATTGAACATCTGGAGCAGTTTGTAAAAGAAGAGTGGTCCAAATTTCCAGTTGAAAGGTGTAAGAAGCTTGTTGATGGTTATAGGAAGCAATTGATTGCAGTTATTTATTCCAAAGAGTGTGCAACCAAATATTAAGCTGAGCGTGCTAACAAATTTGTCCGGCCTATTTTTGAAGTTGTGTGTGCAATGATGGCCAATTAGCCTTTTTTCTTTGTGTTGTTCCAATACACACAAAGAAAATAAACCTATGTATTACAAAACATGTGCAATAATTTTCTGGGAAAAATACTTCATTTTTTGACACAATTTCAAGGGCGCTAACACTTTCGGCCATGACTGTATGTCCCATTTCTGCATAAAGTTGTGAATCCAATATTTAATATTTTCTCAGATAAACACCATATAGTCACATATATCTGTAAATGAAACAAAGCATACAAACAGAAAAAATAAACAAGAAGAGATACACAGTTTAACTTATAGCTTTCTAATGGGCAGCCGCAGACTGCAATGAATGGAAAAGGACATGCTATAAAGAAGTAGGAAATAGCAGTTGCTGAAAAAAAAAAGTTAACTAAGCAATACAAAAAACACAAACAAATGAAATAAAACAAGTTTTAGAGCATATATACGAAAATAGTTAGAATCAATTGAAATAGTAACTGAAAATAAAAACAAAAAAAAATAAAACAGAGAGCTGTACAGTTATCAGCAATGTGACTGGCAAACACGTCTATGATGGCAAAGGAAAACTAACATGAAGCAACAGCTTAGCAGCAAAGCATATTTGTATCATGGCAAAGTAACTTGCAGCCAGCTACTAAAAAAGGACAAGGTATCATCAACGCCCTTTTTGTGGCATACACAGGAACAGATTGCAGTCAGCTTAGCAGAAAGACAAAGCCAATAATAATGAGCACATGTAAGAATGGAACAGCCTTGGATATGCACTTAAGAGCTTGAACTGGGGGGAAGCTACATGCAGATAATACGAAGGACACACCTTCCCCTGGTAAGGAAGGCAACAAAACAGCAGAGAAGTCACTCTCATGTTTTGCAATATTATTGTCATCGCTTATTTGGCAAACAACATGTTCTTCATGGGATTGTGTCTCATCAGAGCCTGAATCTGATTGGAACTCGCTTAGACCCACGATGGAGGACTCAGTAGGTTTGCTTTCTCCCCCCTGCGCTTCCTCCTCTTCTTTCTCAGGCAGAAGACCCTTAACTGTCTCTTCTTAAGGGATGGAAAAACAAGATGACACATAGAGAACAGACAAGAAATCGACAGGAAAAATATGCAGGTGACATCGCACTTCACTAGTGACATTCCAAAATGTGTGCATAGATTCTATAGGGACTCATTGAATGTAGCAACACTTGCCCCTAACGAGTCCATCACGTATGGACATTATGACATACAAGTAAGGTAATATTGCTACAACTGGACCAATTAAACATTTACTCGAGCCAGAACAATATGATTTCTAGTTTAATGTCCTAAACGGAAAAATATTTAACGTTATGATCTATATTTAAAGTATAAGAATGCAATTCAGCACTGAGAAAACTCCAAAACTTAGTTGATCTTGCACGCTCCTGACTACCTCCCCTCGAAATAGACTTATGTTTGGTGCGTAGACTGAAATTCTACAGGTTTCACTACTAAAAGCTAAATTCGGCTTAAAAAAAGTAGAGCGTTCCTACAAGTCTTTTACATGTTTCCCTAAATTCTGTAGATGCCAGCTGTACAGGATTTGTATGCAAGACGTTCTCTTGCTGCTAATTGTTCTACACTAAACGAGCCGTGGTTCTGCAGTACTTCAATAGCCTTCTAAGCCCGAAACATCGTCCAGTCCCATCTACCTGCTCACATGCTTATTCAGAAGGACAGCATTGGAGCTATTGATGCCACTCATAAATTGGTACTTGGGATTTCGAGGTTCTATCATATCTCATATTGGCTTACAAACTCTGATTTATGCTCTTCTCATCACTTCAAAAGGATTTGGGTTCGGTTCATTTAATGCATGTTGTGATCTGAGCTTTGCTTTCACGGGTTACTTGAGCACCCCAAAAGGTTTTTTTTTTTTGAAGTTTCAAAAATAACCTTGCAATAGGAAACGTAATAAAACACAAAAGCAAACAATACTTTACTGTTAAATTCCAATGCTATCATTATGATGCTCCAAGCTGGTCTTTGTCATCTTTGCTGCTGTAATGACATACTGGTCATCCTTGAGTCTGGTAAGGCCAACTATTTCTAACATGTACAGCTGAGCCTGCTGTGACTAGTGATTGTCTGCAGCGGTCAAATGGATGGATTATCACTGCTGGACAAATAGGCAAAGACCAGTATGGAACACAAGTGTTTTTGGTGCTGAAACTGTAGGGGATTTACCAGTTTAATAGTGGTTATGTGTATTTCTTTATCATATTTCTGGAATCATAGAAACCTGTTAGAATTTAAAAAAATAATAATAAAAATTAAATACATTTGGCTACATAGAGATGATATTAGTTAAATTCAGGCCTATGATGCACCTACTGTATATTACGATTTTAAATGAATTGTTAATTAGAAGGATGAATCATTTACTTCTACTTCAAGGTGGATTCTTACATGCAAATGTACCTGATCTTCATTGTTTCATCTAATAAATAAAGATTTATGATCTGCAGCAGGTACAGCAATAAAAAGTGAAAAAGCAAGTATGGCTGGGCAGACATGTAACTGAGACGCACTGCCATTAATTGTTATTTGATGACATGACTTAGCTTGTCTAGGCATTAATTAAAGAATGTGACAGCACTCTTTTATTTAACAAATTTAAAGGCATGATTGATCAAAACAAATGGTGTAAATTGCTTTGAAAAGTCACAAAAATGTTGCCACTCTTGGAGTTTTCATGCCAGTTTCTCCCAGCTCTGCCAAATCTAATGTCGCATCATAAAACATTCAACCTCATGTCAACTAGGGATGCTCATTAAATGCAAGCAGGAAGCTTCTAGACTGTAATGCTAACTGTAAGATGAAAATTCCGGACAAGATCGTGTGATCATGGGAGACTTGTGACAACTATTTAGTTATTTTTCTTAAAATAGTTAAATAGTATAAAGATATCTAATGACTGTATTAGTAACTTAGAGGAGTTGTCTGATTAAAGAAAATGCATTTAATATATTATATTAGGGCATTTTGAGTTAATAGAGGGTTCATTCCATTTAGGGTCCTTTAGATCGAATTGGCTTCAGAGCAATCCCTCTCTTTGTATGACCCGCCATGTGTATATAGGAATTGTACAGCTCATTGATTTTAAAAAGAAATTTGTAATAAAACAATAAAACATTTGCTGTTGTGCCCCACCACAGACCTACTGATCACTGGTGGAAACCAGTAGCAGGACACCCTATGATCATCTTAACATTAGGGATCCCATCTAAGAACAGACTACACAGTAGACAACACCTTTATGTCTTCTTGCTCAGAAATCATGTTCTTTCCACTTATACATTGCTTTACTAGACTTCTGCTTTAAACGCTCTAGCCCCAATTCATTAAGACTGTGGTATTTGGTATGCTAGTCTTAATATATAGAGCACTGGAGTAATTAAGAGGAGTGCACCTCTTAATAAACTTGGAGGATCTTTCAGCTGCGAGTGATCTGATCCACTAGGGCTCCGTCCACTTTTCATAAAGGACTGCCATAACAATGATAAAAGGTTGCAATGTGTTTTGCGCAACTTCGAGTTGCTCAAAAATTATGTGACACTTCAAGCTGTTTTATGCCATAATTTTGGCGAAAACTGTTGATGAATCAGCTGCTATGTGTAGATAAAACCTTCCTTTATTATTGGCTACTCTCAGTCTGGAAAGTAGAAATGAACATTATGTGATCAAAGAACATAATATATGCTTATGACAGAGACAGCCAATATTGTGTTACGATTTCCTCGTTTCTGTTAAAGTGGATGGTCCTTACTAAATACCTACTCAACTTCAGGAAACGTATTACTAGGGAGCAGATAATTTTTTATAAACTGTGAAGATGACACTATTTTTCAGAAATCCTTGTCAGATTTCATTAATTTTGGACTCTGCAGGCAATCAAGTAGAACAAACCACATATTTTAACCACTGACAAAAAACATTGCATCTGTAAGTTATGGTGGACAATTGTTGAGACTAAATTGTTCAGTTGTTCTATCTTTTGGAGTTCAAAGGGTTGTCCAATGTTGGGACGTACACAAAAATAGGGAGGTCCCACAGCAAAGGTCCGATTGAGGGCCCAAGGTGACTGACAGAGGTTCACCATCATCTAACCACTTAGATGCCATTGTTTAATATTACAGTCATGAAGCACCAATATACTTTGTATAAATGAGTGGTAAATACCAACTCTCTCTAGGCACTCCTCAGGTGCCCTTCTGGGACTACTCCAAACCAATACATAAACAAAAACACGGAGGAAAAAAGTCCACTTAAACATATTTAGAAACAATATTCAAAAGGTTTATTAAGTAATCAATCATGTACAAATGCAAATATATAAAATACAAAACATGGGTGTATTGTCAATACAGCCATATAGCAGAAGACACATAAAGGAGAAAATGCGACAATGACCAAGTCAGGGGGGGAGCTCACAAATAAACCTTTTGGGTGGCAGCGTCAATTCGAAGTATAAAGAAAACGTATGACCAAATGCAATCACTATGTCTAACTCACATGGCTAAATAGCCCAAAGTACAAGATCATATCTTCATAAGTGCATATAGTTGCTGCTTACCCATTGTGGATCAGGTATGTCCTCCCCACCTCACTCGGTCCCCCCGGACGCGCGTTTCGCGTGGCTTTTTCAACACCCTGTTGAAAAAGCCACGCGAAACGCGCGTCCGGGGGGACCGAGTGAGGTGGGGAGGACATACCTGATCCACAATGGGTAAGCAGCAACTATATGCACTTATGAAGATATGATCTTGTACTTTGGGCTATTTAGCCATGTGAGTTAGACATAGTGATTGCATTTGGTCATACGTTTTCTTTATACTTCGAATTGACGCTGCCACCCAAAAGGTTTATTTGTGAGCTCCCCCCTGACTTGGTCATTGTCGCATTTTCTCCTTTATGTGTCTTCTGCTATATGGCTGTATTGACAATACACCCATGTTTTGTATTTTATATATTTGCATTTGTACATGATTGATTACTTAATAAACCTTTTGAATATTGTTTCTAAATATGTTTAAGTGGACTTTTTTCCTCCGTGTTTTTGTTTAGATGCCATTGTAACTGTTGACCTTGGCTTCTAAGGGTTTAAACTGCTGCAATCAGAGATAGTTCCAATCTCAGCATTTGTCAGATAGTGTTTGCTGTGTTAAACAGCCAGCACCTGCTTGGTATGGTACCAGCAAAGCGCTGGAGCACACACCATCACACCATACAAATCCTCCTGACTTTTGCCATACATATATGGTGGATGTCATGAGAAGCGTGTGGACACCAGACAGGGGGCAGGATTGTTTTGCACCAGGACCTCCTAGCTCACAGTTATAGCAGTCACATGGTCTGGCAACTTTCTTAGTATGCTGCTGGTCCCATGTCATATATTTGACCATATCCAGAGGATATGCTTTAAATTCCTGGTTGATTCTGGAATTACTATGGGACTTGCATCTATGTCAAGAATAGGACTTGGTCGCATGGCACCAGTAATGGAAACCAACATCGATAAGATTTATAGCAACCCTTTTCAGAATGGCAAATGCCAAAAACATATATTTCTCAGGAGGTTTTCATAAAGGAAAAAAATGTTTCAATACCAAAAATGTAATAAGATCTGGTTTCTCAGTTCAAATCTCCAGATAACATTTGACTTCTGCAATCTGTTAATTTGCCTGAAAGATGGTTGTACTAACTCTTGTGCCAAACTGTTCCAATATGTTAATGGGTTTGGAGATTTTTGGAGAACACACTGTCGTAGGGAATAGACTACTTGAGTAAGGGAGTGTGTACGGCCTGTATATGTGTGATATACAGCATATGGCATCTGGAAAACATCACTTCTGTTTTCTATGTTGTTTTCTGCTCATATGTGGTGACAAATACTTATGGGTGACTGTCATGTAAGGAAAAATAATTGAGAAATTAGACATTTGACGTTAGGGTCATGTGAATCAATTTAGCATGTTAATTTTCCTGCATGAGAATTAGTCAAGACACCATCAATGTATGAATGGATATGGTTGATATTAATAAGGTAGACAAGATTAAAAAAAAGAAGAAAATATCATCATGCGTTGAGGGCCTGGTTCTCCTAAATTTTGCCCACTAGTTCTTCTGAGCATTTTTTCCCTTTTACGCTCTGTACTGTTACTCATATACTTTTCTAATTTCCAGATTCACAGGTCGCTAATCTGACGACATGGCCTTACCTTCCTCCACTGTTCCCATCTGTTCTGAAGCTGGTGATGGAGGAGGAGAAGGAGGAAGATTAGTTGTATCTTCTACAGCTAGAATAAAAAGTAAAGAAATAATGGTCAGTAGAATAAAAAAAAACTGAATATAAAACCTATAGAAGAGATCTATAATCAATATGTACAGTTAAGAACACCATGAAGATTTGATTGCTCCCTAAAAAGAAGTTTCTCCTAAAATCATGAAATCAACATCATTGCTTATTGATCCTCATTTTATCTTCTTCCTCTTTCAAGTTACCGAGAAATCTATTCCACTTTAGTTTCTATTTTAACAAAAATGTCTTCATTTTACTGCGAAAACAGGATGACGACTGATAAGGCTGTGGACGCAGGATATCAAAAAGTCTAATGATTTTTTAATTTTTATTTAGAAGAACTACTCTCTACGTTTCACCAATATTTGGCCATGCAGACAATGTCTTTTCTGTTTTCTGACTTCATATAATACAGAAAACAGTTGAGCCAGCATGATGAACAATGCAGTATTATTGTCACTGTCAATTAGTGGAGATTTGTAAATGGAGATGCATATTCTGGGTTCCCTTACACAGCTCTGTATAACAGAACATTTTGAGTATAAATTATCCAGCAGAAGTGTTATCCATCTGTTTGTTTGTAAGTATGCAGCTAAGCAAGCCTCAACTTTGAAATATACACGAAGGCGCTACGGATCTGTCAACAGCAATAGGTGGTTGGAATAGCAAAAAAAGCTTAATTATGCAAAAATAGATGAACTAAAGAAGAATTTGTACACTGATGGTTTGTTAAACACAATCCATTAAATAATGTAGGTGCTCTAGTCCAAATGATTTCCGTTTGAACAGCTTTCTATACTTAGACCATATATTGGTTTTGTCACATAACAGCAAGTAATAACATTGTTATAGCTGTTCATAGCAAAAGATGCAGCTCTTGCTTTGCCAAGAACCATTTTAGAGACAGTCATCTGCAACTTGCTTACGCGACTGACTGTGCGGTCCTTAGTCATAACATGGCGATCTGACTAAGGACCACAAGAACAGAAATATATGAGCAAATTTCAGGTGGATGCTCAAGGAATAAAGACTTATGGGCAAAGCAACTGCTGAATCTTGTTTCTTTCTTTCTATCTCGGCTTATAACGAAGATATTCTTTTCCATGCACTGGTATTTTATCTTGCCACTTTATTACTAAACATAAAAAGGAACAAATATAAAAGATACTGAATTAATCAAGCAAATTACAAAAAAAAATTCCCAATTACAATTTTTCAAATGAACACACTACTATCAGCAGTAGTGTAACGTGGACATGGTGCAACAGGGAAGGTTCTTCTTCTAACAAAATTGCCGGCATACTCTATGTGCATGTGAGAAGAAGACTCGGTCACTCAAATTAGGTGCGCATAGCCTTTATATTTTTGTGCTGTATGGTACAATGGAAGGAATTTTTAATTTTGCAGTGGGCCATCTTAGGATAAATATGCTGGCCATCAATCTCCCTAATTCCTTCTTTCCTAAGATCAAACAATTTATTTCTAAATATATTTGGAAATATTAAAAATCAAGATTACCATATAGACTTCTCAACCAACCAAAACCACATGGAAACATTGGTCTTCCAGATATCTATATGTACTACAAAGCAATCCACTTAAGTAGATGGTTGAAACTCGCTAACTCGTCAAAACAGAACAACAAATCAGACAGAATTCCTACTATTAGATAAAAACACTTATTGATATATCTGGACCAACTCCCTCCTGTCATCTCCATATGCTGGGATAGCATTACTTGTACTACCTCTCTATTAAAAGAGTTATTCAAAAATTTTTCATTCTTTCAAATTATCCCTCAGCATTACCCTCTATTTCTACCATCCCATATCTTTAACATCTAAAGTATTCTAACATATAATTTATGGTCCTATTTACTGAATAAGAACATTTCCCAACTCTTAACCAATAAAATCGTTATGGTAGATTCTAGGCCAAAAGTGGCTACAAGTTGCCCATGTAATTTCCTAAATGTCTCTCATATTATTACTTTCTGTAAAACAAAATTCCCGACAACTAGAGAATGGTCCTGGCTTGACCTACATTTAAGACTTACCATTCCTATCCCCAGAGGGATCTCAAAGATATCCAATTACTTAATCTTCCCAATGAATCCTTATATGCCGAATTTTCTGATTTCTTGGGAAAAAGAGTTAAAGAGGTTGTCTTGTCCAAATTGCTAAATCTTCATTCACTCTGTGTGACTGCAGACTTATGGATCCCCACAGCAGACACACTGTGCGCAGCATGGATTCGCCGGTTTCTGAGCCAGGACTGGAGGGTATGTATGCACTATGCATACTCCCAGCCAAAGCCTGTCGAGTGGGAGAGGCCGCGCTACATACACTTGTATAGAGCAAGGCCGCACACTTACTAGTGAAGCGGTGTCCAGTTGGCATGGCCAACTATAGGGCACGGCCTCACTCCATATAAGTGTATGGTGTGAGGCTGCTCCCACTGGACAGGCTCTGACTGGGAGTATGTATAACACATATGTACCCACCGGACCCGGCTCAGAAACCGGTGAATCCCAGCAGCGCACAGTGCTATTCTATCTAACTCACATAGCTTCTCCAGATATATACTTTTACAAGAAAATTCCTATAAAATATCATCCCTTCTGGTATAGAACTCCTAAATTCCTACACCACATAGATTTAATAGAATCAAATTTATGCTGGAAATGTGGTACCCACAAATGCTTTCTCATATATTGCGATTCTGTTCTAAAAAAAAACATTTGGGGCAGAGGTAGAGTTGACATTACGAGATCTAGGCCTAATTAGACATATTTTAACACCGCAGAAGTCTTACTATCTCGCCTTTCTAAATACCTTAAACCTAAAATACATGACTTACTAACATTTTTGTTTGGAGCTGCAAAACATCGAATCGCTCCGCATTAGAAACAATCAACACCTCCTACTCACTCAGATTGGATAACTAAAATACACTCGATACACCGCCTTGAAGAGCTCTGTAGTTGGGAATCTCAGGAACATCCACAGTTTCTCAAAATATGTTAACCTTGGGCTAAGAAAGCCTTAGACGTGCTACCAAAAAACATGGATCCCATATAGCACCCACCCTAAAATACCTTCCCCACACACTGATGCTCTCTATTCCTATATTCCCTTCCACCAGATGGTCTTTTTTTCTGCCTTCTGTAACATAATCTTCCCGTAATTTTGTCCCACCTCAGTCAACCGCATTGATATGGACATTCTTATCATTACAAATATTTGTTACTTGTTCATTGTACTTAGGCACAACCACTCATGTTGATCTATTAGGCTTTGTTTATACTACCACTTTTTTCACTTTTTTTTTATATTTCTACATAACATGTTTCTATTATGTAAGTTGTTTAATAAATAAAGAATTCTTTAAAAAATGGTTCTGGTTTGGGTCCATTTTTCTGCATTTGGGTCAGGATGGCTTGCCATGTTTGATGGAACAATGAATACTGATTTTTTATCAACTTCTAATGGTGAATATCAGGACATTTGTCCATGTGCTGAATCTCAAGAGAATGTGGGCCATGGGGTGAGACAGCAATCCAAAAGCACACAAGTCATTCAACAAAAGAAAAGTTAAAGAAGACTATTAAAACTAGTTAAAGTTTTTAGAATGTTCAGGTCAAACTCCTGACGATAGGAATGTTGTAGAAGGACCTGAAAATCCACCAACATAGAGTAGAAGTCATTTTATGAGGAGAAATACTCCAAAATTCCTCCAAGCTGATGTGCAGGACTAAATCTAAAACTACCGGACATGTTTAGATGCAGTAACTGAAAGCAAAGGTTCACATACTTTGGCAACTCACAGATATTAGATATTGTCTAACTTTCTTCAATAAAAAATAACACACTGTAATATTTTTGACTCCTTTGTTTCATTTGGATCTACTTTTGGTTCTTGTTTGAAAATCAGAAGTAGTTTTAGATCAAATTGCTGAAGACCAGTGTTTCGCAGACTCCAGTCCTCATGGCCCCCAAAATGGTCATGTTTTCAGGATTTCCTTAGCATTTCACAGGTGATGGAATTATTGTCAAGGCATCAGAAAATGTATAGAAGAAAATATTTCAGCTCACCCATTAGGAGAAAATGTCACAAGTTCTCTCAATTGTGCAATGCTAAGGAAATCTTGAAAACATGATGGGTTGGGAGCCACGAGGAACTGGAGTTTGGGGAACACTACTGTGGAAAAATGGAATATTCTGAAGGGTTCACAAACTTTCAAGCACCACTGTAATAATACATCATTAATAAAATCCTTTGTCATTGTAATGGCAGACTAAATCTTAAAAGAACAACATCATCTTAAGTTCAGGATAACGTAAGTAATACAAAATATTTGTGGATGGCTTATGCTCTGTATAATGCGGCAACATTTTCATCCAGTCTTCATGGTCCATATCTATAAATATTACTGTTTCTCTGATTCTGCCCCACAGGCGATCGCATAACAAGCTAATATTATTCACTCAATGGCTTTTCAAAATACACCGACTAACTATTATCATTTTTCAGCTTTTCCTCCTATAGAGAAAAATACTTAAAAAGCCATTTTCTCTGTGTGTGCCACTCCATGATCACTTGCATTCAATGCCAGCTAATTTTGCCACTGAGTGGCAGTAAAGCTGCCCTTCAAAGGATTTCTCATAAAATCTGCTTAAACAAATTCCCAAAAGGAAATCTGCTACTGAACACATTTCAATGAATCAGAACAGCAATTCTACTGAGAAAAATAATAACGAAGACAAAATATTAAAGTAGCCAAAGAAACAAGACACAACAGGCTCATGGATATGATTATGCTATCCTCCTCTGAACCTATTTAGTGAATGTATATAAACAATAAGATCACGTGGAGTTTAAGGTTTTATACTGTATATATACACTATATATATATATATATATATATATATATATATATATATATATATATATATATATATATATATATATATGTACACACAGCTCTGGCACAAATAAAGAGTCCACCACATCAAAACCCTGTCATGGGCAGCCCGATCTCCAGACCTGAACCCCATTGAAAGCCTCTGGAATGTAATCAAGAGGATGATGGATAGTCACAAGCCATCAAACATAGGAGAACTGCTTACATTTTTGCGCCAGAAGCAGTGTGAAAGACTGGTGGAAAGCATGCCAAGATGCATGAAAGCTGTGATTAAAAATCATGGTTATTCCACAAAATATTGATTTCTGAACTCTTCCTGGGTTAAAATATTAGTATTGTTGTTTCTAAATGATTATGAACTTGTTTTCTTTGCATTATTGTAGGTCTGAAAGCACTGTTGCTTTTTTTTTTAATTTTGACCATTTCTCCTTTTCAGAAAAAAATACAAAATGTATTGCTTGGAAATTCGGAGACATGTTGTCAGACGTTTATAGAATAAAAGAACAATTTACATTTTACTCAAAAATATACCTATAGAGAGAAAAATCAGACAAGCTGAACATTTTGCAGTGGTCTCTTAATTTTTGCCAGAGCTGTATATATATATACTAGACTGTGGCCCGATTCTAACACATCGGGTATTCTAGAATATGCATGTCCCCGTAGTATATGGACAATGATGATTCCAGAATTCGCGGCAGACTGTGCCCGTCGCTGATTGGTTGAGGCAACCTTTATGACATCATCATTGCCATGGCAACCATTATGACATCTACGTCGATACTGTGCCTGTCGCTGATTGGTCAAGGCCTGGCGGCCTCGACCAATCAGAGACGTGGGATTTCCATTATGACATCATCGTCGCCATGCTGTGCCCGTCTCTGATTGGTCGAGGCCTGGCGGCCTCGACCAATCAGAGACGCGGGATTTCCAGGACAGACAGACAGACAGACAGACAGACAGAAAGACAGACAGACAGACAGAAAGACAGACAGACGGAAAAACCCTTAGACAATTATATATATAGATATATATATATATATACATACATACACTGCTCAAAAAATAAAGAGAACACTAAGATCCCACATCCTAGATATCACTGAATGAAATATTCCACAACTAATATCCCACGGAGGTCTGGAGTTGGACTGATGCTCAAAATCAAAGTGGAAAATTAAGTTACAGGCTGACCCAACTTCAGTGGAAATGCCTCAGGACAAGGAAATGATGCTCAGTAGTGTGTGTGGCCTCCACATGTCTGTATTACCTCCCTACAATGCCTGGGCATGCTCCTGATGAGGCGATGGATGGTCTCCTGAGGGATCTCCTCCCAGACCTGGACTAAAGCATCCGCCAACTCCTGGAGAGTGCAACAGTTGGTGGATGGTGTGAGACATGATGTCCCAGATGTGTTCAATCGGATTCAGGTTTGGGGAATGGGCGGGCCAATCCATAGCTTCAATGCCTTCATCTTGCAGTAACAGACAAACTCCAGCCACATGAGGTCTGGCACTGTCCTGCATTAGGAGGAGCCCAGGGCCAACCTCACCATCATATGGTCTCACAAGGGGTCTGCGGATCTCATCTCGATACCTAAAGGCAGTCAGGCTACCTCTGGCGAGCACATGAAGGGCTGTCCGGACCTCCAAAGAAATGCCACCCCACACCATTACTGAGCCACTGCCAAACCGGTCATGCTGAAGGATGTTGCAGGCAGCAGATCGCTCTCCATGGCATCTCCAGACTCTGTCACGTCTGTCACATGTGCTCAGTGTGAACCCGCTTTCATCTGTAAAGAGCACTGGGCGCCAGTGGTGAATTTGCCAATCCTGGTGTTCTGTGGCAAATGCCAAGCGTCCTGCACGGTGTTGGGTTGTCAGCACAACCCCCATATGTGGACGTCGGGCACTCAGGCCATCCTCATGGAGTCGGTTTCTAACCGTTTGTGCAGACACATGCACATTTGTGGCCTGCTGGAGGTCATTTTGCAGGACTCTGGCAGTGCTCCTCCCATTCCTCATTGCACAAAGCCTGAGGTAGTGGTCCTACTGCTGGGTTGTTGCCCTCCTACAGGCCCCTCCACGTCTCCTGTTGTACTGGCCTGTCTCCTGGTAGCGCCTCCAGCCTCTGGACACTACACTGACAGACACAGCAAACCTTCTTGCCACAGCTCACATTGATGTGCCATCCTGGATGAGCTGCACTACCTGAGCCACTTGTGTGGCTCATGCTACCATGAGTGTGAAAGCACAACCAACATTCAAAAGTGACCAAAACATCAGCCAGAAAGCATTGGTACTGAGATGTGGCCCCCACATGCAGAACCACTCCTTTATTGAGTGTGTCTTGATAATTGCCAATAATTTCCATCTGTTGTCTATTCCATTTGCACAACAGCTTGTGAAATTGATTGTCAGTGTTGCTTCCTAAGTGGACAGTTTGATTTCACAGACGTTCGATTTACTTGGAGTTTTATTCTGTTGTTTAAGTGTTCCCTTTGTTTTTTTGAGCAGTGTATATATATATATATATATATATATATATATATATATATACGTATATATATATATATATATATATATATATATATACACATATATACAGTATATATATATATATACATACATTAGTAATTACAAAAATTCTATTATTGAACAGAAAATTAGTATGTACTGTACAAGGTGAAAAAAAAAACAAGCAGACAGATGAAAAACACTGTTAAATTGTGCGCATATAGATAAATGTCAAGTCATATCCACTGGGTATAAGTGGAGTCTCCAACAGTGGTGATACAATGGTCAAAAGATATATCTACAGTTTACATCATATAATTATACTAGCAAGTAAAAGGAGAAACCATCCATTAATACAGTCAGCTAAGTATGTTACCAGAAAAAGTAGAGTCTACTAATTTTGCAACACAATAAAACGTAAAATAAATTACAACGATAAAACCTCATAAATAGATAGTACAGGAAAGAGACATTACAGAGCATTCACAGTGCAACCTGGGCTCGCGTAAGTGGCCTGGAGCACCGGAAGCTCCATTGGTATTTGGGAAAAAGCTCCATAAATGACCTATTGCTTAGTTGCTTGTTCAGAGCCAGCAACTATTCTGGACTCCTTGTATTTCACCTGTATTGAGTTTCTGCCTCCGAGCCCTCCCTGGCATCTGTACAAGTAGAACTTTCCTTTACCGTTAAGACTAGCTATACACATTAGACTAATGGTGGATGTACAGCTGATGTGAGGACAAAAAAACAATTGGGCTTATTGAATTTACATTTTCGATCCTTTTGTTCTCAAGGGTGGTTAAGTTTCTGACATACTGTATGTCTTGCAGCAGCTTATTCCCATCTCCTCATTCTGAACACATGCACATTGTGTGACTGTGTATGTGGTAGGAGGAATAGTGTATGGCCACCCACAGATGACTATCTGATGACAGAATGCCTTCAAAGCCAAAAATAGGCAGTATGTTGAAGAAGTTGGAATCATATATGTTATGGCCAGCACTGTGGCTCAGTGGTCAGTACTGCAGCCTTGCAGAACTCGAGGTCTAGGATACAAATCCAACCAAAAACAACAATTGCAAAGGAGGTTGTATGTTCTCCCCGTGTTTGTGTGGGATTCCTTAAGTATTTTGGTTTCCTCTCATACCCTAAAGACATACGGATAGTGAATTTAGATTGTACAATGAGTAGAGCAATGATAATATCTGTAAAGTTTTGCATAAAAGAACAAAAAAGTATAAACATAAATATAGAATGATATTTCGAAGAGTAAAGTTAAGGCTTTCAATTTTATAGAGTATAATTTATACCGGTAGATGGTGAATTTTAATCAAACATATTTTAGCAGAAAGGGAATTAATTAAAGAAAACTAGTGTTAGTTATGTAATCCTAATCCCATGGAGATTAATTAGGAAGAGAATAAATAACTCTAGCTCCAGAAGATCAGGTAGCCTTTATTCTGGCTAACATGAACAGATTGGCGTTTTAGACAGAGATGCCCAATCTTGAGAGACACCTCCAAATTTGACAAGTGATTTTTAGCCATATGGAATATTAAAATGAAAAAAAAAAGTCTATAAAACATATGATCAATGTGATGTGGTGTTTATTGTAAGCTGCCAGTGATACACTTTTGATTCTAATACCAAGTTCTAGTAATCCTTTCTTTTTGCCTGAAATAGATGCAAAATAGTTTGTGAAGTTGCCAACAGTTGAGAAGCCACAAGCAGGATGGCTACGAGCCATATGGGGCTTCCGAGTGACTGGCTGGAGAACCTGGCTTTACAACATGCTCAGTGGGCAATGTCGTCACAGAACCCAAGGAACTTTACATACTTTATGGATAATGGAAGAAATAGGAAATTTGCTTATTTTCTGGAAATCAGGCTTTGGCCAATATGCGCCTAGGATCATGAGATCTGGGATAGAGGGGAACACAATTAGAATGGATCCCATTTTGCTGTAATCAGCGCTATGATACTGTTGTCATTTCTTGTGTAGAGAAGTCCACCATCAGCCCTAGGTGGGGGGGGGGGGGGCACAATGACTTCATTTTACATGAAGGAGCCAGAGATCGCTCAGCATGTAACATTGGAATGAGTTCCTGGTGGATTCAGGGAATGATAAATGTCTAGCAAGCACCGTCAGCCATGTGTTATGCCTTCAGTAATAACCTGGCCAGTATACTATGGGGTTGGCGGCTATAAATGGGACTTAATAGTAAATTTAACAGAGTTGATAGACTGAAATAGTAAATATGCTCCTATTATATGCTACAAATATGGCAACCATTATTATGGAATCCCCATTTTAGCACCCTACGGACAAAGGTACAAATACAGGAAGATAAAGGAAAGGTCGGTGCGATGTTTCTACTTCATTTATAAACATATTTCCATACTGTAGTAATAAGTGTTCATTGAAGAGAACAGGATTTTTTTCTAGTTTTTGATCTTGTTTTTTTAACTTTTGTTTAAAATTAAATTCTGTTTTATTTTTCTTTATTCACACACTGCATTTATCCTCTACCTGATGGACATATTTTATGGGGTATTGTGTCTGCTTGTGGCAAGTACCAGCTTGGACAGGGAGTATTTTTAGGCCAGGCAATGCATTTTGGGAATAATGTATGCAAATAAAGCTCTACATCTGGATGCAGAAAGCTGTCCCCTGCATGTTTAGTACCTAGTAGCACCCCCTTTTAAAAGTATCACCTCTTGTTAACATTTTTTGTAGTCGGGCAAGAGTCTTTCAATTCTTATGAGGGATTTTCTTCCTTAGAAGATTCTTCCAGTTCTGTTAAATTCCAGGGTCGTCTTGCATGCTCTGCTATTTTGAGGTCTAGCCATAGATTTTCAATGATGTTCAGATCAGGGGACTGTGAGGACCAATGTAAAACCTTTAGCTTGCACCCTTTGAGGTTGTCTATTGTGGATTTTGAATGTTTAGGATCATTATCCTTTTGTAGAAGCCATCTTATAACAATGTCAGATTTTTACAGATGGTGTTATATTTGCATCAAGAATTTGATGAAATTTCATTGAATCCATTCTTCTCTCTACCCGTGAAATATTCCCTGTACCATTGGCTGTAACACAACCACAAAGCATGATTGATCCACCCCATATTCAATTGTTACCGAGATGTTCTTTTCCTGACATTTTCTCTACACATACCTGTAATCAATGTGGCCAAAGAGTTCTATTTTAATCTCATCGGTGCATAGGACTTGTTTTCAAAATGCATCATGCTTATTTATATGTTCTTTTTCATACCTCTGATGCTTAATTTTATGGTGAGGATGCAGGAAAGATTTTGTTCTGATGACTCTTCCATGAAGGCCATATTTGTGCAGGTGTATCTGAACAGGACAATGTACTACAATTCCACAGTCTGCTAAATCTTTCTGAAGGTCTTTTGCAGTCAAGCAGTGGCTCTAATTTGCCTCCAAGAAGCAGCTCTCACTGAAATTTTGCTTGGTCTTTCAACCTTATCTTGACCTCCACTGTTCCTGGTAACTGCCATTTCTTAATTACACTTTGAACTGAGGAAAGGGGAACTTGAAAACACTTTGCTTTCTTCTTATATCCTTCTCCTGCTTTGTGGTCCTCCACCATTTTCATTTTCAGAGTGCTAGGCCGCTGTTTAGAAGAACCCATGGCTGCTGTTTTTTAGCATAAGGTTAGAGGAGGCTGGGTTTTCATAAAGCTGGGAAATTTGCATCACCTGGCCTTTCCTAATGACGATAGTGAACAAACCATAACCCTAACAGGCTACTAAGGATCTGAAACTTTGGTCAAAGTTATCTGAGCACAAATAACCCTAAGGGTGCACCAACTTTTGCATTGGCCCATTTTCATTTTTGTAATTTTTAAAACGTAAAAGATGAAAATATATATATTTATTTGCCTACAATACAAAGGAAATGTTTCATCTTTAACTTTAGGCCTTTTAGAGATCATTTCATCTTCAACTTGCTTAACTGTTCACAATATCAGTAATTTGACCAGAGGTGCCCAAACTTTTACATGCTACTGTATAGGCCAACCAATGCTTTTTTTAAATGATTCTCATTTGATAAATAATCTTGGTCATGTTGCAAGGATCGTTAAAGAATCAGATATTGATTTGTAAGGTATCTATATCCAATCGGCGGCACTGGGGAGCCACCCTTCATCCTCTTAGAGGAGAGCTGATCTGCAAACTGTGATTCAAAGAACACCAAAGAAAAAGAACCACCAAGTCATTCACAAGGCCCTCCTAAGACCCTGCACGTGGCATGAAGCCGGCCATGCATATAGAATTATAATTGGTAACTATTCAGTAAATAACCAGCGGATTCATAAGAACGATCTCAGCAACAACACGACAAGCTAAACTGTCATGGACAGTGCATATTAAAAAAAATTCAATGCCCTTGTGCAGAGTAGCAAGTGTTCAGCTGTAAACAGCTGATCCTGCTATATACAAAAAGTCTCAATTTAACAACACTGGAATTATTCCAACATGACAAATCACATTTTTTGCAGACAGACATCTATCACTGCCCATCGCAATTCGCAATTTGCATAACATTTTGAACTGACAGTCAGCTGAATTGCTCCAGATCTATCATTTTGGCAGACTTTATCCAATGTGTATGGCTACTGAGTACAGTATGTTAGATTTAACCCAAGTGTTACATTATTCAATTCATTACCATAGAAGCGAATCTGCAAAAACTAGTGATGCACTAGGCAGCAGGGTAGCAGGAAAAAGGGAGCACATAAGGCATGGAGATTGTGGTGGGAATGTAACCGTACATCATACTTTCTTGGATAATACCTATAGTGGGCACTGCTTTTATTTTAGGTGGTTTAGATTGTTGTTTGCCTCACTTTTGTAAATTCAGAAGTTGTTAAAAGGGTTGTCTAATGAAAACAGGCTATCACCTATCCAGGATAGGTGATTGGGTGATAACTTGATCAATGGGTGAGCCACCACTTGAGCCTGCACCAACCGGTAGGCCACTGCTCCATTCATTCTAAGCTGGGCTTCCGGAAAAAGCCAAGCACAGCACTCGGCAGCCAAGCAGGAAATGAATAGAGCATTGATCGAGCATATGGACGACTGCTCCATTATAACGGCTCGTGCACACGACCTATTTTCTCATACGAGCGCTATCCATGGTTGTTACAAATATCATTTATACCTATGATATTCTAGGGGGCCAAGCACATGTCCAATTTTTTCGTCAGACAAAGTGATCCACGGAAACAATCAGAGAGATATGTCCGATTTTGATCCATGTTGAATCAAAATCAGCAATGCAAGTCTACGGGTCCATGTTGAAAATCGGTCCGAATGCAGATGACATTCAAGTGCAGTCTGATTTCCACGGACTGACAGAATGAAGAAACCTTTTTTTTCTCCACGTCAGAGAAAAACTGATGCCATTCTGTACTAACTCCGATCAGAAAAATTGGACCGTTTTTCTCAGATGTTGAAAAATAGGTTGCGTGAACCTACTTAACAGGTATAAAAGTTTCCTGTTCTGCGGATCGGTGCTGGTCCCTGTTGTTGAAACAGCACCAGTCAACAAGTTATCACCTATCCTTTGGATAGGTGATAACTTTTTTCCACCAGACAACCCCTTTGAGCCAATATAACCAATAATGTTAAACCAATGTAATACTTAGAACAAAAAATATCAAGTATTTTCCCCTGAAAGAGAAAGCGGAAGATAACTTTATCACACTTTAATACTACAGCCCCGTTAAGGCTGCTGTTGTATTTCTATATCTCTTTCCGGCTACTAAATATCAGCCAAAAAAAAAATTCCAAAAAGAATTGATGGTATCATATGGTAGTTGTTACTAGGTGGCCAATGGATTTGAGATAATGTCAGCAGTGGTTAATGAACATGAAGAAGGAAAACTGAAACACTGTATGTTATGGTTGCAGACACCGATGCCAATACAATGATATATCAACATGAGTTCTAATTGTCTTACTTGTTTAATAAAACTAAGAAGGAAGTAGGGATGGTGTAAAGAATGGCATATGGTGCGGAAGAAATCGGGCACCATAGCCATTGCTGGACAAGACTCTGCAAGACAGTACAAACCGCACTCACATCCCAATACACCCTGATTTACCTAATGGCAGATCTCCTGGCGGGCCCTTGAGTTGGACTTCTTTCTCCTGTTCACCTCTCAGGACCGCTACAGCATCAGCAGTTACTACTTGGACTATGCGTGCAGATACCTCCTCTGCCGAAGCACCAAATGGGCAAAACAAGACAAGCAAACAATACAGACAGTGTTAATATAAATGGGCAGGGAGGGTACAAAGTAATATTAAGAGTGGAAAGTACTATACTAGGAGATAGGAACAATTATCAGATTATTTTTAAGAAATCTAACGTTTTGCTTAAAGGTAACCTGTCACTTTGTACATGCAGTCCTATCTGTGGATAGCATTGTATACAGCAGATTAGTATATAGTTTGAGGGGTAATTATGTGGTATGACTTATATTAAATTAATTTCATCTTTCTGGAAATCCAGTAGACAGTCACACAGGGAAGGCTGTCAATCATGGAATAAGTCCGCCCACTGGACTCCTAAGCATAGAAAACAACTATGGTTTCAATGATTACAATATATAAGTTATATTGAATCTTTTTGTTAATAACTATATATCAATCTGATAATCTGACCAAGTTCTATTACATGATGCTGGCAAATAAGACACTATGTTCAAAATGACAGATTTGCTTTAAAAGGGATCTGTCACAATACTGTAGCGGGATTTCCCAGGACAAAGGGCTCCTTCCCTTTCCCTCAAGCTAAGGGGGCTATAGGCTATCCCTATTCCCAAGATTACACCTGATGGTGGAGATGCCGGGGTCTTGTACCTTGCAATGCTCCTATATGAACTATGAACTGTTTCCTTCCCCACCCAGCAAGGTATAGCTTAAAAATTCCTGGTTTAGTGCTGAAGGAGTAGTCTGAATTAGTAACAGTCGATTGTTGTGGTTTTCAGGAGATATCTGTGTGGATTTGGTATTGTGCGTTTTATCCTAATCTTCTTCACATTTGGTTTGTCCCTCCTACTGTTCCCTTGATTTCCACTTGGTTGTTCTGTTAGTGTATTTGTATTATTGTAGTTTTGTATGATTGATGATTGTTGTCTTTTATCCCAGTCTGTTTCCCTTGTCTGTCAGGTTTGTGTTATCCTATAAACTTTTGTTCCGTACCTCCCTGGCTGGGGGAGGAAACAGTGCAGTGTGCATGTAGGAGCATAAGAAGGTACGAGACCCCAGTATTTCCATCATCAGGGGTAATCTGGGGAAAAGGGATAGCCTAGGTCCCCCTAGCTTGAGGGACAGGAAATCATGCTACAGTATCGTGAAAAGATCTGTCAGAAAGATTTCTTCCCCCAAACTATTTATATGCACATGTAGCTCTTTCAAAGACAAATCCAACAATATCTTTACATGTCCAGTCCATTCCTCCACTCCTAAAAATCAGCTTTTGTGTAGACACGGAAATGAGGCTAAAGTCCTTTCTGCACCTGTGAGCTCTTCCCAAGTCTCTGACATCCAGCTCTATTCCCTGCCCAGCTCTTCCTTCTACTTGCCTGAGAGCCTCTATGGTGTGTGACTTCAAACAAAGGAGCCATCAGTCAAGCAGGAGGAGGCAGCGCTGGGCAGGGAATAGAGCTGGAGTGACAGAGTCTCCAGATCAACAGACACAATTGCATTTAATTTAAAGCACTGATTTCCCTGTAATAAAGGAACGGTCTGTCTAGATAAAAGTATTGCTTGATTTGTCTTTGAAAGAGCTACATGTGCATACAAATAGTTTGGGGGAGGGGGTGAAATCCTGCTGACAGATTCACTTTAAGAAAAATGGCAATAGACAATTCATATGGTATGAATATGAAACAAGAATCCAAATATATGAAACAGTGAAATTGATACAGATGGTAATTAAAATAATTATGACAAGGTTGAACTGTCAGAGTAACAGACAGGAAGAGGAAGTGTTGTCATGAAGACACTGGGAGATGAAAGATTTTTGGCTTATGACTAGTGACCATCTCTTATAGGCAACATAAGGGTCAGAACAGCAGTATAGTGGATATTGCTGAGAACTGAAGTTCAGCTTCTATTGAAATCATAGGTCCCAAGTATCAATGAAGTGGACAGACTCTTTAATATTGGAATATACAGTAGTTTTGAAAAAAAAATATTACATTTTATTTAGAGTAGTTTTAGACCTCCCTCTCATCACATAGAGGGTTACCTGGGTTCTAGTAGTGCAGAGACATGCAAGGTTCCTTGACCCTTCCAGAGAAGTGAATGACTACATAGATACAGTATATTAGTTCAAAGCGGTAATTTATGAGCAGTCCAGACAGATAAGTCAGGGAGAGATCCTATGCAGGCTCCCTTGCATCCCTTGACCATAGTGTTTGATAAAGAGAGAGCACCCAGATATCTCCATGGTATAAGAGCCCAGATAAGTAAGGCTCTGCTCACAAGTCCGCTTGGAAATTCCGCACATCTGTTCTGCTTTAGAAAAAAAAACTGAATAAGTGATCCATTGCACAAGTTCTACAAATGGAAGCAAAGGGACCACATTGATTTTTATGGGGTCCGTTTGCAATCGGTTTTTAAGAATTGAGCAATAATCCTGCATGCTTAACAATGATGCAACAGATCACTTATTCCATTTGTCTATTCCGAAAATGGAATAGCAAGTAGACAAGAAAACAGAAACTTAGATTTTGTGCACAGGGGAGAGGTATATATAACACAGATCATATTATAAATATAATAGAACGTAATTGTATATGGAAAAGACTAAATCATGACAAAGACAAAGGATGATAATAAGCGATTATTCATACAAAGCTAGTAACAAGGATAAAGTTATTCAAATTTTGAGTATTTGTTAAAGGGAATCTGTCACTACCTCATCTGAGATCAGCATGATGTAGGAAAAGAAACCCTGATTAAAACAATGTCTCACGTAGTATATTAGGTGCAGCAGTTGTGACACAATCAGAGTTTTTAGATGTAACATGAAGCAGAGCTCAGAAAGTTGCCCCTACCCACACCACAGCTTTCTCTATACATTGTATATTGACAGTGAGCTGCTTTTCAGAGAAAGGGGCATGGTCAGACCACTTGGCATGAGGGTGCTAGTCGGTGCAGTGATAATCTCCTGGTGAGAAAACATTGATTGCACAGAAACAACAGCACACAGCCTAATAAGTGAGATATCGCTGACAACAGTGTCTCAGCCCCTACCTCATGCTGGCGTCAGATTACATAGCAAAAACCTGCTGTCAGATTCCCTTTAAGAGGATAGTTTTATGTATGTACAGGGAGGCCTAAATCTTCTCACTGAGAAAATATTTAAGAGCACAGCTAGAGAACAGAAATGAGAGCCTGACTGTACACGAACTGCAAATGGATCATAAACACTTCTTGTTCTTTCTACCAGGTAGCACAATTATCCATATAATAATGCCCAGCGGGAATCTCCTAATCCACAGCACAATTCATCTGTGACATATGAAATGTAACATCAGGAATAATACATTTCCAGGAAGAACACTATTAGGTTATACATTCGATAGATTTATGAGTGGAGGCTGAAATTTTATTTTTATACGCTCACATTTTTCTACTACTGCTCTAGATGTTTTTGATATATTTTATATGTTGGAAAATCATTGGAGACATTTTTCTATAACCATAAAAAAATATACACAAAACAAAGATTGGGCCGAGGCCAAAGGGTTATCTAAGTGGCTGAGGCTTATCTAAGGATATGTTCACATTGAGTTTTTCTCTGCCAGTCAAAAACTATGGGCTCGATTCATCAAGACCAGTGTTGTTGATGAGGGGGCGTGCTGGAGTCAGACGCTCCAGATTCATAATGAGGTGCATGCCTCTTTACGCCACACCAGAAATCTTGGTCTACCAAAGTACTTGTCCCTGGTAATGTTGATTCTGGTGGTCAAACCCAAACCCCCACACCTCGATTGCCTCCATTAAAGGGAATCTGTCACCTCATTTTGCCACTATAAACTGTGGCCACCGCCATTAGGGGCTTATCTACAGCATTCTGTAATGCTGTAGATAAGCCCCCGATGTAACCTAAAACATAAGAAAAACAAGTTAGATTATACTCACCCAGGGGCGGTCCGGCTCGGTTCCGATGGGCATCGCAGGTCCGGGTACGGCGCCTCCCATCTTCATACGATATTGTCATCCTACTTGCTTCTGTCGCAGCTCCTGTGCAGGCGTAATTCTCTGCCCTGTTGAGGACATCGTAAAGTACTGCAGTGCCCAGGCGCCGGGCCTCTCTGACCTGTCCCGGCACCTGCGCGCTGCAGTACTTTGCTCTGCCCTCAACAGGGCAGAGAATTATGCATGCGCAGGAGCCGCGACAGAAGCAAGGAAGAGGACGTCATCGCATGAAGATAGGAAGCGGTGAACCAGACCGCGACGCCCATCGGACCCGGACCACCCCTGGGTGAGTATAATCTAACTTGTTTTTCTTAGCTTTCAGGTTACATCAGGGGCTTATCTACAGCATTACAGAATGAGATAGATAAGCCCCTAATAGCGGTGGCCGCAGCTTATAGCGACAAAATGAGGAGACAGATTCCCTTTAATAAAAACTCTAGGGAATGTTTTATTGTCCTCTGATTGGGATCTGGTTCTGTTGTGATGACCCCACATGGTCTGAAGGGCAAATTCCTTAGTTCCTTAGTTGATGTAAAAAGACATAAATCCATGCGACACATTCATTCCTGCACTAAGACTGTCAAAGGTCATCATCAGTTTATATTCCCATACTCTTCTGTCTCTTTGAGATTTGAAGTTACCTTTTAAAACAAGTAGTTTCATGTCCATAATGTTATGATCCGGGAGACAAAATGTGGGGTCATCACAACAGAACCAGACCCCAATTAGAGGACAATAAAACATTCCCTATCTAAGAACTGGTTCAATATTTATGGACATAACTGTTTATCACCCATGGTAATTCTGCTTCATGTCACCTGTCTTATCCATGTTTTTTTTTTCTGTGCAGTGTTGTGTATAAATATGTGATTCTCCAGAATTTCTTTTAGTCTATGCCTGATGAAGAGGACTGAGTAGTCTCGAAAGCTTGCAATTTGTTACCATCTTTTCAGTTAGCCATTAAAAGGTATCAACCACTGAGGACTCTCAATTCTAAATATTTTTCTATCTACTGGCTAACACGGTACCAAGATGTATATCTTTCCTGTACTTCATTTTGTAAGTAAAGCATGAGCACAGCATGTCATGGTATTGGAGCACGGTATATGCTAATATTTTCACTCTGTGCAGTAGAATTATCAGCAAGTACTTACACGCTCAAATTACGTTATTTCATCCAAACTGTGTTATTTTACATTTATTTTACTTTTTAAGAAGACACGACTGTTGGCATGGTCATATTGGCGGAATATTTCAGGCATTAAAATTAAGATTGTTTCTTACTATAAAAACAGTAAACTAACTCTATCAGAAGCCCACACAAGAATCCCTATGGTGCGCAAAATAAGTATTTCATACACTGCCGATTTTGCAAGTTTTCCCATCTACAAATAACGGAGAGGTCTGTAATTTTTATCATAGGTATACTTCAACTGTGATTGACAGAATCTTAAAAATAAATCCAAAGAATCATACTGTGTGATTTTTACATAATTAAATTGCATTTTATTACATGAAATAAGTACCTCTCTATTCTTTGTAAGTGGGAAAATTTGCTACATTGGCAGTGCATCAAATACTTATTTTCCACACTGTTTGTACAGACACTCAACCAATACTTTGAGTCCAAACTGTATTATACTAAAAACAATTCTAATAATATAAACCCAACTATAACAATAGAAAGCATGTAACTTTATAAGAATACACAGATATTCGCACTGGCAAAAAGTAACCAGACTGCCTCCAGGGACTTCCTCAAGAGCAACATTGCTTCATATCCTTCACTTTGATGCTTATTTCAAGAGACAAGAGAAAGGAGCACTGCGGCGGAAATTGTGATTTTACTATTAATGATGCTGAAAAAGGGACAGACACTTCTGAACTAATGGACGTCCTCTATAAATAGCAGAGCTAGCCACTTTAATTTACCCTTGAAGGCTTAATACTGTATTTTTTCTGAGGGTTCATTCATAGTTCAAGGAATATAGGAAGGGTACGGATCAGTAAATAAAAACTGTCTACTGGACAGACGGTCTTTGTAAGCCAAAAATCCAATAGTGCTCTGCTAAAAGTCCCAACCGGGAAAAGCAAAAAGAATGTCGGAAGCAAAAAAAGGTTTAGCGGCACTCACCGGAAAGATGAAACAAACATTCTTTATTCAAATCCTTAAATCATGGCAGCGAGGAGAGGGTAGCGAATGTGGCTGTACAGACGACGGTCATTTTGTGTCCGAGTCCGTTTCCACCACTCAGATGCGAAACGGATGTCGTCTGCACAGCCACACCCGCTACGCCTCTCCTCGCGGCCATGTTTCAAGGATTTGAATAAAGAATACTTGTTTTATGTTACTGGTGGGTTCCGCTAAACCTTTGTGGCTTGAGCCCGTAGATTTTAATGCTTAAATAGCTCTTGGGACTAAAGGGAATTTGTCACCAGGTTTGTGTTGCCACATCTGAGAGCATTGTCACACACTGTGCGCTCCTTGCTGTTGTTTTATTAAAATCAGTTCTATCTGCTGCAGCTCCATTGGTCCTCTCAAAGCGGAGCCCAATAATTGACAGTTTTCTGTGTTCACTGTGCATAGGCAGAAAGCTGTCAATATATAGTGGGTGCAAGAGCTAATAAATTTGGTATGCCACATAGCAGGTGCTTATCATTGAGAAGACTGGCAGAGCTCCAGCAGATAAAACAGTGCGATTATCAAAACTACAGAAAGAAGCCCAGTATGTGACACATTGCTGTAATCAGCATCGCTCCCCCTACGGCATGCTGCTCTCAGGTGGAACAGCATAAACCAGGTAACAGATTCTCTTTAATCTACCCTTCTGACAGTCAAATCTAAAATATCCCATACATTTCTGTATTTAGCTTTCTTTTTCAAATCAGTCTTTTAAGCTTCATTCCTTCCATCAGAGAGATCATTTCTGTAATATTTAGACATTATATTTTGAGATTAAACAAATTGCACCCTATATTTCAGAAATAAAGAAATAGTTGTTAGCTGGTAATTTTTATATTGCCTTTAATTCTCAAAAATCATGTTGAGCATCGAAGCCCCAAAAATACAAGCAAGCCATTCCCAGAAAATCACCAATCAGTATCTTTACTCTCTCCTATGTTTGGGTTTCAGTATTGTCCGAATATTGAAAGAATAGTCTTTAACATCCATAAATTGTAGCCATTCAATGTGGACAGATCTCTCATTTTGACTAAAGGACAGCAGCGATGAAACTGTCATCTCTTTTCAGAGTGGATTCCATTTAATCAATGTCTATGCACTGTCAAAGTCAATGGCTGTCCTTTGTGCACGCCACTTTCAGGGGTTAATCCAAGACTATTTTTTTTCTTTACTATGAGCCTAAAAATTAACAGGCAGGTCGTTGCTACTTACCAGTCTGTTGTGCCCGATGCCGGTCTCTGCTGGCACAGGGCAATCACAGACCGGTCCTTGGGCTTCAGCTGACGTCACGTCAACAGAGCTGCAGGTTCTCTTCCACTCTGCTCTGTTGACGAAGCGTGAGTGCTGACATCATGATGATTGACAGCGGGCTCCCCATTGCCTAATTGAAGGAAGCCGGCTGTCGCTGGCAGTCCCATCCCGTCATCAGAGCAGTGTGAAAGATGAAAAGCTGATTGATCTTTTGACTTGAGCAGCTGAATCGCCGGCAGGAGCGGTCATGGTTAGTGTTGAGCATTCCGATACTGCAAGTATCGGGTATCGGCCGATACTTGCTGTATCGGAATTTCCGATACCGAGATCCGATACTTTTGTGGTATCGGGTATCGGGTATCGCAACAACATTAATGTAATAATGTGTAAAAAAGAGAATTAAAATAAAAAATATCGCTATACTCACCTCTCCGACGCAGCCGGGACCTCAGCGAGGGAACCGGCAGCGTTGTTTGTTTAAATTTCGCGCTTTTACTTGGTTACGTGAAGTCCCGGCTTGTGATTGGTCAGGGCGGCCATGTTGCCGGGACGCGGACCAATCACAGCAAGCCGTGACGAAATTACGTCACGGCTTGCTGTGATTGGTCCGCGTCCCGGCAACATGGCCGCCATTAACCAATCACAAGCCGTGACGTCACGGGAGGCTGGACATGCGCGTATTTTGAAAAGCGCGCGTGTCCAGCCTCCAGTGACGTCCCGGCAACATGGCCGCCATTAACCAATCACAAGCCGGGACGTCACGGGAGGCTGGACATGCGCGTATTTTGAAAAGCGCGCGTGTCCAGCCTCCCGTGACGTCACGGCTTGTGATTGGTTAATGGCGGCCATGTTGCCGGGACGCGGACCAATCACAGCAAGCCGTGACGTAATTTCGTCACGGCTTGCTGTGATTGGTCCGCGTCCCGGCAACATGGCGCCGTGACCAATCATAAGCCGGGACGTCACTGGAGGCTGGACACGCGCGCTTTTCAAAATACGCGCATGTCCAGCCTCCCGTGACGTCCCGGCTTGTGATTGGTTAATGGCGGCCATGTTGCCGGGACGTCACTGGAGGCTGGACACGCGCGCTTTTCAAAATACGCGCATGTCCAGCCTCCCGTGACGTCACGGCTTGTGATTGGTTAATGGCGGCCATGTTGCCGGGACGCGGACCAATCACAGCAAGCCGTGACGTAATTTCGTCACGGCTTGCTGTGATTGGTCCGCGTCCCGGCAACATGGCCGCCCTGACCAATCACAAGCCGGGACTTCACGTAACCAAGTAAAAGCGCGAAATTTAAACAAACAACGCTGCCGGTTCCCTCGCTGAGGTCCCGTCTGCGTCGGACAGGTGAGTATAGCAATATTTTTTATTTTAATTCTTTCTTTTACACATTAATATGGTTCCCAGGGCCTGAAGGAGAGTTTCCTCTCCTTCAGACCCTGGGAACCATCAGGAATACCGTCCGATACCTGAGTCCCATTGACTTGTATTGGTATCGGGTATCGGTATCGGATTGGATCCGATACTTTGCCGGTATCGGCCGATACTTTCCGATACCGATACTTTCAAGTATCGGACGGTATCGCTCAACACTAGTCATGGTCATTCCGTGTCGGCACTGGGTAGAACAGACAAGTAGTTAGCAACTGCCTGTCTGCAACTTTTTAAGCACACTAAAAAAAATTGGGGACTAAACCCTATAACTACAGTATTTCCAATGCAAACTGCCATCAAAAATGTACTGTACATTTAGATAATAAGGGACACTATGCCCCATAATCTAAAGCCTCTCATACTGCTGTATGCCTAAATCAATACAAATTCTATTTTTACTAAATATTGGCTGCACTTTTCCTGACATTCCACGTCTATGTGAGTACCCGGCAATTACTGCTAAAGATTTGTACTGACATTTCTTCAAGTACTTTATCCTGAAGCACCATCCATGGAGCTGCTGAGACTATGATCATTTCTATCACAAGGACTGTATGATCACATTCATCCACTGTCTGTGCAGAAACTTCTAGCTGGGATCAGCGAAATTTGTCCTTCCTGTAATGCATCACCAGATTTACTACATGAACAGAATAAAGAAAATATGAAATTCAATTTAAGAACATGAACATGGCTAAAGCTTTACAAGAACGTGAATGGAATAAGCAATGACTGGGTTGTCTGGTAACATATTTCCGAAACCCTTCATCTAATAAGCGGGATGTCGTCCAGTCGTATATGCAATAGTAACACACCTCAATCATCACGCTATAATACAAGCACCTCACAATAATACACATCTATAGACTGCCATGTACAAATGCCTTGATAAAAATACAGTACTTCTGATTACTAAACCATCCTGAATGTCTTCACAAAAATATGTGCTTTCATGAGGCTGTAAGAAAAAAAAACTTTTTTTTTTTTCTGGCAATATCACTGACAATAGCGCAGAAATAGCAGCTATCCTCTTGAAAAGGATTTTACAAAACAAGCTGTCCTCATTTCTAAAGAGATCTTTTAGACCCGATGAGGCTGTTTGACTTACTTTGACAATCCAGATCCGAATTGCTGTTTAGTCCTTTTATTTAAAAAAAAAAAATTCCTGCCACCTCTTGCTTTGTGAGTCTAACTCTAGCTCTATTTTAATATCGGGCTGAAAAACTTTCAAAAAAGGATTGTACAGCCATCCAGAAATGGATTATTAAAACAAGTATATCAGCCTCATCAGGTTTAAGAGATCTAATTAATAAATATACAGTCTGTATTGTGAAATCTGATGACAGAACCAGTCTAATCTAGCATTGGAAGCACATTATGAGCAGATTGGCACAAGGACAACCTGAATAGTGTTGTAATGAAGCAGGATGGAGCAACCTCATTTTTAAGTATGTACAGACTAGTTGGCCTGTGCGAAATTTACGCACATTGGTTGTCGGGGGCGCAGGCAATTTCAGGAAAATCAAGCTGGTTAAATGTTAATGTATTTAATGAGATGATGAACACAGAGAGGCATTTCTATATGTAGATTGGTAATACAATAAATTGGTTTGACAAGTAGAGGCTAACTACAAGTAGAGGTTATTGTTTTTTTTCTGCAGGTTTCTGAAAATGAATGTTTAAACTGTATTTATTGATCAAATCATGAATGTGTGATTTGTTTGTCTTTTCTTGCTGAAGGGGGCAAGTTTACCTTTCAAATGGTGTATTATTTGTGTGTGTGGGGCAAAGTAATCACAGGAAAAGCAGTGCATGTTTACAAATGTGTTTGCATATATGACTCACCATTTATGTGTGTGGGGCAAAGTAATCACTGAAAAAGCAGTGCATGTTTACAAATGTGTTTGCATATGTGACTCACCTGCAGTGAAGTGTGCGAATTTGCCTGAAATAGGCTGGGCAAGCACTTTGGCAAGCTGGAAAGACCCCAAGGCAAATGCCACCTGCAGGTAATTTGACCTTTGAAATGGTGTATCATTTGTGTGTGTGTCGGTGGAGTATAAACGGAGCAACATGAGGTTGTGGTGCCACCTGCAGGTTATTGTTTTTTTCTGTAGGTTTAAAAAATGAATGTTTAAACTGTATTTATCGATCAAATCGTAAATGTGTGGCTTGTTTGTGTCTTTTCTTGCTGAAGGGACAAGTTTACCTTCTAAATGGTGTATTATTTGTGCGTGTGGGGCGAAGTAATCATCGAAAAAGCAATACGTTTACAAATGTGTTTTGCATATGTGGTTCTCTTAAAGTGAAGTGTGCAATCCTCCAATTTTCCTGAAATAGGCTGGGCAAGCACTTCAGCAAGCTGCAAAGACCCCAAGGCAAGTGCAACATGCAGGTAATTTGACCTTTGAAATGGTGTATCATTTGTGTGCGTAGGTAGAGTATAAACGGAGCAAGTGTGCAATTGAATAGGCAGTGCATGTTTACAAATGTGTTTGCATATGTGACTCGCCTGCAGTGAAGTGTGCAATCCTCCAATGTGCCTGAAATCGGCTGGGCAAGGAGTTCGGCAAGCTGGAAAGCCCCCAAGGCAAATGTTAGGATTTGTTTGTGATGTCTGTAAGCAGCTTTGTGGTAGTGTGCTTTGGGGTAGTGTGGTGTCACCTGCAGGTCATTTTTCCTTACTGTAGGTTTATGAAAATTAATGTTTAAACTGTATTTTGTGATCACATCATGGATGCGTGGTTTGTTTGGCTATTTTCTTGCTGAAGGGGGCAAGTTTACCTTTCAAATGGTGTATCATTTGTGTGTGTGGGTGCAGTATGAACAGAGATGCAAAGTAATGACCGAAAAAGAGTGTTTACAAATAATTTATAAGGATTATGCACAATATGATGTCATATATGATGCATATTATGCACAATATGATGCCATATAAGATGTTGGCACGCTGGCTCAGTAGTTAGCACTGCAGCCTTGCAGAGCTGGCGTCCTGGGTTCAAATCCCACCAAGGACAACATCTGCAAGGAGTTTGTATGTCCTCCTAGTGTTTGTGTGGTTTCCTCCGGGTTCTCCGGTTTCCTCCCACATTCCAAACACAAACAGATAGGGAATTTAGATTGTGAGCCCCATCGGGACAGTGTCAATAATGTGTGCAAACTGTAAAGCGCTGTGGAATTAATGGCGGTATATAAATGAGTAAAATAAATAAATAAATGATTTTACTACAAGGAACTACATTACTTCATTGCCAGCTAGTGCCAAGTATAGCTTTTACATTCTTCCCAAGGAGCTTTAACCCCTTCATGACCTTGGTATTTTTCGTTTTTTCGTGTTCGTTTTTCACTCCCCTCCTTCCCAGAGCCATAACTTTTTTATTTTTCCGTAAATTTGGCCATGTGAGGGCTTATTTTTTGCGGGACGAGTTGTACTTTTGAACGACATCATTGGTTTTAGCATGTCGTGTACTAGAAAACGGGAAAAAAATTCCAAGTGCAGTGAAATTGCAAAAAAAGTGCAGTCCCACACTTGTTTTTTGTTTGGCTTTTTTGCTAGGTTCACTAAATGCTAAAACTGACCTGCCATTATGATTCTCCAGGTCACTACGAGTTCATAGACACCTAACATGACTAGGTTATTTTTTACCTAAGTGGTGAAAAAAAATTCCAAACTTTGCAAAAAAAATAAATAAAAAAATTGTGTATCAAAGCGGGGCTTCTGGTCAGAAAGGGGTTAAAGGGGTATTGCCATCTCCAAGATCCTATCCCAATATATAGTAGGTGTAATAATAATAATATTAGCAAATACCTCCAATTAGAAAAGTAGTATAGTTTTTCTGATTAGCTAGGTCTCTTTCCTCATGTGCAGGGCATTGCAGGACCTTATGAATCCATGGTTATGACCTCTAGCAACTAGCTAACTGCCACTAAATTAGTGGTCGTAACCATGGATATCTATGGTCCTGCAGTGACTGCACATGAGGAAAGAGACATAGCTAATCAGAAAAACTAAAACATATTTCTAATCGGAGGCATTTGCTAATATTATTATTATTACACCTACTACATATTGCCATAGGATATTGGAGATGGCAATACCCCTTTAAACTACACTATGTGTCATTAAAGGTGTCCCAAACTGAACGTGACACTAAAACACAAGCCAATTTGGATCTTCCTAAGTGAATAAGGTCATACAACTAATAGTAGAAGATTCAATTAGCAGATTAAAGTGGGCATACAAGCTGCCATGACAGAAGCACCCTGAGCTCTATGAACTGTTGAACATGGAGGCTGGTTGATGAGATTTCAAAGCGAGGAAAAAAAAAAAATGCCCTATGTAAAAGACAACAGCTCCTTCTTATAGTAGAGGTCAGAACCTAGAAAATAAGTTAAGTCAAATAACCAATAATAAAAATAATGAAAAATAAATAAATAATGAAAATAATGTCTATGAAAAAAAAAAATAATTATTCAAAAGGAGTCTGTCAGCACAAAATGACTGATCAAACCAAGCACAGGTGCTCAGTGCATCCTTGGCATGGACGAGCAGTTCAGTCCACCTGCTTGTTTTGCATTTATTTCAGTTTCCCTCTTACGTGACTGACAGTCATGACTTTACAGGAGCCAGCGGAGGGCAGGGATAGATGGAAAACAAGTAGGTGTAAAGGGGCACTGAGTTATTCAACCATGCCAGAGGTGCACCGAGCCCATGTGCTTGGTTCGATCAGTCATTTTCTGCTGACAGACTCCCTTTAACACATTTTGTAATCTATACCGGAAAATAAAAATAGAAATCTGGTTACTTATAGGGTTTTGAAAAAGTATTTATACCCAGTGAACTTTTTCAAATTATTTCACATTGCACAAACAAACTTAAATGTATTTTATTTGGATTTTATGTGATATATCAACAGAAAGCAGCAAGTACTTGTGACATGTTAGAAAATGATACATGGTTCTCTAATTATTTGAAATATATCAATTTGAAAATTGTGATGTGCATTTGTATTCAGCCCCCTATATTCTGATGCCCCTAAACAAAATCCCAATTGGCCAATTGTTACATAATTGGTGGGGGGGGGGGGGGGGGGCTGAATACAAATGCAAGTCACAATTTTTAGACTTATATTTTTTAAATATTTAGAAAACCCTGTATTATTTCCTTTACATTTCACAAATACTTTCGACTTTGTGTTAATAAATCACATAAAATCCAAATAAAAACCATTTACCGTAAGTTTGTGGGTGGAAAAGGTCACGGTGTATGAATACTTTTTCAAGGCATTGTATATATGCCATTGGTGACTGTATGGAAAATAGATGTGTGCCTACATGATCAATAGCAGGAGTTTTTCTGAGAATAACAACTATGGTATATCTTTGTACAAACAGCCAAATAAAAAAAATAAATCAAATTTCAGCCATTTACCTGTTTATGCATAAAGATCAGTACTGATCTCAATACAGACTGAAAAAAGGAGAGTCCTTCTGTCCAGGGCCTAACAACAGCCCCCAGGGTTGTCTAGTAGTAGTCTGTGTTAATGCATATCTTAGGCAAGCACTAACAGATGCAAATGTTCAGGCAATAATGTCATATAAATATGTAACAGCACAGTATGGTAACACAAAACATTAAAGATTAATAATTTAACTAGAAAAAAAATGTTAAAAATGAATAAAGTAAATGATTACAGAAAATTAGGAGGCAAAAAAAAATGTAAAATGGGCATGTCACTCTGCACAAGAAGAAGACCTGACCCTTTAGATCCTTCATTAATCATTGAAATTAAATCGCAACTACTGGAATTTAATTCTATATACAGTAATATTATTTTCAAGGCTGTGTTTTACTATTTTTGTGAAGATTGCTTTATGGAGCTCAAAGAGTTAAAAAAACATTAGGTGATTCGAGTTAACATAGGACTTTCCTGCCCCATTATTGACTCTTAACCAGAGACTGAAAATGTATCCCGCTGATTGTCCAATATAGATTAGAAAATACAGTATGTAGAAATGTGCCTAATAAACTGCTGGCCTGTGCTTCTCGAGGGAGGAATTAAGGCTGGTGCTACAAGGCAACTTTGATCGTGACATAGGTCTTGTGGTCAAAGCTCTCTATGGGACGCTGCTACTTCGCAAGTGAGTGGGGTCGCATCGTGACTCCATAGGTACTATGACTGCAACAAACAATCCAATTGGGTCCAACTTTTTGCGATTTGCAATGTGGTCACAATGAGATCTCATTCACCTGCATTATTCTATGATGTAGCAGCAGTACACTGTAATCTTTGGCCACACTACCTGTGCCACGGCTAAAGTTGCCGTATAGACCCACCCTAAATGCTTCAGTGACCGCTCCCATGCAACCGATAGCTTCCCCAAAAGTTATAGGATCCTTGGCACACAGTATGTATGACCCTAACCCCCACAAAGTATGCCTGCGCCAGAGCCGCGGCAGGAAGACAAGAGGACATCATCATATGAAGATAGGAGGCGCCGGACCCGGACCACGACGCCCATCAGACCCGGACCGCAGAGGGACCACCCATGCGTGAGTATAATATAACCTGTTTTTCTTCCCTTTCAGGTTACATCGGGGGGCTTATCTACAGCATTACAGAATGCTGTAGATAAGCCCCTGATGCCAGTGGCCTTAGCTCATATACGATTTTTTGGGGTGACAGGTTCCCTTTACATAGTTACATAGTTATTAAGGTTGAAGGAAGACTGTAAGTCCATCTAGTTCAACCCATAGCCTAACCTAACATGCCCTAACATGTTGATCCAGGGGAAGGCAAAAAAACCCCATGTGGCAAAGAGTAACTCCACCATGGGGAAAAAAATTCCTTCCCGACTCCACATACGGCAATCAGACTAGTTCCCTGGATCAACGCCTTATCAAGGAATCTAATATATATACCCTGTAATATTATACTTTTCCAGAAAGGCATCCAGTCCCCTCTTAAATTGAAGCAATGAGTCACTCATTACAACATCATACGGCAGAGAGTTCCATAGTCTCACTGCTCTTACAGTAAAGAATCCGCGTCTGTTATTATGCTTAAACCTTCTTTCCTCCAGACGTAGAGGATGCCCCCTTGTCCCTGTCTCAGGTCTATGATTAAAAAGATCATCAGAAAGGTCTTTGTACTGTCCCCTCATATATTTATACATTAAAATAAGATCACCCCTTAGTCTTCGTTTTTCCAAACTAAATAGCCCCAAGTGTAATAACCTATCATGGTATTGCAGACCCCCCAGTCCTCTAATAACCTTGGTCGCTCTTCTCTGCACCCGCTCCAGTTCAGCTATGTCTTTCTTTAAGCACAATCTTTCTTTAAAGTCTCAGATATCCCATTTAAACATAGGCTCCTTTCACACTGAATTCTTGCCCACTTTCAATGATCCCATTGGACCTGCATCCAAATCCCCTGCAAAATGGGATTTGGGTGTATGCACCGACTGGACCATAGACTATAATGGTGTAGACGGAATCAACATGTGCTCAGTTGGTTATAATTTTCAGACACATACGCCTACTGGAGACGAACATCCAGACCAGGTCTACTAGGTCTGAGTGTCTGCCTTCAGTAGGTGTATATGCCCGAAAATAATGACTGACAGAGCACACGTTGACTCTGTTGGCATCATTATAGTCTACTGCCCCATCGGCACATACGCCTGAATCCAGTTTTGAGGGGGGGTTCAGATGCAAGCTCCGAAGGTACCAATGAACATGGGCAAAAATGCTGTGTGAAAGGAGTCTTAGGTGTAGACAGGCCACAGTTTTACTCGCCTTAAGGTATGTGCATACAATGTATTTTACACTCTGGCGTGCCTGCCGAAGTTTTTAAGCTGAAGATGCTTCAGGAAAATGCCGACGATGTTTTTACTGAAGTGTCAACTGTGGCATGTTTTCAGTCGTTTTTGCGGCGGTTTTGGCACCGGAAACTTTTTTTTTAAACTTGCATATATAAACTAGAGAGCGGCTTCCAAGAGAAAGTCACCCGAACAATGGACCGATCACCTCTAATAACCACTTCACATCTTTGGAAACAAGAAGCAATTGAAAGAAGTGCAAAAGACTGAACATTCGCACAGCACGTCGTTTTTACATTGCATTGCGTTGTGTTCATTCCTTTTAGCATTTTCTTATTGCTTTTTCACCTTGTTTTGGAGCAGACCTTTCTGAAAAAGACATTGTGTGCACAT
Organism: Ranitomeya variabilis; assembly: GCF_051348905.1. NCBI lineage: Eukaryota > Metazoa > Chordata > Amphibia > Anura > Dendrobatidae > Ranitomeya > Ranitomeya variabilis. The sequence continues at coordinate 164,018,899 of NC_135238.1, read as the reverse complement.
ACTCTTACAGTCTATTATTTGTCCTGGTAAAAGACTTTCTTAATTTTTTTACCCAATAAAGGCCACATACACATTTGACCTGCAGAAATCTCCCGACTGTCTAATGTACTGGACACCTGACTGTCAGGAAAGAGAAGGATCCGGAAGTTGGAATTTCATTGGCTGATCCTTTTGTTCAGCAGAGAGATAAGCTGCTGCCATGTGAGTCCGGCTTTCTTATAGAGGACACAGGGTTCCTGTCTATGGGGGTAATCAGCAGAGATAGCTGTCCACCGACGATCATGCAGCTAGCAGATATCTAATGTGTATTGGGCCCTTTACTAGGCAACAATGAGATTCAACTTCATATTTTTCTATCTTTTTTTCTATTTTAGTTTCATATACCCTACTATGCTCATATATTTTCATACAGACATTTTGAATTAATTTAATTTCCGTAAGATGCGAGCACAAAATCTCAGGGCTGGTGGTAACCAATAAGAATGCATCATTATTAATTGAATTCAAGTCTCTCCAACGGGGAAGTATACCGACATTTTCACTGTGTAATGACCGCAGTGTCCAATAGCCTCCAGCCCACTTCTGCGGTCACTGACTTGAGTCTCCAGCATAGATACGGTTAATTATCTGTCTGTCTCTAGGGATACTGAATGCTGAGCCTATGTGCATACAACTGCGCTGGCTGAACGGTTGTCATGACAACAATGGTGGGAAGCAGCTGGTTTTAGGCCTGCAACCAGGAACAGAGACAACTGTTTCATCAAAACTCATTATCTTCCTAACAACAAAGCTTTCATGCTCAGATATACAGTATACATGACCAAAATGAGCAGATATAACAGCTCAAACCTATACAATATATTATGGCATTAAACACTGGCAGTTCTGGTCATCGGAGACCTTTGCTGTACGACGGTACACCAAATTTCAGATCTCATGATCTAAACAATGATGGCAGCCAGAATAAACAACACCCCCTGAGGGGGTTATCATGTGTGAGGGGATCAGTCAGCAGGGAAAGACCCCCTCTTTGCTGCTTGAATTTGGTGACTTGATATGTGTGTATGTAAATGTATGGGATCAAAAGCAGGGGAGTGCTCGACAAACACCTCTCTGGGGCACTGAGGGTACTATATGTATGTCTGTGAATGTCTAACACCAAAGTAGATTGTTTGCAGTTCATTAAAGCTGAAATCATAGGGCAAGGCTCATTGAAGAGTCAATATCAACTTTTATGATTGCTACCCCCAATAGGGGGCACTAGAGTTCTAGTCCTCTTCTTGTCTGAAGAGGTTATTTGAATAAATATTTTCCCACAGGAGCATTGTATGGCTTATATACCTCAGTATGACAATTTGGCATATCCATGAATCCAAGTGGTTCAGTAAATCCATGATGTTCTCAGGGTGCGGTTCCCTTATGGGTTCCCACCTGATCGGTCTAGGGTGGGGAGTGTGTGGCCATCAGATCCTACTCCCCACAGAAAGCCCCTGACTCTCCTCTCTTGGGAGGGGAGCCAACCTAGATGGCCCCTATTTCGGCTTTGCAGGCAGCCCAAGGCGGATGCTGAGAGTAAGAATGGGTTTCCCTTGGGTGGGCTAGGGGAGGTCACAGTTGCTGACCCTTGCTGTGGCCTTCTGGCTTGGAGGGATGGGGATCACTTATTGGGGGCCTTTCTCTTGTTGGAGAGGGCTAAGACTGACCGCATCCTAGTGCACTTTCTTGAAGCACTTTTAGTCACTTTTTTAGTGCACTCGGGTATAGAGCAAAGTTCTTAGGCTCTTAATAAAAAAAAAGTAAATCCATGATGTGCAACCATATACAGGTCCCCAAGGTTATCTGTCAGGAACTTTACTGAAGGAAAGTTTCGAGACTCTTTACATAGGATCAGATCAGTCATGGCAGAAGAACTTAATTTATTTATTCCTAGCACCACTCTATATGTGCTGCTCCCATCATGAAGATTGGACTGCTGGAGTCTTTGTGGCAGGCAAAAAACTGTATGAGTTTATGTTCGCACAATGTTCTTTTAAGACAGGTTCGGAGCCGGTCTGCTCTGAAACCCACCTGAAAAAAAAAACTGAAAAAAATTCTCCAACTATTGAACCTATGTATCTCAATGTAAAAATGACTTGCTATGCATATGTGCAGACTTTTCAGCATCTTTTAACCTCTTCAGGTTTCTACAAACGCCAAGCTGTTAAAAGAAGCAAGATGACTATTTTCTTCAGGCAGCTTCTTTATAAAGAAGCCAAAGGGAAGACTCAAAAGATGCCCAGGTATATTTTTGAGAGTTTTGTCAGCATTTTTGTTTCAAAAACCACAAGTGGTTTCTTCATTGTTGTATGGAGTTAAAAAAAAAGTGTGAAGAAGCCAAAAAAAAAATCTGGAAAAACGATTTTAAAAAGAAACCTTCAGCGGTAAAAGGTTGAAAAAGAACTCAGGAAACGGCCCGCTTGAAAAAAAAATGCGTGAACATAACTGTGCAGAGCACTTGCCACGTAAGGTCTTCTATTCTAGTAAGGTTGGGATCAAACAATCAAGCAATCTGCTGACATATGCCATCATACAATGGGTTATTAAAACACTGATATAGTATCTCCATACTACATATGCAGCGGGTTTTCAAGATAAAAAAAAAATGGGACAAATGCAGAAAATGATAAAAAATATCCCTCATTATTTCAGATCCACAGTTTTGATGCTCCCTGCTGATCTCTATCTACTTGGCATCAGTGGTGGTGATGTCCTGCTGCTGCCAATCACTAGTCTCTGCAGTTAAGGGCTGTGTACTCCTAGGCGTATATGTTCTTTCATGATTTTATACCACATTTACTTTTATTTTTAACATTACAGTCCATACAATAGTGTCATAGTCCACACTTCATAGTAAACAGGAGGGTGACATCTACCAGTTCCCTGCACTGATTGTTACACAAAGGGCTGTGCGACTGTGATGTAACAGTGGCTCTGTTCTCTTATTGCCTCAGTGTAAGCATACAATCATCTGAACATATTACATGGTACATGTACGGGCCCAATGCTTGCCCTAACCATGGGTCCCCTGACCCGAACTACGGACCCAATGCTTGCACTAACCCTGGGTCCCCTGACCCCAACTCATATATATATGACTGTTATTTCCGGGCAGAAGACCTGCGGTCGAGTCCAAGCATTGCTGTCTGTGCATGGACTTTGTAATACATTTATGTGAACGCAACTTTAAAGAGCACATGTTTGCCAGACTACTGAAAATGACCACAAAGTCCCGTTCCCAAGTTGTTCCAAGTGTTTTTGTTATCAGGCACATCAGTGGAAACCAAGACCCCTGACAACTGCTCCAAACTGAAGTACCTTAAAACAGCCCTAGGCTAAGGATCACAATACACATGAGATGAGACTAAATTACCTTTCAACAGGACCAGAAGACCATCTGATGTGTACAGGGGCCTCCCAAATCTCCCTCTAATAGACGATATCAGGAGAAAGAAGGATGGGGAAATTGAAATTTCAATGCCCGATCCTTTTGTTTTCAGGGAAGGTTAGCCATTGCCAGATGTGTCTGGCGGCTGCTTTCACCTCTTTCCCAGTAGAAAATGAGCGCTCATGTGCGATGGGCGGGTGGCAAGTTTTAGAAACATTCCTCGAAGGAGTGCAGATAAGTGAGTCTAGTATGTCATGAGTTAAGAATATGGTATAGAGAGTGACATCTTAATATATGTGGTCCCCCAAAACCATGCTCTTGTCCACGCTCAATTTTACTAATAATAATAATAAGGAAACACCCAAAAACTACTAACAAATAGGCCGTGTGTAAACCTGGTTGTTCTAACCTGAAAGGCACCTCTCATGACAGAGCGGACGAGGGAGCAGGTGTCATGGATTAGCAGCACACAACTGAATTACTGTCACTTCTTTCTTCCCCTTTGTTTCATAAGCTTTCCCTTGTTTGCCTCGAGGCACACATAAATTAAGAAAAAAAACACTCTGTTGGCTGCTACTATCCCAATCAAAATTGAATTGAAAAATGCCTGAAATAAAAATTCAATTGAAAAATGCCTGCTAGAATATTACGCTTCAAGGCACAGTATGTTGGACATAGCAATGAATACAGTTATGATAAAACTCTGTTCACACTGCATTTCATGCAGGGATTTCTCTCTGAATCTGTGAGAAATGGGACTCTGATGGGAACCCACGCCGGTACCATACACTGCTATGAGATGAACGGAGCTCAAATTAACTTCATTTGTCCTTTTTTTAGGGGTATTTTTTTTATTGGTTCCAAAACCAAAGTATCTTGATTAGTGTAAAATCTCGCTTTATACTAGAGTATGAATTAAAGAACATATTATTACCTCAGTGTCACACAGCTTCAAAATATATGAACAAACCCATAATGTGACACTGTTAGAGCCCACGTCTCACTGAGCTATTGTGCAGGCATCCGTTACGCGTGCCACCAACTCATTTATGATAACCAAATGGCAAAAAAGAACATATTTGCACCTAGAATAGCACATTCCCTCCAGCCAAAACATCATAACAAAATCTAAATGGCACCAGGGCTGACCTTTTCATACTTCAAAGAATTTCAACAATGTAATTTCATGCCTCCAGCACAAGATTCATTTTAACAATCTGTCCACAGCAAACTACACGTGGAGCTTCAGAAATAATAAAAAAAAGCTCAACTGCAGATGACTAATTGTAACCTAAGAAGTCAAATCCTTCAGGAAGAAAATTGAGCAGTCCTAAAAACAAGAAAAACATCACAGTAATTGGTACATCATAAATATAATGTGAGCCAAAACCAGGAGTGGGTGATAAATGCAGAAGTGGTGACGTGTTTCTATTATATCGTACTTTTCCTCTGATTGTTACACTCTTGGTTTTGGTACAAATACTGAGGTAAAATATTGACTAAATACTGAAGGGGGGAACGTGGCATCAGTCAGAACCAAGAACACGTGAGCCCCTTCCCTGTATACACAGGCCAGGATGGAGTAGTACAGAGGGCTTGACTCTAGTGATGGGCGAACCCCCCGATGATCGGGATCGGCGGGTTTGCCCGAGTATTTTTGTAAAGTTCGAGTTCGGGGCCGGAGATGATGCGAACTTGTATGCGAACCCGGAGCTTGGATTTTACAGATATGGGATGGGGCGGGGGGCTGTAAAACAAAGCATAAAATTAATAATAAAGATTATAATTATACTTAGTGACGTCACCGCACCAACACTGTCGGAAAAAGCCGAAGACTGCCGAGTGCAGTGAATACCGCCGGACGTTAATGAGTGGCCCCGGAAGCAGATGCGGCCGGGAGACAGCAGGACGGAAGGACGCGTCGCTGGACAGGTAAGTATAATTATAATGTTTAGCAAAATCAGAGAAAAGATAACGCAGCACTCACCAGCACCCAGGTCAGATGTCTTCTTTATTACGGCATAAAAAGTTACAACTTCACGGCACGGGGGAATGACGAGGTGAGGAGCATGTGAGGCGGGACGACGGCCGTTTCACGCTGATAAGTAGCGCTTCTACGGGTCCATGTCCGGGAGGAAGTCACGCCGAGAGAAAAAGGTAAGATACCCCTCCCCTATAGCGTAGCCTCCAATCGGACAACAGGAAAAGTGCTATGTGCATAAAGTGAAAATTAAAATCAAAGGAATCAGGCAGGATATATACAAACTACATTTGATAATGGACATGTATAGAAAAGTATATTATTTAGTAACACTTGATCAGAAGCCATATTGCTTTAGGTTATTTAAGAGAACCCTACCTGCAGGCACATAGTACGAAAACCATGAAAACCGATATAACTAAATCCGGCTTAACCTGTCAATGTAGATCCAAGGACAAAATGTTATAAATGAAAAGATATGACTAAACAGCCTCAGTTCTCATAGAATACAATGCTAATGTTTTAAACTTTTTTTAACTTTTTTCCAGCAACTATATTTAAAAGACTACAGGGGTATACAAATTTCCCAATCTACCCGTCATTCTAGTGAAGGGGTTAATAGAATCATACTATAAGAAAATGGACATATCTGTCCTATCATTAAAGCCAGCAGGGCCAGTGGCCCGAGTCCTCATAATCCACCTGGCTTCTTGTCGGAGTAAAATTTTTCCCAAGTCACCTCCTTGAGCAGTGGGAATAACCTTTTCTAACCCTGCAAAAGTGAGAACAGTCGGATCTCCTCCATGATATTCTCTGACATGGTTAATGAGCCTAGGTACTCCTTTACCTGAGGAAATAGATTTAAAATGTTCCCTGAATCTGATATATAACTTGCGTATAGTTTTCCCTATGTAGAAGCGTTTACAAGGGCAGAATAATACGTAGACAACATATTCCGTTTTACAGGAAATAAAATGATGGACATGATGTATACAAGGGCCAATTTCTAGGGTTTGTCCTGTCCTATGATATTGGCAGAACGAACATTGTCCACAACGAAAGTTTCCTTTAAGGGCGGTCTGGTTCAACCATGTGCTTTTTTTATCTTTTGGAACTCTATTGCGTACTAGCACATCTCTAACTCTGGTGCTCCTCCTGTTAGATATCAGAGGACCTGAGGCAGCTTTACTAGAGAGGTCACAGTCCCTCTCCAAAACGTGCCAATGTCGGCGAATGGTGGAACGTATCGCGTCATCCATAGGGCCGTATTGGAAGCAGAAAGTGAACCTCTGTTTGGAAATGTCCGAGGATGTGTCACTATGCTGTATTTCAGTATTAGCTCGTTTCACTGCAGATTTAAGTACGTCCTCCGGGTATCCTCTATCCCGGAATCTCTGAAAAAGTTCCCTGGATTGTGCCTGGAAACCACTCGGTGTATTATTGAGACGCCGTACTCTAAGAAACTGACTATATGGTAGAGATTTCTTTACATGGTTAGGATGGTAGCTATTGTAGTGCAAGAGAGAGTTCACCAAAGTAGGTTTGCGGAAAATGGAGGTACAAATCTCTCCCTCCTCCACCCGAATCGATACATCCAGGAAATCTATAGTTTGACCCCCAAAATTGTGTGTGAAAGACATGCCCATAGTGTTGCTCTCATTGAGATAGGCAACGAACATAACAAACTCACTTTCAGTGCCGTCCCATACTATAATTACATCGTCCACGTACCTCATATAGAGTTTGATGTGTTTTAGAAAACTGTTCTTATGAGAATAAACGTAATCCTCTTCAAAAGTCGCCATGTATAAATTGGCGAACGTACATGCGACCGGGGTCCCCATGGCAGTCCCTGTGGTCTGCCTGTACCAACTGTCCAAAAACGTGAAGGCATTATGTGTGAGTATGAAACTCAAACCTTCACACACAAAATTAATGTATTCAGGACTTTTGGCAGTTGTATGTAATACTCTTCTGATGGTGTCTACCCCCAGGGTTTGGGGGATATTGGTGTACAGGCTGACCACATCAATGGACGCCAAGGAGAACCCCGGCTGCCAGACAAAATTTCGAATATGTTTAAGAAAAGAATTCGTATCTTTGAGGTACGAGGGGATGTCTTTGAGTAAGGGATGTAAAAGCCAATCAATGTATTGGGATAGGGGCTCAGTGAGCGACCCGATCCCAGATACGATCGGTCTGCCTGGGGGGCAAACAACAGATTTGTGATCTGGGATCGGGTCGCTCACTGAGCCCCTATCCCAATACATTGATTGGCTTTTACGTCCCTTACTCCTCCTTGGCGTCCATTGATGTGGTCAGCCTGTACACCAATATCCCCCAAACCCTGGGTGTAGACACCATCAGAAGAGTATTACATACAACTGCCAAAAGTCCTGAATACATTAATTTTGTGTGTGAAGGTTTGAGTTTCATACTCACACATAATGCCTTCACGTTTTTGGACAGTTGGTACAGGCAGACCACAGGGACTGCCATGGGGACCCCGGTCGCATGTACGTTCGCCAATTTATACATGGCGGCTTTTGAAGAGGATTACGTTTATTCTCATAAGAACAGTTTTCTAAAACACATCAAACTCTATATGAGGTACGTGGACGATGTAATTATAGTATGGGACGGCACTGAAAGTGAGTTTGTTATGTTCGTTGCCTATCTCAATGAGAGCAACACTATGGGCATGTCTTTCACACACAATTTTGGGGGTCAAACTATAGATTTCCTGGATGTATCGATTCAGGTGGAGGAGGGAGAGATTTGTACCTCCATTTTCCGCAAACCTACTTCGGTGAACTCTCTCTTGCACTACAATAGCTACCATCCTAACCATGTAAAGAAATCTCTACCATATAGTCAGTTTCTTAGAGTACGGCGTCTCAATAATACACCGAGTGGTTTCCAGGCACAATCCAGGGAACTTTTTCAGAGATTCCGGGATAGAGGATACCCGGAGGACGTACTTAAATCTGCAGTGAAACGAGCTAATACTGAAATACAGCATAGTGACACATCCTCGGACATTTCCAAACAGAGGTTCACTTTCTGCTTCCAATACGGCCCTATGGATGACGCGATACGTTCCACCATTCGCCGACATTGGCACGTTTTGGAGAGGGACTGTGACCTCTCTAGTAAAGCTGCCTCAGGTCCTCTGATATCTAACAGGAGGAGCACCAGAGTTAGAGATGTGCTAGTACGCAATAGAGTTCCAAAAGATAAAAAAAGCACATGGTTGAACCAGACCGCCCTTAAAGGAAACTTTCGTTGTGGACAATGTTCGTTCTGCCAATATCATAGGACAGGACAAACCCTAGAAATTGGCCCTTGTATACATCATGTCCATCATTTTATTTCCTGTAAAACGGAATATGTTGTCTACGTATTATTCTGCCCTTGTAAACGCTTCTACATAGGGAAAACTATACGCAAGTTATATATCAGATTCAGGGAACATTTTAAATCTATTTCCTCAGGTAAAGGAGTACCTAGGCTCATTAACCATGTCAGAGAATGTCATGGAGGAGATCCGACTGTTCTCACTTTTGCAGGGTTAGAAAAGGTTATTCCCACTGCTCAAGGAGGTGACTTGGGAAAAATTTTACTCCGACAAGAAGCCAGGTGGATTATGAGGACTCGGGCCACTGGCCCTGCTGGCTTTAATGATAGGACAGATATGTCCATTTTCTTATAGTATGATTCTATTAACCCCTTCACTAGAATGACGGGTAGATTGGGAAATTTGTATACCCCTGTAGTCTTTTAAATATAGTTGCTGGAAAAAAGTTAAAAAAAAGTTTAAAACATTAGCATTGTATTCTATGAGAACTGAGGCTGTTTAGTCATATCTTTTCATTTATAACATTTTGTCCTTGGATCTACATTGACAGGTTAAGCCGGATTTAGTTATATCGGTTTTCATGGTTTTCGTACTATGTGCCTGCAGGTAGGGTTCTCTTAAATAACCTAAAGCAATATGGCTTCTGATCAAGTGTTACTAAATAATATACTTTTCTATACATGTCCATTATCAAATGTAGTTTGTATATATCCTGCCTGATTCCTTTGATTTTAATTTTCACTTTATGCACATAGCACTTTTCCTGTTGTCCGATTGGAGGCTACGCTATAGGGGAGGGGTATCTTACCTTTTTCTCTCGGCGTGACTTCCTCCCGGACATGGACCCGTAGAAGCGCTACTTATCAGCGTGAAACGGCCGTCGTCCCGCCTCACATGCTCCTCACCTCGTCATTCCCCCGTGCCGTGAAGTTGTAACTTTTTATGCCGTAATAAAGAAGACATCTGACCTGGGTGCTGGTGAGTGCTGCGTTATCTTTTCTCTGATTTTGCTACTCAAGATTGTGTTTTTTCTAATGCTAGCACCTCCGATGTAAGACGTCTGTGATTTTCCTGTGCCTTATACACCCTTCGTATCCTCTGCTGGGGAGTTGTGCCACTTTCTTTTTTCTTTGGATTTGGCATAATTATAATGTTTATTATTAATTTTATTCTTTTACAGGCCCTGGACCCGAACTGTAACATGGATTTCCCATGGAAACCCGTGTTCGGGACCTTGTGATCGAACACTATGTGTTCGGTACGGGTCTAGAACTTTACAGTTCGGGTTCACCCAGCCCTACTTGACTCATCTGGACTATCCTTCTGAAGCTGTAGGGTTCCATGAAGTTTGCACAATTAGGGTATGTTTACATCTGGCGTTTTTGCTGCATATTTTACTCAATGTATTTGATGCTTAAAATGCGCAGCATATCACGGCACCAGCATACTCAATAAGATTTCTGAAATCTCGTGCACACACTGCGTTCCTTTTCCGTGCGTATTTTGAGTCCTGGTGCTCTTTTTGCCATAAAGCAGCATGTCAATTCTTTCAGCATTTCTTTCTGACGCTTTTTTACCCATTAAAATGAATGATTGAAAAACGCAAATAAAAATGCAGCAATAATGCATGTAAAAAGTCAAGTAAAAATACAACAAAAATGCCACGTGTGAACATACTCTTATGCGCCTATTGTGATTTTAATAAGTCATTGTACAGATTCCTCTTTGGCAAACACATCATGCAAAACACTTTTCTTACCAAATATTGCTACCTAGTTAACTGAACCCATAACTAGTGGAAAATAGAAAAGGATAAATCTAGCAATTGATATTTCCTAAGTGGTTGCAAATAATGATAGCTGAAATGCAGTTCCTAACCTTTTGTCAAATAATCTTTACGATAGCTTTGATATATATTCTCCCAAATTTGCACATAGATATGCCTAAGGCAATGTTCACATAGCAATTTAATTCTACATTTGGTGTATACAGCTAGAATGCTACTGCCGCTTATGCTCGATGTATATATAGGGCTTATTTTATCTGACATATGGTAATAGAATAGATTGGATAGCCATGACACTTTCTTCCATGAAAATTCTAGTGTTTATTGATGAAAGAGTAGAAAACTAATTCTTCAATGTTTGAAAAAAATATTATATACTAAAGGAGGACAATGCTGACAAAATTGCAGAACTGTCAGACCTTGGTCTGGACAGCTACCTGGTTCGGCAAAGCAAGTTTTTCATATGGAAGCCTATGGGCAACATAAATATCACTAAGATTTTTTTATAGTGTATGTATCGATTGTTAACAAGCAATGCAATGTGAACAAAACCTAAAACATACAACAATATAGAGAATTGTGTTGCCTGAATACACATTCTTACCTGCAGTTTCTGAATCTCCGGATGGCATCTCTCCGTTGATGCCATTCTCCTTGCTTGTTGGATGGGAGTCCTGCAGGGCCCTTTCTCCATACCCTCTTGCTTCTGTCCCTCTGAAGGGAATGCCATTGGAGCTGTGGACCATACCATCTCCTGCTCCCCCTTGCTCTTTCATATCTGTTGCGTGCGGGAGAGGTGAAGCCTCACTGAGCTGTCCTGGTGCCCAGTGGGATGATTTGGGCTCATCCTGCCTATTATCCGTCATACTTCCTCCAGCCAGAAACCTGCAACCACAATGCACACAGCTCAAAACAAATAAAAAAGGTTATGGGTCTTAAAAAAATAACAAAAAAAGTAATATTCTTGTTATTTTACAATAGCCATAAAACATAAAAAACATAAATTTGGAAACGCCATAATTGTACTAAGCTACTTAATAAAGTGCAAGGGTTTTACTACAAAATGTAAAACATAAAAAAGTACAGAATAAAGTTAGAAGCTCCTTTTACTGAACATTGAACACAAGAAAATGTAAACTAAAGCAACAATGCTGAAATAAAATTTTTCTTCCAAATACAGATTTTTTGTCCTGTTTTTCAGTACATTATAAAGTGAATGATGACATTCAAAACTACCAGTATACTCTCAAAAAAGCAAGCCCTCCTACTGCTATATTGCCTGTAAAATAAAAAAAAGAAAGGCTCTTGGAAAATAAGGATTAAAAAAATGAAAGTGTAAAATAAAAATTGGCCACAGCAGGAAGGATGACCAGTACATACTGGATTTAGAACATATTCTGGATTATAAAATGCTTTTTTGAAATGGTTATATAATCTTTGGGGTTTTTGTTTGGTATTTTTTGTATTTTTTTTTTATTAAAGGTTGACAGCAATTTACACATTTATTAGACATGGACCAACAATACTTCAATATATCATATGAACTTCTGAACGAAGCACGACAAATTGTGGTGGTTACCTTGGGAAAACACAGTATCTGCATAAAACTACTGTGAAAACCAGTAAACCCCGCTTTACCTTCGGACTCTTTTTGGCAAACAGAAGCGCAACTGTGATCTACAACAGACCATCATTGTTCCAGTTATAGTCACATAAATCTTTCCAATTGCTTCTTACAACGTTTTAACAAATGCTCCTTTTCTTGTCTGAAAAGCTAGTTGCAATGAGAAAAGAAGTCGTGGACTAGTGAAAGGGTCGCATTGTGTGGCAAGAAAGGAAAAGGCCAGACACCACTACTCCATCTAAAGTCAATGATTGTTGGTTAAACTGATTCCTTTAATCTTTTCTGGACATAGCCCTCCATTCAGCGAGTTAATAAAATATTAATTTCCTCTTTTTACACAATGCTTAACATACATTGACAGACCATTAAATTGTACAAAAAAGCAATTTATGCCACAGGAAAGAATGCAATTAAAGTATGGTAAGGAAGGCTCTGGCTAAAAAATATATAAGGGATGAATACAACCTAACCTTCTCATTGACATAGAGAGAGAATAGAGAACTATTTTAGCAAATAAGCTATTCTCTTTATGATAAAAATAGAATATATAATTTATAATTAAATACCATGTAATAATATAATACTGCATAGAATTTTCTAATTTATTTTCTGTAGGGAATCTATCAGCAAGACTTCACCCCCTATATGGAGATTGAAATACTGCCCATGTTTCCCCTTGAAGAAACAAGTATATTGTTATAATGTGTAATGTGAATAGTGATATGAGTTGATGATGTTTATATGGGTAGCGATCTGTGTTGTTGGTGACGAGATTGTACTCTGCCCAGCAACAGGTAGTTGACCGGGACAGAGTTAGCATTAATGGTTGGGACTAGCCTTGAGTGGGAGGGTTTAAGCTGAAAGGACAAGAGACAATCCCTGTCAGAATGTCAGATAAGGACTAGAGTGCATAGAGAAGAGACCTAAGGTCTGGTGTGAGCAGTGCCGATTTCTTGGATGTCCCTAAAAGAGAGGATAGAGAGAAAGAGTGTTATCCGGAGCAGAAAAGAGGAAGATTTATGGAGAGAGAGATTAATTGGAGATACGTCCTGGGAGAGGACGCCTAGAAGTAAGGTCCAGAGATTATAACTCCTAAAGGCAAAGGGCCTAGTCAAGACTGAGTACTTGTGATGAAGAGAGTGTCCCTGGTGGGAGTTCGAGAGCATCAGTAGGATAAAAGATAAGTATCGGCCATACTGGTACCATAGTTCCCCAGAGGGGAAAGAAGATGCGGAACCGCAGGTTGAGTAAGAGACTATTGCTAGCTGAACTACACTGTTGAGCCAGGTTGTGGTGAAATAGTGAGGACCAGTGAACAAGTAAAGAGAGAGGAAAGGAAAGGTACTGAATTTGTGTGAGGAAAATGTTACGCATTATGAAGGAAGCGTTTGAGAAGATATGTAACTACTATGGACTGTATATAACCCTCCCTCAAGTTAATGCTCATTAAAAAGGTTATTTTAAACTGATAGTCTCCTTCCTTGAATTGTCAAACATCTGGCCCTGGCCAACCAGCAACATCTGTTACATGCGTCCCTCACAGCACAAGTCCACACACCCTGCCTTAACCCACCACCTTTGTGTAACTTTTCCATGGTGTAAGAGATGCAATACCTTTGCATGACTAGTCTGCTCCTCCGTTACTGAGAAATAATTTAAATTGATATGCAAATGAGGCTGAAGAGCTGGGGTAGATCTGAAGTCTCTGTCGCTCCAGCTCTATTTCTATTCTTCGCCCAGCTCTGCCTCGTCCTACTCGACTGACAGCCTCTTGGTTGACTGCTGGTTCCTATGCCTTAAGTCACGTAGCACTGAGGAGGTAGCACTGGGCAGGGAATAGAGCTGGAGTGACAGAGGCTTCGGATATCCATTTAAATATCAATACAGAGAAACTGACTGGCATTGTAAAGGTATTGCTGGAGTTGTTTATGAAAGAGCTACAAGCACATATGAGTAGATTGGAGGGTGAAATCCTGCTGACAGATTCCTGTTAATCACTCACAATTTTAGAATATCTAATTTCAGCCATCACTGTTCACTTCCAAATAAAATCTGTCCTGTACATGTAAAAATCACATTGGTGGACAGCTCGTTAAAAGAGAGAGAACTGATAATTGTATTGTCACTGTAACAAGCCAAGGACCAGCATGATCATCATGACCAGGATTTGTATTTCTTAGACTTAACCAATATGCTGCCCATAATTTTGCTGCTGCAGCCAATCACTGAGGTTAACATTTAGGCCGGGGACACACTTAACGTATAAAAAAACGGTCTGTTTTTCACGGCCGAGAATCGCACAAATGTTTCAAAAACAGTGATCCGTGTGCAGTGCAAGGATGCAATTTCCTCGCATCAAATGATCCGTGTGACATCCGTGTGACATCCGTATGGCATCCGTATGCCGAGATTTTCTCGCAAGCTTGCAAAACCGACATCTAATGGATTTATGTGCTCAAATGTTCGGGAAAACATATATACAGTATATATATATATATATATATATATATATATATATATGTCATTGAGACACATATATATATATTCTGTATTTATATTTCATTCAGCGCGATATCTGTGAAAAGCCGGTAATTCAATTGCCGGCTTTGCATTTCTCCTTCACAAACCCGACAGGATATGAGACATGGTTTTCATACAGTAAACCATCTCATATTCCCATTTTTTTTGCATATTCCACACTACTAATGTTAGTAGTGTGTATGTGCAAAATTTGGCCGCTGTAGCTGCTCAAATAAAGGGTTAAATGGCGGAAAAAATTGGCGTGGGCTCCCGCGCAATTTTCTCCGCCAGAGCGGTAAAGCCAGTGACTGAGGGCAGATATTAATAGCCAGGAGAGGGTCCATGGTTATTGGCCCCCCGTGGCTAAAAACATCTGCCCCCAGCCACCCCAGAAAAGGCACATCTGGAAGATGCGCCTATTCTGGCACTTGGCCACTCTCTTCCCACTCCCGTGTAGCGGTGGGATATGGGGTAATGAAGGGTTAATGCCACCTTGCTATTGGAAGGTGACATTAAGCCAGATTAATAATGGAGAGGCGTCAATTATGTCACCTATCCATTATTAATCCAATTGTTTGAAAGGGTTAAAAAACACACACACATGATTAAAAAGTATTTTAATGAAATAAACACAGCGGTTGTTTTAATATTTTATTGCTCTCTCATTCCATTTTCAGACCCTCGCTTGGCAAAACAATAAACACACAATATACATACCCTCTCTGATGAACTGTCACGTCCCACAAAGTAATCCATCTGAAGGGGTTAACTAATATTACAGGCAGAGCTGCGATAAACCACTCGCTCGTGCCTGTAATCCCCGGGTGCTGAAAGGAAAGCAGTGATCTATACTTACATTCAGTCGCGGTGATGCGCCCCTGCTGGATGTTCTCATGAACTGCAGCCTGGGAACTTTTTCCCACGCTCCAGGTCATATGAGGACATCCACCAGGGGGCGCATCACCGCGACTGAAGGTAACTATAGGTCATTGACCTACATTTCCTTCAGTCGCGGTGATGCGCCCCCTGGTGGATGTCCTCATATGACCTGGAGCCTGGGGAAAAGTTCCCAGGCTGCAGTTCATGAGAACATCCAGCAGGGGCGCATCACCGCGACTGAATGTAAGTACAGATCCTGCTTTCCTTTCAGCACCCGGGGGATTACAGGCACGAGCGAGTGGATTATCGCAGCTCTGCCTGTAATATTACTTAACCCCTTCAGATGGATTACTTCGTGGGACGTGACAGTTCATCAGAGAGGGTATGTATATTGTGTGTTTATTGTTTTGCCAAGCGAGGGTCTGAAAATGGAATGAGAGAGCAATAAAATATTAAAACAACCGCTGTGTTTATTTCATTAAAATACTTTTAAATCATGTGTGTGTGTTTTTTTAACCCTTTCATACTATTGGATTAATAATGGATAGGTGTCATAATTGACGCCTCTCCATTATTAATCTGGCTTAATGTCACCTTACAATAGCAAGGTGGCATTAACCCTTCATTACCCCATATCCCACCGCTACAGGGAGTGGGAAGAGAGTGGCCAAGTGCCAGAATAGGCGCATCTTCCAGATGTGCCTTTTCTGGGGTGGCTGGGGGCAGATGTTTTTAGCCACGGGGGGGGCCAATAACCATGGACCCTCTCCTGGCTATTAATATCTGCCCTCAGTCACTGGCTTTACCGCTCTGGCGGAGAAAATTGCGCGGGAGCCCACGCCAATTTTTTCCGCCATTTAACCCTTTATTTGAGCAGCTACAGCGGCCAAATTTTGCACATACACACTACTAACATTAGTAGTGTGGAATATGCAAAAAAAAGGGGATATGAGATGGTTTACTGTATGTAAACCATGTCTCATATCCTGTCGGGTTTGTGAAGGAGAAATGCAAAGCCGGCAATTGAATTACCGGCTTTTCTATAGAACACCGCTGCGTATTTCTCGCAATGCACACGCATGGTCCGTGTGTAATCCGATTTTTTCTCGCACCCATAGACTTGCATTGGCGAGTCTCGGCCGAGATACGCTGACAATCGCAGCCTGCTGCGAGTTCCCTCGGATCCGAAATACGGTGGAGAAAATATCGGATGATGGGAGCTGCACCATAGGTTAACATTTTGCCGAGTGCTATGCGATTTTTTATCGCATAGCACTCGTCCGTATTACGGTCTAGTGTGACCCCGGCCTTATGCAGAGGCAGACAGCATAAGATTACTGAAGTCAGTGAATGGCCACCGGGCCACATATTGGAGAAGGGACTTCAACACTTGAGTCCTGACAACAAAAAAATGTAGGCAGCAGGGAAGCAAAGTTTGCGGGCGCGCACCAGAGAAGCAATAACTATTTGTTATTTTCACGCATTATCTACCCATAAACCTTTTTTTTCTCTCCTCGCAGCAGCAGATCAACAAATTAATAAATCAAAAGACTTTGTTGTCTGAAAAATAGCGACAGTGACATCAGTACATCAGATTACAGGAAAGATATGACAGAACATTTAAAAAGCTTAGGGACAGATTACAAATGACTGTGTGGGTTTACAAATTTTATTTACAGATACAAATTCAGCAAATTCTGCATAATCACATTTAACGTCATTTCAGCAAACTTTGCATAACTCAATAGTACAGGCAAATATAGGAGGTTATGTATTATATCAGATAAATAAGTCTCTTATACAACTAACACAGACCAAAAGTTTGGACACACCTTCTCATTTAAAGATTTTTCTGTATTTTCATGACTATGAAAATTGTACATTCACACTGAAGGCATCAAAACTACGAATTACCACATGTGGAATTATATACTTAACAAAAAAGTGTGAAAGAACTGAAATTATGTCTTATATTATAGGTTTTTCAAAGTAGCCACCTTTTGCTTTGATGACTGCTTTGCACACTCTTGGCATTCTCTTGATGAGCT
The DNA here is from genome assembly GCF_051348905.1 of Ranitomeya variabilis. NCBI lineage: Eukaryota > Metazoa > Chordata > Amphibia > Anura > Dendrobatidae > Ranitomeya > Ranitomeya variabilis. The sequence goes on along the minus strand of NC_135238.1, from coordinate 164,001,279 downwards.
TCAAGAGGTAGTCACAGGGAATGGTTTTCACTTCACAGGTGTGCCCTGTCAGGTTTAATAAATGGGATTTCTTGCCTTATAAATGGGGTCGGGACCATCAGTTGTGTTGTGCAGAAGTCTGGTGGATACACAGCTGATAGTCCTACTGAATAGACTGTTAGAATTTGTATTATGGCAAGAAAAAAGCAGCTAAGTAAAGAAAAACGAGTGGCCATCATTACTTTAAGAAATGAAGGTCAGTCAGTCCGAAAAATTGGGCAATCTTTGAAAGTGTCGCCAAGTGCATTGGCAAAAACCATCAAGTGCTACAAAGAAACTGGCTCCCATGAGGACCGCCCCAGGAAAGGAAGACCAAGAGTCACCTCTGCTTCTGAGGATAAGTTTATCCGAGTCACCAGCCTCAGAAATCGCAGGTTAACAGCAGCTCAGATTGAGACCAGGTGAATGCCACACAGAGTTCTAGCAGCAGACACATCTCTACAACAACTGTTAAGAGGAGACTTTGTGCAGCAGGCCTTCATGGTAAAATAGCTGCTAGGAAACCACTGCTAAGGACAGGCAACAAGCAGAAGAGACTTGTTTAGGCTAAAGAACACAAGGAATGGACATTAGACCAGTGGAAATCTGTGCTTTGGTCTGATGAGTCCAAATTTGAGATCTTTGGTTCCAACCACCGTGTCTTTGTGCGACGCAGAAAAGGTGAACAGATGGACTCTACATGCCTTGTTCCCACCGTGAAGCATGGAGGAAGAGGTGTGATGGTGTGGGGGTGCTTTGCTGGTGAAACTGTTGGGGATTTATTCAAAATTGAAGGCATACTGAACCAGCATGGCTACCTGTTATGACCCCAATGGCAGAGGGTCTCAAAAGTACATACCAAGTCTGCAAACATAAAAAACCAGCTCATAGGGCAGTGGTAACTGGGCTAACCGTATATCTAATCCTAGCACCACAAATAGCAGCAGCCGGGGAACGTGCCTACGTTGGTTCTAGACGTCTCGCGCCAGCCGGAGAACTAACTAACCCTAGAAGGGAAAAGATAGACCTTTCTTGCCTCCAGAGAAAAGACCCCAAAAGTTGGATACAAGCCCCCCACAAATAATAACGGTGAGGTAAGGAGAAAAGACAAATGTAAGAATGAACTAGTTATTTAGCAAAGAGAGGCCCACTGACTAATAGCAGAATATAGTAAGATGACTTATACGGTCAGCAAAAACCCTATCAAAATTTCCACGCTGGATATTCAAGAACCCCCGAACCGTCTAACGGCCCGGGGGGAGAACACCAGCCCCCTAGAGCTTCCAGCAAAATCAGGAATCACATTTAGTACAAGCTGGACAGAAAATAAAAGCAATACAAATAACCAAAAAACAAGCAAGCAGGACCAGGACACAGGAGCAAACAGAAAGGATCTGATTACAACGATGCCAGGCACTGGACTGAGAATCCAGGAAGCTTATATAGCAACACCCCTGGACTAACGACCCAGGTGGGTGCCAAACTGAGGAAAGACAATCCCAGAGTCATATCACCAGTGACCACAAGAGGGAGCCAAAAAAGTCTAATTCACAACAGTACCCCCCCTTTAAGGAGGGGTCACCGAACCCTCACCAAGACCACCACGGCAATCAGGATGAGCAGCGTGAAAGGCACGAACTAAGTCGGCCGCATGCACATCAGAGGCAACCACCCAGGAATTATCCTCCTGACCATAGCCCTTCCACTTGACCGGATACTGAAGCCTCCGCCTGGAGAGACGAGAATCCAAGATCTTCTCCACCACGTACTCCAACTCACCCTCAACCAACACCGGAGCAGGAGGCTCAACAGAAGGAACCACAGGTACAACGTACCGCCGCAACAAAGACCTATGGAACACGTTGTGAATGGCAAACGACACCGGAAGATCCAAGCGAAAGGACACAGGATTAAGGATTTCCAATATCTTGTAAGGACCGATGAAGCGAGGCTTAAATTTAGGAGAGGAGACCTTCATAGGAACAAATCGAGAAGACAGCCATACCAAATCCCCAACACGAAGTCGGGGACCCACACCGCGGCGGCGGTTGGCAAAACGCTGAGCCTTCTCCTGTGACAACTTCAAGTTGTCCACCACATGATTCCAGATCTGCTGCAACCTATCCACCACGGAATCTACCCCAGGACAGTCAGAAGGCTCCACATGTCCCGAGGAAAAACGGGGATGGAAACCAGAGTTGCAAAAAAAAGGCGAAACCAAAGTAGCGGAACTAGCCCGATTATTAAGGGCAAACTCAGCCAACGGCAAGAAGGTCACCCAATCATCCTGATCTGCAGAAACAAAACACCTCAAATAAGCCTCCAGAGTCTGATTAGTTCGCTCCGTCTGTCCATTAGTCTGAGGATGAAAGGCAGACGAAAACGACAAATCAATGCCCATCTTAGCACAAAAGGATCGCCAGAACCTGGAAACAAACTGGGATCCTCTGTCAGACACAATATTCTCAGGAATGCCGTGTAAACGAACCACATTCTGAAAGAACAAAGGAACCAGATCGGAAGAGGAAGGCAGCTTAGGCAAAGATACCAAATGGACCATCTTGGAAAAGCGATCACATACCACCCAGATGACAGACATGCCCTGAGACACCGGAAGATCTGAAATGAAATCCATGGAAATGTGTGTCCAAGGCCTCTTCGGGACAGGCAAGGGCAAGAGCAACCCGCTGGCACGAGAACAGCAAGGCTTAGCTCGAGCACAAGCCCCACAGGACTGCACAAATGACCGCACATCCCGTGACAAGGAAGGCCACCAAAAGGACCTAGCCACCAGATCTCTGGTGCCAAAAATTCCCGGATGCCCTGCCAACACCGAGGAATGAACCTCGGAAATGACTCTGCTGGTCCACTTATCAGGAACAAACAGTCTGTCAGGTGGACAAGAGTCAGGTCTACCAGCCTGAAATCTCTGCAACACACGTCGCAAATCCGGAGAAATGGCTGACAAGATAACTCCCTCTTTAAGAATACCAACTGGTTCTACAACTCCAGGAGAGTCAGGCACAAAGCTCCTTGAAAGAGCATCAGCCTTCACATTCTTTGAACCTGGTAAATACGAGACCACAAAGTCAAAACGGGAGAAAAACAATGACCAGCGGGCCTGTCTAGGATTCAGGCGTTTAGCAGACTCCAGATACATCAGATTTTTGTGATCAGTCAAGACCACCACACGATGCTTAGCACCCTCGAGCCAATGACGCCACTCCTCAAATGCCCACTTCATGGCCAACAACTCCCGATTGCCAACATCATAATTCCGCTCAGCAGGCAAAAACTTCCTAGAGAAAAAGGCACATGGTCTCATTACAGAGCAACCAGGGCCTCTCTGCGACAAAACGGCCCCTGCCCCAATCTCAGAAGCATCCACTTCAACCTGAAAGGGCAGTGAGACATCAGGCTGGCACAAAACAGGCGCCGAAGTAAACCGGCGCTTCAACTCTTGGAAAGCTTCCACGGCTGCAGGAGCCCAGTTAGCAACATCAGAACCTTTCTTGGTCATATCCGTCAAAGGTTTAACAACGCTAGAAAAATTAGCGATAAAACGACGGTAGAAGTTAGCAAAACCCAAGAACTTCTGAAGACTTTTAACTGACGTGGGCTGAGTCCAATCATGAATAGCTCGGACCTTGACTGGGTCCATCTCCACCGCAGAAGGGGAAAAAATAAACCCCAAAAAGGGAACCTTCTGTACTTCAAAGAGACACTTTGAGCCCTTAACAAACAAAGCATGCTCACGCAAAACCTGAAACACCATCCTGACCTGCTCTACATGCGAGTCCCAATCATCAGAAAAAAACAGAATATCATCCAGATAAACAATCATAAATTTATCCAGATACTTCCGGAAAATATCATGCATAAAGGACTGAAACACTGAAGGAGCATTAGAGAGCCCAAAAGGCATCACCAAGTAGTCAAAATGACCTTCGGGCGTATTAAATGCAGTTTTCCATTCATCTCCCTGCTTAATGCGCACAAGGTTGTACGCACCACGAAGATCTATCTTGGTGAACCACTTGGCACCTTTAATCCAGGCAAACAAGTCCGACAACAGAGGCAAAGGATACTGAAATTTAACAGTGATTTTATTCAGAAGCCGATAGTCAATACAAGGTCTCAAAGATCCGTCCTTCTTGGCCACAAAAAAGAATCCCGCACCAAGAGGGGAAGAGGATGGACGGATATGCCCCTTCTCCAGAGACTCCTTGATATACGAACGCATTGCGGTATGCTCAGGTACAGACAGATTAAATAGTCTTCCCTTAGGAAATGTACTACCTGGAATCAAATCTATGGCGCAGTCACAGTCCCTATGAGGAGGCAGAGCACTGGACCTGGACTCTCTGAATACATCCTGATAATCAGACAAATACTCAGGAACTTCCGAAGGAGTAGAGGAAGCAATAGACACCGGCGGGGAATCACCATGAATTCCCTGACAGCCCCAACTTGACACAGACATTGCCTTCCAATCCAAGACTGGATTATGGGTCTGTAACCATGGCAGACCCAAAACGACCAAATCATGCATTTTATGCAGAACAAGAAAACGAATCACCTCCCGATGTTCAGGAGTTATGCACATGGTTACCTGTGTCCAAAACTGCGGTTTATTTTCCGCCAATGGCGTAGCATCAATACCTCTAAGAGGGATAGGATTTACCAAAGGCTCAAGAACAAAACCACAGCGCTTGGCAAATGACAGATCCATAAGACTCAGGGCAGCACCTGAATCCACAAACGCCATAACAGGGTAGGAAGACAATGAGCAAATTAAAGTCACAGACAAAATAAATTTAGGTTGCAAATTACCAATGGCGACAGGGCTAACAACCCTTGTTAGGCGTTTAGAGCATGCTGATATAACATGTGTAGAATCACCACAGTAAAAACACAACCCATTCTGACGTCTATGATTTTTCCGTTCATTTCTAGTCTGAATTCTATCACATTGCATTAAATCAGGTGTTTGTTCAGACAACACGACCAGAGGATTAGCAGTTTTGCGCTCCCGCAAACGCCGGTCAATTTGAATAGCCAGCGCCATGGAATCATTCAGACTTGTAGGAATGGAGAAACCCACCATCACATTCTTAATGGCTTCAGAAAGGCCATTTCTGAAATTTGCGGCCAGAGCACACTCATTCCACTGAGTAAGCACGGACCATTTCCGAAATTTTTGACAATACACTTCAGCTTCATTCTGGCCCTGAGAAATAGCCAGCAAGGCTTTTTCTGCCTGAATTTCAAGATTGGGTTCCTCGTAAAGCAATCCGAGCGCCAGAAAAAACGCATCAATATTTGCCAATGCCGGATCTCCTGGCGCTAGCGAGAAGGCCCAATCCTGAGGGTCGCCCTGTAAGAAAGAGATAACAATTTTAACTTGCTGAGCTGAGTCTCCAGATGAACGGGGTCTCAGAGATAGAAACAATTTACAATTATTCCTGAAATTCCTAAACTTGAATCTGTCTCCAGAGAACAGTTCAGGAATAGGTATTTCAGGTTCAGACATTGGACTACTGGTAACAAAATCTTGTATGCCCTGCACACGAGCAGCAAGCTGATCCACACTTGTAATCAAGGTCTGGACATTCATGTCTGCAGCAAGCACAAGCCACTCAGAGGTAAAGGGAAGGAACAAAGAGAGGAAAAAAAAAAAAAAAAAAACCTCAGAATTTCCTTTCTTATTATCCCACTTCTGCAATGCATTAAATATTCAACCTTGGCCTGGCATACTGTTATGACCCCAATGGCAGAGGGTCTCAAAAGTACATACCAAGTCTGCAAACATAAAAAACCAGCTCATAGGGCAGTGGTAACTGGGCTAACCGTATATCTAATCCTAGCACCACAAATAGCAGCAGCCGGGGAACGTGCCTACGTTGGTTCTAGACGTCTCGCGCCAGCCGGAGAACTAACTATCCCTAGAAGGGAAAAGATAGACCTTTCTTGCCTCCAGAGAAAAGACCCCAAAAGTTGGATACAAGCCCCCCACAAATAATAACGGTGAGGTAAGGAGAAAAGACAAACGTAAGAATGAACTAGTTATTTAGCAAAGAGAGGCCCACTGACTAATAGCAGAATATAGTAAGATGACTTATACGGTCAGCAAAAACCCTATCAAAATTTCCACGCTGGATATTCAAGAACCCCCGAACCGTCTAACGGCCCGGGGGGAGAATACCAGCCCCCTAGAGCTTCCAGCAAAATCAGGAATCACATTTAGTACAAGCTGGACAGAAAATAAAAGCAATACAAATAACCAAAAAACAAGGAAGCAGGACTTAGCTTAATTTTGCAAGAAACAGGACCAGCAGACAGGAGCAAACAGAAAGGATCTGATTACAACGATGCCAGGCACTGGACTGAGAATCCAGGAAGCTTATATAGCAACACCCCTGGACTAACGACCCAGGTGGGTGCCAAACTGAGGAAAGACAATCCCAGAGTCATATCACCAGTGACCACAAGAGGGAGCCAAAAAAGTCAAATTCACAACAGCTACCACAGCATCTTGCAGTGGCATGCTATTCCTTCTGGTTTGCATTTTTTTGGACCATCATTTATTTTTCAACAGGACAATGACCCCAAACACACCTCCAGGCTGTGTAAGGGCTATTTGACCAAGAAGGAGAGTGATGGGGTGCTACGCCAGATGACCTGGCCTCCACAGTCACCAGACCTGAACCCAATCGAGATGGTTTGGGGTGAGCTGAACCACAGAGCGAAGGCAAAAGGGCCAACAAGTGCTAAGCATCTCTGGGAACTCCTTCAAGATTGTTGGAAAACCATTTCCGGTGACTACCTCTTGAAGCTCATCAAGAGAATGCCAAGAGTGTGCAAAGCAGTCATCAAAGCAAAAGGTTGCTACTTTGAAAAACCTAGAATATAAGACATAATTTCAGTTGTTTCACACTTTTTTGTTAAGTATATAATTCCACATGTGTTAATTCATAGTTTTGATGCCTTCAGTGTGAATGTACAATTTTCATAGTCATGAAAATACAGAAAAATCTTTAAATGAGAAGGTGTGACCAAACTTTTGGTCTGTACTGCATGAGCAACTTTTTTCTTCCTCTCACCCTTGCCTCCTTAACTCATCATTCTTTCTGAAAAAAAAAAATGCATAAATCTATCACTGAGGGATCCAATTGACTATTTAAGTCTATAGGAAGGGAACAGCGAAGGAGAAGCAGAGCAAGAGAGGTGCTGAAACTTTCTAGTAAGTGACAATATCAACTCAGCTGGATTCACAGCTACACTGCTCAGTATATTAGCATGTTGTCTTCCACTGTTACTGATGAATGTCAACATGTGTTACATAGAGACAGAAGTGCAGGAATCCTTGATGTTTATGTGTGCATAAGCAGCAAATATCTACTCAGAAACAACTGAAAATCAGACTTACACCCTGGCGCTTACAGTGGCGTGTGCCTTGCCAAAAATGTTACTCTAGTTAGAGAATGGAGTACATATTTGGCCTAAGTAGTGCCACACGACTTGGAATAACTTTTGAAAAGTTTGCTACGCAGGTTCCGCCACAGTTCATCCTAGCCAAACTCTGCTTACTGAGGTGGATCTGACTGAGACTAGTGTGAAAATACCAAAAGCCTCTAAATGTTGCACAACTTCGAGATACGCTAAAATTTTACACTTTTCAAAATGTTTTACACCATATTTCTGGTGAAAACACCTTGGTGAATCCTGCCCATAAATTGCTTTATTAGAAAAGTCACATGAAATGGTAGATATGCTTTAAGGGAAAAACAGACATAAAATTAAGTAAAAAAAACATTATTACATATGTGATTCATATCTGTGATTTTTGTATCTTTTTAATATATTTTTAAGACCTGATAACTTTACACCATGTAAAACATACACGTTCAGTATTGGTCAGTATTTTACATCAGTATTTGTAAGCTAAAATCGGGAGTGCGTGATAAATACAGAAGTGGTGACTTGTTTCCATTATACTTTTCCTCTGATTGTTCCTCTCCTGGTTTTGGCTTACAAATACTGATGTAAAATACTGACCAAATACTGAACGTGTGAACGTGGCCTTTGGCCTCATTTCACACATCCATGTTTAAACATGAACATGAAAAAATGGCACCAGTGTCAGTGTATGGTTCATTCTTAGGCTGCCGTCACACTAGCAGTATTTGGTCAGTATTTTACATCAGTATTTGTAAGCCAAAACCAGGAGTGGAACAATTAGAGGAAAAGTATAATAGAAACATATGCACCACTTCTGCATTTATCACCCACTCCTGGTTTTGGCTTACAAATACTGATGTAAAATACTGACCAAATACTGCTAGTGTGACGGCAGCCTTACCATCAGTGTGTCATCAGTGTATGGTTCATTCTTACCATCAGTGTGTCATCAGTGTATGGTTCATTCTTACCATCAGTGTGTCATCAGTGTTTGGTCTGTTTTTTACCATCAGTGTGTCATCAGTGTTTGGTCTGTTTTTACCGTCAGTGTACCATCAGTGTTTGGTCTGTTTTTACCATCAGTGTGTCATCAGTGTTTGTTCTGTTTTTACCGTCATTGTGTGATCAGAGTTTGGTCTTTTTTTACCGTTAGTATTTCATTAGTGTTTGGTCTGTTTTTATTGTCATTGTGTCATCAGTGTTTGGTCTGTTTTTACCATTAGTGTCATCAGTGTTTGGTCTGTTTTTATCATCAGTGTGTCATCAGTGTTTGGGCTGTTTTTACCGTCAGTGTGTCATCGGTGTTTGGTCTGTTTTTACTGTTATTGTGTGATCCGTGTTTGGTCTGTTTTTACCGTCAGTGTGCCAACAGTGTTTGGTCTGTTTTTACCATCAGTGTGTCATCAGTGTTTGGTCTGTTTTTACCATTAGTGTCATCAGTGTTTGTTCTGTTTTTACTGTCATTGTGTGATCAGAGTTTGGTCTTTTTTTACCGTTAGTGTTTCATTAGTGTTTGGTCTGTTTTTACTGTCATTGTGTCATCAGTGTTTGGTCTGTTTTTACCATTAGTGTCATCAGTGTTTGGTCTGTTTTTATCATCAGTGTGTCATCAGTGTTTGGGCTGTTTTTATCATCAGTGTGTCATCAGTGTTTGGGCTGTTTTTACCGTCAGTGTGTCATCAGTGTTTGGTCTGTTTTTACTGTTATTGTGTGATCCGTGTTTGGTCTGTTTTTACCGTCAGTGTGCCAACAGTGTTTGGTCTGTTTTTACCATCAGTGTGTCATCAGTGTTTGGTCTGTTTTTACCATTAGTGTCATCAGTGTTTGTTCTGTTTTTACTGTCATTGTGTGATCAGAGTTTGGTCTTTTTTTACCGTTAGTGTTTCATTAGTGTTTGGTCTGTTTTTACTGTCATTGTGTCATCAGTGTTTGGTCTGTTTTTACCATTAGTGTCATCAGTGTTTGGTCTGTTTTTATCATCAGTGTGTCATCAGTGTTTGGGCTGTTTTTACCGTCAGTGTGTAATCAGTGTTTGGTCTGTTTTTACTGTTATTGTGTGATCCGTGTTTGGTCTGTTTTTACCGTCAGTGTGCCAACAGTGTTTGGTCTGTTTTTACCATCAGTGTGTCATCAGTGTTTGGTCTGTTTTTTACCATCAGTGTGTCATCAGTGTTTGGTCTGTTTTTACCGTCAGTGTACCATCAGTGTTTGGTCTGTTTTTACCATCAGTGTGTCATCAGTGTTTGTTCTGTTTTTACCGTCATTGTGTGATCAGAGTTTGGTCTTTTTTTACCGTTAGTATTTCATTAGTGTTTAGTCTGTTTTTATTTTCATTGTGTCATCAGTGTTTGGTCTGTTTTTACCATTAGTGTCATCAGTGTTTGGTCTGTTTTTATCATCAGTGTGTCATCAGTGTTTGGGCTGTTTTTACCGTCAGTGTGTCATCAGTGTTTGGTCTGTTTTTACTGTTATTGTGTGATCCGTGTTTGGTCTGTTTTTACCGTCAGTGTGCCAACAGTGTTTGGTCTGTTTTTACCATCAGTGTGTCATCAGTGTTTGGTCTGTTTTTACCATTAGTGTCATCAGTGTTTGTTCTGTTTTTACTGTCATTGTGTGATCAGAGTTTGGTCTTTTTTTACCGTTAGTGTTTCATTAGTGTTTGGTCTGTTTTTACTGTCATTGTGTCATCAGTGTTTGGTCTGTTTTTACCATTAGTGTCATCAGTGTTTGGTCTGTTTTTATCATCAGTGTGTCATCAGTGTTTGGGCTGTTTTTACCGTCAGTGTGTAATCAGTGTTTGGTCTGTTTTTACTGTTATTGTGTGATCCGTGTTTGGTCTGTTTTTACCGTCAGTGTGCCAACAGTGTTTGGTCTGTTTTTACCATCAGTGTGTCATCAGTGTTTGGTCTGTTTTTTACCATCAGTGTGTCATCAGTGTTTGGTCTGTTTTTACCGTCAGTGTACCATCAGTGTTTGGTCTGTTTTTACCATCAGTGTGTCATCAGTGTTTGTTCTGTTTTTACCGTCATTGTGTGATCAGAGTTTGGTCTTTTTTTACCGTTAGTATTTCATTAGTGTTTAGTCTGTTTTTATTTTCATTGTGTCATCAGTGTTTGGTCTGTTTTTACCATTAGTGTCATCAGTGTTTGGTCTGTTTTTATCATCAGTGTGTCATCAGTGTTTGGGCTGTTTTTACCGTCAGTGTGTCATCAGTGTTTGGTCTGTTTTTACTGTTATTGTGTGATCCGTGTTTGGTCTGTTTTTACCGTCAGTGTGCCAACAGTGTTTGGTCTGTTTTTACCATTAGTGTCATCAGTGTTTGTTCTGTTTTTACTGTCATTGTGTGATCAGAGTTTGGTCTTTTTTTACCGTTAGTGTTTCATTAGTGTTTGGTCTGTTTTTACTGTCATTGTGTCATCAGTGTTTGGTCTGTTTTTACCATTAGTGTCATCAGTGTTTGTTCTGTTTTTACTGTCATTGTGTGATCAGAGTTTGGTCTTTTTTTACCGTTAGTGTTTCATTAGTGTTTGGTCTGTTTTTACTGTCATTGTGTCATCAGTGTTTGGTCTGTTTTTACCATTAGTGTCATCAGTGGTTGGTCTGTTTTTACCATCAGTGTGTCATCAGTGTTTGGTCTGTTTTTACCGTCAGTGTGTAATCAGTGTTTGGTCTGTTTTTACTGTCATTGTGTGATCCGTGTTTGGTCTCTTTTTACTGTCATTGTGTCATCAGTGTTTGGTCTGTTTTTACTGTCATTGTGTCATCAGTGTTTGGTCTGTTTTTACCATTAGTGTCATCGGTGTTTTTCACAGATGGATAAATAAATGACAAAGCTTCTATCCTTTACAATGTTAAATACAAATAGTACACAGATGACATACTGATGCCATCCGTGTGCTGTACGTGTTTTTCACTGACCCATAGAATTACATTGGCACTTTTCATCCGTGATGCTATAGAAAAATGAACATGTTAATAGACTGATGGGTGAGTGAAAAAAAATCCATGGATACAACGAGTATGTGTAACACGAACGTCTGAATGAGGCCTTATGTGATCTTATATATATGAAATTTTTGTATTACATTTTTTATCTTATTTTTGTAATATTTGTTCATTGTATATTGGGGATATCTAATTTATACTTTGACATTTGGACACATAATCATTACATGACAGAAGATCACTACTAGAACTGCTACTTCTACTGGTACTTCATTGGTTATCCTATAACATGTTCTGAAAAAGGACTGTTTAAAGAATCTATGGATGTTTTTTAATAAAAAAAAGTTTCCTCCTATTATATGTTCTATAACTATCAGGAATCTAAGGCTGCCGTCACACTAGCAGTATTTGGTCAGTATTTTACATCAGTATTTGTAAGCCAAAACCAGGAGTGGGACAATTAGAGGAAAATTATAACAGAAACATATGCACCACTTCTGCATTTATCACCCACTCCTGGTTTTGGCTTACAAATACTGATGTAAAATACTGATCAAATACTGCCAGTGTGACGGCAGCCTAACACTGATTGTTTAAATAAATGCTTGTTTCTCAGCCTTAAAAAAAAGATCTGCAAACCTAATTGCTAGTAAATAACACTTATATTCTTACATAAATTGGCATATCGCAGATTCTTTTCTCCCTGGTAGTGGATTACATGCGCCTTGGACACACTGTGTCCAGACAGGTCGAGGTCACTGGCTATCAGCAGTGTCTTCCACCTCCAGGCCTGGCTGGTGCTACAGTTGAATGAGTTTAAAGAAAGCAGGTCAATTTTTACATCTTGTTAATCACTGCTGCTGACTACTGGCTTCTGCTGAACATATGACACCTGCACGAATGATATCTCCGAGCTGATATGCTAGGCTGCGCATGGATGGATGCATTCCCACTGTTCAGCAAAAGCCACCGCTTGGATTTTTTTACACATCCTTAAATCTAATACCCACTTGCTCTTTGTATCTATAAATGTCTATTTGGATGTAATTATAAAAATTTAATCTTCAGATTTTAATGTAGCAATCATAAAGCTCAACTGAGGAGGGAGATAAAAACAAAAGGAAACAGTCTTGATGGATTCTAATCGGTATTAGAGGAATTAACCTAAGACCAATCTTTATGAGTTCAGTAAATACGGTACATTGTTTTTAACAAGATCCCAAAATTCCAGCATAACATCTTGTACAATGTATCAAAATGTATTTGTCCACTCACTTGGAACCAGTTTATTAATGCTCAAAACTCTGTCCCTAATTGTTAATTACTTATTGATCAGGACAAACATACCATAGAGACAGCCTACATCAGAGGTGTCAAACTGCTTTCCTCAAGGGCCGCCAACAGGTCATGTTTTCAGGATTTCCTTAGCATTCCACAAGGTGCTGGAATAATTCTGTGTAGGTGATTAAATTATCACCTGTGCAATACAAGGAAATCCTGAAAACATGACCTGTTGGCGGCCCTCGAGGAATGCAGTTTGACACCTCTGGCCTACATGGTTCCTACAAGGCTTCCAAACTCCAGCCCCTATTAGCCCTAAGGTATAATGGTTGGCGTGAACCTTTGGTGGGATTCCTCCTAGACAGGTCCTACAACTAAAGCAATCAAAGGTACTGGTGGTATTTAACCCAAAGGCCATGAAACAGTTCATCAAGTATGATTGAGCAGTAATACTTAGGAACAGCCACTAGCAAAAGTCCGGAGCTGTGCCTGGTAAACTGTAAAGGCTACAGGAGTGTTGTGCGGCTCCTTTAAGCAACTGTGGGTGCTTAGACTTTGACACCCTCGCACTGTACAAACAACCATGACGATCCTTTATTTTTTCACCGGCAGAACTTATTTCTTTTTCTTTCAGCATGAGTATCATTTAGGCTAAACACATACCGAACGTAGCAATACCTATATATCAAAAAAAGTAAAGTATGAATCAATTGTATAGTAAATGATATATAGATGGTAGGTAGATGAATGGAAAACCATTTGAAAATTTGAAGAAACAGAACAAAGAGAACCTCAAATTTATGGTCTAATAGGGAAAATAAGACTCAATTGAAGTTTCATATAAAATATACCTTTATTGAGCAAAAAATGGGTAGATACCCTGACGAAGAACTCAGTTCTGAAATGAGCGATGGCGTGTGTGCTGTACTTGGACTGGCGGACCAAATAGGTGTGAGCCATTCTTATCTTTTTTAGCTGCTGTTACTGCACTGTTACACCTTGCACTTTACCATTCTATATTGCTGCCTATTACCATGCATCCACCTGTTTGTATTGTGTCTTGATTTATTATCATTATTATTTTTGGTCCGCTGTTTTCTCTTGACTATATATGTTTTTATAATGCTATTTATTATTGACTTTATATTCCAAGTACGGGCACATTTTTTGTTGCAGTACTACCGTTTACCCATTTTTTTGCTCAATAAAGGTATATTTTATATAAAACATAATTAATTCTTATGTTTCCCTATTAGCCCATGAGTATCATTTAGCATATAATGCACTGAAAAATAGGAAAAAATATTATTTGTAAGGGTCCATAGAGAAAATTAGCATTCTGCCATTGTTGCTCAGCTATTGTTTCTTTAAAGTGTTCATTTTATTTTAAAAAAATGACAAATTACGGTAACTTTGAGAGCTAGACAGCTTAAACTGCTTCAGTTACAGAGGAGTGCTGGCTGTATAACACAGCCGACACCAACCGCAGGCTCAGCTTCTGAGCCTTCCCCACACACTGGCACCTGACACGAGAAATGCATATATCGGGTTAAGAAGCAGAAAAAAACATTAATGAGCCCCACATGGCGACACAATTTTCATTTTTGCTAGGAGCTCTTTTCACCTTTATGTACTTCTCTAGCATCAAGCTAATATGATAAACAAAACAGAAAAAAAAATTTTTTATAGGACAATTCTTTTTTCATCTGCCCAACAGACGATATTTTTACAAAATGTGAAAAAGAAGAGTTCTTATGAGGGACAACAGCCACAGCAACTTCTCTTTCCGGGATGGTCCAAAAGTTGATTTTAATCCTAAGTGTCCATATATCTAAATCTCTTTTCTAATACAAATTCATTAAAAAGTTCCTATCCTATTATACCTACTTTTTAAATTTTTTCACAGCTAGATTATATTTTTTTTGAGATTATACCAGTGCATGCTTTGTTACTCAAACGGGACATCATCCAGGGGTCGGGGCTGCAGTCATCAGACATTTATATTGAAGGCTGTGCTGGTGTCTACTCACTCCTTTACAATACACACTGACAGTGCCCTGTATTGCCAGCTTGATACTTCTCATTAGAGTTGGAAATGGAGTGCACTGTCATTGTGCACTGAAAAGGAATATCACACAGTCAATAGGGATCTGATACTGAGCATGTGTAGGAATTGACAAACGACACATACGACACATGCTCAGTAGAGCAGAGACTAGCCCAGCTACTGCAACAGACATTACTGAAGATGCTTTGTTTCATGGTGGGGCAGATACTGGGGCAGTGATATATATATATATATATATATATATATATATATATATACACTCACCGGCCACTTTATTAGGTACACCATGCTAGTAACGGGTTGGACCCCCTTTTGCCTTCAGAACTGCCTCAATTCTTCGTGGCATAGATTCAACAAGGTGCTGGAAGCATTCCTCAGAGATTTTGGTCCATATTGACATGATGGCATCACACAGTTGCCGCAGATTTGTCGGCTGCACATCCCAAAGATGCTCCATACAAGGCAGGATGGATCCATGCTTTCATGTTGTTTACGCCAAATTCTGACCCTACCATCCAAATGTCGCAGCAGAAATCGAGACTCATCAGACCAAGCAACGTTTTTCCAATCTTCTACTGTCCAATTTCGATGAGCTTGTACAAATTGTAGCCTCAGTTTCCTGTTCTTAGCTGAAAGGAGTGGTACCCGGTGTGGTCTTCTGCTGCTGTAGCCCATCTGTCTCAAAGTTTGACGCACTGTGCGTTCAGAGATGCTCTTAGGCCTACCTTGGTTGTAACGGGTGGCGATTTGAGTCACTGTTGCCTTTCTATCAGCTCGAACCAGTCTGCCCATTCTCCTCTGACCTCTGGCATTAACAAGGCATTTCCGCCCACAGAACTGCCGCTCACTGGATTTTTTTTCTTTTTCGGACCATTCTCTGTAAACCCTAGAGATGGTTGTGCGTGAAAATCCCAGTAGATCAGCAGTTTCTGAAATACTCAGACCAGCCCTTCTGGCACCAACAACCATGCCACGTTCAAAGGCACTCAAATCACCTTTCTTCCCCATACTGATGCTCGGTTTGAACTGCAGGAGATTGTCTTGACCATGTCTACATGCCTAAATGCACTGAGTTGCCGCCATGTGATTGGCTGATTAGAAATTAAGTGTTAACAAGAAGTTGGACAGGTGTACCTAATAAAGTGGCCGGTGAGTGTATATATATATATATATATATATATATATATATAAAGTAGAGTAGAGAGGAATGGTGGGAATTTTTTTATCGAAGCATATTAGTAAAACGATTAAATTATTACATTACATAAATGGACATTTAGGATTAAAATCAACTTTAGTTTTGAACCACCCTTATAAGACCCCAACACTGCTTTAATGAAGACGCCTACGTCTTTCTTATATTGATTCAATACAAAGGTGTCCAAAATGTAAATATGGGTAATGGCACTTCAACGCCCCGGGAAGATTTTGAATTGCGATACGTGCGTCGGGGTGAGGGGGGAACATCTGGCCTGTCCTGCAGGTGATATCTTTGGGCCTTTTACTCAGGTAATGGTCTTTTCAGCTTATACTGTACCTACCAGTTACTTAACATGTATAGCGTATTATAACCTGATTTATGTCTTTGCAAGCCGCATTTCCCTACATAGGGATCCTTTACCTTATCCTGATAGTTACAGAGTGACACTTAGTAGCCATACCTCCATCATATATATTTATATGTGTCTATTTACATCTATTTCTGATTATATTTCTGTTCCTTGGCTGTATGTATTGTGAGTGTGTTTATTATTTTCACACCATTATATTTATAGATTACCTCAATATTACACATTAACATATACCATACACTCTATACAGGACACACAGATTGAACCTTCCGACTGGGCACTCTGCTATTTTTGTTCATCTTGCTTTTTTTCCTGATTTCTTAATATTGTTTTATCTTGTTACTAATAAAGTATTGTATTATTAATGGATCTCTTCGTTCGGCTGTATATTTTATGTTAGTCTGAATTTGAGTTGAGTAATCTTTCTTATATTTCCTGAACTGAGACTTGGCTTAGCGATTACCGGTACACCCAATTTCTTACATAATAAATAATACTTTAAGAAATTTTCAAACCCTGAATGCAGCGATCAGATACACAGTGCGAGAGGTGATTCTCATCACTGCTTTACTAGCCAGCAATTAAATAGTTAGGGCTTAGCAAAGCGACTGCAATGCAGTATTTTAGCTTACTTGAGCTCTGCAGTGAGACCTCTCGCTTAGTGAATGCAAAAATTGAAAAGCAATATATACTATTAATACATTTTGCCAATTTACTCACCCAGTGCAAACAACCGGCATCTATATATCTTAAACTAATTAGGCTCAGAAAGCGTACACTCAGCAAATGTGTGGCTGGGTTATAAGCAGAATACCTGCAGTCAAGCACCAGGTGTAACCTGAGTCTGATGTATCATAAAACACAGCATGGGGCAGGAGGTTAGGATATAGCAAACTTCAGCATTGTGCAACCACACTATAGTATATGTGCAGCCATTATCATAACTATACCACCAGGCTGCAAAGATGTCAATGGGATAGACACTAAAGACACTGAATGTGTCGTTTGGAGAGCAGCAAGTGGGGGCAGAGTATCAGCAAAGTATTATATATGTATTCAGCCTGTGATACAAATACATTAATAAAATGACCATCATGTGCAGAACACCATTATATAAGCGTGAGCATGCAGTGGCCTGAGTCTGTTAGTAATACGATGCCCAATGGCGGACGTCTCTCTGCACAAGTTGTCGTAGATTTCCATCAGCTTACCCCTTGTGGTAGTCAGGGTCCTTCTTTTTTCTTGAAGAGCAAAGATCGATCCGAGTATAGATCAGAAATATGTCACCTAGCAAAACCAGAATGAGAAAGAACTTTTAATAATTCATTTGTAGGATTCACAATCTTTCATCATAAAATCATTTCTGTATATACATCAGGTACAACATTTCAGATTCATTAGTTTGCATAAATAAAGATGGAAGGGTTACATAAATACGTAGGTTTAAAAAAGACACAATCAAGTTCAACCTTTCTCAATCATGATCCGTTTTTCATCTCTAGATTATTTGTATCCGTCAATGCCTTTGATAAAAGGGGTATTCTCATATTATTAAATTGCTCAAGTTTGTTATAGAGAGTGAAAATAAGCAAGTTTGCAGTTGACTTTTTCTATCTGCTGTCATTCTCCTGCTATGAGAGCTTTTATCTTACTTAGTGCTCAGCTTGTTTTCAAGGAGCTCAGCCACTAGAGCCTGCCAAGTGTGTGCAGTAGTTATATTCCAGGAGAGGAGTTAACTCCTAATATCCAAGTCTGCTCTCTGCAACCCATGGATTTCTATACAGCAGATAGCTGCTCATCTTCCTCCACTTCCCTCTTAGCTGCTGACTAAGGTGCTCCCCCGGAGTACTGTAGAAACCCAATCCCCAACCCTCAGTATTGACAGGTTCCAGAGCAGTTTTCCTAATCACATTCCTCTCATTTTCCTGAGCCCTGCTGATCTTCCTCCCCTTCCCTCTCAGCTCCTGACCAAGGTAGCTGCTCATCTTCCTCCTCTTCCCTCTCAGCTCCTGACCAAGGAGCTCTTCTCAGTCCTGTAGAATCATAATCCTCCAACCCTCAGCACTGACAATTTCTAAAGCAGTTCTGCTAATCACATGCTTCTCACTTTCCTAAACCCTGTGCTTGAGTAAAATACCTGTCACCTATATATGCAAATATAGTGATAACATTGTAGACTCAGAAAATGGACAGACCGATAATGTGTAGCAGCAAGACTAAGCTCTTGGATCAGAACTGTCATTCAAGGAGTGCCTGTCCTCCAATCATCTAGGAAGTAGGGAGACTGCCTAGCTCTTAGCTGCTCAAGAGACAAATTGAGAAAAAAATGTATTACAAAATATGAAAAAAATAGAAAAACACAAAAGTCCAAATTTTGCCCATTAAAAATAAGATAGCAAAAAAAAATAAAAAATATATATATATATATACATATATATATATGTATATATATATATATATATATATATATATATATACATACATACATATTTAATATTGCTGCATTTGTAAAATTCCCATCTATCAAAATATTTAAAAAATTAATCCAATCCCTGAACAGCATAACGAGAAAAGAAAATCAAAATGCCCACTTTTTTTTTTTTGTCGCTGCAACATTGCAATAAAATTCAATAAGAGGAGATCGCAACTTCGTATCTGTCCCACAATAATCTAAAAAAACATTGGTTCATGGCACAAAAAATAAGCCATCACACAGGCCCATATCCCAAAAATGAAAACGTTACAGGTCTCAGAAAATGGCGACACAAGCAAAAAACTTTTTGTTACATATGTCCAAAAAATTTTTCACCACCGAAATAAAAAAAAGCTATAGATGTTTGGTATCTGCACTCTCATACTGACCTGGAGAATCATACTGCCTTGTTAGTTTTACCATAAAGTGAACATGGTACATAAAAATCCCCCCCCAAAAAATTGTGGAATTGCACTTTTTTTTGCAATTTTAACAAACTTGGACTTTTTTTTCCTGCTTTCCAATGCATAACATAATAATATTACTTGAAAATATGCATTTATGCAATATATTTATTTTTTTGCTGAAATCTGAGAAAAGGCCAATGCTGACAACAACGTAAGCTAAATTAATATTTGAAAAAAAAACAAGTCATGTCTGTGACTCAAAAATAATGAGCACACTGTTGTGGGTGCATTAGAATATATGGAGAGTTTGTTGCGTGTCTTTGTTGTTTCTTCAGGTTCACCAGTGAAGCAAGGGTTTAAAATAAATAATGGGGCCTAAAGGTCCAGTAGAAGACAACCCCATCTGCAGCCAATCACTTGCTCCAATTGTCATCTTATGGGTTGATCCACTTATTGATGATTTGTCCTAAGTGTAGATCTGTTCTGCGTAGATCGAGGATTGGCCAGAGAACAGTCTGACACTACCTGTATTGGTCTTTGGTGGATACTCTATCAGTTTGTTGCTTTGATTTTATACTTGTCATTCTTGGAATTATTTTTTTTTCAATTAATTGTTTATTGGGTTATTTATGTCAGTGATTAACAACAACCATTAGTTTAATTTCTGGTAGAATAACATCAACTATCTGACCTTAACTATCTTATGTGTTTATTGATCCCACCTTGTTTCCTCGGCCATATGAGTCGAGTACAAGAGAACAGCGAAAAAACAAAAAACAAACATATTTTTCAGACTGCACTAAGATGCACCGAGGTTTAATGAAAAGAAAATAGAAAAAAGAATCCTACCAACTAACTAAAAGTTCCCTGTTGATTTGAGGAAATGGAGGAATTAAAGGGAATGTACGGTAATAATAATAAAAAATGACTAATTGTTTAAATCAGGTGAAATGTATTTTTGAAAAAAAAGGTTGATATTTTTTTTAAATTTTCCATATCACTATATAAAAAAAATCAAAATCTTCCAATTCTCACACTATCTCATTCTCATCACAGATAGGATTATAATGAAAGGTAATAACACAGGATCCAATTTTTACAATAACTATTGTCACAGCTCACCTTCTCCCCCCTCTTCAAAATGACATTTCTCCAATTGGAGCGTACTCAGATAATGCTTCTATACAAGTAAATAAGGTGTGCCTTAGTGTATTACTGTGCTAATGTGAATTCAATTGCTGAAATGAACAGGAAGTACGAGGGAAATATTAGGTCTAATGGCCAGTCTGAAAATTGCAATATTTTTATTTTAAATGTAGATCATAATATGACATGAAAAAAATAAAAATACTAACGTAAAAAATGCACAACATTAAAAACAGAGTTAAAGAGGACCTGTCATTAGCTTAAAATGGACAATTTTAATTCTTATATTATTCCAGCTGAGTATTGCAGTTTTTGTATGGTTCTAGAGGTATTATTGACTTTTCTATTTAATTGCTACATTTTCTGCTCAAGGAAAAGTAGTTCATAGGGTAATAATATAGAGCAGCCTGAAGGCTCGCACCCAGAGAATCCTGTGAGCCACGCACTTTTGATGAAGACCATAAAAATTAGCACTAAATAAAAAGGACCATATTTCTGAGGCAGTATGGTGGATTAAAGAAAAACCTGAACACTCAAGGGAACAGCAAGAAGAAAATAATAGCTAAAACTGACCACTCCTGGTGACAGGTCCTCCTTAAATAAGCGATCATTTTCTGATGACACTGTCATTAACTTGGGTGAGTATCCTTTTTTTCTCACCTCTTCTCACCTCCATAAGCTCACAATTAAAGGGAATCTGTCACCAGGTTTTTGGTACCTTCTCTGAAAGCAGTATAATGTAGGAAAAGTGACACTGATTCCAGCTATGTATAACTTAGTTGATTGGGTGCTGCACTTTTGACACAATCAGAGTTCTTAAATGCAGTACGAAGCAGAGCTCAGAAAGCTAGCCCCGCCCACAAGACAGATTTCTCTGTACGCTGTCTATTGACAGTGTGCTGCTAATCAAAGAAGGGAGTGTCGGTCTAGCAGTCTCGTGAGCTGTAGTCTGAGCAGTGATAATGTGCTGGTGATACAATCTTCATTGTAAGTAAACAACAGTAC
Organism: Ranitomeya variabilis; assembly: GCF_051348905.1. NCBI lineage: Eukaryota > Metazoa > Chordata > Amphibia > Anura > Dendrobatidae > Ranitomeya > Ranitomeya variabilis. The sequence goes on along the minus strand of NC_135238.1, from coordinate 163,979,904 downwards.
AGCCTAATAAATTACATATTGATGACATCTGTGTTTCAGCTCCTATCTCCTACTGTCTTCAGATTAAAATAGGAAAAACATGCCCACACATATCCTTTATGCCAGTGTTGCACAATCCTTTAAAAACGCTGCATGCCATTACTTTGTTATTCCTAGTGGAGATGTATGGATAAATTGACAACGGGGTGCTACATAGCCTCTTGCCAAAAGCATGTATCCCACTCCATACACAGTCTGACACAGTCTGGGGAAGTGTTCTGGAACACTGCGTTGAGAAACACGTGATGGTGTCTCCGCAGTGTTGGATGTTTTGATCTCCCCGAGGTCATTCATCCTTATGTTTATAGCCTTTTCACTAGGCACTGCTCCTAATAGCCAGTTTCCTACTTTACACTGATGAGGGGCAAATACCCCGAAACAGCTGTTTGTGGATGGATACCATGTTTGGCATAGGTGGTCTTCCTTTATTGGATATTCTCCTTTATTGGATGCTGCCCTTCCCGTGGTTGTTCCTTCCCGGTGAAAGACCTGGCTATTAATTGCTTGCGTTGAGAAACACGTGATGGTGTCTCCGCGGCTTTTCTACATGCATCTGATGATGGATTGTGATACCAGAGGAAAATTAGATGTTATCAAATTAGAGATAAATTGGTGAGTACATTTATACTCTGAGTGACAAAACAGACAGTCATTTATAAAAACAAAACTCTTCACGCTCTCATTTCAGACTGCAGTTTCCAATTCTGGAAATCCTAAAGAACCGGATCCCATATAATCTGTAAACCAAAACAAATAAAACCAAGGAGCACTGGACTGAGAAAGGATAGCAAGATAGAAAAAGGAGTGAGAATGCCACTTACTAAGGGCGACCCTTAATAAGCAAGTGACGTTCTCACTATGGCTCAGAGTCAGTGATGAGCGGTCATATAGGAGCTCTTAGGAAGCAGCCCAGGGGTGGACAGGATGTCAGGTCTCCACCGCAGCTCCAGCCGAGAACCTCTAATGGAGGATGGGAGCAATGAGACAATGGTAAACGGTCTGAGGAGCACAGGGAAGAGACACAGACGAGAGATAGGGTTAAACCACAACGCGTTTCGACGTAAGATCCGTCTTCATCAGGTGGATGTTACCTGATGAAGACGGATCCTCCGTCGTAACGCGTTGTGGTTTAACCCCATTTCTCGTCTGTGTCTCTTCCCTGCACTCCTCAGACCATTTATCATTGTCTCATTGTTCTCACTATAGCTGGCACTCCTTGTTTTTTGGTGTGTGTGATCAACACAATGTCAAAATGTGTAGGGGCCCGTAACATTGACAAGGTGGAAGTAAAAGTCATTTTTCAGTTCTTTTATACATTTCTAGGATTTGTAAGAAATGATTTGTTACTTTACTTAAAAAATGAATTTGCTAAAACAGAGATAAGGAATAAGGAAGATCTTTTAGTTCACTTGGCATTTATTGGTATAAACTGTACTATGTAGTTCCATAGATTTGTATCATTCATGTCTCATACAGATCGTACCGAGAGTGAATGGTTTTGTGCAGAACATTTATAGCCAGCCACCGTATTTTCTGTTAACTTAATCCAGTCTATCTTATGCGAGTCCATGAAATCCATTAAAACCTGATTCTGATGAGTCCACTAAACTCTGTGTCGGGATTATTATACCTCTGAGATATATATCGGCTGCTTTATCTACTATACAGAGTACTAAGATGACACCAGAGAGAACCGAAATGTAGGTCTCACTTTGAGCAACATACTAGAAGAACAAGTAGGTTGTTAATATTGATACTCTCCTACTCTGAAATATGAGCTCTGAAGCTTAAATACTTTCTTCGCCTAATTATAAATAAATAATTCAAGGCCCCCTACATACAGCTTGAGTTACAACTACTTACTGCAGGCCGGCATAGCCATACATATTCATGTGCAGCATCTCGTCACAATCTCAATTATCAATTTCATCCACCTTAATTGTTGGTTTACCGTAAAAATATAGTTTCAGAAATATAACCTCAACCTATAAATATAAAAATTCTGCGCTCTGCTCTTGAGTGTTGGCTCTAACACTATCCTGGTTGGACACAAAAGTTATCACTAAAAGCGGAGGAAACTCAGTGCAGAAAGCCTAGGGCACTGCACATGGCGGGAACACTTTTAGGGCACTTGAGGTTACAGGGAGGGGACTAAAACTTCCCCTCCTTGGTCTTCCTGCTAAGAATATCCACATGGGTTTATTGAAACAGATTTTCAGGTCTCCCAAGCCAAAAGTAGGTTTGCATGGTTAAACTTATTTTTATAACTGTTTCACCTCTATTTAATTAGAAAAAGAATTAACTAAAAAAGTTGAAGAACAGCCTTCAGCCTTCTGGACGTTCCTCCTTAAATATTTTAGAACAGTTGCGAGGGGTAGTTTTTTGATGTTTTTAACTGTATTTGTCCTTTTTTCACGATCTGTGAGATGTACTAATAATCTTTGTCAGTGATCCCTCTTTTACTTTAATAAGGAGGCGGTCCAGACTACAATGTGAGACCTACATACAGACAAAAGTAAGAAACGACTTACATTACTGCCATAGAATTTAAATATTTTTCTGGATTATACCCTTCATTTTAGTAACTGTAGGGTCCCAGAGGTCAGATTAGAAACAGATAATCCAGCTTCAAAGGATGAACTTCTTCAAAACATTAAAGTCCATCTTTTAAAAATCATGGTGAGACAGTGCACCAGGGAAAACCAAATGTGGAAAAGTTCTTAGTGGCAAGCCTAAGAAAGATGCCATCTTTGAAAAGCGTTGGTTCTCCTTGGTGCACTGTATCCACCTTTCTTTTAGATGAACCAATAAAAGATGTGTTTTAATATTTGAAGCTGGATTTATTTCTAATCTTTCTGGCCTTTCTAATAGTGATGAGCAAGTGTGCTCGTTACTCGAGATTTCCGAACATGCTCGGGTGTTCTCAGAGTACTTTGGGCGTTCTCGGAGATTATGTTTGAGTCGCCGCAGCTGCATGACTTGCGGCTGTTAGATAACCTGAGCACATGCAGGGATTGCCTGTTTGTTAGGGAATCCCCATGTGTATTCGGGCTGTCTAGGAGCCGCAAATCATGCAGCTGCGGGGACTCAAACATAATCTACGAGCACGCCCAAAATACTCAAGAGAACACCCGAGCATGCTCAGAAATCTCGAGTATCAAGCACACTCACTCATCACTAGTTTCTAACACTCCAGGGGGTAGTGTGCTTTCGTTCTTCGGAGTTATACACACATAGGACGGTTGAGCTGGTCTGCTCTCCTAGCAAATTTCCAAGAGATCAGACCTTCCTGATCAGCAAGTCATGCCATATGGGAAGATGCTTTCCCATTCACAATCATGCCATTTAAAAACCTGTATGAAAAACCTTGGGATTTGTCTTCATTTGTTTCTAACAATTATGTTTCTAGCCATTATGTTCCCTAAGTGCTGGTGTTTTGCCAAAACAACTAGAGCTTTCTGTTTCTGCATGAATCATGGAATAGATATTTTTATCTGTACTGTACAGGGAACAATTACAAATATATAAAAAATCATAAATCTGTTGTTAATTATTTCCAGTTTGCTCAACTACATTTATTAAAATCTAATTAGCGCCATCACTAGATATTAAGGATCCAGTAGTGTATTGTTCAGAGAGAGTTCTACACAAGATTTCATAGTTTACCTATTGTGTTAAAATAAAGATTAAAAAACACATATATATATTTAAAACTAATCAATATAAATGTCTCAATAATTGCTAATTTATAGGAGAATTATGAGGAGTCTACAAAAAGCACTTTCGGTACTGGTAAACTAACTTGAACATTGCTGCTTCAGCCTTATGTCCGGATGGGGAATAATTGGACTCTGGCAATTAACCGAGAGGCTAATAAAAGTGAACTAGCTAGCAGAAGTTATTTTAGCCCTTGGCCAAACATTGTCTTTTTTAACTACTGCTAATGGTTTAATTAAAACTAACTGATTATTTCTTTCCTGGAAACAAAAGTATTTCCTTTCAGATGGTTAAAGGTGCTAATACACATAGGAATAATGTCAGCCGAATCGGGCGATTTGATGACTATCCCAGGCCTCATTCAAACATCTATGTTTTTTTCATGTACACAAAAAATAGTGTAAGTGTCATATCAGTGATTCCAATCCAAGTTTTATCCGTGCTTGTTCAGTTTGTCAGTTATTACCATCAATGATTTTCACGGCTGCATAACTAAATTACAGAATGCTGTAGATAAGCCCCTGATGCCGGTGGGCTTAGCTCTCCTTCGATTTTGGGGGTGACAGGTTCCCTTTAAAGATAACAAGCCTGAATGAACGTACATGGCCAAACTACAGCCATGCACGGTGGCCAATTTTGCAGGCAGATCATGCAGCCATTGACCTCCATAGTGTGAATTGGCCAGATGCATTTAAAGGGAGTCTGTCAGCACAGGATGACTGACTGAACCAAGCACAGGTGCACAGTGCACCCCCCTAGTGTGGCCAATCATTTAAGTGCACCTTCCCACCTACTTGTTTTCCATTTATCTCCATCCTTCTCCGGCTCTATAAAGCCAAAACTGTCAATCAAAGAAGAGAGGGGGAGGTTTGAAAGACACATGGAAAATAAAGCAGGCGGGAAGCTGCAATGAAATGTTTGGCCACGCCAAGGGTGCTTGAGCACGTGTTTGGTTTGATCAGTCATTTTGTGCTGACAGACTCCTTTTCTTTGTGTTGTTTTGACTTTTCTCCTATTGCTATATGCTTCACGTTATGGTTATTGAATATCTGATGTAGTATTGATATTGGAGGATTTGTCCATTATTTCGATATTGATGGCCAGTCCTTAGGATAGGTCATCAATGTAAGGACCACAGCTCCAAGTACTAAGTAGTGGTAGCTCTCAATTGCTAAAGCGCAGCCCAGGTGCTTTCTTTATTCTTTAGTCATAGCTTTATACCCTGTACATCTAGGAGCACTGTGTATGAGGTCTTACTTGCCTGTACCGATTTTGCCTTATTCGAGTCCAGCACCATAGTGAGATCACAGAATTGGGTAAATTGTAACATTTTCATTTGTTTTCATACAGTCTTCTTAATTGTGCACTATTTGTATTTTTTCTTATATTGTGGGTGTACACAGTTCTCTTTTTTATCTCTATCGTATGTGTAGCTTTCTTCAGGTCCCTATTAATACTAGTTAGACATCGCCTTAGAAGGTGTTTCACAGTCCAAACTTCTCCCTGGAATCTATGTAGCTAAGCTTCTAAATTTACTGCTGGCACCAATTACCATCTCTGGATTTTGGTTCATTTGCATAGCTTTACCCATAATTCCTATTACATTTAGCTAATCTCTTCCAAATTGAATCTGGGCTCAGCAGACATACTCTGAGCTGTGGCCTTTGTGTTAGGTAAGGTGTGATAAATGGAAAGGTCACAAAATCACACCGCAGCAGAACCCTCGCACCTTATGCCTTCTTAACGAAGGTTTTTAGTCATTACTGTTATCACATAATTTTCCTCATTTACAGAGTTGACTCTATAAATATTGATAAGCAGCACTTCAGACACTGAGAATGTGTTCTCATTTCCAGCGCCAAAAATGTCTGCTATGTATAGCAGAGAAAATCCAATGCACATAGCTTCAGGCTTGCAGAAAATTAGGAAGCTATCACTGTATTTAGGAATTTAACCAAAACAAAGAAGTAGCTGTAATTTATACAATTATCCAGAGTTTACATGTCTAGCGCTGTAGGAACAGGCCTGCAGTGTCAGCACGGAATATATCGGAATGATACTATACTACCTAGTACCCTAAGGAGAGAACTTTACCTTTCTCTACATGCCAAAGCCAAATGCTGCTCTTCCATTAATAAGAGTTGTAGCACTCCCAAGGTGTTATAATCCATTGGTGAACCCAAAAACAAAAATGTTACAAGTGGACCCTACCTATACCTGCACATTTATACCCCGACAACCAGAGTTTTAGCAATGCTTTTTTCCCATGTTACAGAGAGTAGTCCATATATGTAAATGCCCCTAGAATTTCAGAAACAAATACCCTTTTTTTTCATAGCCTCAGATGTTCTCACCTCAGAGTGCCAGCATGGGCAGGTGTTACTATGATGGACTTAGGATAGGAAAAAGAAGACCTTCTTATAGGGCCACTCACCAGGCAACCGAAAAGGCAATAGTCATCAATAGAGACTAGTGAATCAATTTCATGATAATCAAATTTGCGTGATTGCTGAACCCAACGAACTTGAATACTTTGTGATTAACAGGGCCTACTGTACACATTGTAGAGAATTGCATTAACCAGAGAAGGGTCACATAGCCTTAGGCAGCCTTCCCCACAATGCCATGCCATTATCACATCACATGGCAAGAATTGAAAGAAGCGGATGGCACTCACAGGTTAAAAAACTTCACACCAGTAGAAGCGCCACTGCAGCGCGAAACGGCTGTCATCCATTCCACTCCTGCTCCCATCCTCCCGACGCCGATGTTTTAAAGTATTGGAATAAAGAATTTTTTTAACCGATGAGTGCCATCTGTTTCTTTCAATTTTTGTATCCATTGTGGCTATTTTCTTTGGAGTGGCACCCCGGCTCGCGGAGCACTTACTGCTGTATATATGCCTGCAGTAATACTTGTGCACTAAATGGGCTTCCCCGCTGTGCGGATTTATACTTTGTTGGAACATCACATAGCAAGACACAGCCAATCAGGAAGGACTATCATAGCCTGCATAAAAGCATTGTAGTGAAACCTCCACCAGGGGGAGCTGGTGAGGGAAGAGAGGTTAAAGGGAACCTGTCACCCCCAAAATCAAATGTGAGCTAAGCCCACCGGCATCAGGGGCTTATCGACAGCATTCTGGAATGCTGTAGATAAGCCCCCGATGTAACCTGCAAGATAAGAAAAAGAGATTAGATTATACTCACCTGGGCGGGCGGGCGATCCGATCCGATGGGCGTCGCGGTCCGGACTGGGGCCTCCCTGTTGTGAATTGAGTTTTTGGCTCCCTCTTGTGGTCACTAGTGGTATGACTCTGGGATTGTCTTTCTTCAGTTTGGAACTCACCTGGGTCGTTAGTCCAGGGGTGTCGCTATATTAACTTCCTGGATCCTTAGTCCAGTGCCTGGCATCGTTGTAATCAGATCCTTCTGTTGCTCCTGTCTGCTGGTCCTGGCTCTTGCAAAATTAAGCTAAGTCTTGCTTCTTTGTTTTTTGAGTTATTTGCTTTGCTCCTATTTTTGTCCAGCTTGTACTAAATGTGATTTCTGACCTTGCTGGAAGCTCTAGGGGGCTGGTGTTCTCCCCCCGGCCGTTAGTCGGTTCGGGGGTTCTTGAATATCCAGCGTGGATATTTTAATAGGGTTTTTGCTGACTGTATAAGTCATCTTACTATATTCTGCTATTAGCTAGTGGGCCTCTCTTTGCTAAATACCTAGCTCATGCTTATGTTTGTCTTTTCCTCTTACCTCACCGTTATTATTTGTTGGGGGCTTGTATCCAACTTTTGGGGTCTTTTCTCTGGAGGCAAGACAGGTCTTTCTTTTCCCTTCTAGGGTTAGTTAGTTCTCCGGCTGGCGCGAGACGTCTAGAACCAACGTAGGCACGTTCCCCGGCTGCTTCTATTTGTGGTGCTAGGATTAGATATATGGTCAGCCCAGTTACCACTGCCCTATGAGCTGGTTTTTTGTGTTTGCAGACTTGGTATTATTTCCTGAGACCCTCTGCCATTGGGGTCATAACAGTATGCCAGGCCGACATTGAATGTTTAATGCATTGCAGAAGTGGGATAATAAGAAAGGAAATTCTGAGTTTTTTTTTTTTTTTCCTCTCTTCCTCCCCTTTACCTCTGAGTGGCTTGAGCTTGCTGCAGACATGAATATCCAGACCTTGATTACAAGAGTGGACCAGCTTGCTGCTCGTGTGCAAGGCATACAAGATTTTGTTACCAGTAGTCCTATGTCTGAACCTAAAATACCTATTCCTGAACTGTTTTCTGGAGACCGATTTAAGTTTAGGAATTTAAGGGATAATTGTAAATTGTTTCTATCTCTGAGACCCCGTTCATCTGGAGACTCAGTTCTGCAGGTTAAAATTGTTATCTCTTTTTTACGGGGCGACCCTCAGGATTGGGCCTTCTCGCTAGCGCCAGGAGATCCGGCATTGGCAAATATTGATGCGTTTTTTCTGGTGCTCGGATTGCTTTACGAGGAACCCAATCTTGAGGTTCAGGCAGAAAAAGCCTTGCTGGCTATTTCTCAGGGCCAGGATGAAGCTGAAGTGTATTGCCAAAAATTTCGGAAATGGTCCGTGCTTACTCAGTGGAATGAGTGTGCTCTGGCCGCAAACTTCAGAAATGGCCTTTCTGAAGCCATTAAGAATGTGATGGTGGGTTTCTCCATTCCTACAAGTCTGAATGATTCCATGGCGCTGGCTATTCAAATTGACCGGCGTTTGCGGGAGCGCAAAACAGCTAATCCTCTGGTGGTGTTGTCTGAACAAACACCTGATTTGATGCAATGTGATAGAATTCAGACCAGAAATGAGCGAAAAATCATAGACGTCAGAATGGGTTGTGTTTTTACTGTGGTGATTCTACACATGTTATATCAGCATGCTCTAAACGCCTAACAAGGGTTGTTAGTCCTGTCGCCATTGGTAATTTGCAACCTAAATTTATTTTGTCTGTAACTTTAATTTGCTCATTGTCCTCTTACCCTGTTATTGCGTTTGTGGATTCAGGTGCTGCCCTGAGTCTTATGGATCTGTCATTTGCCAAGCGCTGTGGTTTTGTTCTTGAGCCGTTGGTTAATCCTATCCCTCTGAGGGGTATTGATGCTACGCCATTGGCGGAAAATAAACCGCAGTTTTGGACACAGGTAACCATGTGCATGACTCCTGAACATCGGGAGGTGATTCGTTTTCTTGTTCTACATAAAATGCATGATTTGGTCGTTTTGGGTTTGCCATGGTTACAGACTCATAATCCAGTCTTGGATTGGAAGGCAATGTCTGTGTCAAGTTGGGGCTGTCAGGGTATTCATGGTGATTCCCCGCCGGTGTCTATTGCTTCCTCTACTCCTTCGGAAGTTCCTGAGTATTTGTCTGATTATCAGGATGTGTTCAGCGAGTCCAGGTCCAGTGTTCTGCCTCCTCATAGGGACTGTGACTGTGCCATAGATTTGATCCCAGGTAGCAAATTTCCTAAGGGAAGACTATTTAATCTGTCTGTACCTGAGCATGCCGCAATGCGTTCGTATATCAAGGAATCTCTGGAGAAGGGGCATATCCGTCCTTCCTCTTCCCCTCTTGGTGCGGGATTCTTTTTTGTGGCTAAGAAGGACGGATCTTTGAGACCTTGTATTGACTATCGGCTTTTGAATAAAATCACTGTTAAATTTCAGTATCCTTTGCCTCTGTTGTCAGACTTGTTTGCCCGAATTAAAGGTGCCAAGTGGTTCACCAAGATAGATCTTCGTGGTGCGTACAACCTTGTGCGCATTAAGCGAGGAGATGAATGGAAAACCGCGTTTAATACGCCCGAAGGTCATTTTGAGTACTTGGTGATGCCTTTTGGGCTCTCTAATGCTCCTTCAGTGTTTCAGTCCTTTATGCATGATATTTTCCGGAAGTATCTGGATAAATTTATGATCGTTTATCTGGATGATATTCTGTTTTTTTCTGATGACTGGCACTCGCATGTAGAGCAGGTCAGGATGGTGTTTCAGGTTTTGCGTGAGAATGCTTTATTTGTTAAGGGCTCAAAGTGTCTCTTTGGAGTACAGAAGGTTCCCTTTTTGGGGTTTATTTTTTCCCCTTCTGCGGTGGAGATGGACCCAGTCAAGGTCCGTGCTATTCATGATTGGACTCAACCCACGTCAGTTAAGAGTCTTCAGAAGTTCTTGGGTTTTGCTAACTTCTACCGTCGTTTTATTGCTAATTTTTCTAGCATTGCTAAACCTTTGACAGATATGACCAAGAAAGGTTCTGATGTTGCTAACTGGGCTCCTGCAGCCGTGGAGGCTTTCCAGGAGTTGAAGCGCCGGTTTACTTCGGCGCCTGTTTTGTGCCAGCCTGATGTCTCACTTCCCTTTCAGGTTGAAGTGGATGCTTCTGAGATTGGGGCAGGGGCCGTTTTGTCGCAGAGAGGCCCTGGTTGCTCTGTGATGAGACCTTGCGCCTTTTTCTCGAGGAAGTTTTCGCCTGCTGAGCGGAATTATGATGTTGGCAATTGGGAGTTGTTGGCCATGAAGTGGGCATTTGAGGAGTGGCGTCATTGGCTCGAGGGTGCTAAGCATCGTGTGGTGGTCTTGACTGATCACAAAAATTTGATGTATCTCGAGTCTGCTAAACGCCTGAATCCTAGACAGGCCCGCTGGTCATTGTTTTTCTCCCGTTTTGACTTTGTGGTCTCGTATTTACCAGGTTCAAAGAATGTGAAGGCTGATGCTCTTTCAAGGAGCTTTGTGCCTGACTCTCCGGGAGTCGCAGAACCAGTTGGTATTCTTAAAGAGGGAGTTATCTTGTCAGCCATTTCTCCAGATTTGCGACGTGTGTTGCAGAGATTTCAGGCTGGTAGACCTGACTCTTGTCCACCTGACAGACTGTTTGTTCCTGATAAGTGGACCAGCAGAGTCATTTCCGAGGTTCATTCCTCGGTGTTGGCAGGGCATCCGGGAATTTTTGGCACCAGAGATATGGTGGCTAGGTCCTTTTGGTGGCCTTCCTTGTCACGGGATGTGCGGTCGTTTGTGCAGTCCTGTGGGACTTGTGCTCGAGCTAAGCCTTGCTGTTCGCGTGCCAGCGGGTTGCTCTTGCCCTTGCCTGTCCCGAAGAGGCCTTGGACACACATTTCCATGGATTTCATTTCAGATCTCCCGGTGTCTCAGGGCATGTCTGTCATCTGGGTGGTATGTGATCGCTTTTCTAAGATGGTCCATTTGGTACCTTTGCCTAAGCTGCCTTCCTCTTCCGATCTGGTTCCTGTGTTCTTTCAGAATGTGGTTCGTTTACACGGCATTCCTGAGAATATTGTGTCTGACAGAGGATCCCAGTTTGTTTCCAGGTTCTGGCGATCCTTTTGTGCTAGGATGGGCATTGAGTTGTCGTTTTCGTCTGCCTTTCATCCTCAGACTAATGGACAAACGGAACGAACTAATCAGACTCTGGAGGCTTATTTTAGGTGTTTTGTTTCTGCGGATCAGGATGATTGGGTGACCTTCTTGCCATTGGCTGAGTTTGCCCTTAATAATCGGGCTAGTTCCGCTACATTGGTTTCGCCATTTTTCTGCAACTCTGGTTTCCATCCTCGTTTTTCCTCGGGACATGCGGGACATGTGGAGCCTTCTGACTGTCCTGGGGTAGATTCTGTGGTGGATAGGTTGCAGCAGATCTGGAATCATGTGGTGGACAACTTAAAGTTGTCACAAGAGAAGGCTCAGCGTTTTGCCAACCGCCTCCGTGGTGTGGGTCCCCGACTTCGTGTTGGGGATTTGGTATGGCTGTCTTCTCGATTTGTTCCTATGAAGGTCTCCTCTCCTAAATTTAAGCCTCGCTTCATCGGTCCTTACAAGATATTGGAAATCCTTAATCCTGTGTCCTTTCGCTTGGATCTTCCGGTGTCGTTTGCCATTCACAACGTGTTCCATAGGTCTTTGTTGCGGCGGTACGTTGTACCTGTGGTTCCTTCTGTTGAGCCTCCTGCTCCGGTGTTGGTTGAGGGCGAGTTGGAGTACGTGGTGGAGAAGATCTTGGATTCTCGTCTTTCCAGGCGGAGGCTTCAGTATCTGGTCAAGTGGAAGGGCTATGGTCAGGAGGATAATTCCTGGGTGGTTGCCTCTGATGTGCATGCGGCCGATTTAGTTCGTGCCTTTCACGCTGCTCATCCTGATCGCCCTGGTGGTCTTGGTGAGGGTTCGGTGACCCCTCCTTAAGGGGGGGGTACTGTTGTGAATTGACTTTTTGGCTCCCTCTTGTGGTCACTAGTGGTATGACTCTGGGATTGTCTTTCTTCAGTTTGGAACTCACCTGGGTCGTTAGTCCAGGGGTGTCGCTATATTAACTTCCTGGATCCTTAGTCCAGTGCCTGGCATCGTTGTAATCAGATCCTTCTGTTGCTCCTGTTTGCTGGTCCTGGCTCTTGCAAAATTAAGCTAAGTCTTGCTTCTTTGTTTTTTGAGTTATTTGCTTTGCTCCTATTTTTGTCCAGCTTGTACTAAATGTGATTTCTGACCTTGCTGGAAGCTCTAGGGGGCTGGTGTTCTCCCCCGGCCGTTAGTCGGTTCGGGGGTTCTTGAATATCCAGCGTGGATATTTTAATAGGGTTTTTGCTGACCATATAAGTCATCTTACTATATTCTGCTATTAGCTAGTGGGCCTCTCTTTGCTAAATACCTAGCTCATGCTTATGTTTGTCTTTTCCTCTTACCTCACCGTTATTATTTGTTGGGGTCTTGTATCCAACTTTTGGGGTCTTTTCTCTGGAGGCAAGAAAGGTCTTTCTTTTCCCTTCTATGGTTAGTTAGTTCTCCGGCTGGCGCGAGACGTCTAGAACCAACGTAGGCACGTTCCCCGGCTGCTTCTATTTGTGGTGCTAGGATTAGATATATGGTCAGCTGTCATGATCTCTGCAGGCAGAGATCATAGCAAGCCTATAGAGGGACAAGCTCTCGGAAGATGGAACTATACTGACCATGAACTAAGCCTGCCGCGCAACTAGAAATAGCCAGGTAGCATTTCCTATTTATCGCTAGATGCCCAGCTCTGGCCTAAGACCTAAATAGCTAGCAGAGGGAAATATAAGACCTGGCTCACCTCTAGAGAAATATTCCAAAGAAGACAGTAGCCCCCCACATATAATGACGGTGAGTTCAGATGAAACAACAAACGCAGCAGGAAAATAGTCTTAGCAAATTTGAGGTCCGCTTACTAGATAGCAGAAGACAGATAGTATACTTTCATGGTCAGCAGAAAAACACTAACAAAACACCATCCAGAGATTACCTTAAACTCTGGCATTAACTCATAACGCCAGAGTAGCAATCCCTGATCAACGAGAGCTTTCCAGACACAGTAACAAAACTTCAGCTGTGAACTGGAACAAATAGGCAAAACAAAACATGGACAAAAGTCCAACTTATCTAGTAGTTGTCTAGAAGCAGGAACAAGCATTGAGAGGCATCAGATAACATTGTTGACCGGCAAGAAACCACCAGAGAAATGAGCTTAAATAGCGACACCCACTACTGATGGAATCAGGTGAAACAGGAAAGAGGATGACAAGTCCAATTCCACAAGCGGCCACCGGGGGAGCCCAGAATCCAAATTCACAACAGTACCCCCCCCTCAAGGAGGGGGCACCGAACCCTCACCAGATCCACCAGGGCGACCAGGATGAGCCCTATGGAAGGCACGAACAAGATCAGAAGCATGAACATCAGATGCATTGACCCAAGAATTATCCTCCTGGCCGTAACCCTTCCAGTTGACCAGATATTGGAGTTTCCGTCTGGAAACACGAGAGTCCAAAATTTTCTCCACAACGTACTCCAACTCACCCTCAACCAACACCGGAGCAGGAGGCTCAACTGAAGGTACAACAGGTACCTCATACCTGCGCAATAACGACCGATGAAAAACGTTATGAATGGAAAAGGACGCAGGGAGGTCCAAACGGAAAGAAACAGGATTAAGAATCTCCAATATTCTATAAGGGCCGATGAACCGAGGTTTAAACTTAGGAGAAGAGACCCTCATAGGGACAAAACGAGAAGACAACCACACTAAATCTCCAACAAAAAGCCGAGAACCAACACGACGATGACGGTTGGCAAAACGCTGAGTCTTCTCCTGGGACAACTTCAAATTGTCCATAACCTGCCCCCAGATGTGATGCAATCTCTCCACCACCGCATCCACTCCAGGACAATCCGAGGATTCCACCTGACCGGAGGAAAATCGAGGGTGAAACCCCGAATTACAGAAAAACGGGGACACCAAGGTGGAAGAACTGGCCCGATTATTGAGGGCGAACTCTGCCAATGGCAAAAAAGCAACCCAATCATCCTGGTCAGCAGAGACAAAACACCTCAGATATGTCTCAAGGGTCTGATTAGTCCGCTCGGTCTGGCCATTAGTCTGAGGGTGAAAAGCAGATGAAAAAGACAAATCTATGCCCATCCTAGCACAGAATGCCCGCCAAAATCTAGACACAAATTGGGTACCTCTGTCAGAAACAATATTCTCAGGAATACCGTGCAATCGGACAACATTCTGAAAAAACAGAGGAACCAACTCAGAAGAAGAAGGCAACTTGGGCAGAGGAACCAAATGGACCATTTTAGAGAAACGGTCACAGACCACCCAGATGACAGACATCTTCTGGGAAACAGGCAGATCTGAAATAAAATCCATCGAGATGTGTGTCCAAGGCCTCTTAGGAATAGGCAAGGGCAACAGCAGTCCGCTAGCCCGAGAACTGCAAGACTTGGCCCGAGCACAAACGTCACATGACTGCACAAAGACTCGCACATCTCGTGACAGAGAAGGCCACCAGAAGGATCTTGCCACCAAATCCCTGGTACCAAAAATTCCGGGATGACCTGCCAATGCAGAAGAATGTACCTCAGAGATGACTCTGCTGGTCCAATCATCCGGAACAAACAGTCTATCAGGCGGACAACGATCCGGTCTATCCGCCTGAAACTCTTGCAAGGACCGCCGCAGATCAGGAGAAACGGCCGACAAAATTACTCCCTCCCTAAGGATACCTGTGGGTTCAGAATTACCAGGAGAGTCCGGGTCAAAACTCCTAGAAAGGGCATCTGCCTTAACATTCTTAGAACCCGGTAGGTATGACACCACAAAATTAAAGCGAGAAAAAAATAAAGACCAGCGCGCCTGTCTAGGATTCAGGCGTCTGGCAGTCTCAAGATAAATCAAATTTTTGTGGTCAGTCAATACCACCACCTGATGCCTAGCCCCCTCGAGCCAATGGCGCCACTCCTCAAACGCCCACTTCATGGCCAAAAGCTCCCGATTCCCAACATCATAATTCCGCTCTGCGGGCGAAAATTTGCGAGAAAAGAAGGCACAAGGCCTAATGACGGAGCAGTCGGAACCTTTCTGCGACAACACTGCCCCAGCTCCGATCTCCGAAGCGTCAACCTCAACCTGAAAAGGCAGATTCACATCAGGCTGACGCAACACAGGGGCAGAGGCAAAACGGCGCTTAAGCTCCTGAAAGGCCTCTACAGCATGAGGGGACCAATTAGCAACATCAGCGCCTTGTCTGGTCAAATCAGTCAGTGGTTTAACGACATCCGAAAAACCAGCAATAAATCGGCGGTAAAAGTTGGCAAAGCCCAAAAATCTCTGAAGACCCTTAAGAGAGGAGGGCTGAGTCCAGTCACAAATAGCTTGCACCTTGACGGGATCCATCTCAATGGAAGAGGGAGAAAAAATATACCCCAAAAAGGAAATTTTCTGGACCCCAAAAACGCACTTAGACCCCTTCACACATAAAGAATTAGACCGCAGAACAATAGTCTTAGCAAATTTGAGGTCCGCTTACTAGATAGCAGAAGACAGATAGTATACTTTCATGGTCAGCAGAAAAACACTAACAAAACACCATCCAGAGATTACCTTAAACTCTGGCATTAACTCATAACGCCAGAGTAGCAATCCCTGATCAACGAGAGCTTTCCAGACACAGTAACAAAACTTCAGCTGTGAACTGGAACAAATAGGCAAAACAAAACATGGACAAAAGTCCAACTTATCTAGTAGTTGTCTAGAAGCAGGAACAAGCATTGAGAGGCATCAGATAACATTGTTGACCGGCAAGAAACCACCAGAGAAATGAGCTTAAATAGCGACACCCACTACTGATGGAATCAGGTGAAACAGGAAAGAGGATGACAAGTCCAATTCCACAAGCGGCCACCGGGGGAGCCCAGAATCCAAATTCACAACAGTCAGCCCAGTTACCACTGCCCTATGAGCTGGTTTTTTGTGTTTGCAGACTTGGTATTATTTCCTGAGACCCTCTGCCATTGGGGTCATAACACCTCCCATCTTCTTACAATGACGTCCTCTTCCTGTCTTCATTCTGCGGCTCCGGCGCAGGCGTACTTTTCTGTTGAGGGCAGAGCAAAGTACTGCAGTGCGCAGGCGCCGTGACTCTCTGACCTTTCCCGGCGCCTGCGCACTGCAGTACTTTGCTCTGCCCTCAACAGGGCAGACAAAATACACCTACGCCAGAGCTGCAGCGTGAAGACCAGAAGAGGACGTCATCGTAAGAAGATGGTTGGCCCCGGACCAGACCGCGACACCCATCGGACCAGACCGCAGCAGGACTGCCCCTGGGTGAGTATAATCTAACCTCTTTTTCTCATCTTTCAGGATACATCAGGGGCTTATCTACAGCATTCCAGAATGATGTAGATAAGCCCCTGATGCCGGTGGGCTTAGATCACCTTCGATTTTGAGGGTGACAGGTTCCCTTTAAACACTACGCGTAGCAACACAGAGCAACAGCACAGGTGTCACAGGTAATGAGAGAGTGGTCAGACGAACTGAGTCAGAAACGATCAAAAACAGAAGTACAAGAAGGAGCAGCAATACACATAGTCAAAATACCAAGTCGAGGGTCAAAGAGCTAAACATGAGCACGGGATCCAAAAACGTGAGACGGAAGACGTGGTCGGGGTACAAGCTAGAGAATCAAAAAGCAAGACAGAGAACATAGCAGCAGAGACAAGCCGGGGTCATACACGTGAATACAAGTCAAAGGCAGGAGGGTCACCAAGGTACAAGGGTCAGAGGCTCTAAACTGGAAGCTTGAGCTATCACTAACACTGGTCAGCAGGCTGTGAGGGACTGAAATAGTCCAGCTAGCTCCAGAGATTAACCCCCGCATGACCAGTCCAGAGAGAGAACAGCAGAAAATAAACTCCGGACTGGACCATGACAAGCATAAGCAGGAAATTCAGCAACCAGTTTATAGTGAACCTGGATAGTGAAAGGATGTGAGAGCTCATAGCTTAGCTATAAACATAGGAAGAGAAAGAAAATAAAATGCTGAAAAAAACTGTACAGTTGCTGTGTTACAGCAAAACAGTAATGATTTGTATGTGAAGAAAAGAGAATATCATCACATATGTTTTTCAGGGTAACTGATGGCTTTAGAATACTTTAGAATCCGGTAAATTTTAACTTCAAAAGATTTGTTCATCTCTAATCAATGTGTTTGATTTCTTTTATTTACCGGTAGATTATTTTGGGAGGCATTTTTGAGGTACCAGCTTCTTCCATATAGATTAGTTTGCCCTATAGTTAAGGGTTGTTCCGGTCTTCTTTTTTCATCTATGCATTGCCTCCACAGTCAGAGGAGTTGCCGAATTCTGGAGGGGCAGGTGCACCTGTTTGAATGACATTTCAGGCCAGCAGCATCTTCTCTTCTGGCTTGAGCTGTATGCGCCCAATGATGCTGTATAAGGCAGCCTTGCTTAGGTAGCATCGGAAGTGCAGAGGTGCTAAAGCTGGCCAGGATCAGGATCAAATTGTGAGCTCCAGAGATCCCAGACAGGATCAGTGAAGTACTTGCAAGCTCAGTAAGAAAGCATTTGCAAGTAAAGATGAGCGAACCCAAGCGTAAAAGTTTGGGGTTCATACTGGACAGTAAGTGTCCAGTGCTAAACTCCAAACATGGACTTTCTCCAGACGTCTGTTGCAGTGTTCGGAGTTCGTAGAGAAGTCCTATTAAGAGAGAGAGCATTCAGGTCTCCATGCTTTTCAATAGAGTTCTGGTTTTGGTTCAGATACAGTTCTGGTACTCGAACCAAACTTTGGAATAAAGTTTGGGCCGGGTATCAGACCCAAACTCCCACGGGTCCGCTCATACCTACTTGTAAACACTGAGCATGTTTGGCCATGGCTGTTGAGCGGTGGTTGGTTCCCTCTGTAACAAGCTGTAAACAATAGAATATTAAACTTTAAATAATGGGAGAACAGGGGCAAATTTTAATGCAAGGCCCCTTGTTTGTCATTTGACAGCGTTGGAACCGCGGCTCTCAGACCGGCGGTAATGATATTACTGCCGATCAGAAGCAGTGTTTGCCGCGCTGTTATGCCCATGACAGCATGGCAAACACTGGATGTTCGGGGCCCCCATTCAAGTGAATGGGGTCCGGGTTTGGGTCTGGCTACTGTTGTGGTACCTGAATTTTCTTTTTCAACTGTTCGGCTGAACCGCCCGGACCCGAACATCCAGGGGTCCGCCCATCTCTACCACCAATCTCCCATGCCCCAAATATTATGTAACTGTATTTTTCTATCTGGTATTGGCTTACTGCTTGATCGCTATGTTTTATCTGTCTGACAGAACTGGGTAGGCTGCAGCCCACCGCCCGCCATTAAAAGATGCAGTGCTCATGTGACATAATCAGTGTCATGAGATTGCCGGGGGGCTCAGAGCGGAGGAGCGGCAGTAATCTGGGAGCTAGGTATGTTTTTCTGAATTTTATTTAGCACACTGGAGACATTCAAAAGGTTTGTCCAGTAGTGGACAACCCCTTTAATGCTGAACCTTTAAATTTAAACTAAATACTATATGACATAGTCCTTACATGACACGACAGATCCTGCTGTGCGAGCATGCTGTTACACCAAGCACTGTCTTTCACTTCTCAGTTCTTTGTACTTTGCCGTTAGGCGTCATTTTTAGATTATACCTAATTTATGTAGTAGCTGGAAAATTATGCTGAAAAATACTTGTAAACGCTTTTAGGAAAGATTACAGAAGACTTTATTCCTGCCAAACAGTTACTAAAGTGTTCTGCCTCACAGTGCAAAAAAATGGAACTGAAGCAAGAAAGCAAGAATTAAATCCGCGCTCTTCCAGTGTCAGTGGCATTGTACCAAAGCGGAGGCAGACCAACCAAGGTCAAAACTGGTTGTACAGAGATTGAATAATGTGAACATATATTGCAGAAGAACATTGTACAAACAATATTTTATAAGATAGAAAAATAAATATTCCGGTTTAAGCAAAATATGTGATTATGAATTAACTTTGTCAGGTATATAATAGGAGGCAAATGTTCAGCTCAGAGATAATAAATATAACTTAATAGGGAATGTGTCAGCAGGTTGTTGCTATTGAAACTATTTAAGATGCATAACGTAAGGGCAGAGACTGATTCCATTGCTGTGTCACTTGCTCAGCAGCTTGTTGTAGTTTCAAAACAATCAGAGTTTTATTAGAAGGAGATTATCACTGCCCGACTGAATGTTAGGTGCAAGCCAGTCCATCTAATCTGTGTAACCCCGCCCTCACTACTGATTGACAGCTTACTGACAATGCACAATGTACACAAGAAGCTGCCTATCAGGGGTGTAGGCGAGCGGGGTTATACAGAGCTCCACATCCTGATCACTGCTACATCTACAAAAGATAAACCAGAGATTCTATCAAAACTGCAGCAGGCAGCCCAGTAAGTGATACATTGTTGAAATCAGGGTATCTGTCCCTAGATCATACAGCTCTCTGGTTCCATAGCAAAAACTGGCTGACATATTCCCTTTAATTCAGTATATTTCCATATATAAGAGCTTTTCACTAAATTAGAATATCATCAAGTAATTTACTTCAGTTCTTTAATACAAAAACTTAAACTCATATATTGTATAGTGAGAAGCACTTGCACAACTCTCTTAACATTCTGGTAGGACTCAATAGAGAAAGTCTGTGAATCTTCCCATGCTCTGAGTGTGCTCATTTTTTCATTCATTTTCGCAGAGGTTTCCATATAAGAAAAAAAATGCATGAAAAGCAACGCTCATGTGTATTTAAAAAAAGTCACAAAAAAGCCTAG
Organism: Ranitomeya variabilis; assembly: GCF_051348905.1. Taxonomy (NCBI): domain Eukaryota; kingdom Metazoa; phylum Chordata; class Amphibia; order Anura; family Dendrobatidae; genus Ranitomeya; species Ranitomeya variabilis. The sequence goes on along the minus strand of NC_135238.1, from coordinate 163,959,991 downwards.
AATTGATGGCATTCTTTTTACACATCAGAAAAATCGGTACAAAAAAAGTATGAATTTAATTCAACAAACAGCTTGAACCATAAATCTGGCATAAAACTGTTCTACAGGTTACTAATTTTGTGAGTTTTAATGGTTTACGCCAACTCTGGCAACTTTTTGAAAAGTGGATGGAATTTAGCAGAAGAGGGCATGTTCGAGTGCGAGCAAATTCATCATACTTTATGCCAGAAAAGTAGAGAAAATCTCAAAAGAAATATACTCCTAGTCATCTACTGTACAATTCTAACGCTGTTTCACAGAAGCAAAATTATGCGTCAAACTGAAGTGGTGTACTTCTCTTTAATTCATTTGATGCGTTTTATGCCAGCGTACCCTAGATTAAGACATACACCATTTTTTATTAATTGACCCCTATATGTTTCTGATCTCTGCATTTTCCCCTCTATCCTATACTGATTTCTAAGCTCAGCGTTGACCCCCCTACATCTTTAGCTGCCTTCTAATAGGGTGATATTGCAGACTTGACAGATCGGCTTTAACTATTTACCTACATTGAGCAACAAAAGTGCAAATACCTTCTTCAGCCTTATGAATACAGACACCTACTAGACGTCACCATTGCATGGTCCATTTCACCAGTGGCTTATGGCAAGGGTCTAGTTCAAAGAATTCATTTTCCTACAAATCCTAAGTCACACAGCAGACACAGGGACTTATCCTTCTTATCCCAGCACAGTGTAAACTTATAGTGATTATACAGCACTATTACATTTTTTCACTATGGTCCAAAGAACTAACAGGCAGATGGTTGTCGGTACCAATCTTTACCAGGTCTGCGTCATCTCTGCCAGCGATTCAGTGGCTTCCACTGATGTGATATCAACACAGCAGCTTCTCATCCTTTCTGCTGTTGACCGGGTGTGACTGTTCATGTGATGCTGATTGATAACTGCTCTCTGCTGCCTAACTGCGGGGAGTCGGCAGTCAGAAGAAGAAGAGCTGCTCTGTTCATGTGGAGCAGCTGAATCGCTGGCAGGAGCGGTCAGTGACCGCTCTGAGATGGCTCCTGGTTAAACATTCAGGAGCATAGTTGATCGTTTTTAGGCCCATAGTGAAAAAAAAAAAAAAGTCCTAGGCAACTGCTTTAATGTTGAGAATCAGTAAAAATGTTTATCATGGCTGGACCTGTGTGTACAACGTCATCCAGTACACACCTCCATGGAGAGAGATGTAAGAGGTCAGAAAACAATAGCAGACCACAGACTCAATCCCTAAGATCTCCTTGAGGAATGAAGCAGTGCCTACAAGAACCTGTATGATCAGCCTGCAGGACAGTATGTCATTCCGCATGAGGTTGAGTCCCCGCTAGTTCTGCGGCCCATGGCTCCTGAGTTATAAGTATCATAATACTGAAAGTGTGAAACTATCGGCCATCCCAACATCTGTCTAGTGAGTTGGAAACCATTTGGCTGCTTCCCTCAGTCCTGCTTGTATACTGACTATGAGATTCCCAATTACACCATTTAGTAATATCTGCTTGCAGATACATATTAGCTAGGAAGATGGCATGTGACCACGGAAATAACACTGCAGCTGCTTTCCTATATGCAGAAGTGCCCACTAGGGTTGAGCGAAACGGGTCGTTCATTTTCATAAGTCGCCGACTTTTGGCAAAGTCGGCGTCTCATGAAACCCGACCCGATCCCTGTGTGGGGTCGGCCATGCGGTACGCGATCTAGGCGCGAAAGTCGCGTTTCGTATGATGCGTTTAGCGCCATTTTTGCAGCCAATGAAGGAGCGGTAGAGTGCTGACGTAGGTGTTAGGGGGCGTACACAACAACAGGCATTTTTTTTCGCGTGCATTACAGCGATGTGCAAAGTGGAAAATCAGCGTTTAGGGAGGGAGAGAGAGAGAGAGAGAGATTGAGATTTAAAAAATAATATTAAAAAAATTTCTTCATTGGGTTTCGTGTTTCGGCCGAAACCCGACTTTTCACGGTGGTCGGCCGATTACACTCGACTCGACTTTTAAGACAGTCGGGTTTCACAAAACCCAACTCGACCCTAAAAAACTAAAGGTCGCTCAACCCTAGTGCCCACTCTACAACATGGATATGTAAGACACATCTTCTGCCACTGTGCCCTATAGGGCCTTCTTTTCACCAGTATCTAAAGAAATGCCACCAATTACCGTATCTAGTCCTTTACTGCAGTCTACAAACGTGTATATCTGTTGACTCCTGCCATACATTAACAAAAATACCATTTAAATTTCTCCCCTGCTGTATGTAAATGAGCATGGTCTGGTCAGATGGCGTCATGACTGCGGCGTCTGTGCTGCCTCTGTTTTCCTAACTGCAGTCATCTGACTTTGATTGATGTGGATGATGCGTCCTGCGTCATCCACATAGTGCAACAAAATCTTGCGCCTACGCAATAGCATCCCGGCCAGCGCATGTGCAAATTAGTCCTCTGCCCTACTGAGGCCAGAGCATAGGACATCATCGCACATGCACCAAAAGATGTCATTCCGGATCCTATGTACTGGAGTAGGGCAGAGCAAAGTGCGCCCACGATGCTTCTGCGCAGGTGGTAGATTTCTTGCACTAAGTGGATGACGCAGGAGACAAAGACCTCGCAGCAATGACGCCTATCGAACTGGACCATACTAATTTACATACAGCACAGGAGACATTCAAATGGTATTTTGGGCGTATTCAGGGGGAGTCAGCAGATGATGTACATATTTGTGGACTGCAGCAAAGGAGTAGATGAAGGTGGTGGCATTTGTTTAGATACTCAAAAACTAGTGACAGGTTCACTTTGAAGGAAACAGGTCATCAATATTTTAGGCCAAAAACTGTCACTATGCCATGATACCTGAAAGAATTATGTTTCTAAACAAGCCTTGGTAAAGACTGCCTATGAAATCATATGGTATAAAATAACAAGCACTGCGTGGTAATAACTGAAGAGTCGTCTGGGTGGTGGCACAATACTGAGAAGTCATACAGTCCAATTCTTAGCATGTCCTTTATGGCTTGATTGACATCTAACAAGCCAAGATCAAGATACATTAATACGAGCCAACTCCACAGCATCCGATGTCGCCCATGCAATACAGTGAAGTGTATAGACCTCGGCTTACCTGCACAATGTACCACATACTGTACTAACTTTAGGCAAGGCTTAGCTGCAGAGGTTACTTTATACAGAAGCATCTTCTGAAACCTATTTCTGGTACCTTACTATTACTGTTGGATATAACAGCATGAAGCTTTAGAGCATTAAGCCATTTCAGACTGATCTTGGCATAACATACATTTCCAAATATTCATGGAAATTAGAGTGCCTAGAGAAACTGTAATGTAAAGTTTACACAGATCCAGAATAGCAAATACATCAGCTCTTCATGCATATATCTTTATACTGCAGAGCAAACTTTAATGGGAGGACACAGAAAAAATAATGCATCAATATTACAATCAGGCTCCTGTGCCCTTAATATGTTAACATTAAAGCTTTGCATAACATTTTTTAGAAATAATTTCAAAAGATCAAATGGTCCGTAGTGATGAGACAGTGGTCAGTAGTGATGAGCCGCTGGTCAGTAGTGATGAGTCAGTGGTCAGTAGTGACAAACAAACACTTAAAAGGGAACCTGTCACCAGAAAAAAATGCTATTGACCTGCAGATATGGGGTTAATCTGCAGGATAATAGCATTACTAACCTGCCCAGGGCCTACACTTACCCAAACACTGCCGGGAGAAAATGAACTTTATTCCCCCCAGCATCGTTCTAGTTTCAGTCATGGGGGAACTGCCCTATCTTTCCCTGTGTATTGCAGCCGGCTGTCAGTCAGGGCCGGGGGCACAATTACAGCCAACCCTCGTGGTGACTGAATCCGTGACGGCATCCACCCCGTGACTGAAGCCGGAATGCTGCCAGGGGAAATAAAGGTAAAAGCCACGCATGGCTGATAGCACTATTAACCTGCAGATTAATGCCATTTCTGCATGTTAATACCATTTATTTTTTTGTGGTGACAGGTACCCTTTAAGTGCAAAGGTGAATGCCTCATATGACTTCATGGAAGGTTGAGACACCCCAGGGCCCTGGTTGCCACAGTGGCATTGCTTTCCTCACGGGGAGAGTGATGTCACTCTTGGAAGCGAAGGAAGATCTCTTCTGTCAGGTAAACACAAACATGCAACATGTTCACACTCCAGGCCAGAAGGGGGAGCTTTAAACCTGGTTTTGGGGGAACTTCCCTATAAATACATTCTGGTCTGGAGGGGAAGTCAGTCAGTTTGTCAGGAGGACAGAGAAGAGGGCAGTCAGACAGTGAGTGTCGGAAGGACTGAAGGAGCCGTTAAGCCAGAGGTGCTGCAGCTCCTGGGGAAAGAGAAACTGAGATGGAAAGAACAGATTGTAGAGAGCGTGCAGGAGAGCAAAGCACAGGAGAGTGACCTTTGGGGAGTACAGCTGTGACTGGGCTATCTCCCCTGGCAGAGCGCAGATACCGGTAGCCGGAAGACCGAGGTTGTGTCATACTCTAGGAGGTACAGCAGAAACCGGCAGGACAGCTGGACTATACGTTACCTGTCCTCCCTAATACCCAGGAGGCACAGTGGCGCATAGAGTCCGGGTCGTAATAGAGACCCTGTAAAAAGGCTCGAGCCACCTGTCATAAGAATTTGTGTCCCACTTTCATGGAGGACAGAGAGAACTGTGAGGACCTGGCCAGGAGCCATGGGCAGTAAGGGACTACAACACCACCGTGCTAATAGAAAGGCTTTTAACTCCACCTGGTAAGGGGGACTCTGAATTCACTTCCAAGCCTGCCGGACCCTGACTGTACCTGTGATCTGGTGCCCTGGACTGTGGCTGCCTAAAGTCTTCAGTAAACCAGGTAAAGAGACTGCAAACCTGTGTCCTCCGTTCTTTATTGCACCACCCACCATCTTCACCTACATACCAGGAGCACTGGGGATCTACTTCACCTGTGGGAAGTTATACCATCTTAGCTGCCATAACATCACCCAGAGGACCCCTTTAAGCAGCGTCGGTCCCCACTGACCGAATACCACAGTGGCGTCACGAACAAACTTTATTCTCAAAGCCCCTTTTAAGACTTTCCATTTTACATGGGCGTCCAGGGCAACGGACCGGGTCGCGGCCACCGTGACATATCCCCTTAAGTACCGGACCAGGTGCCAAGTACCCCAAGGCCCTAGCGGGCATCTCAAGGTCATTTATGGTAAGTTAAAAAATATATACAAATATATACAAAAGTAAATAGAATTAAAAAATAACCTAAGATAAACTGTTGTTGTTGTTTTTTACACTAATTATTTTATACTCAAATATTATTCTATTGATCTTGTCCATTTCACCCCTTGTATCTTTCCGGTTTTCCACCTTTTCTTCCGCTTTTGCTTCCTTGTCACAGTGCAAATTATGTACAAGTTGGGTATTATGTTACCGAGCTCTCATCTTTCTTTTAGATTGTTTGTTATTTGTATTTTCTGATACTTTGCATTTGTAAGAGAAGCTTAAAAAAAAAAAGAAAACGAAAGTAATAAAAAACCCTCACATAGTTTAAATCTAATATATAAAGCTGAATGTATGTATGTGTGTCTGAACCGTCGCAGCTACAGCCACAAAATTTTGCACAGTCACACGTCTGGACCCCGAGAGCGTCATAGGCTATGTTGTGAGTTGAAATTTTAACCCCGCGCTTTCCAATTCACCAAACAATTTTGCCCCTATCTACATAATGGGGAAAAAGTGAAAGGAAAAGTGTTGGAGGCGTCGCAGCTACAGGCACAAAATTTTGCACAGTCACACGTCTGGACCCTGAGAGCGTCAAAGCTATGTTGTGAGGTGAAATTTTAACCCCGCGCTTTCCAATTCACCAAACAATTTTGCCCCTATCTACATAATGGGGAAAAAATGAAAGGAAAAGTGTTGGAGGCAAATTAACAGCTGCCAGATGTGAACAAGGGGGACTTAAAGAATGAGAGCGATGGCGCCAAAGAGTATATACTGTACAGTTGCTAAGGTGGGGCCCCGACATGGGATAATCACCACACCACCACGGGGATATGAACACACACACAAAATGCGCCACACACTACCACGTGCTGGAACACATATACCACCCTCAGCGCACATTTCACCACACATACACCAACCTCGCCACATAAAAGTCGAAACACAAAAGTCGACGCTCAAAACTCGCCACGCGCAAAACTCTCCACATGCAAAACTCGCCACACGTGCAAAACTCACCTCATGGAAAACTCGCCACATGCAAAACTTGCACACGCGGAAAAATTGCCACATGCACAAAAGTTGCAACACATGCAAAAGTTGCCTCACACAAAACTTGCACATACTCAAAAGTCACCACACATAAAACTCGCCACGCGCAAAACTCGCCATGCGCAAAACTTGCTGCACACAACTTGCTACACTAACCTGTCACATGCAACTCGACACACAAAAAGTTGCTACACGCATGTCGCAACACAAAACTCATCTCACAAAAGTCGCTACATGCATGTCGCCACACGCAACTCAACACACACAACTTGACACACGAAACTCGCCCTAAAACACACACAAGTCTGGTATTATCCTTTAAAAATAAAAATCTGATTAATAAGCAGACAAACTACAAGAGCAACAAATGTACCATATAGGAATCCGGCAGCTGTCAGTCACATGACCAGTCTATTATGTGTATGTGTGAGCTAATATATACTGCCAGGGGGTGGGCTTACTGTTGGCTGGGGATTTATCAGGCTGCCAATTTAGCTTACAAATACTGAGGCAAAAGTACTGACCAAATAACGTGTGAACGAGGTCTAATACAGGAGGAGATGACATACAGATATATACTATATACAGGAGGAGATGACACACAGGTATATACTATTTACAGGGGAGATGACACACAGGTATATACTATATACAGGAGGAGATGACACACAGATATATACTATATACAGGAGAGATGACACACAGGTATATACTATATAGAGGAGGAGATGACATACAGGTACATACTACATACAGGAGGAGATGACATACAGGTATATACTATATACAGGAGGAGATGACACACAGGTATATACTATATACAGGAGCAGATTACCTACAGGTATATAGTATATACAGGAGGAGATGACATACAGGTATATGCTATGTATAGGAGGAGATGACATACAGGTATATACTATATACAGGAGGAGATGACACACAGATATATACTATATATAGGTGAGATGACACACAGGTATATACTATGTACAGGAGGAGATTACATACAGGTATATACTATATATAGGAGGAGATGACATACAGGTATATACTATATTACAGGGGAGATGACACACAGCAGGTATATACTATATACAGGGGAGATGACATACAGGTATATACTATATACAGGAGATGACATACAGGTGTATACTATATATAAGGGAGATGACAAACATGTATATACTGAGGTGAAAATGAGAGGTGTGAGGTGAAAATGAAAAGGTGTGAGTGCAAAATGAGAGGAGTGAGGGAAAATAGTGGAGTGATCGGAAAATGACAGATGTGAGGTCGAAATGACAAGTGTTAGGGGGGAATGAAAGGAGTGAGGTGGAAAATAAGAGGAGTGAGGGGGAAAATGAGAGGTGTGAGGGAGAAAATGAGAGATGTGAGGGGGAAAATGAAAGATGTGATGGGGAAAATGAGAGGCGTGATGGGAAAATAAGAGAAGTGAGGTGCTATAACTAACCACAGATCTTTACTATGCCCAGGCAACGCCGGGCTCTTCAGCTAGTAATAAATAAAGTAAAATAGAGAGCAAATTCTAATACTTTATTTTACGCTAAATTTGCAGATTCAAAAAATAAAGAAGTACAAATTGATAGTAAAAAAACATAGTTTTGAACCTTTTACAAGCATTAATATTAATGTAAAAAAGGCATTGCAAAACAGCCCTATGTGTCATACTAAGGGCTCACTCACACGTCCGATTTTCAAGTATGAGTATTATGTACGTGGTTCTCACGGAAAGCATATATTCTATTGGGCTGTGCACATGTCTGAGTTCTTCCTTGTACCTCTCAATCAATTCATCTAGTTATCAAATTGACACCACAGGTGTGGCACAGCATTTTATACATTTGGGCAGTGAAGAAAAATAATTTAATCTTTAACAAAAATTTACCACATTGCATTTTTACCACCAAAATTTTGTTTTAGCCCAAGATTTCACATTTTTTATACAGAGAAATGGGTAAAAATGCCACCAAAATTTGTCACACAATTTATTCTGAACAGTACTGATTAGCCACACAGTGAAACTCGGGAGGGACAGAGTGCTTATTGTCTCCTGGAGCGCAGATTTTCCTAGAATAGTTTGCGGACGCCATATACAGAGCCCCTAAGTGCTAGAAGAGCAGATTTTCCCCTCAAGTGATGCCATTTTGAATATTACACCCCTTTGGGAGTTTATCTATAGGTGTAGTGATGATTTTGACTCCAATGATGCTTTCCAGAAACAAGCAGCAGTGGATGTTGCTCAGCAAAAATTGTAAACTGCTGTTGTAGTGATCATTACATTATGCCCAGCTCATGCTTCTGGAGACACGCACCCGTAAATTATGTGGGTTTTCATCACTACAGAAATGCCAAACATATGGACGCTAAATGTGGAAGAGATGGGGCATTTGGATTTGTGAGTGCATTATTTGCTGAATTTTCTTTGGGTGCGAGGAGCCATTTCTCTTTTCCAGAGCCTTTGTACTACCAGTAAGGTGGAAGCCCTTATATTTCCGTTAACAGATGACAGACCTGAGTGGGGACTTGCTTTTTTTTGTAGAATAATTTGAATCTTCTGTTGTGAGCATTTCATATAACACTTTGGATGATATTTATCCTGTGCTCTATGTTGAGCACTTACTTTGGGGTTTCCATCTAAATCTCTGAGTGACATGATTCAGATGAAAACCTGAGGAATCCATTCACTATAATGAGGCAGCAGAGTTACTATGGACTCCTTCTGGCCTCTGTTCAGTGGTGTGCTTCTTTTCAGAAGTGCACAAAACTGTGGCACACCTCGCTTTTATGGATGCCTAAAAAACGGATACTGCCGGATAACAGCCCAGATGGCGTCCACAGTGACTCCATCTGCCTTATTATAGTGAACCTTCCACCGAGGGTTTCATCTGAATCACGTATTTCAGAGATTAACAAGAAAACCCTGGTGTAAGTGTAGAGCCCGCTAGGACCCTGTGGTACTCGGGCCGGGTCCGGTGGTCATGAAAGGGGTAGTCACGGTGGCAGTGACCCGGTCCGTGGCCCTGGGTGTCCAAATTAAAGGGAAGGTCTTTTAAGAGGTTGTTGTGAATAAAGAATGTTCGTGACGCCACCTGTGGTATTCGGCCAGGGATGGCCGATGCTGCTTAAAGGGACTCTGTCACCTCAATTTGGCGGGATATTAAAATGAGTTGTTACCGGTCAGATGGGCAGTGTATCCTCGTAATTTCTCTACTCCGTCCGTCCCTTTTTTCCGCAATAGTTTAGTGCATAAGAGTATGTGTGCGCCTGCAGTCTTCGGTGGCGCACGCGCAGTATGCTTTGCCCTACTGCGGGCAAAGCCGAAAAGCATTACTGCACATGCGCCCGCGCACTATGTTCCGGAAGTATTTCGCTGTGTTCCGGGACATAGTACGCGGGCGCATGCGCAGTAATGTTTTCGGCTTTGCCCGCAGTAGGGCAAAGCATACTGCGCGTGCGCCACCGAAGACTACAGGCGCACGCGCCAACTATGGCGCATGCATACTCTTATGCACTAAACTATTGCGGAAAAAAGGTACGGAGAAATTACGAGGATATGCAGCCCATCTGACTGGTAACAACTCATTTTAATATCCCGCCAAATTGAGGTGACAGAGTCCCTTTAAAGGGGTCCTCTGGGGATGATGGTATTGCAGCAGAAGTCGTATAGTTCCCCACAGGTAGAAATTAGTCCCCAGGGCTCCCAGTGTAGTTGGTAAGGATTATAGATGGTGAAGTGCAGGAAAGAATTAGAGGACACAAGTTTGCAGTCTCTTTACCTTTTACTGGTAGTATGCAGCCATAGACCAGGGTACGGATCACAGGTGATGGTGAGGTCTGGCCAGCCTGGAAGCGATTCGGAATCTCCCTAGCCAGGTGGGGTTGGAAGCCTTCCTTTCTGCGCTGTGGTATAAGTCCCTTGCTGCCTGAGGCTTCACACAAGGTCCTCTCTTTCTCTCTCTGTCCTATTAGTAAGACAATATCCGTACAGCAGGCAACTCAAGCCTTTTTACAGGTTTCCCAACTTGCGGTGATTCCGGGCTCTATATGAGGCTGTGTCTTCGGATGTAATGGTGGACAGGCGACTTGAAATCTCCTGCCCGCCGCTTTCTGCTGTGGGGCATACAGTTACCCCCAAAACGTCAGAATTCCGGCTTCCGGTTACTTGCGCCAATTCTGGAGTGAGCCCTCTGGCAGCTCTACTCCCAGTATCTTTCCTCTCCTTAGCCTCTTCTCCTCTCACAGTCTCTCATAGACTGCTCTGTCCCTCTCTTCTCTTTCCAGGAGCTGCAGAACCTCGTGTCTGCACGGCCCCAGCTTTCCACTCCTCACTCCTCTCTGACAGACTGACTCTAACTCCTCCTCCAGCCAGAATATATAAGGAAGCCACCCACAAACTGGATCAGAGCTCCCCGTTCTGGCCTGGAGTCAGAACAGTGCTGTGTGTACGTACTACCTGTTAAAGGGATCTTCCTCGCTTCCAAGCATGACATCACCCTCCCCGTGAGGAAGGAAATACCACTTTGACAACCGAACTCCTGGGGTGTCACATAAGCGCTTAGTGTAGCATGCAGGATAAATGTGAGCCGAGCCTTACTGCGATCTTTGGGAGGCAGAATGAGCAAAACAACAGCAGGTTAAGAATTGGTTTTATTTATTTTTTTATGCTGTTTATCGTGCAGTATACAGTAAGTGATTAGACAATTTTATTCTTCAAGTCAATGCAATTATACTGATAGTTTTATATTTGTCTGCTCTCACACACTAAAAAACGCTTTTTATTGCAAAAAACGCATCGCCATATTTTGAGAGCTATAATTTGATTTTTGCAGGATGAGTTAATGTTTTAATTGGTACCATTTTCGGGCAAATACAGTTTTTTGATCATCTAATTCAATTTTTGGGAGGTAGAATGAACAAAAAACATAAATTCAGGAATTGTTTTTTAAGATTTTTTTTGTCTGTTCCGCACGTGGTAAGGCAGCTTTAGGGTATGTTTCCACGGTCAGTATTGGCAGTGCTTTAGACGCAGCTCCATCCAAAGTGCTGCCGGCTTTTGTACGCACGGTGATTCCGCATGTATTCATCCTATACATTGGACTGTGATATTTATCTTGCAGAGACTGAGCATCTCCACAAGATAAATAGACATGCTGAGGTCTAGAAAGACGTGCCACATGTCCGTTTATGCAGGGATGCCATCCACTATGCTGTAACATCTGGCTGCTGCGATTTGGACGCTGCGGATGTACGCAGTGTCCAATCCGCAGTGAATGCTGACCGTGGAAACATACCTTTATTCTTTGGGTCAATAGGATTACAGTACCTCATTTATATTATTTTTTTATGTTTTTGAGCTTTTACACAATAAAAATTATTTTATAAAAAAAATTATTATTTTTGCATCGCCTTATTCTGAGAGTTATAACATTCTTATTTTTCCAACAATGAAGCTGTAGGGCAGCTTGTTTTATTGGGCGTTTTCAGCTATTCCATTTATATTCATCTTTTTTATTTCCTTTTATTCCACGTTTTGTTCAGCGATATTATGAAAAAGCATTGTTTTTTACCCTTTTTTTTTTTACAGTGTTCAGTGAACGGGTTTACTAGTGTGACAGTTTTATGCAGCGGATTGTTCCAGACACGGGAATACCAAACATGTGTACTTTTTTTTTTTTACATAAAATTCAAATTTATGGGTACAATGTACTTTTATTTTTTTATTATTATTATTTTGTGTTTTTTTATTTTTAAATATTATTACAATTTTACTTAGTTCCTTTACGGGACTTTTGCTTTCATGTGCCTGATCGCTGTTATAAAACATTGCAATACACCAGCCTTGCAATGATTTATAACTGACGTTAACGTCGCAGGACAGCCGATCGGAGGACAGAGGGGACACCCTCCCTCTCCCTTCTAAATGCTGCGATGAATATTGAATGCAGCATTTTGGGGATTAAACTGCTGGAAGCATACGCAACAGCTCTTGTGTGTGCAAAATTGCCAGGACTGTGCTATCGGGAATCTGTCAGGAGGTTTTTACTATGTAATCTGAAGACAACATGGTGTAGGGTCAGAGACACTGAATTCAGCAATGTGCCACTTATTAGGCTGTGTGCTATTGTTTACTTACAATGAAGGTTTTATCACTATGAGATTATCATTGCCCTGACCACAGTGCACATGAGAACTGGTCAATATACAATGTACACTGAGAACCTGGTGCGGATGGGGTTAGCTTTCTGACTACATGCTAAATCTAAAAACTCTTGTTGTGTCAGAACTGCTGCACCCAGTAAACTAAGCGATACAGCTTTGGAATCAGGCTCATTTGCTGCTCTCAGAATGAATAGAAAAACCTGCTGACAGATTCGCTTTAAGACAAGGAGTGTGATAAGAACCAAGGACTACATTTAAGTGGGTAGAAAGTTATACATATCAACAACTTCTTATCTTTTATCTACAAAACTGTGCCATTTTACAGCTCATTTGATAACATGCTCAGATATAAAAAGTAAAGCTTTGCAATATATCTGGATATTTGGTGCAGTGCATGTAAAAAGGACAACTCTTCCCTCCGGTGAAATTCATACTGCTTGATCTGCACTATGTATTGTTACTGACCACACAGTAGGGAGACTCTGCACAAAGCATTATCTTAAAAATAAAAAACATTTTTCCCTTAAACAAAAATATACCATTAAATAAAAGGTCAATTGTTCTCTTTCGTCAAGTCGTTACAAATTCTGTTGAGTGGCTTCTTGGTTATATTTGTTTCCGGAAAGGTTGGGTTTTATCTATTAAGGTCAAGTGTGCATCTGAGTCGTCGCGTGTAACAGGGTCTGTACAGCAGCTTACAAAGGTACACATAATTCCAGTGTGGAGTCATGTATACTTTGTTGTAAACCACATCTAAGGGTACTGTCACACAGTCACACTTTGATCGCTACGACGGTACGATCCGTGACGTTCCAGCGATATCGTTACGATATCGCTATGTCTGACACGCAGCAACGATCAGGGACCCTGCTGAGAATTGTACGTCGTAGCAGATCGTTTGGAACTTTCTTTCGTCGCTTGATCACCCGCTGACATCGCTGGATCGTTGTGTGTGACAGCGATCCAGCGATGTGTTCGCTTGTAACCAGGGTAAACATCGGGTAACTAAGCGCAGGGCCGCGCTTAGTAACCCGATGTTTACCCTGGTTACCAGCGTAAACGTAAAAAAAACAAACCGTACATACTCACATTCCGGTGTCTGTCCTCCGGCGTCTCAGCTTCTCTGCACTGTGAGCACCTGCCGGCCGGAAAGCGAGCACAGCGGTGACGTCTGACGTCACCGCTGTGCTTTCCGGCTATGGTGCTTACACAGTGCAGAGAAGCTGAGACGCCGGAGGACAGACACCGGAATGTGAGTATGTACGGTTTGTTTTTTTTACGTTTACGCTGGTAACCAGGGTAAACATCGGGTTACTAAGCGCGGCCCTGCGCTTAGTAACCCGATGTTTACCCTGGTTACCCGGGGACTTCGGCATCGCTCCAGCGCCGTGATTGCAAAGTGTGACCGCAGTCTACGACGCTGGAGCGATATTCATACGACGCTGCGACGTCACGGATCGTGCCGTCGTAGCGTCCAAAGTGTGACTGTGTGACAGTACCCTAAGGAGCCTTCTGGTGAAACACCATCTGATGGAATCTGCCAGTAAAAACGGTATACCCCTGAATGAAATTAGAGGTAAATGGAGATACATTGAAGGTCTCATGCACTAGAGAGAAAGCAAAATTATAACTCCATAATACCAATGTATTACTGTATCATTATGTAAATTTGCTATTTAGCAGATTGGACAAGTTGGGTGACAACCCCTACTTTAGCTGAATAATGGTTGTTAGTGGATGTCACTTTTAAAATACCAAAAAAGGTAAGAATTAATATAATTAAAGGACACCCTTTTAAGTTTCTCATTGATATCCTTGAACATTTTCTTAAAGAACCAAAAGTATCCTTACTACCTAACTCATAAACATGGTATAAATAGAGTCTCATTCAGGGAGTCATTGAATACCGTTGTAAAGTTGATCTATATGTGGTAGCCTGGTAGCTCTAAATAAAGCTTCCATAGGCAAGCTTTACACCAGCTAAACCCTGGCCTCCACCTTTTGAACCCTGTACCCATGGCCTGCGCACCCAATGTTAAAGATAGGGTACGCAGGACACATGCTGACATAGGCGGAGTAGAAGGAAGAGGAGCGGCCGTGGGCAGGGCTTCATGGAGGAACTACACAGCCCTCCGCAAAGCCCTCATCCGCAAATGTGAAACCAGCCTAACATAGTAGGAGCAGAGAACAAGGGTGTGGACCAGGTAAAGCAGTACTTATAACTGGTAGTGGAAGACAGAGAGTCAGGAGTTGATAAAGTATGCAGACCCACCCAGAGATGACAGTAGAGTCTCAATACTAAACCAAAGATAAGAAATAACCCCCAAGCTTCAAGACTGGACCACAACACAAATTCAAGAAAGAATAATTGGACTTCTGAATTATTGCCTGCAACAGAAGCGGAAATGGAGGGAAGAGGTACCGACATGGATATGACAAATATTGTGTCTACGTATTGCGTTAATGTACATAGCAGTTTCTTCCTATTTCTCAAGAGAAAATAAGGTGTTACATTTTATTTGCGGTTAGGTCCTTGAGGCGAGTCATAAATGAAGCATCCATAATTCTTTTCACCTCACCGGCTATTTCCCTTGACATCTGTTCACAACAACTGATTGCAGAAAAGGGATGTTGCCTAGTGGCAGTCCAGTGATGATCTTATGAGTACATTCTGTTACAATTTCTAGAAGAACTGTCACTTACCATAAATATGTATTTTTCCCCTGGTGTAGATGCTGTTTTTCACCTTAATTTGGTGTTGTTGTTTTTTTGTTACTGCGCCTTTTTATTCCTGAGGTATGGCCCAATCTTCCATGTATGTAAATCCTGTAATTTTATCCAAGAGGGTGTGGTCCTCAACTCTTCTCTGTGGGAGTTTTAAGAACGACCCCAGATGGCAAAAAATACTAGAGTTATATACCGTATATGAAAGAGAGGATTATAGCTCATGAATGTAGAGGCGCAGGAACAAAAAGTCAACAGTGACAGATTTAGGACAATGGTGTTATTTACACCAGGTAAAAAATATACATATTTATGGTAAGTGACAGGTCTTCTCAAAGCTGCATCAACTTAACCCGTGTTTTATGTGAACAGCGCTAAACTATTACCGATAAGGGTATAAGTACAGAAAGTGACTGAAATAGAAGGTCAAACTAAACCTAACTATACGGGTTCATATTTGGGTTGTGAAGCCAAATAGATTAATAAAATAAGGTACATGCCAACAATTAAGAGTGCTTTGTTACATAGAAAAAGTGCGGCGTATTTTAAAATATTGTCAAAATGACCCTATAAATATATATACACTGCTCCAAAACATAAACGGAACACTTAAACAACATAATATGACTCCAAGCAATCAAACTTTTGTGAAAAAAAACTGTCCACTTAGGAAGCAACAGTGTTTGACAATCAATTCCACATGCTGTTGTGCAAATGGAATAGAAAACAGATGGAAATTATTGCCAATTATCAAGACACACTCAATAAAGGAGTGGTTCTGCAGGTGGGAACCACAGACCACATCTCAGTACCAATGCTTTCTGGGTGATGTTTTGGTCACTTTTGAATGTTGGTTGTGCTTTCACACTCGTGGTAGCATGAGACAGACTCTACAACCCACACAAGTGGCTCAGGTAGTGCAGCTCATCCAGGATGGCACATCAATGTGAGCTGTGGCAAGAAGGTTTGCTGTGTCTGTCAGCGTAGTGTCCAGAGGCTGGAGGTGCTACCAGGAGACAGGCCAGTACAACAGGAGACGTGGAGGGGGCCATAGGAGGGCAACAAACCAGCAGCAGGAAAGCTACCTCACCCTTTGTGCAAGGAGGAACAGGAGGAGCACTGCCATAGCCCTGCAAAATGACCTCCAGCAGGCCACAAATGTGCATGTGTCTGCACAAACGTATAGAAACCGACCCCATGAGGATGGTCTGAGTGTCCGATGTCCACAGATGGAGGTTGTGCTCACAGCTCAACACCGTGCAGGACAATTGGCATTTGCCACAGAACATCAGGATTGGCAAGTTCGCCACTGGCGGCCCGTGCTCTTCACAGATGAAAGCAGGTTCACACTGAGCACATGTGACAGATATGACAGAGTCTGGAGACACCGTGGAGAGCGATCTGCTGCCAGCAACATCCTTCAGCATGACCGGTTTGGCAGTGGGTCAGTAATGGTGAGGGGTGGCATTTCTTTGGAGGGCCACACAGCCCTCTGTGTGCTCACCAGAGGTAGCTTGACTGCCATTAGGTACCGAGATGAGATCCTCAGACCCCTTGTGAGACCATATGCTGGTGTGCTTGGCCCTGGGTTCCTCCTAATGCAGGACAATGCCAGACCTCATGTGGCTGGTGTGTGTCAGCAGTTCCTGCAAGATGAAGGCATTGAAGCTATGGACTGGCCCGCCCTTTCCTCAGACCTGAATTCAATTGAACACATCTGGGACATCATGTCTCGCACCATCCACCAATGTCACATTGCACTATAGACTGTCCAGGAGTTGGCAGATGCTTTATTCCAGGTCTTGGAGGAGATCCCTCAGGAGACCATCCGCCGCCTCATCAGGAACATGTCCAGGCATTGCAGGGAGATCAAACAGGCACGTGGAGGCCACACACACTACTGAGCATCATTTCCTTGTCTTGAGGCATTTCCACTGAAGTTGGATCAGCCTGTAACTTCATTTTCCACTTTGATTTTGAGCATCATTCCAACTCCAGACCTCCGTGGGATATTAGTTGTGATTTACGTTGATCATTTTTAGGTTTTATTGTTCTCAACACATTCCACTATGTAATGAATAAAGATTTAACACTGGAATATTTCATTTAGTGATATCTAGGATGTGGGATTTTAGTGTTCCATTTATTTTTTTGAGCTATATATATATATTTGCCCATTAAAGTTGATTTGCTATCTTAATATGGAAATATAGCAACCAATCAGTCACCCACCTAAGAGGTAAGATTGGTGGGTGGGGATGCAGAAATGATTTGAGAGAATTGTTTAGAAAAGACTCAAACTATGCATTAAGGGCTATTATTTCAGAACTTCCACTAGGCAAATGGCATAACATATTTTATGTGCCCATATTGGCTACTAGGTAAAGAAGAGCAAATATATTCAAGTTGAATTGAATTCTACTTGAATATTACAAAAATTGGCAATTGCCAAATTTTCTTTTGTAATTCGCATCTACAGGGATTCAGCAAAATGGCCATCATTTTGCTGAACCAAAAAGGGCCATTAAAAGGTTACAAAATAAAATGAATACTTATACTCACCTTTACCATTCATCTCTTTGGTCCCTCCAATCCTCATCGTCACCTGTCTGATCCTTGTCACACCTTCATATCCATGCCATAAGTGCTGAAAACCCCTCTGTTGCTATACCGGGCTACCAGCTCTGATGAGGCCAGGGTGTTCTCGCGCATTCGCACATAGGGTCGCGTTGAACTTTGCCACATCATGACATTGTGACCTTGCATGCCCTTGCACAGAACTGTCCTGGGCTTCATCAGAGTCTATATTCCTGGATTAGCATGAAGAGGCACTTGAATTCGGCTCCTGTGTCTGAGATAAGTAGAAGCAACGAGAAGCGGATGAGTGATGGTGAAGAGCATAGGGGTTGGATAGGCAAGTATAAGCATTTTCTCATTTTTTACATCTTACATTTTTATGCTCTAGAGTCTGGAGATACTTTAGATTACAATAAGGGACACTCAATTCATGGAGAACAACTTCTCTGCTTATCAAATTTTCCGTAAAAATCCACACAAAGCTGCAAATTTGAATTTTGCCTGATCCGCTTATCCCTGCTACTACTAGTGGTTTTATGCAGCCCGAACAACATATTCGATTAACAGAGCCACTTTATTATTGACAACTTGGAGCCTGCCCTATCTGCTATTGCAATCTCAGAATATAAACAAAAAATTCTAGCCATACTTAACTGTTCTGTCCCAAATAGAAAACCAGAAATGCTAAGCTCCTCCTCTTTAATAAGCCCCACCTCTTTATACCACCTGACACGCAGAAAGTAAGAAAGTGAAGGAAATTAACTTATGGATTGTCTGTAAGATTTCTACAGAACTGTTTATTAAAGAAAATTATGCAGAATGGAAAATAGAGTGTCTACTTCTGTCATTGACTTTTGTATGACATCTAAGCTTCACTGCACCCAGTATCGGTCCTAGTTACATAATGAGAATAGAATAGAAATTATTTTGAGGACCCAATAGGCAAGAATGACTGACATTTGCTTTATTTTATTCACCATGAAAAAACATTAAGTGAATTGTACAAGGTCTGTGTGATGTAGTAGATAGCCATATAATATGATGAAAAGAATCACATATTATAAAGCATAAGTGACATTGTAAAATTATATGAATATTGCTTCACATAGCCTTGTACATTAAGGCGCTGGCAGTAACCACTTTGCGTTTGTGTTCGTGTACACTGCGTTGGACATTAGTCTTTTGATGTAATGGATTTTTATTGTTACACTATGCTGATATTTCTGTGACTCTCCAGTCGAACCAACAGGTTTGACATAAGAGAAACACAAAGGAAAACAAAAGAAAGAAAAAGCCATGCAATGGCAAGTAACTGAAGCCAAAAAAAAAATAGGAGAGAAAAGGAACTGGGTAAAAAAGAAAAATGAACAACAGTAGACAACAGAATATTATATAACGCATTGTATAAATACTTACAATATAAGTAGGGGTGAGCGACGAAATGATGAGAAGTGAGAGACAGAAAAATAGGTGTGAGGAAGAATAAATAAAGCCTCCTCCAGGGGATCCGAAGCGTTTGTGTAATCTGCCTTTATGAAAGGTTTACAACTGTATACAATTAAGATATTAGAGTACATAACGTACACACTAGACAATGAAAATAGGTCTTTCTCAATATTATATGATGCATCTAACAGCATAAGACCTGACACAAGATCCTCGTACAAGGGGTTGGTCAATTCACTGGGCAGTTAAGAGAAGCCCTATATGTAAAGGAGATGGGATGTTAATCCAGGATTTACTGTGATCTCCGTATTTTGAGTATGAAAATAATGTTTTATGTGCCTTGTATAATGCAATTGGCACCTGTTTTATAAGGTTTTCAGCTTTAGCTCGGCCAAAACTCTAGAATTGTAGGTTTGACTTGATGGACTAGTGTTTTCTTCAACACTATGTCAACTATTCATTATCAAAGAAGATGATAATTCTCTTTAGATGTGGCTTTGTACACAGATGACAGCAATACAGAACCGCTTCTTTATTTCTTACTAACTGGGAGTGTTGGATATAATTAACACATGTCATCTGCTTTCTTTTCCACAGTGAATATATTCACTCAGACACTTGTGGTTGTGTTAAAATTGCCACTAAGAGGTGCCAACTGCAGACTCAAGAAATCCAATGTAAATTATCATTGGATGAAAGGTTCAGGAAGACAGCATCCGATTCAAGGGACATCTAGCGGAAGAAGAACTTTTTGGTGGTCAAAAGATGATTGTAAATAAGTATTATTCTTCTAGACAAATTATAGCAGAAGTCATTCTTGTTTTAAAACCACATTGATCATTTTGTTTGCATAGTAGCCATTATAATAATAAAAGTGCTTGGGCGTTAACAATCTTGGACTTTCAATATTTGCCTAGAGTCATGTACTTGGTCGTAAGAGAAGAACTTCCAAAAGCTGAAATAAGAGCTCAAGTGGTGTGTTCTCTTAATTCTTCCAAGGAATACTAACCTTAGAGCCTATTGTTTATGATTTGATTCTGAAGTTAAATACAATCTATTGTTTCATATAAAGAGCCATATTGGGTTGGGCAGGAACCGATTTCATCACCGATGGGACTACTGCCAGAAGATCCAAAACCATGTCCGCTCCCATCACTGCTTTATCATAAGATTTCTACTTATGGGAACCTATAAAAACATTTTCATACAAGCCAATTAATTATATAACTAGCTGTCTTATTTTACGTTTAATTAACCTTTTATAGCTTAGCTCCTTCTTACAAGCAAGTCTACATGGTTGCGTGAATTGTGTCTATCCTTCTGGTTCTGAAAACTTGGTGCTGAATTTGCTCTATTTGAAATTCTTGATGAATATTATGTAGATCAAAATCACTGGCCACAAAAATATATAATAATCGTAATTATCATATAAACATTGTTGTATATTAAGATTTTTTATGTCCTTTCTTATAATGCTAACCAATGGGAGATCTGCCATTAAGACTTTTATGTTTCGGAAGTTCTCCTTTACATGTTATCTCCATGTCTACAGAGAGTGTTTAGCATGACAACTTAGGGCAAATGATAGAATATGTAGTATACGTCATATACATTTGAGAAAAGGCATTCAGAGGAGCAAATCTTGGCAGAAGAGCTGACCATGTGATGTGCATGGGGGTCTCTTGGCTGTCTCCGACAGACGATGTTTGGGGAAATAAGGATCAGTTGTGTTGATTTTCAATCCTTTTGGTCTATGTGGAGATGAGCAACTGCTGGTGGTGCACTGTCCTCTCCCTATCTGCCGAAGTATGTATGGAAGAATTGGAAAAGTTGACAGCTATTTCAGACACATGAGCACTTTTAGCCAATTAACATTTTTAGAAGACATTTTTAGTCAAAAGCCCTTTTCTTGGTCTAATCAGTCCTACTAATTTGCACTGAAGAAGAGCAAACCCCCTGACACAGCTTTATGCAAATGGAGATTCTGGTTTGTGTTTATACAGGCTCTTTAAAGGAAATCTCTCACCAAGTTTGTGTTACCACATCTGAACAAGAGCATGATGTAAAGGCACATGCCCTGTTTCCAGCGATGTGTCACTTACTGGGCTACATGCTGCAGTTTTGATAAAACACCGGCTCTACCGGTTCTCTGAATGCTGAGCTCTGTATAACCCCGCCCACACCACTGATTGGCTGTTTCCTGTGTACACTGTGCATAGGCAAAAAACCTGCCAATCTGTGGTGGGGGTGGGGTTACATTGCTTTCAAGAATATGGAGAACTACATGGCAGTAGCTTTGACAGTGCTATACTAATAATCTCCTGCTAATAAAACATTGATTTTATCAAAGCTACAGGAGGCACTAAAAACCTTGCTCCTTCTGTCTGTAGAAGATATTTTCCATATTAACTTTCCCAGGGAAGTATTGCATGGCCTACCAGACACTGTAAAACAAGAGGGTCTTTAGAAATAGTAATAGAAAAATCTTCCAAGTTTATGTTTTCTGCCCTTAAGCTAAGCCTAAACAACAACACTATGTTGAACATGACCGGCATAGAACTGTTAGAGCTTAACCATCTATCAAATGATTATTTAAATGGCTTCCATAAACTTGACAAACTTGAGTGCACACGTAATGCTAGCTAAAATGTCCATCTATACAGGCCGATATACTGCATGCAACAATCGCTGATCGACAATAAGGAGGCTGATTTGCGCTGGTTTACTATTTAAATGTATCAATATTCATTGTTCATGTGATCATTTGCTCCCCCACAATTCCATTATTGGAGGACACCTGCTTTCACGAGGGGAGGTACTGCCAACCAACAATAATGTTGCGCTCACGTAAAGCATGCAATCAACTACAAAGGGTTTTCTGATTTGTTACTTGATCATTGGATAAGTATACACTGGGCACAGATTGGGGACAAACATTACATTTTGGCGATCATCGCCTTGCGTACATGGAAATAAAGTTACATGTCTATTCAGATGAACAGGGGTCTAAGGGGTAAGATTTCTTCTTGTGGAGAGTGGCATACTAGCTCTGGCTTGTCAAGGTAAGGAGGCTTATTCGCCGTCCAATGCTCCTCTGGGAAATTTAATATGCTCTGAAAAGGCAATTTGCATATTAAATTTCCCAGAGGAGCATTGCACGGTGAATAAACCTCCTTACCTTGACAAGCCAGAGCTGGTATGTCACTCTCCACAAGGAGAAACCTTAGAACCTAGTCCAGAGTCTCTCACCTCGCCAAATCAGATCTCATACTTTGCACTGACAAGGGCCAATAGCTCGAAACACCGTGTCTGCAAACTGAGATTCTGATTTGGCTTTTATCCTAAGTCATGTGACAAGACTTGTTAAAGGGTTGATTGTGACTTGTAGGATCGCTACTTCCAACAGGTGGTGCTATATAGAGTTTAAGTCCTCTCCCTTTCTGAAGAGACAATTTGCATATAAAATTTCCCAGAGGAGCATTGCACGGCGAATAAGCCTCCTTACCTTGACAAGCTAAAGCTGGTATGTCACTCTCCAGAAGCAGAAGCCTTACGCCTTAGACCCTAGTCCAGAGCCTCTCATCTAGCCAAATCAGATCTCATACTTTGCACTGACGAGGGCCAATAGCCAGAAACACCGTGTCTGCAAATTGAGATTCTGATTTGGCTTTTATCATAAGACATATTGCAAGACTCATTAAAGGGTTGATTGTAACTTGTAGGATCGCTACTTCCAACAGGTGACGCTATAGAGTTCAAGTCCACTTTCTCTCTGAAGTGGCAATTTGCATATTCTGATGAAATAATTATAATATTCACATAGGCATCTGTCCTGCTTTAGAATTTGACTGTAAGGGTAGGAGTACATGCCCATTTTGCCAATATTCGACAAAAACGGTTGGATTAATCTGATCAGACTTTGATCAGAGTGACATCAGTTCTTCTCATTCTGTTAGTCGGTGAAAATGGGACCGAACTTGGAGAATGTCATCGGCATACGGCCTGATGTTTTCATGGACCCATAGACTTGCATTGCTGATGTTGATCAGTCACTCAAATCAAAATCAGACATGTCTCCAAATTTTTCCATGGACCGCTTGCTCAGAGACAAAAAATTGACCACGTGCACAGCCCCATAGAATATTATAGTAATATGAAAACCAGGGATAGAAATCATACGTGAAAATCAGTTGTGCGCATGAAGTCTGAGTCGTTAGGTCGGCATTAGCCTAATTTCTAACATTTGACATATTTGTTGTATGTTTCCTGTATGGCAAATGCTTTTTCATTATTTTCTACAGAACTTAATTTACAGTATGACATTAATAAGTAACCAGATTAATCAAAGACTGAACTACGGATACCTGACCAGCCTTGCAATTCACAGTGTCTTTCAGAATAAAGCAGCCATTGCACATTACAACCATGATCTCATAGATGATGCAGTTATCATCCAAAGTAATATTACTATATTCCATTATGACTGGGCAGGACACCGGCAATGGATGGGATAAGCCTACACAGACAATATTCAATGCATTATGTATTACCGTACTCTTTACAGTATAGAAATGCAAAATAAAGTAGACAGAGGCTTACTACAAACCCATAACGGCTATGATGAATACCAAATTACTTAAAGCACTAGCATCCCATAAACCTCCATACACAAGAGCATTTACATACCTGCCGTAATATATAAATACAAGAGCATTTACATACCTGCCGTAATATATAAATACTAGAGCATTTACATACCTGCCGTAATATATAAATACATGAGCATTTACATATCAGTCGTAATATATAGATATATACAAATCATTAATAATGTTATATGAGTTGGTTGGGAATCGTAATACAAATTCCTAATTAGGCTTTAACGACCTGAGAAACAGCCATAATTTACATATAAGCATAGTTAAAGGCCTAGTGTGGGCTGCTGATTCAGCAGGCAGATCTGTCTGCACCTTTACTAGTCCTGCAATACACGGATGATGCAGCGGAAAAAAAAAAAATCGCCCACAATGGTGACAGCGCAATTATAGATTACAACTGGATACGTATCTGTTAACCCTGTGACAACTGGCAACTCACGAATGCGGAAAGGGTTAAAGCGATGCAAGATAATACATTTGACATCCCAATCTCTCTGCTTGCATTTTCCACTGGAAGCTGAACATGTTAATGCATATGGCTGCAGCATAAACACTCATTCGATTTTAACAAGGCATGTTAAAGGCCTTGGAGCTGCAAAGCGGCTAATAGATTCCTGCAGAAGTAAGTTCGAGGTGGCGGCACGGGGCTGCCTGTTTTCTGCACAACAACAATAGCATTTTGCTCGCTGCAAAGATACTTAAGCGCTGGTATAAATACCTCTTTATCCGGATGGTGAAGAAGGATTGAGAGGCAGGAACAAAAGGATGAATCAGGCAGGAACTGGAGAAATGAAACAAGAGGGGACAAGAGGATGAGATGTTAGATTTTTTCGTTTTTCTGATTTTTTTCCCATATAACGCACTGGGAAGATGCACTCCCTGAGCTACAGACAGCAATGATGGGGCTCTGACAACACACCTTCTGCTCCCTGGCACTGCAGCATAATGCTCTTTGTTTTAATTCAGCTGATGCTTAGGAAGAAGGTCCTGACAGAACCGGCTAATAGCCTGGAATACAGGGGCGACCATACACTTTACGCACTCCCTCCCTTCCTCTCCACCAGCTCGCTGCCCAGGACTGTGTGAGCCACCAGCCTGTCTCTATGAAGCCTGCAGTGGTACCGAAGAGAGGGGGTGAGGGAGGGCGGAAAAGAGGAGGAGGTGGGGGAGAAAAGGAGAAGCAGTGGAGGAAAGAAGAGAAAAAAACGTCTATTCCCGAAGAGGAGGAGGGACGTACGAACAAGGGAGAGAGAGGGGTGAATGATGGGGAAATGAGCAGGTGTTAAGATGGAAGGAAACAAAGAATGGGAAATAAATAAAAAAACAAGGCAGTCGAAGGGAAAAAAAAGACAGTCGGTGAATTAAAGCAGATAAAATGATGACGGAAATCGAGGAATAAGAAGAAGCTCGCCTCTAGATCTGGAACGTTCTAGAAGGAAGAGCAGACAAGAGGCGCGTCATCGCTCACTTTCCCTGAGAAGCTGCCCTGGTGTCTACATGGAGCGTCTTGTCACAAGATTCCAGCGTCAACTACCTGACAAGCATTGTAATTGCATCGAGCCCGTCATGCAGTGTCAGACGCACGGGGTGCCGGTGCCTCCTCTAATCGGGAGTCACAAGACAAAGCGCTCTACCTCATACCCCCGAACCAAGCTACTATAGGCGGTGCTCAGCTACTCTGGAGAGCCTGTCAATTACTATCAGCTTCTCACACCACTGATCATCACTTAGCCACAAGCTGGAAAGCAGTCAATTGACCTAAGGACCACTGCTGATTATTGAGATGTGACACTGCTGGAGAGTTGGCAACCCTGAAAGGCTAACAGTACCCTGGCATCTTCTGCTGTATATGTCTGGTGGTAACACTTATTACTGATAGACCACTACAGGATTTGACACATTTCTGTAGGTTTTAGGTCCAGTATAGACCACCGTAGGTGATTACATACATTTCTAAATTAGCTAGACATTATTTTGCTATAAAATCTAAGGACAGCATGAGGTAGGGATTTAAGCACTAAATTCAGTGATATGTCACTTATCAAGCTGTGTGCTATTGTCTACTTACAATGAATAACATTATCATTGTTGTGACTAGCTGTCTCATGAGCCCTGGTCCGACTCAGCCCCCTTGTGTGATAAGCAGCTCGCTGTCAATAGACAATGTACGTAGAGAGCCTGGTATGAGCTGGGTTACCTTTCTAAGCTCTGCTTCATGCTACATCTAAGACCTCTGATTGTGTCACAACTGCTGCACCCAGTAAACTAAGTAACACGTCCTTGGAATCAGGGTCACTTTTACTGCTGCTCTCAGATAAGGTAGCAAAAACCTGGTGACAGATTTCCTTTTATGAATACCTGTAGATATTTAATAGGCAGGCAACCGCAGTGATGTTTGAAGGCACATTGAGTACCGGGCTCCTGAAATTGTCCATGTCTGTAGATATTATTACCACACTGGAGCCATAGAAGCAATACTTTAAAATGTAACTTGTCTTCTATGTAATTAATGATTTCCTAACTACAAATACTAAAATAAATTCTACATAGTGGGAACTTCCATCTTCTTAAAATATTGCAATCATCATATTATATGCCACTCTGTGCTTAGTTATTTTCTTTTCTATTAGGTCTATGACATCACATGAATAAAAACAGGCTAGCTGAATCCTTCTACACTCTATGTAGAAACAGTAAGTTTCTTTTCTCTGTATGAGTCATCACTAGAACTACAATTCTACTAGCAGCAAAGTCCGTGGCAGCCCAGCTCCACCTCCTCTTCAATGTCTGACCCAGCTACTGCCAACCCCTTGCTTCTATCTCTCTTCCTGGTTTCCTTTTGTCATTGACATAGAATTGTAGTTCTAGTAATGACTCATGCAGGAAAAAGATACCTCCTGGTTCTACATAGAGCTTAGAAGGATTCAGCTAGTCTGTTTTTAACCACATGATGTCACAGACCTAATGGAAAAGAGAAGGATGAACTAAGTAGAAGGGCAAAATGAGCAATTATGAGTGCACAGTGCCATATAATGTGATTATTGCAATGTATTAAGAGGATAAAAACTTTGAAAGGAGTGTTTCATTAAGGGACTATCTACTTAATATGTTTATAATTCCTTTTTAGTAAAGCTGTCTGAACTTATACAATCTTTATGGTAGAGCCACTTGTGTGGTATCTTAGAATAGGTGAATCTATGCCATAGGCAGTTAGGCTCAGTTCACATTTCGGATTCTTTTCTATTTATCTGTTCCATTTAGAACACATAAACAGAACAGATAAATTAGTATCCTGTGCAGTCCTGTGTCCTCATTGATTTATATGGGTTCCATCTGCTTTCTGCTTTTGTTTATTATTAGTGATGAGCGAATATACTTGTTACTCGAGATTTCTCGAGCACGCTCGGGGGTCCTCCGAGTATTTTTTTAGTGCTCGGAGTTTTCGTTTTTCTTGCCGCAGCTGAATGATTTACATCTGTTAGCCAGCTTAAGTACATGTGGGGATTCCCTAGCCACCAGGCAACCCCCACATGTACTTATGCTGGCTAACAGATGTAAATCATACAGCTGCGGCAAGAAAAACGAAAACTCCGAGCACTAAAAAATATTCGGAGGACCCCCGAGCATGCACGAGAAATCTCGAGTAACGAGTATATTCGCTCATCACCATTTATAATTTGCGTAGACAAAAAATTTGACATGCAGAACTTTTTTTTCTTCCTTTCTAGAAATAAAATACAAGCATAGGGACTCCATATTAATCAATGGGGGGCATAGGAATGCATAGGATTCTAATTGCATTTATCTGCTCCGTTTGCTATTAGCGGAACATACCAATGGAAAAGATAAACTGAGCTGTGAACACAGCCTTACAAATTTGGGTAATGTTGGCTGGCCATGGATATAGCTAATCTGTCCTGATTTTATAATTTTAATATTATGGATGTTTCCAGCCCTAGCAGACACAGACAGAAGAGGGCCCCTGTACAAGAACAGCACATGGGCCCACATGGGCCCTTTGCAGTCTAATAACTCATCAAAATGCACACTTCCACTTGCTTTGGAGGTAGAAGTGGCCCGCTACCTCCTGGGCCACTGTGCGGCTGCATGGGTTGTCCCAATGATATGTCCAGCCCTGGTTTCTGAATATACCTATTGATCATGTCCATATGGACTTATAGCTATTCTGGGATTCCCATATTTGAATTATCAATACAATTTCTAGCTAGTGTTGAGTTTCCAATGTCTTGTTCTCAATCCCTGGTATTCTGAAAGCAATTCTCAGGATCTAATTTGAAGCTGTGCTCAGAGATGAAGTTGTACGAATTTGCTGAAGTGGAGCAGACAATCAGCAATGATTATATTGTGTATAATTTATGGTTTTTACTTGTTTGCCGAGAGGGATTAGACAAAATAACAATATCACCTAATAATATATGAATAGTATACAAGTACCTAAGAGAACCCGAGGAAGCCCACGCGAAACGCGCGTCGGGGACATGGTGGCCCAAACACAGGGAACAATGGGTAAACAGGATTGTGTCATTTAATAATATTGCATGCCTTATGATTTTTATACTGTTTCATCATTTCATTATTATTTCTCTGTTCTGAGACTCTTTTGTACATAATAATGACATTAATATATGTTAATATTGTGCCTATGAGTGAATTTCCCCCCCCCCCTTTTGTGTATTGGTAGGCAAATTGGTTGATTCCTTTAGTTTGGATTATACTGATTCAAGTACCTAAGAGAAGCCGAACATTTGCTTTCAAACAGCCTCCTTTCTTTGAATGCATTTATATGTAACAATGTAATGGATCAAGAGCAATAAGAAAATAATTTATATATTTGAGGGATATTACAGGTCGATCTAAGGCTCTTCCCAAATTTGTGGCAAGTAGTATGGTAAAAGCTGCTTACTTTTGTTCTTAATTATTGCATATTTTTCCATGGAAAGACCATTTTTATATACTACCTACTGTAGTTCACTGATTTCCCAAATATTGTATGCATATTATTGCAACCATTTGGGTACATAATGAGCTAATATATGACTAAAGGAAACAAAACAAAATGAAGCATTTAGGTGACAGATGGATCCAGCATTCGGATTACTGAAGAACCAACTGGGACCACCAGAACAGTGCAACTAGCATCGTATTGGAAGGGTAAGTAATGGATATTTAAAATATTCCATACTCATATGCAACTTTTGAAATGTCACAGAAATCCCTTTAATAATCTGGATCAATGTTCAAATGGAGTTAGAGTCTATTCCATTAGAGTTACAGTGAGGTACAAGCTCTACGGAAGACTTAACTCTGACTTCTAGTCCACTCCAGGCATCTCTGGGAGCTTTAAACTGCACACACCATCACCATCTGGGGAAAAGGAGCTAATGTGCTCTGTGAAAGGCTACTTTCACACTTCCGTCGGTACGGGGCCGTCGCAAACCGTCGGCCCAACGTACCGACGGACGTTGTGCTAAATTTAGCACAACGTGGGCAGCGGATGCAGTTTTACAACGCATCCACTGCCCATTGTGATGAGTGGGGAGGAGGGGGCAGACACGTCGCACAAAAAAACGTGACATTGAACTTTTTTTGTGCGTCGCGTTCGCCAAAACACGACGGATGCAACGTGTGCCCATCCGTTGCGATCTGTCGCTAATACAAGTCTATGGGCAAAAAACGCATCCTGCAAGCACATTTGCAGGATCCGTTTTTGCCCATAACGACAAATTGCGACGGAGCCCAGAAGACAGAAGTGTGAAAGTAGCCAAATGAGGGAAAACACTGCAGAAGAATGAGCCCATCACTAGAAAATCACAGCACACAGATTGGAAGTGCTGGATAAAGAAAATAAGGTTCAATGGATAAGATGATCCTGATGTCATCACAGTACAAAAGCAAATACTAGTAAGCCTTAGTAGTTGGAGTAACCTCTGTGGAAAGACTAGAGCAGCAGTACCAATAATTAACAATTTTAAGTAATTTCAATTTTGGGCTGGGTTCACATCACATCTCTATCCTATCCATGAATTCATCAGAGGCTTCCTCTAAATGTCCAAAATCCCTCAAAACTTTTTTTGCCTCACTGGCATCATTGGTTCCAATGGATCCAGCTTAAATCACGTTTTTTGGGGGATTTTGACAGCAGTCCTGAACAGGGGCACAGACATGATGGGAACCCAACCTTATGGCATACATATAGCAGTGCATTTAACACAAAACCCCCGATTAATCAAGACCAGTGTTTTCCACTTGATGAAGGGGTGGGATGGAGTGCAAGGCTTCTGATTCATTAAGAGGCGCATGCGAGAAGCAAAGTGGCACGTGCCTTTGTGTGCAACTTGCGACAAATCTTACTCCAGTTAGGGACAAACACTGCTGTTAGTCATTAATTTAATGAGTGGGAATCTCCATATCCTATCATGCCCCCATTCAGCATCAACTCCACTGGGCAAAAATGGCGTTGCACAAAAATTTTGCAGCTTTTCAAAGCTTTTCACTAAAGAATTCTGGCAAAAAAGCTTTCATGAATTGGGAACAAACAGATATAAAAATGTTTTCACATATTCAAATGTAGTGTACTATATTAACCCCTTCACCCCCCAAGCCTGATTTCACCTTCATGACCAAGCTAAAGTTTAAAATTCTGACCAGCGTCCCTTTATGAGGTAATAATTCTGGAACGCTTCAATTAATCCCATTGATTCTGAGACTGTTTTTTTGTGACATATTGTACTTCATAATAGTTGTAAAAATTTGTTTTATATGACTTGCGTTTATTTGTGAAAACAAATTAGAAATTTGGCTAAAATTTTTTAGCAATTTTTAAACTTTTAATTTTTATGCCCTTAAATCAGAGATTTACCCTATGTCACACAAAATAGTAAATAAATGACATTTCACACGTGTCTACTTTACATCAGCAAAATTTTTGAAACATAATTTTTGACTTTGATGGTCTTATATGATAGAAAATACCCAAAAGTGACACCATTCTAAAAACTGCACTCTTCAAGGTGCTCAAAATAACATTCAAGAAGTTTATTTATGCTTCAGATCCTTCACAAGACTTTTTACAATGTGGAAGAAAAAAATGAACAGTCAAATTTTTTTCACCAAAATGTTACTTTAGACCAAAATTTCTTCATTTTCAAAAAGGGCAACAGGAGAAAATGGACCCAATATTTTGTTGTGCAGTTTCTCCTGAGCACACTGATATCCAATATATGGGGGGAAAGTACTGTTTGGGTGCAGGGCTCAGAAGAGAAGGAACAGGTTCAGTTGAGTTTATGAATGTAAAATTGGCTAGAATCGAGAATGAATGCTATGTCACATTTTGAGAGCCCCTGATGTGCCTAAACAGTGGTAAACGCCCACAGATGACTTCATTTTGTAAATTTTAGAAACTAGACCCCTCATGGAACTTATTTAGGTGTGTGGTGTGTGGTGAGCACCTTGAACCCCCTGGTGCTTCACAAACATTTTTAACGTTGAACTGTGAAGACAAAAAAATTAAATTTTTTCCACAAAAATGTTCTTTTAGCCCCAATTTTTTTGTTTTGACAAGGGTAACAGAAGAAATTGTAGATCAATTTTTGGGGTCAATTCTCTCCATAGTACGCCGATACCCCATATGTGGGGGAAAAGTACTGTTTGGGCGCATGGCAGGACTCGGAAGGTAAAGAACATCATTTGACTTTTTAAATGCAAAATTGGCTGGAATCATTTGCAGACCCCATGTCACATTCGGAGAGTCCTTGATGAGCCTAAACAGTGAAAGCTCTGCCCAAGTGACCCCATTTTGGAAACGAACCCCCTCAAGGAGTGTATCTAGATGTGTGGTGAGCACCTTAAACTGTTTAGGTGCATGGCAGGGCTTGGAAGGGAAAATTTGCCGTAATAGAGAGCGGATGCCATGACCCATTTGGAGCCTCTGATGTGCCTAAACAGTAGAAGATCTCCCCAAGTGACCGCATTTTGGAAAGTAAACCCATCAAGGAATGTATCTAGATGTGTGGTGAGCACCATGAACCCACAGGTGCTTCACAGAAATTTGTAACATTGAGCTTTGAAAAAAACAACACATTTTTCCCACAAAAAAATTATTTTAGCCCCAATTTTCTATTTTTACAAGGGTAACAAGAGAGAGTGGAACTCAAGATTTGTTGAGCAATTTCTCCTGAGTACGCATATACCCTATATGTGGAAGAAAACTACTGTTTGCGCTCAGAAACCAAGGAGTGACGTTTTGGATTGCAGACTTTGATGGAATGGTCTGCGGATATCATGTCACGTTTGGAGAGCCCTTGATGTGCCTAAATAGCGGATCTCCCCCACAAGTGACCACATTTTGGAAACTAGACTCCTCAAGAAATTTGAAATTTATTCTGGTGGTGTGAACAGGTTCCTACAGACTTGTTCAATGTGCAAGTGGCCCATGTGTTTCTGGTTCTATAACTGTTCTCTTGTTTCTACAAGACTGGGGAGTCCACCACTCCTCTGTGGGTCATTTGCATTTAACTGCTCCATCCTGCATGTCCACATGGATAGTCCTTCTCTGAACCCTGCTTATACAGGTATTATACAGATGATCAGGTTTTAAATACATCACATAGGGATTCTATACATTAGTTAGGACTGCTCTATAAGGGTATACCTTGACGATTTGGTGGAGCAGCTTAGTATACATTTTTTTGCAAAAAAATGTATCAACTAAA
Organism: Ranitomeya variabilis; assembly: GCF_051348905.1. Lineage (NCBI taxonomy): Eukaryota > Metazoa > Chordata > Amphibia > Anura > Dendrobatidae > Ranitomeya > Ranitomeya variabilis. Next base: position 163,927,349 of record NC_135238.1, on the reverse strand, counting down.
TACCCTGTTTTCTTTACATCTTTTGACTAGCACTTGCTGATTACTATGATTTTTTTTACAACAGAGTATTTTTGACCTCACTGTGCTCTTTTGTGTCCTCAAGAAATTTACCTAGATGTGTGATGAGCACCTAGAACCCACAGGTGCTTTACAGAATTTTACAACGTTGATCTGTGAAAATGAAAAAAAAAAACATTCCCACAAAAATGTTGTTTTAGCCCCCAATTTTTTCATTCTCACAAAGATAGCAGGAGAAAATGGACTACAAAATTTATTGTACAATTTCTCCTGAGTACACTGATACCCCATATGTGGTCGAAAACTACTTTTGAGGCACAGTGAAGAAGGGAAGAAGCGCCATGTTGGAGTTCATATTTTCCTGTAATGGTTTGAGGGTGCCATGTCACATTAGCAGTGCCAGAGCATGAGGGGGGGGGGGGGGGGGGGCGAAGGGCATAGACCCTGTGTCCCCAGCAATTATCACCAGGGTGTGAACTCTTGTGTAGTATTGGCTTCTTTTGTTTGACTCAGACACATTGTGGCACCACAGATCCCAGCACAGGCTCTGAGATATTGAATCTGTAAAATGACCTATAATAGCAGAATGCAATAACTCTGAGCCTAGCCAAGCACATAATCGGAATATGAATTACTTTCCCCACAAGCCCATCCCATTTAGCCTCCTCTAGAACCCTGCGTTATTGAGTTATAAAGCATAGCGACCAAGAATTAAATAAAGTAGCTGTATTTGGTCTCCCTGCACATATAAAATCCAGCAGAATCCAGTGGAGGCAGTGCCGTCTTAGTTAGACCCTCGGGCGGAAAGCTCTGAGCACCTACCGTTCTGGATGGGAAACGATATTCTCAGATATGAGAGGAGGGAGGCTGCCCAGCCCAGAGGCTGACAAAGTGTGTGGGAGGGTGCAGCTTAGGGGATAATAGGCAGCTCCTCATTTTGGATTTAGTTTTCTACTGGCAGGAGGTCCATTAACTGACGCGGCCAGAGAGAATCAAGTAACAAAGATTTGGACCTGTGATCCATCAGCACCTCCTTTTTGTCACATACTACATAACACGGTAATTGCAATCTATCTGTACCCTACCCTTGTACTGCACTCCTGACTGTATACCTGTATATTTGTTCCTGTATATATATATAACTGTATTTTTCTTTTTGGCGATTAAATATAAAATTGATCGTGGGCTGCTCTTTTATCACGATTCACGAATCACCACGTCTGCACGCTCAGTTAGTCAATTATATGCTACCCTGGGTTGGTTTCTGACCCGACATAAGCCTGTTGTCGGACATGGCTTATGTCTAATGAGGAACTTGTGTTCCTCACTAACGGTGTTAGTGAGGAACTCTGACAGTGACAGCCAGGAGGTTTACATATATGCCCCAGCCTGGACTGGTGATATATATCTCCCCTCACTCGTACCTATAAGGGAAGCTTCCCCGGCAACTATTTGCCCTCGGTGCTGTTCCCTGACTGACCTGTAGCAAGTGGTGGCACCAGAGAGCCGATCCCTGCTGGGTCATTCTCTCCCCTCACCGGAGGTGAGTGAAGTCGACACACCCCTTCCCCTGTGCGATACGTCACAATGTGGAAATACCCCATAAGTGGCTGTACAGTACTGCATAGCCACAAAGCGAGACTCGGGCAGGACAGAGGGCTGTTTGCTTCCTAGAGCATATATTTTCCTAGAATAGTTTGCAGACTCCATAGATAGGGTCGTTAAGTGCTAGAAGAGCAGAATCCCCCTTCAACTGACCCCATTTTGGAAATTATACCCTTCTGGGGATTTATCTACAGGTGTATTGATGATTTTTATTACATGCCAGTTTTACAGAAACAAGCAGCAGTGGATGTTGCTGAGTGAAAATTGCAAACTGCCACTGTAGTGACCAATATGTCGTATTGCCCAGTACGTTGTAGTCACCAGTACGTTGTAGTGCCCAGCTCATGCTTCTGGAGACATACACCCATAAATTAGGCAGGCTCTCATAGCCACAGAAATGCAAAACATGTGGACGCTAAATGTGATTTAGTCACACTGTGGCTCAGAAGTGAGGAGATACTGTATTTGAATTTGGGAATGCAGAATTTGTTGGATTTCTTTTAGGAGGCAAGGAGCCATTTCACTCTTCTAGAGCCTTTGTGCTACCAGTAACGTAGAAGCACCCTTTCCATTGACAGATGATGGACCGGAGTGGGGACTTGCTTTTTTTGTGGATTGATTTGAAGCTTTTGTTAGGCACATTTTACATAACATTTGGGATCACAATTTTCCTGCACTCTATGCTGAACACTTATAGCGGGGTTTCTATCTAAATCTCCAAGTGACGTGATTGGTGCCTCATTATAGTGAATGGATCCTTCAAGGGTTTCAACTCAGAGTTTCTCTGGACTCCGTCTGGCCTCTGTTCATTGATGTCCTTTTTTTCAGAAGTGCACAAAACTGTGGTCGACTACGCTTTTATGCATGCCTAAAAATACGGACACATGTAGGCTAGACAGGGTCCACAGTGTTCCCATCTGCCTCATTATATAAAAGTGTCTGCTGGGGGTTCCATCTGAATCACGTATTTCAGAGATTTACACGGAAACCCCAGTCTAAGTGCTCAGCGCAGAGTGCAGAATAAATGTGAGCCGAGCTTTACTGCGATCTTTGGGAGGCAGAATGAACAAATCAACAGCAGGTGAAGAATTGATTATATTTATTTTGTATGCTGTTCCCTGTGCGGTATAAGTGATTAGATGACTTTATTCTTCTGGTCAGTGCAATTACAGTGACACGATATTTATATAAATTGAAGGAAATAATTATTTGATCCCTTACTGTTTTTATAAGTTTGCCCACTAACAAAGACATCAACAGTCTATAATTTTAAGGGTAGGTTAATTTTAGCATTGAGAGACAGAATATCAAAAATAAAATCCAGAAAATCACATTGTATAAATTACATACATTTATTTGCATTTTACAGTGAGAAATAAGTATTTGATCCCCTATCAACCATTAAGCGTTCTGGCTCCTACAGACCAGTTAGACGCTCCTAATCAACTCGCTACCTGCATTAAAGACTGCTGTCTTACATAGTCACCTTTATAACAGACTCCTGTAGTTTTTTTTATATTTGGTTGCTGTTACACACTAAAAGACACGTTTTTTTTGTTTTTTTTGCAGAAACTAGTTTTTGCATCGCCATATGTTGATGGCTAAATTTTTCCATATTTCTGCTGACAAAGTCATGCTAAGGCTTGTTTTTTTGTGGGATGACTTGATGTTTTTATTGGGCACTATATTGCTCAATAAAATTAGTATTGGGCATTATTGGCTACTATTTTTGGGCACATCACATTTTTTAATGGCTTTCTATTCTGATTTTTGGGAGGCAGAAAGAACAAAAACTAGCAACTCAGGATTTTTTTATGCCGTTCCGCATGTGGTAAAATTGATAAGGCAGCTTTATTCTTTGGGTCAGTATGATTGCGTGATTCCATGTTTAAATCTTTTTTTTTAGGTTTTCACGCTTATACACAATAAAGACTATTTATGGAAAAAACAATTATTTTTGCATCGCTTTATTCTGTGAGCTATAACTTTTTAATTTTTTCTTGATAGAGCTATATGACAGCTTGTTATTTGCAGGACAAGATTAAGTTTTCAGAGATACCATTTTTATTTAAATTTCTCATTTTGATCCACTTATTATTCCACTTTTTGTTTGGCTGTATAATGATAAAGCATCGTTTTTTGCCTTTTTTTTTTTTTTACGGTGTTTAATGAAGGGGTTAACTAGTGGGACATTTTTATAGGACTGGTCATTCCGGACATACCAAATATGTATATTTTTTTGTTTGTTTGTTTTTTCCTATTTATTCATGGGTACATTTTTAAATTTATTTTGTGATTTTTTTTTTTAAATATGTTTTTATAACTTTTTTTAGTTTTTTTTTATTTTACACTTTTTCACTCAGTCCCACTATGGGAATTTGAATTTCAGCACTCTGAGTGCAGTCATAACTATCAGTGCTGCACTGACAGAAGTTAGTTAGATCATGCACTGCGCATGATCTAACTAATTTGCTAGAGCCTGATGACCCGAATGTCACCATGATGACATTGGGTCATGATGGCAATGATCAGGCCTGTCATGGTTCCCAATGGCAGGGACTCAGGCAAAAACGGACTAGCTCTAGGAATGATGGAATCTCAGATGACCGCGACGCTGAACCTAACACGCAACTAATAGTAGCCAGGGGGTGTGCCTACGTTTTATCCCTAGACACCTCGCACCAGCCGGAGATCTAGCTACTCCTAATAGAGGAATACACAGACCTGACTTGCCTCCAGGGAAACCCCAAAAGTGATAGTAGCCCCCCACATATAATAACGGTTAGGTAAGAGGAAAACACGTACGCAGTATGAATATAGATTCAGCAAAGAGAGGCCCTCTGACTAGATAGCAGAAAATACAAAGAGGACTTCGCGGTCACCTCAAAACCCTAAACAGCCATCCTGAAATTACTTTAACTCCGTTATCAACTCATGACACCGGAGTAGTAATTTCAGATCACTAGAGCTTCCAGCAGCAAGAGAAATATAAATGCATGCTGGACAAACAAACACAAAAAATGCCAAAGATCCAACTTAGCTGAATTGCAGACTTGGAGCAGGTAGCAAGCAACAGAGGTGCTCTGGTAACATTGATTGCCGGCACTAGAATGACTGAGAAGCCAGACTAAATAGGAAACTCCCAGTTTCCTGATGGGAACAGGTGCAAGACAAAAGTCAGCCAGTACCACTAGTAACCACCAGAGGGAGCCCAAAAACAGAATTCACAACAGTACCCCCCCCCCCTTAAGGAGGGGGCACCGAACCCTCATGAGAACCACCAGGGCGATCTGGGTGCGCCCTATGAAAGGCGCAAACCAAATCAGAGGCATGAACATCGGAAGCAGTCACCCAAGAATTATCCTCCTGACCGTATCCCTTCCATTTAACCAAATATTGAAGTCTCCGTCTGGAAACGCGAGAGTCCAAAATCTTCTCCACAACATACTCCAACTCACCCTCCACCAGCACAGGAGCAGGAGGCTCAACAGAAGGAACAACCGGTACCTCGTACCTCCGGAACAACGACCGATGGAAGACATTATGAATGGTGAAAGATGCTGGTAGGTCCAAACGAAAAGATACAGGATTAAGAATCTCCAAAATCTTATAAGGACCTATGAACCGAGGTTTAAACTTAGGAGAAGAGACCTTCATAGGGACAAAACGAGAAGACAACCACACCAAGTCCCCAACGCGGAGACGATGACCCACACGACGATGACGATTAGCAAACTGCTGAGTCTTCTCCTGAGACAACTTCAAATTGTCCACCACATGACTCCAAATCCGGTGCAGTCTATCCACCACCGTGTTCACTCCAGGGCAATCCGAAGATTCCACCTGGCCAGATGAAAAACGAGGGTGAAACCCTGAATTGCAAAAGAAAAGAGAAACCAAAGTGGCAGAACTGGCCCGATTATTGAGGGCAAACTCTGCCAACGGCAAAAAGGCGACCCAATCATCCTGATCAGCAGACACAAAACACCTCAAATAAGTCTCCAAGGTCTGATTAGCTCGCTCCGTCTGGCCATTAGTCTGAGGATGGAATGCAAACGAAAAAGACAAATCAATGCCCATCCTGGCACAGAACGCTCGCCAGAACCTAGACACAAATTGAGACCCCCTGTCAGAAACGATGTTTTCCGGGATACCATGTAAACGAACCACATTCTGAAAAAATAAAGGAACCAACTCAGATGAAGAAGGCAATTTGGGCAAGGGTACCAAATGAACCATCTTAGAAAAACGGTCACACACCACCCAAATGACGGACATTTTCTGAGAAACCGGGAGGTCCGAGATAAAGTCCATAGAGATGTGCGTCCACGGCCTCTTCGGAATAGGCAAGGACAACAACAATCCACTAGCCCGAGAACAGCAAGGCTTGGCCCGAGCACAAACATCACAAGACTGTACAAAGGCACGCACATCCCGAGACAGGGAAGGCCACCAGAAGGACCTGGCCACCAAATCTCTGGTACCAAAAATTCCAGGGTGACCTGCCAACACAGAAGAATGAACCTCCGAGATGACTCTACTGGTCCACTCATCTGGAACAAACAGTCTCCCAGGCGGACAACGATCAGGCCTATCAGTCTGAAACTCCTGCAAAGCACGTCGCAAGTCTGGGGAGACAGCAGACAAAATCACCCCATCCTTAAGGATACCCGTAGGCTCAGAATCACCAGAGGAGTCAGGCTCAAAACTCCTAGAAAGGGCATCTGCCTTCACATTTTTCGAACCCGGCAAGTATGAAACCACAAAATTAAACCGGGAGAAAAACAACGACCAGCGCGCCTGTCTAGGATTCAGACGCCTGGCAGACTCAAGGTAAATCAGATTCTTGTGATCAGTCAAGACCACCACCTGATGTCTAGCACCCTCAAGCCAATGACGCCACTCCTCAAATGCCCACTTCATAGCCAAGAGCTCCCGATTACCGACATCATAATTTCGCTCGGCGGGCGAAAACTTTCGAGAGAAGAATGCACATGGTCTCATCACCGAGCAATCGGGACTTCTCTGCGACAAAACCGCCCCCGCTCCAATCTCGGAAGCATCAACCTCGACCTGAAAAGGGAGCGAAACATCAGGCTGGCGCAACACAGGGGCGGAAGAAATGCGGCGCTTAAGCTCCCGAAAGGCCTCCACAGCCGCAGAGGACCAATTGGCAACATCAGCACCCTTCTTAGTCAAATCAGTCAGAGGTTTAGCAACACTTGAAAACCCAGTTATAAATCGACGATAGAAATTAGCAAAGCCCAAGAACTTCTGAAGACTCTTCAGGGAAGTAGGCTGCGTCCAATCACAAATAGCCCGAACCTTGACAGGATCCATCTCAACAGAAGAAGGGGAAAAAATATACCCCAAAAAGGAGATCTTCTGAACCCCAAAAATACACTTTGATCCCTTTACAAACAAAGAATTGGCCCGCAAAACCTGAAAAACCTTCCTAACCTGTTGAACATGCGACTCCCAGTCATCCGAAAAAATCAAAATATCATCCAAATACACAATCATAAATTTATCCAGGTATTTACGGAAAATATCGTGCATAAAGGACTGAAAGACTGAAGGAGCATTAGAAAGACCAAAAGGCATTACCAAATACTCAAAATGGCCCTCGGGCGTATTAAATGCAGTTTTCCACTCATCTCCCTGCTTAATCCGCACCAAATTATACGCACCCCGAAGATCAATCTTAGAGAACCACTTTGCCCCTTTAATACGAGCAAATAAATCAGTCAATAGTGGCAAAGGATACTGGTATTTGACTGTAATCTTATTCAACAGGCGATAATCAATACAGGGCCTCAGGGAGCCATCTTTTTTACCCACGAAAAAAAAACCTGCTCCTAAAGGGGATGAGGATGGACGGATATGTCCCTTTTCCAAGGACTCCTTAATATACTCTCGCATAGCAGCATGCTCAGGCACAGACAGATTGAACAAACGACCTTTGGGAAACTTGCTGCCAGGAATCAAGTCTATAGCACAATCACAATCCCTGTGAGGGGGGAGAGAACTAAGTTTAGGCTCCTCAAAAACATCACAATAGTCAGACAAAAATGCCGGAATTTCAGAGGGAGTAGATGAAGCAATGGAAACTGTTATGACCCCAATGGCGAGGGTCTCAGAGGAACGTGGAAATCTGCAGAATACAAAAATCCAGCTCATAGGGCAGTGGTAACTGGGTTGACCATATATCTACTCCTAACGCCAACACTAGAAGTAGCCGGGGATCATTCCTACGTTGATTCTAGATGACACGCGCCAGCCGGAGAATCTAGCTACCCCTAGTAGAGGAAAACAAAGACCTTTCTTGCCTCCAGAGAAGGGGACCCCAAAGCTGGATAGAAGCCCCCCACAAATAATGACGGTGAGGTAAGAGGAAATGACAAACACAGAAATGAACCAGGTTTAGCACAGAGAGGCCCGCTTACTGATAGCAGAATAAAGAAAGGTAACTTATATGGTCAACAAAAACCCTATTAAAATCCACACTGGAAATTCAAGAACCCCCGAACCGTCTAACGGTCCGGGGGGAGAACACCAGCCCCCCTAGAGCTTCCAGCAAAGGTCAGGATATAGATTTGGAACAAGCTGGACAAAAATACAAAACCAAAACAAATAGCAAAAGGCAAAAGGCAGACTTAGCTGATATAACTGGAACCAGGATCAGTAGACAAGAGCACAGCAGACTAGCTCTGATAACTACGTTGCCAGGCATTGAACTGAAGGTCCAGGGAGCTTATATAGCAACACCCCTAAGTAACGACCCAGGTGCGGATAAAAGGAATGACAGAAAAACCAGAGTCAAAAAACTAGTAACCACTAGAGGGAGCAAAAAGCAAATTCACAACAGTACCCCCCCCTTAGTGAGGGGTCACCGAACCCTCACCACGACCACCAGGGCGATCAGGATGAGCGGCATGAAAGGCACGAACTAAATCGGCCGCATGAACATCAGAGGCGACCACCCAGGAATTATCCTCCTGACCATAGCCCTTCCACTTGACCAGGTACTGAAGCCTCCGCCTGGAGAGGCGAGAATCCAAGATCTTCTCCACCACGTACTCCAACTCGCCCTCAACCAACACCGGAGCAGGAGGCTCAGCAGAAGGAACTACAGGCACAATGTACCGCCGCAACAAGGACCTATGAAATACATTGTGAATAGCAAACGACACAGGAAGATCCAGACGAAAAGATACAGGATTAAGGATTTCCAATATCCTGTAAGGCCCAATAAAACGAGGTTTAAATTTGGGAGAGGAGACCTTCATAGGAACAAAGCGGGAAGAAAGCCATACCAAATCCCCAACGCGTAGTCGGGGACCCACACCGCGGCGGCGGTTGGCAAAGCGCTGAGCCTTCTCCTGTGACAACTTCAAGTTGTCCACCACATGATTCCAGATCTGCTGCAACCTATCCACCACAGAATCCACCCCAGGACAGTCAGAAGGCTCCACATGACCCGAAGAAAAGCGAGGATGGAAACCAGAGTTGCAGAAAAAAGGCGAAACCAAGGTGGCGGAACTAGCCCGATTATTAAGGGCAAACTCAGCCAACGGCAAGAATGTCACCCAATCGTCCTGATCAGCAGAGACAAAACACCTCAAATAAGCCTCCAAAGTCTGATTGGTTCGCTCCGTCTGTCCATTAGTCTGAGGATGGAAAGCAGACGAAAACGACAAATCAATGCCCATCCTACTACAAAAGGATCGCCAGAACCTGGAAACGAACTGGGATCCTCTGTCTGACACAATATTCTCAGGGATGCCGTGCAAACGAACCACGTTCTGGAAAAACACAGGAACCAGATCGGAAGAGGAAGGCAGCTTAGGCAAAGGAACCAAATGGACCATCTTGGAGAAGCGATCACATATCACCCAGATAACAGACATGCCCTGAGATAGCGGAAGATCAGAAATGAAATCCATGGAGATATGTGTCCAAGGTCTCTTCGGGACAGGCAAGGGCAAGAGCAAACCGCTGGCACGAGAACAGCAAGGCTTAGCTCGAGCACAAGTCCCACAGGACTGCACAAATGACCGCACATCCCTTGACAAGGAAGGCCACCAAAAGGACCTGGCCACCAGATCTCTGGTGCCAAAAATTCCCGGGTGACCTGCCAACACCGAGGAATGAACCTCGGAAATGACTCTGCTGGTCCACTTATCCGGGACAAACAGTCTGTCAGGTGGACAAGACTCAGGCCTATCAGCCTGAAATCTCTGCAACACACGTCGCAGATCCGGAGAAATAGCTGACAAGATAACTCCATCTTTAAGAATACCAACAGGATCAGCGACTCCAGGAGCATCAGGCACAAAGCTCCTAGAAAGAGCATCGGCCTTCACATTCTTTGAACCTGGTAAATACGAGACAACAAAATCAAAGCGGGAGAAAAACAATGACCAGCGGGCCTGTCTCGGATTAAGGCGTTTAGCAGACTCGAGATACATCAGATTTTTGTGATCAGTCAAGACCACCACACGATGCTTAGCACCCTCGAGCCAATGACGCCACTCCTCAAATGCCCATTTCATGGCCAACAACTCCCGATTGCCCACATCATAATTTCGCTCGGCAGGCGAAAACTTCCTAGAGAAAAAGGCACAAGGTTTCATAACAGAGCAACCAGGGCCTCTCTGCGACAAAACGGCCCCTGCCCCAATCTCCGAAGCATCCACCTCAACCTGAAAGGGAAGTGAGACGTCAGGCTGGCACAAAACAGGCGCCGAAGTAAACCGGCGTTTCAACTCCTGGAAAGCCTCCACGGCAGCAGGAGCCCAGTTAGCTACATCGGAGCCCTTCTTGGTCATATCCGTCAAAGGTTTCACAATGCTAGAAAAATTAGCGATAAAACGACGGTAGAAGTTAGCGAAGCCCAAGAACTTCTGAAGACTCTTAACTGACGAGGGCTGAGTCCAATCAAGAATAGCTCGGACCTTGACTGGGTCCATCTCCACAGCAGAAGGGGAAAAAATGAACCCCAAAAAGGGAACCTTCTGCACACCAAAGAGACACTTTGAGCCCTTGACAAACAAAGAATTTTCACGCAAAATTTTAAAGACCAACCTGACCTGCTCCACATGCGAATCCCAATTGTCAGAAAAAAACAAAATATCATCCAGATAAACAATCAAAAATTTATCCAGATACTTCCGGAAAATGTCATGCATAAAGGACTGAAAAACTGAAGGCGCATTGGAGAGCCCAAAAGGCATCACCAAGTACTCAAAATGACCTTCGGGCGTATTGAATGCGGTTTTCCATTCATCACCTTGCTTAATGCGCACAAGGTTGTACGCACCACGAAGGTCTATCTTGGTGAACCACTTGGCACCCTTAATCCGGGCAAACAAGTCAGACAACAGCGGTAAAGGATACTGAAATTTGACAGTGATCTTATTTAAAAGTCGATAATCAATACAAGGTCTCAAAGATCCGTCCTTTTTTGCCACAAAAAAGAATCCCGCACCAAGAGGGGAAGAAGACGGACGAATATGTCCTTTCTCCAGAGACTCCTTGATATATGAACGCATAGCGGTATGTTCAGGTACCGACAGATTAAACAGTCTTCCCTTAGGAAATTTACTGCCTGGGATCAAATCTATAGCACAGTCACAGTCCCTATGAGGAGGCAGTGCACTGGACTCAGACTCACTGAAGACATCCTGATAATCAGACAAATACTCCGGAACTTCCGAAGGCGTAGAAGAAGCAATAGACACAGGCAGGGAATCCCCATGAATACCACGACAGCCCCAACTTGAGACTGACATAGCCTTCCAGTCCAGGACTGGATTATGGGTCTGTAACCATGGCAGCCCTAAAACAACCAAATCATGCATTTTATGTAAAACCAGGAAACGTATCACCTCGCGGTGTTCAGGAGTCATGCACATGGTAACCTGTGTCCAATACTGCGGTTTATTTGCTGCCAATGGTGTAGCATCAATACCCCTAAGAGGAATAGGATTTTCTAATGGTTCAAGAGTAAAACCACAGCGCTTAGCAAATGAGAGATCCATGAGACTCAGGGCAGCACCTGAATCTACAAACGCCATGACAGGATAAGATGACAGTGAGCAAATCAAAGTTACAGACAGAATAAATTTAGGTTGCAAATTACCAACGGTGACAGGACTAACAACCTTAGCTATACGTTTAGAGCATGCTGAGATAACATGTGTAGAATCACCACAGTAGTAGCACAAGCCATTCCGGCGTCTATGAATTTTCCGCTCATTTCTAGTCAGGATTCTATCACATTGCATTAAATCAGGTGTCTGTTCAGACAACACCATGAGGGAATTTGCGGTTTTTCTATCACATTGCACCGAATTAGGTGTCTGTTCAGACAACACCATGAGGGAATTTGCGGTTTTGCGCTCCCGCAACCGCCGGTCAATTTGAATAGCCAGTGCCATAGTATCATTCAGACCTGTGGGAATGGGAAAACCCACCATAACATTCTTAATGGCTTCAGAAAGGCCATTTCTAAAATTAGCGGCCAGTGCACACTCGTTCCAATGTGTCAGCACGGACCATTTCCGAAATTTTTGGCAATACACTTCAGCCTCGTCCTGCCCCTGAGACATAGCCAGCAAGGCCTTTTCTGCCTGAATCTCAAGATTGGGTTCCTCATAAAGTAAACCGAGCGCCAGAAAAAACGCATCAAGATCAGCCAATGCCGGATCTCCTGGCGCCAGCGAAAAAGCCCAATCCTGAGGGTCGCCCCGTAAGAAAGAAATAACAATTTTTACTTGCTGAGCAGAATCTCCAGATGAACAGGGTCTCAGGGACAAAAACAATTTACAATTATTCACGAAATTCCTAAACTTAAACCTGTCTCCGGAAAACAGTTCAGGAATCGGTATTTTAGGTTCTGACCTAGGATTTCTGATAACATAGTCTTGTATGCCCTGCACACGAGTAGCCAGCTGGTCCACACTTGTAATCAAGGTCTGGACATTCATGTCTGCAGCAAGCATAGCCACTCTGAGGTAAAGGGGAAGAAGAAAAAAAAAAAAAACTCAGAATCTTCTTTCTTATAATCCCTCTTCTGCAATGCATTAAACATTTAATACTGGCCTGGCAAACTGTTATGACCCCAATGGCGAGGGTCTCAGAGGAACGTGGAAATCTGCAGAATACAAAAATCCAGCTCATAGGGCAGTGGTAACTGGGTTGACCATATATCTACTCCTAACGCCAACACTAGAAGTAGCCGGGGATCATTCCTACGTTGATTCTAGATGACACGCGCCAGCCGGAGAATCTAGCTACCCCTAGTAGAGGAAAACAAAGACCTTTCTTGCCTCCAGAGAAGGGGACCCCAAAGCTGGATAGAAGCCCCCCACAAATAATGACGGTGAGGTAAGAGGAAATGACAAACACAGAAATGAACCAGGTTTAGCACAGAGAGGCCCGCTTACTGATAGCAGAATAAAGAAAGGTAACTTATATGGTCAACAAAAACCCTATTAAAATCCACACTGGAAATTCAAGAACCCCCGAACCGTCTAACGGTCCGGGGGGAGAACACCAGCCCCCCTAGAGCTTCCAGCAAAGGTCAGGATATAGATTTGGAACAAGCTGGACAAAAATACAAAACCAAAACAAATAGCAAAAGGCAAAAGGCAGACTTAGCTGATATAACTGGAACCAGGATCAGTAGACAAGAGCACAGCAGACTAGCTCTGATAACTACGTTGCCAGGCATTGAACTGAAGGTCCAGGGAGCTTATATAGCAACACCCCTAAGTAACGACCCAGGTGCGGATAAAAGGAATGAGAGAAAAACCAGAGTCAAAAAACTAGTAACCACTAGAGGGAGCAAAAAGCAAATTCACAACAGGAAACCAAAGGTACTTCCCCATGAGCCCCCTGACATCCCCAGCTTAACACAGACATTGTTTTCCAGTCAAGGACTGGATTATGAGTTTGCAACCATGGCAATCCAAGCACTAAGACATCATGCAAGTTATGCAACACAAGGAAGCGAATCACCTCCCGATGGTCAGGAGTCATACACATAGTCACTTGTGTCCAGTATTGTGGTTTATTCCTAGCCAATGGTGTGGAGTCGATACCCTTCAGAGGGATAGGAACTTCCAAAGGCTCTAGGCTAAACCCACAGCGTCTGGCAAAGGACAAATCCATAAGACTCAAGGAAGCGCCAGAATCCACATAGGCATCCACAGTAATAGATGATAATGAACAGATCAAAGTTACAGACAAAATAAACTTAGATTGTAAGGTGCCGATTGCAAAAGACTTATCAACCTTTTTTGTGCGTTTAGAGCATGCTGATATAACATGAGCAGAATCACCACAGTAGAAGCACAACCCATTTTTACGCCTATAATTCTGCCGTTCACTTCTGGACAGAATTCTATCACATTGCATAATCTCCGGTGTCTGCTCAGAAGACACCGCCAAATGGTGCACAGGTTTGCGCTCCCGTAAACACCGATCAATCTGAATAGCCATAGTCATGGATCTGTGGGCGTAGACCTGTGGGCGTAGGAAACCCCACCATGACATCTTTAACGGCGTCAGAGAGACCTTCTCTGAAATTCGCCACCAGGGCGCACTCATTCCACTGAGTAAGCACAGACCATTTTCGAAATTTTTGACAATATATTTCAGCTTCATCATGCCCTTGAGAGAGGGCTATCAAGGCCTTTTCAGCCTGAATCTCCAAATTAGGTTCCTCATAGAGCAACCCCAGTGCCAGAAAAAACGCATCCACATTGAGCAGCGCAGGATCCCCTGGTGCCAATGCAAATGCCCAATTCTGGGGGTCACCCCGCAACAAGGAAATAACAATTTTAACCTGCTGAGCGGGGTCTCCAGCGGAGCGAGATCTCAGAGAAAGATACAATTTACAATTGTGCTTAAAATTCAAAAAACGAGATCTATCTCCAGAAAAGAACTCAGGTATAGGAATCTTGGGTTCTGACATAGGAGCATGTATAACATAGTCTTGGATATTTTGAACCTTAGAAGCAAGAGTATTCAGGTTTGTAGCTAAACTCTGGATATCCATTTCTTAACAGCTGAGATCTGAGCCATTCAGGGGTTAAGAGGAGAGAAAAAAAAACAGCAGATTGCAATTATGGCTAGACAGAACTTCTGAGTAAAAAAAAAAAAAAGTGTCAGAAACTTCTTTTTTTCTCTCTTTCTTCAGCCAATACCTTTAATACATCTATGGCCGGCAATACTGTCATGGTTCCCAATGGCAGGGACTCAGGCAAAAACGGACTAGCTCTAGGAATGATGGAATCTCAGATGACCGCGACGCTGAACCTAACACGCAACTAATAGTAGCCAGGGGGTGGGCCTACGTTTTATCCCTAGACACCTCGCACCAGCCGGAGATCTAGCTACTCCTAATAGAGGAATACACAGACCTGACTTGCCTCCAGGGAAACCCCAAAAGTGATAGTAGCCCCCCACATATAATAACGGTTAGGTAAGAGGAAAACACGTACGCAGTATGAATATAGATTCAGCAAAGAGAGGCCCTCTGACTAGATAGCAGAAAATACAAAGAGGACTTCGCGGTCACCTCAAAACCCTAAACAGCCATCCTGAAATTACTTTAACTCTGTTATCAACTCATGACACCGGAGTAGTAATTTCAGATCACTAGAGCTTCCAGCAGCAAGAGAAATATAAATGCATGCTGGACAAACAAACACAAAAAATGCCAAAGATCCAACTTAGCTGAATTGCAGACTTGGAGCAGGTAGCAAGCAACAGAGGTGCTCTGGTAACATTGATTGCCGGCACTAGAATGACTGAGAAGCCAGACTAAATAGGAAACTCCCAGTTTCCTGATGGGAACAGGTGCAAGACAAAAGTCAGCCAGTACCACTAGTAACCACCAGAGGGAGCCCAAAAACAGAATTCACAACACAGGCCCCCTTGATTACGTCACGGGAGCACCGATTGGAAGGCAGAGGGGGCTCCCTCACTCTGCCTGCCTTCCAAATGCTGCAATCGATATGGATTGCAGCATTTACGGGGTTAAACTGTCGGGACCGGAGCAGGCACCACTCCTGACAGGTAGTGACGGGTGTCAGCTGCGAAAATCGCTGAACACCCAGCAGCGATCGCACGAGACCCAATCCTGTGCACGAAAAATCGCCTGGATATAGCCATACATCCAAAGTCGTGGTATATGGATACATCCAAGGCCGTGAAGGTGTTAAAGGGAACCTGTCACCCCCAAAATCGATGATGAGGTAAGCTAACCATCATCAGGGGCTTATCTACAGCATTCTGTAATGCTGTAGATAAGCCCCTGATGTATCCTGAAAGATGAGAAAAAGAGGTTAGATTATACTCACCCAGGGGCGGTCCCGCTGCGGTCCGGGTCCGATGGGTGTCTCAGGTTCGCTCCCAGACCTCCTATCTTCATTCCATGACGTCCTCTTCTGGTCTTCACGCTGCAGCTCCGGCGCAGGCGTACTAATTTGCCCTGTTGAGGGCAGAGCAAAGTACTGCAGTGCGCAGGCGCCGGGCCTCTCTGACCTTTCAGGCGACTGCGCACTGCAGTACTTTGCTCTGCCCTCATCAGGGCAGAGAAAGTACGCCTGCGCCGGAGCCGCGGCGTGAAGACCAGAAGAGGACATCATGGAATGAAGATGGGAGGCGCTGTACCAGACTTGAGACGCCCATCGGAGCGGGACCGCCCCTGGGTGAGTATAATCTAACGTCTTTTTCTCCTCTTTCAGGTAACATCGGCGGCTTATCTACAGCATTACAGAATGCTGTAGATAAGCCCCTGATGACGGTGAGCTTACCTCACCATCGATTTTCAGGGTGACAGGTTCCCTTTAAAGCACATACCAACAATTTTTTATTATTTCACAACTGGAGTGGTGCTACTAATGCCAGCACCGTCATTGTGTGACCACAATTTCTGACTGTCCGGAAGTCAGAGGTAATGGTCACAAGCTCTCAATGTAAGTCTGTGAGACTCTCACTCAGGCCTCGTTCTGGCTCTCACAGACTTATATTGAGCAGCGACTTCCAGATCACCCAGCAAACACTGGAGTGATCCCGTAGGTCACAAATTTATGGAGACTGACAGGAACGGCGTAGGTAAAAAATGAAGATGGTGGCAGGTAAGTACAAGTCTAGAGGCCCGGAACTTTAATTGGTAGCAACACTCCAGCTCTGTTAGGATAAAAAAGTACACTAGTGACATAGAGCAGTACTTGACGCCTCCACCTGTCTATACACAGAACTGAGTGCAGAACGGGCATCTTATTGTAATCTGGCACCGGCTATTCTCCTTTTCCTCATTTAGAAATTTACTCTTTGGAAATTTTAACATTTTCTGCTGTCCCCAATTGTACCGTAATATAGTAAATTTACTTACGCTATCCCTTAGTGACAATACAATAAGTAAAGTGGCACAACCCTTAATAAAATCCAAAGTAATTGAATCTTAGAATATTTAATTGAATTAACCTGCATCTCCTTGGAGAATTGATAGTTTGGCAGAGACGGTAAGGATGCTTTTGCAGAATGATTGCTAACATACTTGCATTAGCAAATGTGCTCCATTTCAGAAAAGCACCGATCACACAGCAGCAAAGTTGATAAATTATTTAGACTAAAAACTGTTCCAAAGTATGAAACAATTGAGAATAAAAAGAAAAAATGCTGCATGCACTAAATAGTTTCAAAAACATATACAATGGGTTTTTTTAACCCCTTTCTGCCATTGGATGGAATAGTACGTTCGATGGCAGATCCCCTGCTTTGATGTGGGCTCCAGTGGTGAGCCTGCATCAAAGCCGGGACATGTCGGCTGTTTTGAACAGCTGACATGTGCCCGCAATAGCGACGGCTGGAACCGCGATCCACCTGCCGCTATTAACTAGTTAAATTCTGCTGTCAAACGTTGACAGCGGCATTTAACAAGCGCTTCCGGCCATCCGGCTGGATATGCACGCACTGGTGACCCGTCACGTGATCGGGGGTCATCGGTACATTGGCATAACAACCAGAGGTCTCCTGAAGACCTCTATGGTTGTTGATGCCAGATTGATGTGAGCGCCACCCTGTGCTCGGCGCTCATAGCAATGCTGTAATTCTACTCCATAGGAGCGATCTGGGCATCTGAGCACCGCTCCTATGTAGCAGAGCCGATCATGCTATGCCAGCTTCTAGCCTCCCATGGAAACTATTGAAGCATGACAAAAGAAAAACAAATGTTTTAAAAAATATGAAAAAAATAAAAAAATATATAAAAGTTCAAATCACCCCCCTTTCACCCCATTCAAAATAAAACAAAAAAAAAATTTGGTCTGTAATTTTTATTGCAGGTACACTTCAACTGTGAGAAACATAATCTAAAAATTAAAAATAAAAGAAAATCGCATTGTATGATTTTTAAAATAATGAAATTGCATTTTTTTGCATGAAATAAGTATTTGATCACCTACCAACCAGCAAGAATTTGGGCCCTCACAGATCTGTTAGCATTTCTTTAAGAAGCCCTCCTGATTAATTGCACCTGTTTGAACTCGTTACCTGTATAAAAAAACACACCTGTCCACCACACACTCGATCACTCTCCAACGTCTCCACCATGGCCAAGACCAAAGAGCTGTTTAAGGACACCAAGGACAAAATTGTAGACCTGCACAAGGCTGGAATGAGCTACATCACTAAGCAAGCAGCTTGGTCAGAAGGCAACAACTGTTGGTAAAATTATTAGATAATGGGTGTGGGCAAAATTATTAGATAATGGAAGAAACGTAAGATGACTGTCAATCTTCCTCGGTCTGGGGATCCATGCAAGATCTTGCCTCATGGGGCAAGCATGATTCTGAGAAAGGTCAGGAATCGGCCCAGAACTACCAGGGAGAACCTGGTCAATGACCTGAAGAGAGCTGGGACCACAGTCTCAAACATTACTATTAGTAACACACTACACTGTCAGGGATTAAAATCCTGCAGGACACGCAAGGTCCCTTTGCTCACTCCAGCACATGTCCAGGCCCATTTGAAGTTTGCCAATGACCATCTGGATGATTTAGAGTTGACATGGGAGAAGGTCATGTGGTCAGATAAGATCAAAATAGAACTTTTTGGTATCAACTTCACTAGCCGTATTTGGAGGAAGAAGAAGGATGACAACAACCCGAAGAACACTGTATTAACTGTGAAGCATGGTGGAGAAACATCATACTTTGGGTGTGGTTTTCTGCAAAGAGAACAGGACAACTGCACCGTAATGAAGGGAGGATGGATGGGGTCATGTACTGTGAGATTTTAGCCAATAACCTCCTTCCCTCAGTAAGAGAATTGGATATGGGTCATGGTAGGGTCTTCCAGCATGACAGTGACCCGAAACACAGAGCCAGGGCAATTAAGGAATAGCTCCGTAAGAAATGGCCTAGCCAGTCTTCAGACTTGATCCCAATAGAAAATCTTTGAAGGGAGCTGAAACTCAATGTTGCCTGGTGACAGCCCAGAAAACTGAAAGATATATATATATTTTTAAATATTCATAATTGTATGTTAAAACTTATCGTCCACACAATACAGAAGACTGACGCCATTGTGGTGGTACAAAGCCCTTAATCATAGCGCCAAACATGTGTCAGTTTTCTACATCATGTGGACGATAAGTTTTAACATACAATTATGAAGTTTAAACAAAGATTTCCTTTAAACATTTTGGATGTGTCGTTTTTCCTTTTCTTTTTGTGCTGATAAATTGTGAGCGATAAAAGTATAGTAGATGTGGACTACACCAGTGGGATCTATCTCAAGAATGTGGTTCAAATGAATGGAGATCCTGACCACCTCACATCAGGGCCCTTTCCGCAATGTAGATGTGAGTTCCATTAAGATACATACATTATATAGAACTTTTCAACTTAAAAGGGCATTCCTATATATATATATATATATATATATATATATATATATATATACACACACACACAAGATGAATGTACGAATGTAGGGTTATAAATTCTGTTGCATTCCCATTGTGGCGAATTGATGACATTTTAGTGAATGAGCAGAACATAAAAGAGGTAATCAATAGACTAAAATGGCAGACTCAATGAGAATAGTATGTCATTATATAGGGTCAGGTTCTTTCTTCATTCATCTTTCTAAACACAGGTGTCGATACGCACATTCATGAACTGGATCTTCCTTTTGTCCTAATAAGAATAAAACTTTTCAGCCGTGATACCTTCAAAGCCGCAGTGTTAGGCTTTAGCTCCCCGCCCTGCCATGCTCGGCTCCCTCTGCAAAACACCCACACATTGTTTCAGCATGGACTGCCAGTCAGTGGTTTTTCAGGGTTTTATTTTGACTATGTTTTAATCTGTAACTATGCATTTCCCCTGTCTACTGGCATGAATGCAGAAAAGTGTGAAAAACAATAAAAACACCAGAGAAACTTTCATCCCGCTCAGTGCAACCCACACATAGGATTTAATCGTTCCAACTAAATCTCTATTGCTATTGCTATGATCAAAGATAAAGCTGAGACTGTGATTTTTTTTTACCATCCCAGCTTCTAGCAATCTACAAAAAATATTGTTATCTAATCTTCTTTCAAGTCTGGCCCTATTAGTGAGCTGAGCCGCTGCACCCAAACATCTTCTGATAGTTTCTCCATCTTCTGCTCTTCCTATAGCATCTTTTCTAATGGTACTAATTAGACTATCTATTCTACCCAACTGCGTGTATTCATAGAATTCATATACATTGGATTTGGTTATAGAAAAATAGTGATTAGTCATGCATTTGGACCTTTATAGAATCCTACATCTCATCATATGACATAAAGCCCCCCACCAATAGTACAACAGAACCAGCAGGTGATTTATTCTTATTAATTTTATTTATTACAGATCTATATATTTTCTCTTTACTATGTTATAAATGAACGAACACATTTAATTTTAGATAATTTTACTTAACGAGGTAATCTCATTATGTGTTTGCCGGAGTTCACTGCTTGCCAGACTCCCGCCTCCCTGCTTGCTGAGGGGAGGTGCGTTCCTTATAGTTGACAGTCCTCTCTCCGATGCTACAAGGCTAGGCAGCTTTGCTTCTGTAGCATCTAAGGAGAAGCTGAAGCTGGCTGGATCCACCAATTCAACCAGCTTCAGAACCGGATTGCTAATTACAGAGGTGGCAGGTAACCTAGGCAATGATCAGTAACCTATAAAATTAAAAGTATTGAACACATAAAAAAGAGAGATGCAAAAAGCCATGGAAAGTCCTGACACCAGCTAAAATCTACCGGTAATTAGAAAGCATTCCTAACACTTAGTGAGAAATAATATCAGCTGGTTCAACTGATGGCCTATAAAAAGGAGTCTTATTACCAAGAAACATCTTACGATGGGTAAAACCATGAGCTGTCTCAAGAGCCAAAGACCACCTGTGGAGAGCTACATCAACACCTCAGCAGGTACAATTGTTTCAAAGAAAACTATAAGTAATGCACTTAACCTTCTGGGCCTGTATGCATGCTCACCACGCACGACATCCATTGTTCAGGCGTGTTTAAAGTTTCCTCAACAACATTTACTGTAGACAAGTCTGTGAAATACTGGGAGAATAAAGTCGGGTCAGATGAGATCAAAATTGACCTCTTTGGATGCCATAATACATGTCATATTTGGAGGACAAAAGGCTCTGCATATCAACCCAAAAAAATCAAACCATCAGTGAAGTCCAAACCAAGGCCAAAGCACAAATTAAAAGGAGAAATACCACACAGGAATCAGTATATTAATTAATTTTTATTTATATCTATGGCAATAAAGCAAATCACAATAAAAAGTTTTAAAACCACAGTGTGCACTCTCCAGGATACATAAAAAAGTCATTAAATTATAAAATAAATAGATGCCCTCTCAGTAGATTGTTAAAAAATCCTGATATTCTGATAAAAAACAAGTGTGAGTGAATAAAGTGTTGAAATTAAATAAATATATAAGTACATGTGTGCTCCATGTGCAAACCCTAGCAATAAAATGTCAAAATAACAGGTACACCCAATGTGCAAAAAGTGCAACATAGATTCAAAACCAAATGCCAGTAATACATAGAAGACCGGTACAAGTGCTTTAGCGAAAGTGCGAATAGAAATGTATCAGAACAAATATCACAATATACAGGATACCTTGAGGGGTTTAAGATCCATGTGTGCACACGCGTCCCGACGCTCATTTCGGTTTTCCTTCCTACATCAGGGGGAGTCTTTAAACTCCCCATACTCTTGTGAAAGTGACCATACCAAGATGTGCCTCACTAAAATCCACAGGATTCCCACGAATCACTGACACTCCTGTATAGTTTGCAATTGATAAAGGCCAAATGCGGCCGAAACGTTTTGCCTTGACTACATTAAAAGTCAAAAAATTCATCCTTAAGTTGAGTGCCTATTTTATTTTTTACTAGCTGAAGAGCCCGGCGTTGCCTGGGCATAGTAAATATCTGTGGTTAGTCATAGCACCTCACTTCTCTTATTTTCCCATCACGCCGCTCATTTTCCCCATCACATCTTTCATTTTCCCCCTCACATCTCTCATTTTCTCCCTCACACCTCTCATTTTCCCCCTCACTCCTCTTATTTTCCCCCTCACTCCTCTCATTTCCCCCTAACACTTGTCATTTCGAACTCACATGTCATTTTCCGATCACTCCACTATTTTCCCTCACTCCTCTCATTTTGCACTCACACCTTTTCATTTTCACCTCACACCTCTCATTTTCACCTCAGTATATACATGTTTGTCATCTCCCTTATATATAGTATACACCTGTATGTCATCTCCTGTATATAGTATATACCTGTATGTCATCTCCCCTGTATATAGTATATACCTGCTGTGTCATCTCCCCTGTATATAGTATATACCTGTATGTAATCTCCTCCTGTATATAGTATATACCTGTGTGTCATCTCACCTATATATAGTATATATCTGTGTGTCATCTCCTCCTGTATATAGCATATACCTGTATGTCATCTCCTCCTATACATAGCATATACCTGTATCTCATCTCCTCCTGTATATACTATATACCTGTAGGTAATCTGCTCCTGTATATAGTATATACCTGTGTGTCATCTCCTCCTGTATATAGTATATACCTGTATGTCATCTCCTCCTGTATGTAGTATGTACCTGTATGTCATCTCCTCCTCTATATAGTATATATCTGTGTGTCATCTCCTCTTGTATATAGTATATACCTGTGTTTCATCTCCCCTGTAAATAGTATATATCTGTATGTCATCTCCTCTTGTATTAGACCTCGTTCACACGTTATTTGGTCAGTATTTTTACCTCAGTATTTGTAAGCTAAATTGGCAGCCTGATAAATCCCCAGCCAACAGTAAGCCCACCCCCTGGCAGTATATATTAGCTCACACATACACATAATAGACTGGTCATGTGACTGACAGCTGCCGGATTCCTATATGGTACATTTGTTGCTCTTGTAGTTTGTCTGCTTATTAATCAGATTTTTATTTTGAAGGATAATACCAGACTTGTGTGTGTTTTAGGGCGAGTTTCGTGTGTCAAGTTGTGTGTGTTGAGTTGCGTGTGGCGACATGCATGTAGCGACACTTGTGAGATGAGTTTTGTGTGGCGACATGCGTGTAGCAACTTTTTGTGTGTCGAGTTGCATGTGACAGGTTAGTGTAGCAAGTTGTGTGCAGCAAGTTTTGCGCATGGCGAGTTTTGCGCGTGGCGAGATTTATGTGTGGTGCCTTTTGAGTATGTGCAAGTTTTGTGTGAGGCAACTTTTGCATGTGTTGCAACTTTTGTGCATGTGGCAATTTTTCCGCGTGTGCAAGTTTTGCGTGTGGCGAGTTTTCCATGAGGTGAGTTTTGCACGTGTGGCGAGTTTTGCATGTGGAGAGTTTTGCGCGTGGCGAGTTTTGAGCGGCGACTTTTGTGTTTCGACTTTTATGTGGCGAGGTTGGTGTATGTGTGGTGAAATGTGCGGTGAGGGTGGTATATGTGTTCGAGCACGTAGTAGTGTGTAGCGCATTTTGTGTGTGTGTTCATATCCCCGTGGTGGTGTGGTGATTATCCCATGTCGGGGCCCCACCTTAGCAACTGTACAGTATATACTCTTTGGCGCCATCGCTCTCATTCTTTAAGTCCCCCTTGTTCACATCTGGCAGCTGTTAATTTGCCTCCAACACTTTTCCTTTCATTTTTTCCCCATTATGTAGATAGGGGCAAAATTGTTTGGTGAATTGGAAAGCGCGGGGTTAAAATTTCACCTCACAACATAGCTTTGACGCTCTCGGAGTCCAGACGTGTGACTGTGCAAACTTTTGTGGCTATAGCTGCGACGGTTCAGATGCCAATCCCAGACATACACACACACATACACACATTCAGCTTTATATATTAGATTGCCAAAAAACACTGACATGAGAACAAACTCATAGACTATGATGGGTACATGTTCTAGCTGTGAAAACACAGAACATGTACAGTACAGACCAAAAGTTTGGACACATCTTCTCATTGAAAGATTTTTCTGTATTTTCATGACTATGAAAATTGTACATTCACACTGAAGGCATCAAAACTATGAATTAACACATGTGGAATTATATACTTACCAAAAAAGTGTGAAACAACTGAAATTATGTCTTATATTCTAGGTTCTTCAAATTAGCCACCTTTTGCTTTGATGACTGCTTTGCACACTCTTGGCTCTTGATAAGCTTCAAAAGGTAGTCATCGGGAATGGTTTTCACTTCACAGGTGTGCCCTGTCAGGTTTAATAAGTCGGATTTCTTGCCTTATAAATGGTGTTGGGACCATCAGTTGTGTTGTGCAGACGTCTGGTGGATACACAGCTGATAGTCCTACAGAATAGACTGTTAGAATTTGTATTATGGCAAGAAAAAAGCAGCAAAGTAAAGAAAAATGAGTGGCCATCATTACTTTAAGAAATGAAGGTCAATCAAGCCAAAAAAGTGGTAAAACTTTGAAAGTGTCCACAAGTGCAGTGGCAAAAACCATCAAGCGCTACAAAGAAACTGGCTCACATGAGGACCGCCCCAGGAAAGGAAGACCAAGAGTCACCTCTGCTTCGGAGGATAAGTTTATCCGAGTCACCAGCCTCAGAAATCGCAGGTTAACAGCAGCTCAGATTAGAGACCAGGTCAATGCCACACAGAGTTCTAGCAGCAGACACATCTCTACAACAACTGTTAAGAGGAGACTTTGTGCAGCAGGCCTTCATTGTAAAATAGCTGCTAGGAAACCACTGCTAAGGACAGGCAACAAGCAGAAGAGACTTGTTTGGGCTAAAGAACACAAGGAATGGACATTAGACCAGTGGAAATCTGTGCTTTGGTCTGATGAGTCCAAATTTTAGATCTTTGGTTCCAACCACCGTGTGTTTGTGCGATGCAGAAAAGGTGAACAGATGGACTATACATATCTGGTTCCCACCGTGAAGCATGGAGGAGGAGGTGTGATGGTGTGGGGGTGCTTTGCTGGTGACAATGTTGGGGATTTATTCAAAATTGAAGGCATACTGAACCAGCATGGCTACCACAGCATCTTGCAGCGGCATGCTATTACATCCGGTTTGCGTTTAGTTGGACCATCATTTATTTTTCAACAGGACAATGACCCCAAACACACCTCCAGGCTGTGTAAGGGCTATTTGACCAAGATCGAGAGTGATGGGGTGCTACGCCAGATGACCTGGCCTCCACAGTCACCAGACCTGAACCCAATCGAGATAGTTTGGTGAGCTGGACCGCAGAGTGAAGGCAAAAGGGCCAACAAGTGCTAAGCATCTCTGGGAACTCCTTCAAGATTGTTGGAAGACCATTCCCGATGACTACCTCTTGAAGCTCATCAAGAGAATGCCAAGAGTGTGCAAAGCAGTCATCAAAGCAAAAGGTGGCTACTTTGAAGAGCCTAGAATATAAGACATAATTTCAGTTGTTTCACACTTTTTTGTTAAGTATATAATTCCACATGTGTTAATTCATAGTTTTGATGCCTTCAGTGTGAATGTACAATTTTCATAGTCATGAAAATACAAAAAATCTTTAAATGAGGTGTGTCCAAACTTTTGGTCTGTACTGTATGTGACTCACAGACGTCAAAAGTAGTGACAGATCCTCTTTAAAGAAAAACTAAACTGAGAAATTAACAATACAAATAACCATAAGGGCAGGTGCAGACGAATGTTACATCTCCATCCGAGAAAACCAGTCCTATTATTCTAATCATTCAATTTGTGATCAATAAAGATGAAATGTTATTTGTAGTATTTTCCAGACAATAAAGAGACGTTTCAGTCTAAAACTTGACCTTCATCAGTCAGCTGGAATAGGGAAAACTGCATGAGCAGCGCAGGGACGAGTTATGTGGTGTCCACCGCTATGCAGGAGAATGCGCCACGTCTACTTTCTATTAATTATATAAATAGGAGGACTAGGAGTTTACTGAATATATTATTTATTAAATCCAAAAAGATTTACACAATAAAAATGGATAATAAATATCAAGTACATACTACATACAAAGTGAACTACCCAGGTGAGTATAAATGACCTATGAACCCCCTGAGGAAGCAAGGCTATTGTTAGCACGCGAAACGCGCGTTGGGGTGACCGAGGTCCTCACAGGAATTGGAAAACAACACATGGGTAACTATTACTATTAACTCTTGACTTGGATATAAACTAATGTAGTCAATATTATTGACATGCAATGCTGAGTGGCCCACTAATAGAACATTTTAGCGCAAAGTGAAAGGTCCAATTGTTAAAGCCATATTAAGTCATTGTTATGTTACCGACATTGTGCACAAGCAAGTTTTATCTTGTTTTCCTGTGTGGTTCATAGGTCATTTATACTCACCTGGGTAGTTCACTTTGTATGTAGTATGTACTTGATATTTATTATCCATTTTTATTGTGTAAATCTTTTTGGATTTAATAAATAATATATTCAGTAAACTCCTAGTCCTCCTATTTATATAATTTATGCATGAGTAACCTGAATAATTGGATAGTGTTATTCTGCTGGTATCCCCTTTTAATGATTTTCTATTAATTATGCTAATCACGCCCTGATCAGTTTGATGAGAGTAAGATCCGATTTTCTCGGAAGTGGAGAGAAATAAAAAAAAAAGTTTTTCCACCTTTTTCATTATGCCAGTCCATGAAAATTGGACTACAATTTTGCCTGATGTTTTTTCATGGAACTGTAGACTTGAATGGGCGAGTGCTATTCAGTTCTTGCAGGCAAGTCGTGAATGCTGCAATTTTTTTCGACACTCGGATCAAAATTTGACATAGCTAATATTTTTTGTGGACCACTCAGTCTAAGGAAAAATCGGACATATGCACAATATGATCACTATCCGTCAAAACCACGGATAACATTTGTCCAATTTAAATGGTTGTTAGTACAAGCCCGAAGGCAAAACTAGCATCACATTTATTTATTTTTTAATTATGATGATACAATTAGTGGTTATACTTATTGGGGGGTTTTCAAACCAATAATAGCCAGTTAGTGTTCGGTGCAGAATGACGATAGAAATATGTATATAGCTTACATTCATGGTTAGAGATGGGTTTACATAGTGGGTTTTGATTGAAACTTTTTTCGGAAATGAAAGTATGGCGCATAATACAGATAACTCTCTGCTCCCAAATTACAGCCACAGGTTTTAGTACGACTGGAAATAGGGATCTATGATGCTGAAAGTGCCAGTCATTAGATTCCTGGTTGGGCCAGGAACCTGCACCTATTCGTTGTGTAAATACGTTTTTTTGTTGTTGTTGCAAAATTGACCTAAGAGAGGAATTGTTTAAAACTATTAAATGGATAAGTTCAATTATATTTAGAAATTAATTGAATTATGTGTTACTATTCCATTGTCTTTCACACTGTTTTTTCTATTTAGTGTACTTACTATAGAAGAATATAGCATGCATCTAACACATGCCAGGTAACAGGGTGTGTGTGCGTAGAATTACACAACAGCTGTGGAATCACAGCTATTCATGCTTTGTTTAATGATTAATCATAAGAATAGCAATGATCATAGGAATGTAAACCTGCAGACTGGGTATTTTAAAAGATCCTGACTTCTATCTATAGTCAATAAAACAAAAGTTATTCTATGCAAAAAAATATGCCATGATGATAACGCTGCAGTAAAGTCCAACTCCACCCAAATCAGTGGTGACTTCCAAACACCCAGACTGAAAAATATTCGTTTAGGTTACTCGGTCTTTACCACTCCTACCTAGTCTTGGATATATATATACAGTTAGGTCCATATATATTTGGACAGAGACAACATTTTTCTCATTTTGGTTATAGACATTACCACAATGAATTTTAAACAAAACAATTCAGATGCAGTTGAAGTTCAGACTTTCAGCTTTCATTTGAGGGTATCCACATTAAAATTGGATGAAGGGTTTAGGAGATTCAGCTCCTTAATATGTGCCACCCTGTTTTTAAAGGGACCAAAAGTAATTGGACAGATTCAATAA
Source organism: Ranitomeya variabilis (assembly GCF_051348905.1). NCBI lineage: Eukaryota > Metazoa > Chordata > Amphibia > Anura > Dendrobatidae > Ranitomeya > Ranitomeya variabilis. Next base: position 163,899,136 of record NC_135238.1, on the reverse strand, counting down.
TTTTAAATAAAATGTTCATTTTTAATACTTGGCTGAAAACCCTTCGTTGGGAATGACTGCCTGAAGTCTTGAACTCATGGACATCACCAGACGCTGTGTTTCCTCCTTTTTGATGCTCTGCCAGGCCTTGACTGCGGAGGTTTTCCGTTTGCTGTTTGTTTGTGGGCCTTTCTGTCTGAAGTTTAGTCTATAACAAGTGAAATCCATGCTCAATTGGGTTCAGATCAGGTGACTGACTTGGCCATTCAAGAATATTCCACTTCTTTGCTTTAATAAACTCCTGAGTTGCTTTGGCTTTATGTTTTGGGCCATTGTCCATCTGTAGTATGAAATGACGACCAATCAGTTTGGCTGCATTTGGCTGGATCTGAGCACACAGTGTGGCTCTGAATACCTCAGAATTCATTCGGCTGCTTCTGTCCTGTGTCACATCATCAATAAACACTAGTGACCCAGTGCCACTGGCAGCCAGGGGCGGAACTACCGGGGTCGCAGAGGTCGCGGCTGCACCAGGGCCCGGGCCCAAAAGAGGGCCCGGTGCCGCCGCGACCTCTGCGACCTCGGTAGTCCGCCGTGGGCGCAGCTTACCGGGCCGCCGCCAGGATGAATTGCAGGCTGAGCGGCCGGTCACTCATGCCTGGTCTCAGCTAAGCTCAGCTTAGCTCAGCTGTAGCGCGTCCTGAGTGAGCGGTCATGTGGTACCGCTCATTAAGGCTCATGAATATGCGCATATTCATGAGCCTTAATGAGAGCGGTATCACGTGACCGCTCACGCAGGAAGCAGGAGCTGCGAGCCTGCGCCTGTGCGCCGGGAGTCGGGACAGAGAGCCGGAGGGATGTCGCCGTCGGCGCGCCCGCTTGGTGTGAGACTGTCAGCTGACAGGTGAGTATGACAGAAGACAGGGGGGATTGAAGGAGGACGGTAAGCCGCCCGTGCCATGGGAGAAGGAGCGGGGAGCGGAGGGGGGTGGTGGAGTGATGAGCCATGCATGGGGGGGGAGAGTGATGAGCCATGCATGGGGGGGGTAGTGGGGAGTGATGAGCCATGCATAGGGGGAATATGAGTCATGCATACAAGAGGTGGGGGGGATATGAGCCATGCATACAGGGGGCGGGGGGGTGGATATGAGCCATGCATACAGGGGGGGAATTATGAGCCATGCATACAGGAGGTGGGGGGGAAATGAGCCATGCATATGGGGATATGAGCCATGCATACGGGGGGGGGGGAATTATGAGCCATGCATACGCGGGGGGATATGAGCCATGCATACAAGATGGGAGGGGGTCATTATACACTATTGAGCATCATATGGGGTCATTATACAGTATGGAGCATCATGTGGGGTCATTATACAGTATGGAGCATCATTTGTGGCCAATATACAGTATGGAGCATCATGTGCGGTCATTATACAGTATGGAGCATCATGTGCGGTCATTATACAGTATGGAGCATCATGTGCGGTCATTATACAGTGTGGAGCATCATGTGCGGTCATTATACAGTATGGAGCATCATGTGCGGTCATTATACAGTATGGAGCATCATGTGCGGTCATTATACAGTATGGAGCATCATGTGCGGTCATTATACAGTGTGGAGCATCATGTGCGGTCATTATACAGTATGGAGCATCATGTGCGGTCATTATACAGTATGGAGCATCATGTGCGGTCATTATACAGTATGGAGCATCATGTGCGGTCATTATACAGTGTGGAGCATCATGTGCGGTCATTATACAGTATGGAGCATCATGTGCGGTCATTATACAGTATGGAGCATCATGTGCGGTCATTATACAGTGTGGAGCATCATGTGCGGTCATTATACAGTGTATGGAGCATCATGTGCGGTCATTATACAGTATGGACTAGGGCAGCAGAAACTCTAAATACGGCCCTGACTGTGGGGGCAGGCCGTGCGGCGTCACGTTCCTCGGCTCCTCCTCCTCCTTTTCGCGGGGCTGCCAGGCGCGCGCGCGCTGCCTGGGGGACTTCGAGCGGTGAAGGTACGTGCAGCAACATGTGGGACATGTGGGGGGTGCGACATGTGGGTGCGCCATGCTCTTCCCAGGTCCCGGGCTGCCTGGCGATGCCGATCGCCGGGCCCAGGTATGTCCGGGCGGCAGGAGCCGGTGCCATTATCGTTTAGCTGGGGGGGGGTGCCCTGCATAGTGCTATTGGTCAGCTAGGGGGGGGGTGTTTTTTTTGCAATAGATATTTACTTCTTAGTTTAACATTGTATGCGTGTGTCTGTATATCATTTTTTTTTTTTTTTGGGGGGGGGGGGGGGCCCCATTCAAAAGTTCGCACCGGGGCCCGCAGGACTGTTGTTACGCCCCTGCTGGCAGCCATGCATGCCCAAGCCATCACTCTGCCTCCGCCGTGTTTTACAGATGATGTGATATGCTTTGGATCATGAGCTGTACCAAGCCTTTGCCATACATTTCTCTTTCCATCATTCTGGTAGAGGTTGATCTTGGTTTCATCTGTCCATAGAATGTTCTTCCAGAACTGTGCTGGCTTTTTTAGATGTTTTATAGCAAAGTCCAGTCTAGCCTTTTTATTCTTGATGCTTATGAGTGGCTTGCACCGTGCAGTGAACCCTCTGTATTTACTTTCATGCAGTCTTCTCTTTATGGTAGATTTGGATATTGATACTCCTACCTCCTGGAGAGTGTTCTTCACTTGGTTGGCTGTTGTGAAGGGGTTTCTCTTCACCATGGAGATTATTCTGCGATCATCCACCACTGTTGTCTTCCGTGGGCGCCCAGGTCTTTTTGCATTGATGAGTTCACCAGTGCTTTCTTTCTTTCTCAGGATGTACCAAACTGTACATTTTGCCACTCCTAATATTGTAGCAATTTCTCGGATGGGTTTTTTTCTGTTTTCAGAGCTTAAGGATGGCTTGTTTCACCTGCATGGAGAGCGCTTTTGACCGCAAGTTTACTTCATAGGAAAACCTTCCAAATGCAAGCACCATACCTCAAATCAACTCCAGGCCTTTTATCTGCTTAATTGAGAATGACATAATGAAGGGATTGCCCACACCTGTCCATGAAATAGCCTTGGAGTCAATTGTCCAATTACTTTTGGTCCCTTTAAAAACAGGGTGGCACAGGTTAAGGAGCTGAAACTCCTAAACTCTTCATCCAATTTTAATATGGATACCCTCAAATGAAAGCTAAAAGTCTGAACTTCAACTGCATCTGAATTGTTTTGTTTAAAATTAATTGTGGTAATGTCTATAACCAAAATGAGAAAAATGTTGTCTCTGGGACCTAACTGTATATCTATATATATATCTATATATATATATATCTATCTATCTATCTATCTATCTATCTATCTATCTATCTATCTATATATATATATATATATATACTATATATATATATATATATATATATATATATGTTCATATATAAATATCTATATGTATGTGTATGCAAGCGTCTTCAGTTCCAAAAAGGTTGGGACAAAGACAAAATAACAACAGAACATAGAGCACATATCAGAAGTGGAAAGTTAGACATTTTCTAGTTCACTTAATAATTAAATAATTCATTTTGAAATTGATTGCAGCAACACATCTCAAAAAAAGTTTGTACAAGGTCACGTCTACCATTGTGTAGCATGCCCTCTTCTTTTTAAACAGTCTGTAAACATCTGGGAAGTGAGGAGACCAATTGCTGGTGTGGTGGGATAGGGATGTTCTGCCATTCTTGTCTGATACAGGATTCTAGATGCTTCACAGTCCGGGGTCTTTGCCGAATTTGACGTTTCAAAATGTGCCAAATATTTTCTCTTGGTGAATGGTCTGGACTGCAAGTGGCCAGTTCATCACCCAAACTCTTCTTCTTGATACCCATGGTGCTGTGATGGAAGTAGTATGTGGTTTAGCATTGTCTTGCTGAAATATGCAAGGTCGTCCCTAAAATAGATGTATGGATGGAGCATGTGTTGTTTATAAACCTCTAAATAATGCTCAGCATTGACAGTGTCTATCAAGATGTATAATCTGCACATGCCACAGGCACTAGTACAGCCCCATACCATCAGTGATGCCGTAATTTGACCTATGCCCCGATATGAAGTGGGATGGGTCCGCTCAAGTCCGCAGAACACCACATCCGTGCTTTCCGTAAAGAATTTCAAATTTTGATTCATCTTACTACAGAACAGTTTTCTATTTTGCCTCAGTCCATTTTAAATGTGTTTTGGCGCCCAAATAAGAAGGCAGGATTTCTGGATTGTGTTGATATATGGCCTATTCATTACATAATAGAGCTTTTACTTGCATTTAAGGATTGCACAGCAACCTGTGTTAACAGTGATTTCTGGACGTATTCCTGAGCCCATGGGGTGATTTGTACAACTGACTTATGACTGTTTTTAATGCAGTGCCGAATAAAAGGTCATTGATCGCGAGCATCTAATATTAACCGTCAGCCTTGTCCCTTCTGCACATAGATTTTTCCAGAGCCTCTGAATTTTTTGATGATATTATGTCCTGCAGATTTTGCAATATTTAGTCAATGCGATTTTAAATGGAGGTGGAGGAACATTTTTCAAATTGTTCCATCATTTTTAGACGCAGTTGTTCAAAGTTGGTGAGCCTCTAACCATCTTGGCTTCTGAGAGTCTCTGCCTCTCTAACATGGTCTTTTTATACACAGCCATCTGGCATAGTTTAAAACTGACCCTTTATCTGTTTTTCATTAGTATCACTTACTTTTCCAGCCATTTTATATATCTCCCAACTTTTTGTGATGTGCTGCTGCCATCAAATTCTAAATGATTTAATTTTTTGAAATAAAATAGAAAAAAATCTAATGTTCAACTTTTGGTATGTGCACTACATTCTGTTGTGATGTTGTGACTAAAGTATTGAATCACACCTTTTATAAACTGAATCTGCAAAGGATATATGAAATCCAGCACCTATCAAAGCAGTCTGTCTTAACAAACATTTGTGATAGAATGGGCTGGGCTGTTCTAAAGAGTTCTCTGAATTTGAGTTTGGCCTTGTATTAGGATGCTACCATGGTAATATATGAGTTTGTGAAACTTTTTCCTTCTTCAATATTTCACGATCATCTCTTGAGTGGCAATATTGCGAAGTGGAAGCATTTAGGAACCACAGCAACGCTTCCATATTGTAGCGACTTGCCGAGAGGGGTCGCTGAGTGCGGAGTTGTATAATACTCTGCTGACTCAATAACTGCAGAGTACAAACCTCTTCAGCCATTAATAACAGCTAAAAACGATCTGCTGGGAGCTTCATGGCAAGGGTTTAAATTGCCGAGCAGTTACTTACAAGCCTTACATCACCAAGTATAATGCCCAGTGAATGATGGAGTGTTGTAAGGCACGTCATCACTGGACTCTGGAGCAGTGGAAATATGTTCTGCACAGTTACAAATCACACCTCTCTATTTGGCAGTCTGGTAGGTGAGTCTGGGGTTGGTGAACCCAGTTGTGCCAACAGAAAAGTTTGGTGGCAGTTGTGCAAACAGAAAAGTTTAGTGGAGGAGGGATATTTCTATAGGGTGGTTTTTCAGAGGTTTGACAAAACCTCTTAGTTCCAGAGAAGGAAAAAATGCTTTAGCATATCAAAACTAGGGACGGGAGAACCTGATCGGTAAAGTTTGGGGCCCATAATGAACACCTAGTGTCCGTGCACAGACCACGAACATGGACTTCTCCAGGAAGTATGTGTTACTATTTGTGTTCAGCAGCCCGAACAAAGCTTGCTGAAAGGCTGCAGTTCTCCAGCTGTTAGCTGACATTACAAAGCTGACATGAACCCCAATACTATTACCCCACTTGCCACCGCATCAGGTTAAGTGGGAAAAGCCTGGCCAAGCACCAGAAGTGATGCATCTAATAGATGTGCCTTTTCTGGGGTGGCTGCGAACAGAGCCAATAACTATGCCCCCTTCCCAGTCTGAGATTATCAGCCCCCAGCTGTCTGCTTTAGCTGTAAAATAACCAGCAAAGATAATGCTGACAGCTGAGGGATGCAGTCCACAGCTGTCGGTTTTGCCTGCTCTGATTATCAAAAATAGAGGGGACCCGACACCATTTTGTTAATTTTATTTATTGCACAGGCGCCGGTTGGTGAATACTCTCATCTTTGTATGACTGCTCTTGTCAGACCAGGCGTATGATGATTAGAGTAGTACTCTCACCAGCAATAACCTTTTTTACCGCTGATCACAGCTGCTGGCTCACACACTGTCATCTGTGTGACAGCGTGGGAACCGCAGCTGTCACGCTTGGGGCAAGAGGATGCCCAGAGTATGGCGCAACACAAGGGGAACCCCAGGGAAGATGTACAAGGAAGACCCTGGTGATAGGGAGCAGGTTGAGGGGTCACCTCCTAACACAAACCTATGCCCGATCCCTGTACTCCCTATCGTCCCTAGATGGGTCCTTGCCCCCGTGTGCGATCATGTGGCTAGGCCCTCACAGGCCCTGAACTTACCCTGTCTAGTGCATAGGCCAGCGAGACCCACTACTACAAAAGACCTACCTAGTCCCACTACTAAAAAAAGACAACATGAAGAAGGTAAGACAAACAATGAGGAAAAGACACAATGAATAGCACTCCTCTACTTCTCCAACAGGAAACTTCGCGGCTGCAAGAGGAACAAATACCACAGCCTCTCCAGAGACAGTCTCCTTCAAATAGGTCAATATAGATGAACTATAACCAGCAAGGAATGAAGATATCAGTGGGTTTATATAGTGGAAGGAAGAGTCACAAGGTGCTGAGAACTCAAGCTCCAAGTTCACAGCCAGACGAGAAAGGAGGACCTTCAGCATCAAACAAATGTAAATCCACTCCAATTTAAGGAAAACGATAGACGGATCCTAAAGAGGACCTAAGATCTATTTAACATTGGGACCTTCTGATCCCAGATCCTCCAGGAGTCACATCAGGACGTGACAAACCCGTGACAGCAGCACTCTAACCGGCGGTAACTAACTTACCAACGATCAGAGCCGATGTTTCTCGCGCTGTCACACAGATGTCAGTGTGGGAAAAACCAGAAGTTCAGGTCCCCATTCGAATGGGATGCGGATTCCAGAGTTCTGGTACCCGAACCAAACTAATGTTTTATATTCGGCCGAGCCCAATCCGCCCATCACTAATCAAGACTAATCAGACAATTTTATATGCTTATGTCTTTTGGGAACAGTTTGGGGAAGGCCAGAATGACTGTTCTCTCCGGTGCACAAAGCGAGGTACTTAGAGATGTGGAAGAATGTCACTGGCCCACACAGAGCACTGACCTCACAACCCCATCAAATACCTTTGAGATGAACTATAACAGAGATTGTGATCTCGGCCCTCTCATCTAACATCAGTGTCTGGCATCATAAATACTGTTTTTGATGGATGAGAAAATTTCTCACAGGCACATTCCAAAATCTAGAAAGCCTTCACATAAGAGAGGGAGAAGTTATAGCTGCATTGGGGGACCAACTCCATATTAATGTCTATGGATTTAGAATGGTGTCCTGATAGTTTTGTCCATATAATGAATATACACTCACCGGCCACTTTATTAGGTACACCTGTCCAACTTCTTGTTAACACTTAATTTCTAATCAGCCAATCACATGGCGGCAACTCAGTGCATTTAGGCATGTAGACATGGTCAAGACAATCTCCTGCAGTTCAAACCGAGCATCAGTATGGGGAAGAAAGGTGATTTGAGTGCCTTTGAACGTGGCATGGTTGTTGGTGCCAGAAGGGCTGGTCTGAGTATTTCAGAAACTGCTGATCTACTGGGATTTTCACGCACAACCATCTCTAGGGTTTACAGAGAATGGTCCGAAAAAGAAAAAAAATCCAGTGAGCGGCAGTTCTGTGGGCGGAAATGCCTTGTTGATGCCAGAGGTCAGAGGAGAATGGGCAGACTGGTTCGAGCTGATAGAAAGGCAACAGTGACTCAAATCGCCACCCGTTACAACCAAGGTAGGCCTAAGAGCATCTCTGAACGCACAGTGCGTCGAACTTTGAGGCAGATGGGCTACAGCAGCAGAAGACCACACCGGGTACCACTCCTTTCAGCTAAGAACAGGAAACTGAGGCTACAATTTGTACAAGCTCATCGAAATTGGACAGTAAAAGATTGGAAAAACGTTGCTTGGTCTGATGAGTCTCGATTTCTGCTGCGACATTCGGATGGTAGGGTCAGAATTTGGCGTAAACAACATGAAAGCATGGATCCATCCTGCCTTGTATGGAGCATCTTTGGGATGTGCAGCCGACAAATCTGCGGCAACTGTGTGATGCCATCATGTCAATATGGACCAAAATCTCTGAGGAATGCTTCCAGCACCTTGTTGAATCTATGCCACGAAGAATTGAGGCAGTTCTGAAGGCAAAAGGGGGTCCAACCCGTTACTAGCATGGTGTACCTAATAAAGTGGCCGGTGAGTGTATATGGTAATTTTTTTGCTAGTGCAATTACCGCTAGAATTTTCTAAGTATCTCCAAGCAGAATGTGCAGTCTGTGGAGATCAGACTGAAAGAATCCATTGTGTCTTTCTCCTGAGACATCTGGCTTATTTCAAGAAACTTAAGCAAAGTTGACATTTCCTTTTATGGACGCATTCCTTCTTGATAGTGTAACCTTTTACCTACATACTAGAAGCTGAACCTTATCTCTAGTATAGGCTGTTATTGTATAAGGATGTGAAATATGAGCGCTTGTACGCATGTCTGTAAAATGTTTAACTTTTTTTCTATATAAAAGGAGGGGGTAGAGCCCAGTGAGTCAGACGTGCTCCTGGGCTTCCCCTGTATATGATCACACAACCTTTTGTGCTGCGTGTCATTTCACTCGGATCCCTACCTCTAGTAAGCCAGGGACTGAGAAGGACTTAACATTACTTTGGCGCACCGAACAGGGACCTGAGGTGAGAGTATTTGCTCGAGATTTACCTGCGGATACGGACAACGGAGATCTGGGATAATGGACGGCAAATGAACTGAAAAACCTGGCCAGGTAAGAGACATTATTAGTTCTCTTTTATCTGCCCTGTATTATCCGAAAGATCTCTATGAGCCGTGTCACGCTGGGTTAGTCTAGTGTTGTGAATTTGCTTTTTGCTCCCTCTAGTGGTTACTAGTTTTTTGACTCTGGTTTTTCTGTCATTCCTTTTATCCGCACCTGGGTCGTTAGTTAGGGGTGTTGCTATATAAGCTCCCTGGACCTTCAGTTCAATGCCTGGCAACGTAGTTATCAGAGCTAGTCTGCTGTGCTCTTGTCTACTGATCCTGGTTCCAGTTATATCAGCTAAGTCTGCCTTTTGCTTTTTGCTATTTGTTTTGGTTTTGTATTTTTGTCCAGCTTGTTCCAAATCTATATCCTGACCTTTGCTGGAAGCTCTAGGGGGCTGGTGTTCTCCCCCCAGACCGTTAGACGGTTCGGGGGTTCTTGAATTTCCAGTGTGGATTTTGATAGGGTTTTTGTTGACCATATAAGTTACCTTTCTTTATTCTGCTATCAGTAAGCGGGCCTCTCTGTGCTAAACCTGGTTCATTTCTGTGTTTGTCATTTCCTCTTACCTCACCGTCATTATTTGTGGGGGGCTTCTATCCAGCTTTGGGGTCCCCTTCTCTGGAGGCAAGAAAGGTCTTTGTTTTCCTCTACTAGGGGTAGCTAGATTCTCCGGCTGGCGCGTGTCATCTAGAATCAACGTAGGAATGATCCCCGGCTACTTCTAGTGTTGGCGTTAGGAGTAGATATATGGTCAACCCAGTTACCACTGCCCTATGAGCTGGATTTTTGTATTCTGCAGACTTCCACGTTCCTCTGAGACCCTCGCCATTGGGGTCATAACAGTTTGCCAGGCCAGTATTAAATGTTTAATGCATTGCAGAAGAGGGATTATAAGAAAGAAGATTCTGAGTTTTTTTTTTTCTCCTTCCCCTTTACCTCAGAGTGGCTATGCTTGCTGCAGACATGAATGTCCAGACCTTGATTACAAGTGTGGACCAGCTGGCTACTCGTGTGCAGGGCATACAAGACTATGTTATCAGAAATCCTAGGTCAGAACCTAAAATACCGATTCCTGAACTGTTTTCCGGAGACAGGTTTAAGTTTAGGAATTTCGTGAATAATTGCAAATTGTTTTTGTCCCTGAGACCCTGTTCATCAGGAGATTCTGCTCAGCAAGTAAAAATTGTTATTTCGTTCTTACGGGGCGACCCTCAGGATTGGGCTTTTTCGCTGGCGCCAGGAGATCCGGCATTGGCTGATCTTGATGCGTTTTTTCTGGCGCTCGGTTTACTTTATGAGGAACCCAATCTTGAGATTCAGGCAGAAAAGGCCTTGCTGTCTATGTCTCAGGGGCAGGACGAGGCTGAAGTGTATTGCCAAAAATTTCGGAAATGGTCCGTGCTGACACATTGGAACGAGTGTGCACTGGCCGCTAATTTTAGAAATGGCCTTTCTGAAGCCATTAAGAATGTTATGGTGGGTTTTCCCATTCCCACAGGTCTGAATGATACTATGGCACTGGCTATTCAAATTGACCGGCGGTTGCGGGAGCGCAAAACCGCAAATTCCCTCATGGTGTTGTCTGAACAGACACCTAATTCGGTGCAATGTGATAGAAAAACCGCAAATTCCCTCATGGTGTTGTCTGAACAGACACCTGATTTAATGCAATGTGATAGAATCCTGACTAGAAATGAGCGGAAAATTCATAGACGCCGGAATGGCTTGTGCTACTACTGTGGTGATTCTACACATGTTATCTCAGCATGCTCTAAACGTATAGCTAAGGTTGTTAGTCCTGTCACCGTTGGTAATTTGCAACCTAAATTTATTCTGTCTGTAACTTTGATTTGCTCACTGTCATCTTATCCTGTCATGGCGTTTGTAGATTCAGGTGCTGCCCTGAGTCTCATGGATCTCTCATTTGCTAAGCGCTGTGGATTTACTCTTGAACCATTAGAAAATCCTATTCCTCTTAGGGGTATTGATGCTACACCATTGGCAGCAAATAAACCGCAGTATTGGACTCAGGTTACCATGTGCATGACTCCTGAACACCGCGAGGTGATACGTTTCCTGGTTTTACATAAAATGCATGATTTGGTCGTTTTAGGGCTGCCATGGTTACAGACCCATAATCCAGTCCTGGACTGGAAGGCTATGTCAGTCTCAAGTTGGGGCTGTCGTGGTATTCATGAGGATTCCCTGCCTGTGTCTATTGCTTCTTCTACGCCTTCGGAAGTTCCGGAGTATTTGTCTGATTATCAGGATGTCTTCAGTGAGTCTGAGTCCAGTGCACTGCCTCCTCATAGGGACTGTGACTGTGCTATAGATTTGATCCCAGGCAGTAAATTTCCTAAGGGAAGACTGTTTAATCTGTCGGTACCTGAACATACCGCTATGCGTTCATATATCAAGGAGTCTCTGGAAAAAGGACATATTCGTCCGTCTTCTTCCCCTCTTGGTGCGGGATTCTTTTTTGTGGCAAAAAAGGACGGATCTTTGAGACCTTGTATTGATTATCGGCTTTTAAATAAGATCACTGTCAAATTTCAGTATCCTTTACCGCTGTTGTCTGACTTGTTTGCCCGGATTAAGGGTGCCAAGTGGTTCACCAAGATAGACCTTCGTGGTGCGTACAACCTTGTGCGCATTAAGCAAGGTGATGAATGGAAAACCGCATTCAATACGCCCGAAGGTCATTTTGAGTACTTGGTGATGCCTTTTGGGCTCTCCAATGCGCCTTCAGTTTTTCAGTCCTTTATGCATGACATTTTCCGGAAGTATCTGGATAAATTTTTGATTGTTTATCTGGATGATATTTTGGTTTTTTCTGATAATTGGGATTCGCATGTGGAGCAGGTCAGGTTGGTCTTTAAAATTTTGCGTGAAAATTCTTTGTTTGTCAAGGGCTCAAAGTGTCTCTTTGGTGTACAGAAGGTTCCCTTTTTGGGGTTCATTTTTTCCCCTTCTGCTGTGGAGATGGACCCAGTCAAGGTCCGAGCTATTCTTGATTGGACTCAGCCCTCGTCAGTTAAGAGTCTTCAGAAGTTCTTGGGCTTCGCTAACTTCTACCGTCGTTTTATCGCTAATTTTTCTAGCATTGTGAAACCTTTGACGGATATGACCAAGAAGGGCTCCGATGTAGCTAACTGGGCTCCTGCTGCCGTGGAGGCTTTCCAGGAGTTGAAACGCCGGTTTACTTCGGCGCCTGTTTTGTGCCAGCCTGACGTCTCACTTCCCTTTCAGGTTGAGGTGGATGCTTCGGAGATTGGGGCAGGGGCCGTTTTGTCGCAGAGAGGCCCTGGTTGCTCTGTTATGAAGCCTTGTGCCTTTTTCTCTAGGAAATTTTCGCCTGCTGAGCGAAATTATGATGTGGGCAATCGGGAGTTGTTGGCCATGAAATGGGCATTTGAGGAGTGGCGTCATTGGCTCGAGGGTGCTAAGCATCGTGTGGTGGTCTTGACTGATCACAAAAATCTGATGTATCTCGAGTCTGCTAAACGCCTTAATCCGAGACAGGCCCGCTGGTCATTGTTTTTCTCCCGCTTTGATTTTGTTGTCTCGTATTTACCAGGTTCAAAGAATGTGAAGGCCGATGCTCTTTCTAGGAGCTTTGTGCCTGATGCTCCTGGAGTCGCTGATCCTGTTGGTATTCTTAAAGATGGAGTTATCTTGTCAGCTATTTCTCCGGATCTGCGACGTGTGTTGCAGAGATTTCAGGCTGATAGGCCTGAGTCTTGTCCACCTGACAGACTGTTTGTCCCGGATAAGTGGACCAGCAGAGTCATTTCCGAGGTTCATTCCTCGGTGTTGGCAGGTCACCCGGGAATTTTTGGCACCAGAGATCTGGTGGCCAGGTCCTTTTGGTGGCCTTCCTTGTCAAGGGATGTGCGGTCATTTGTGCAGTCCTGTGGGACTTGTGCTCGAGCTAAGCCTTGCTGTTCTCGTGCCAGCGGTTTGCTCTTGCCCTTGCCTGTCCCGAAGAGACCTTGGACACATATCTCCATGGATTTCATTTCTGATCTTCCGCTATCTCAGGGCATGTCCGTTATCTGGGTGATATGTGATCGCTTCTCCAAGATGGTCCATTTGGTTCCTTTGCCTAAGCTGCCTTCCTCTTCCGATCTGGTTCCTGTGTTTTTCCAGAACGTGGTTCGTTTGCACGGCATCCCTGAGAATATTGTGTCAGACAGAGGATCCCAGTTCGTTTCCAGGTTCTGGCGATCCTTTTGTAGTAGGATGGGCATTGATTTGTCGTTTTCGTCTGCTTTCCATCCTCAGACTAATGGACAGACGGAGCGAACCAATCAGACTTTGGAGGCTTATTTGAGGTGTTTTGTCTCTGCTGATCAGGACGATTGGGTGACATTCTTGCTGTTGGCTGAGTTTGCCCTTAATAATCGGGCTAGTTCCGCCACCTTGGTTTCGCCTTTTTTCTGCAACTCTGGTTTCCATCCTCGCTTTTCTTCGGGTCATGTGGAGCCTTCTGACTGTCCTGGGGTGGATTCTGTGGTGGATAGGTTGCAGCAGATCTGGAATCATGTGGTGGACAACTTGAAGTTGTCACAGGAGAAGGCTCAGCGCTTTGCCAACCGCCGCCGCGGTGTGGGTCCCCGACTACGCGTTGGGGATTTGGTGTGGCTTTCTTCCCGCTTTGTTCCTATGAAGGTCTCCTCTCCCAAATTTAAACCTCGTTTTATTGGGCCTTACAAGATATTGGAAATCCTTAATCCTGTATCTTTTCGTCTGGATCTTCCTGTGTCGTTTGCTATTCACAATGTATTTCATAGGTCCTTGTTGCGGCGGTACATTGTGCCTGTAGTTCCTTCTGCTGAGCCTCCTGCTCCGGTGTTGGTTGAGGGCGAGTTGGAGTACGTGGTGGAGAAGATCTTGGATTCTCGCCTCTCCAGGCGGAGGCTTCAGTACCTGGTCAAGTGGAAGGGCTATGGTCAGGAGGATAATTCCTGGGTGGTCGCCTCTGATGTTCATGCGGCCGATTTAGTTCGTGCCTTTCATGCCGCTCATCCTGATCGCCCTGGTGGTCGTGGTGAGGGTTCGGTGACCCCTCACTAAGGGGGGGGTACTGTTGTGAATTTGCTTTTTGCTCCCTCTAGTGGTTACTAGTTTTTTGACTCTGGTTTTTCTGTCATTCCTTTTATCCGCACCTGGGTCGTTAGTTAGGGGTGTTGCTATATAAGCTCCCTGGACCTTCAGTTCAATGCCTGGCAACGTAGTTATCAGAGCTAGTCTGCTGTGCTCTTGTCTACTGATCCTGGTTCCAGTTATATCAGCTAAGTCTGCCTTTTGCTTTTTGCTATTTGTTTTGGTTTTGTATTTTTGTCCAGCTTGTTCCAAATCTATATCCTGACCTTTGCTGGAAGCTCTAGGGGGCTGGTGTTCTCCCCCCAGACCGTTAGACGGTTCGGGGGTTCTTGAATTTCCAGTGTGGATTTTGATAGGGTTTTTGTTGACCATATAAGTTACCTTTCTTTATTCTGCTATCAGTAAGCGGGCCTCTCTGTGCTAAACCTGGTTAATTTCTGTGTTTGTCATTTCCTCTTACCTCACCGTCATTATTTGTGGGGGGCTTCTATCCAGCTTTGGGGTCCCCTTCTCTGGAGGCAAGAAAGGTCTTTGTTTTCCTCTACTAGGGGTAGCTAGATTCTCCGGCTGGCGCGTGTCATCTAGAATCAACGTAGGAATGATCCCCGGCTACTTCTAGTGTTGGCGTTAGGAGTAGATATATGGTCAACCCAGTTACCACTGCCCTATGAGCTGGATTTTTGTATTCTGCAGACTTCCACGTTCCTCTGAGACCCTCGCCATTGGGGTCATAACAGTCTAGTAGTGAGTAGATACCTATAAAACTCGGGTTACCATATTGTATAGATTTATGAGTCCTGTCCCTGGCAGTGTGTGAACAGTGTGAAGGTTGTGGTATGTTGTGAAAGAAGAGCAAAAGTGCGTAGAAAAATAAGCCGAAATAGTTGGGGTATAAGCCTTATACACGGAAGTCAGCCTAACTGGGTCATGTTGTTGCGTCCTTCTGGGAGACCTCCGCCCATGCTTGACTCTCAATTAAGTGCTTAACCTCCTTCATTTCTGGATAAGGTTTGATAGAATGAGCCCAGGACGCGGTTTCATGAGCCTGGGACAAGTATGCTAACTGACACAGAAAGTTTTGTGATCTGTATGGTGTTGCTGGGTCTGTTTGCGTGCATAATAGCACTTAAGTACGTCCTGCATATTAGAAGAAATGGAGCAGACAAGCCTTTCAATATTTTAGCTCCTTAGGAGAGAAGGCAACGAGACGCCACCAACAGAGGAAGTGGTTGTCCAAACGTCACCTAGGGTAGTCATAGCTAATATTGAAAAAGAAAAATGGGAAATAAACAGACAAAAACCGTCTTAGGACAAGTGGAAGCAGCAGATATCATACAGGAAAGATGTGGAAAGATAGTCAGAAGGCAGATTAGGAGGGTAAGAGAAAAATTGGGAATTTCAGAAGCACTTATGTTCAGTACAGAATGGGAAAAACTGAGTAAAGAACGAGGTGGAATTATCAAAGACAATGGGTGGGAAGAAATCATACACTGTATGATAGAGGTCTCAAAAACAGCTAGAGAGGAGAATTGGAAGTACGATCCAGACACTTCCAAATGGATCATGGGGAAGGGAAAAAGTTGTGACATAATCCCGCCACCTTACCTAGATCCAAAAGCCCAATCATTTGTACCATCTGGAAGAGCAGAAGGAGGAAAACAATTTCCAGCCTTGTATCCCAATCTTGGTGGGGTAGGAGGATGGGAATGTTCACACTGTGGACAACAAAATCCAGATTGGAGAAATGATTGCCTAGCCTGTGGTACACCTAGATATGGCGCTGTACTTGCCCCTGTTAGGGTAGTACCAAGACCCTTTAGGGAACCTGGTGCTGACGGGGTAATGAACACCAGATATCATCAGACCAGACGATACTTTCCTTGGTCCCCTGCTGAGGGTATGTCCCTCCTGCATAATGCACCGGATCCCACTCAATACCCCATAAGGTTTGCGCAGTATATACAACAAATCATGCAGACTCATGCTGGGGTCTGGGCGGACGGGGAAGAATTATGTAGAATGAAAATGTCCCCCGGACTTTTTCAGGAATTATTGACACACCTACAGCCCAATAGACCAGTGGCAGAAGGGGGTGCCTTACAGACAGAAGCATCAGGTACCCAGTTCACAGAGGCATTAATAATTTTCATGAGAGGAAAACAGAGGGAAAGGGGGTCTACAGGTGTGATTATGCAGAAATTTGGGCAAAGTATTGAAGAATATAGTCAAGAACTAGAAAATAGCTTTAGGGATGAAGGATTGGATTTGACTGATGCTTCAGTAAGGAGACTTTTTACAAAACAATTAATAGAGGGGCTAGATCCGAAAATCAGAGAAAAATTTAAATCCTCTACTCCAGATTGGAGAACAATTGAACAACCAAATATTGTGAAACAACGATGTTTAGGAATAGCCATGGATATGAGAGAGAATCGTAAGCCTGTTAGAATAGCACAAGCTGATACAGGAGGAAGAGTGAGACACAATTTTCCTTGCCACTACTGTAAAAAGCCAGGTCATTTCCAAAGAGAGTGCAGGAAGAAGTTGGCAGATATAAAGTCAGGCAAATTTGTTCCCAGAAATAACCCTCCCCAAATGGACAACCAGCAGAAATCTACCATCATAGATGGTCCCATACCAGATTCAGATTGACTCGATGTGTTACAAACTTCCCTACCAGCTAGAAGACCTATGATACAGGTGAATGTGGGGGGGAGAGAGATTCCATTTTTGATAGATACAGGTGCAACTTCCTCAATTTTGAATCAAGATTTTCTTCCGAATCCGGAAGATATTTCAGAACAAACAACTTTTGCTGAGGGTTATGATGGGGTAATTCGAACACTGCCATATACTGTGCCCCTAGAGGTCTCATTAGGACCTAAATGTTTTGCATCCAGATTTTTGTATGCCAGAGGTGCCCCAACATGTCTGTTAGGAACTGATGTACTAAAGAAATTAGAAGCTAACATCAATTTTAGGGAAGATGGCACAGTTATGCTGACTATCCCTGATGATGCAGAAACATTAGAACAATATGTTAGAATTCAGGCTTTTGAGGATTATACTGAAGAAAAAGAGTACACCACAGATCTAGATCTCTCAATGATCCCAGAAACACTGTGGGCACAGGGAGATACTGATGTAGGATTATTGCATATTTCTCCTGTAAAATTATCTGTGCAACCAGGAACTGTTCTCCCACAGCTCAGACAATACCCTGTGAGTGCCCAGCAGGAATTAGCGATTACAAAACAGATAGAGGGATATAGAGAGAAAGGAGTTTTGGTAGAGATACAATCACCTGCTAACACTCCTCTGTATCCAGTCAAGAAGAGAACTCTTGATAAGGGTTCTATGCCCAAATATCGTATGGTACATGATCTAAGAGAAATAAACAAAGTTCTAGATCCAATCACCCCAGTTGTACCCAATCCTCATACGTTACTATCACAGATATCAGCCAGTTCTCAAGTGTTTACTGTAATAGATCTTTCAAATGCATTTTTCTCGGTTCCTTTACACCAAGACAGTTGGCATTTGTTTGCATTTACATTTAAGGGCAAACAGTTGGCGTGGACACGCCTTCCACAGGGAATGATACACTCCCCTACTCTTTATTCAAATGCCCTACAAACAGTCCTCCAAAGGTTTGAACCCGAACCACAGGTAGTAATTTTACAGTATGTGGATGACATACTACTTTGCTGCCCAGATCTAGAAACTGCAGAAAGGTCCACTGTAAGTTTACTATGTTTTCTAGAAAAAGAAGGGTGTAAAGTGAATAGACAAAAGCTACAAGTTTGTCAGACCAAAGTGGTCTTTCTAGGTCATTGCATTTCTCAAGGTAAAAAGCATCTTACACCTCAAAGAACTGAAGCAATAAGACAGATGAATGAGCCTAGAAATCATAAACAGCTACGAGCATTTTTAGGAATAGTGTCTCATTGTAGACAATGGATTATACATGCCAGTCAACTAATGCAACCACTGTATGACTGTGTAACTGTGAACCTTATTTGTTGACAAAAGAAGGTCAGATTTCGTTCCAACAATTAAAAGATGCCCTTGTTTCAGCTCCAGCGTTAGGGCTACCAGACTACACCAAACCATTTCAGCTTATGGCTGCAGAAGTTGATTCTCATGCTACAGGAGTTCTTACCCAGAAGCATGCAGGGAAACAAAGACCAATTGCATATCTTTCAGCAAGGTTAGATCCCGTAGCTAGAGCAGCGCCAACCTGTGTACGTGTAGTTGTTGCTGTCTCACTATTGTTGGACAAAGCATCAGAAATTGTCCTAGAGCATCCACTCACAGTTCAAACTACACATGATGTTTATGGGATATTAAACCAGGTCCAACCAAAACACATTTCCATGGCCAGACATTTGCGGCTACAGTGTTCTTTGCTGCTCCCCTCTACTATCACATTTGCAAGGCTTCAGACTCTTAATTTAGCAACACTGCTACCTCTCGAGTCTGAAGGGGGGAATAAGGACACTGATCCACACGCAAATTTTTTCCCTACAGACACACATGATTGTACAGAGCTCATTTTACAAGAAACAGCAGGCTTACCCAATGTATCCGAAACACCACTTCAAAATCCAGATTTAGAGCTGTTTATAGACGGTAGTAGGTTTGCAGATGACACAGGTAACTTCCATACAGGGTATGCAGTTGTGTCAGAATCTGAAACTCTCAAAGCAGAACCACTTCCACCAAAACAGTCTGCACAAGAAGCAGAACTAACAGCATTGATCGAAGCGCTAAAAATAGCTGAGAATCAGACAGCTAATATATACACTGATTCTAGGTATGCACATGGTATTGTGTTTGACTTTGGAGTAATCTGGAGAGCTAGAGGTTACATGACAGCATCAGGACAACCTGTAAAACATGCTTCTTTGATCAAACAGATCTTAGAGGCTGCACAAGAAACAAAAGAAGTAGCAGTAATTAAGGTAGCTGCACATGTGAGACTCGACACTAGGGAATCTAGGGGAAATGATAGGGCTGATAAAGCAGCCAAAGCAGCGGCAGTCAAACCCTTACGACAGGTTCATACTGTAAACCCCACAGAAAATACTGAAGATAGACTGAGACAAGCACAGGAAGATGCAGGAGAAGAGGAGAGGGATAGATGGAAAAAGGAAGGGGCAGAAGAACAAGCAGGAATTTGGAAGAAAGATGGACTAATATGTCTACCTAGAGCCTGGTACCCGATTGTAGTTGGTGGACTACACCACCCTACTCATGTGTCTGCAAATGCAATGACACTACTGGCAAAGCAAGTCTGGTTGGCTCCAGGTTTTGGCAACTATGCAAGAGACTATTGTGCTGCATGCGCTATATGCCTGGCACATAATCCCGGACAGACAACAAAGACCCCTATGAAGCACCACGTCCGACCTCTCTATCCGTTTCAGCGATTACAAATAGACTTTATCCAGCTGCCAAAAAGTAATGGGTATGAGTATGTGTTGGTGTGTGTGGACATGTTCTCAGGGTGGCCAGAGGCCTATCCAGTTCGGAAGGCTTCAGCTAAAAACACTGCTGTAAAGCTAGTTGCCGAACTGATACCCCGTTACGGTCTCCCTGAAGTGATCGAGTCAGATAGGGGTACTCATTTCACTGGAGAAATATTTCAAAATGTACTGAAAATGTTGGGTGTTGAAAGTCAGTTACACACTCCGTATCATCCTCAAAGTTCTGGTAAGGTGGAACGCATGAATGGAACTTTAAAATTAAAAATACAGAAAGCCATGGCTGAAACAGGAAAGCCTTGGACAGAATGCCTTCCACTGGCCCTTTACTCAATACGCAATACCCCAAGGGGTAAGACTAAACTGTCTCCATATGAAATTTTGTTTGGTAGGACTGCCAATTTAGGATGTTATTTTCCACAGCAACTTGTGTTAAATATTGAGTCATTGACTTCTTATGTGCAAAATCTTCAGAAACAATTAACTAAGGTGCATGCACAAGTTTTTGCTTCCCTTCCAGATCCTGACAACATTGAAGGAAGTCACAAGTTGGAACCAGGTGATCAAGTCTATGTAAAAAGACACACCAGAAAGGCTCTAGAACCAAGATTTGACGGACCCTTCCAAGTCCTGTTGACAACACCTACATCAGTCAAGCTTGAAGGAAAGGCATCATGGATACATGCAAGCCATTGCAAAAAAAGCAGTATAAACCCATGATATTGATGTTAATAGTATTAACCACGACAAAGGCATGGGAAAGACTAAATTCTCTAACCCCTTTGAACAATAGATTCGTACAACATCATAGAAAATTAGTGCATGACTTGTTAAACAATACACAAACCCTGACAGATTGTTGGATCTGTACCCATTCACCGGTATCAGCCACAAGTATACCTTTTCTAGCAGTTCCCGTATCAGCAGAAGAAATATTCGCTTGGCCTAATTGTTCAGACAACCTGGCCAACAACCAAACTGGTAATACTAGGCTGTGGAATACTACAATCGCCATACCAATTGTGGGATGGGTAGAATTTCCTTGGTGGCAGGGTAATCTCTCAGGGAGTAATACACATCTACAATATTTAGCATTCAAGGGAGGAAAATGGGTACCTAGGAATAAGACTGGATTAACTGATCTAGGACAGGTCCCCACTGAAAATCTACAGCTCAGTTTCAGTACAACCGTCCCTTCCTCTGATGCCTTCAAACCTGTAGTATTGGAAAGATACATACATAATAGAAAATGGGAACATTCTGAGTTGTTCCCCCAAGGTAATGCAAGCGATTGTACAAGCAAACCGGGGAACCTGGTTTGTAATGAATCTGATGAGTATGACATTTAAATTAAAGGACGTACAACGACTCAGAGATCAGTATGACAAAGATAATGACCAGAATAAGGATAGCTGGTGGTCAGATACCTTTTCTTTTCTTAACCCAGCCAACTGGTTCAGAGGAATCGGTGGGTGGGTTGCTGGGATCATGCAGAGCATTATACATATAGTTATGATTATTGTAGTCATATACGTACTATTCCAGATTGTGCTCAAGGGTATCTCAGTATGCACAGATAAACTTTGTGTAATAGATGCAAGAGTATAAATTAATATTACCGTACTAATTTTTGTTTTTATATTTTAGTATACTGCTAAAGAAGAAAATAATTTGCGATAGAAGAATTAATACTAGATTTGATTCTCTTATTGAATACAAGCATGTACATGTGTAATACCAAAAATAAAGGCTTTGTCTTTAGCCCTGTGGTAATAAAAATAAAAGAATATGTCAAAGGGGGGAATTGTGGAGATCAGACTGAAAGAATCCATTGTGTCTTTCTCCTGAGACATCTGGCTTATTTCAAGAAACTTAAGCAAAGTTGACATTTCCTTTTATGGACGCATTCCTTCTTGATAGTGTAACCTTTTACCTACATACTAGAAGCTGAACCTTATCTCTAGTATAGGCTGTTATTGTATAAGGATGTGAAATATGAGCGCTTGTACGCATGTCTGTAAAATGTTTAACTTTTTTTCTATATAAAAGGAGGGGGTAGAGCCCAGTGAGTCAGACGTGCTCCTGGGCTTCCCCTGTATATGATCACACAACCTTTTGTGCTGCGTGTCATTTCACTCGGATCCCTACCTCTAGTAAGCCAGGGACTGAGAAGGACTTAACAAGTCGATAACTTATATAACCTGAGCCCTCTGCAAGACTGAATATTCTTCCAATAGATCAGTGCATCGGCACAAATTTTTTTAAAGTTTTTGAAATCACATGTTTTTATAGGGACATAGCTATAGGGAAAGCAGAGCAAACCTAAAGGTCCATATGAAACATGAAGTGACATGATGATGATTATTATTATTATTATTATTATTATTATTAAAGACACTTGGTATGTGGGGGGCATTATTACAGACTTTCTACTGGGGCTCAGGAGGTTTGAGTTTTCCCTCCGTTATTCTAATATAATTACGGTTTTCTAGAAAGACTCAAAAATAAGAAATCGCCATGTGTTATCAAATAATGATCATATGGTCATATGATGATGTTACAAATTATATCCTATTCCCTATAAAAACGTGGATTGATATGCTGGAAACTGTAGTTTTTGGTTAGATCTGTCAGCATACAGAATTATGCCCCATAAGGTTTCCTATCGATTTCTACATAACTGGACAACATACAGTAGTTACAGTGTCTTTCCCGAGAACAAAGGCAATTACTGCACACGTATAGCTAGTGACCTACTGCAGAGTTAATAATTCACTAATTGAGCGGTCAGCTTGTTTTTCCAGCTTCCAGGATAGTAACAACCCCCTTAGATCCTGGATTGTCCCTAGAGATTTTGTTTATTCACCTTCTGCTGATTCGACTTTGGAAATATTTTTTTTCTTCACATTTTAATTAAATGTAATAACTCCCAAAAGCTCATAAGCAATCTGTGGCTGAGGTTTGACATACTTCATTGTGGTAGAATTGCTGCCTGATTTACAAGACAAAAAGGGACAATTATCTGTCATTATGCAGACATTACTATTTATTACAGTAAGGTGTATCAGTTCTCATTTCATAGTTGTAGCGCTAGTGCCGGCACCCCTGCATGGCGCTGCCTTCTCCCTCCATGCAGGGATGCCGGCTACTCGCCGCCTCAGCCCCTGGCATGCTTCCTGCTTCTTGATTGTGAGTGCGCCGCAGCTCCCGGCACATCTCTTAAAGTGTAGCGCGCACATTGTACTAAATGCCCTCAGCCTTAAGCATAATGTTTACACCTGCAAGATGCCTCCCAGGTAATAGCTGTGAGGCATCTGGTATAAATGACTCCTTCTCCCTTAGGGAGTCACCAAGGAGCGTGTACAGGCATTAGGTAGTTGGTGTTGTACCAGTGCAGCTGTAAGGTTCCCTGGTCCTGGTGCGGCCAGGTTCCTGAACCCGAATCCCTGGTCCCAATGCAGCCAGTATCCTGGACCCAAATCATCCCTGGTCCCAGTGCAGCCAGTATCCTGAACCCAAATTCCTGGTCCTGGTGTGGCCAGTGTCCTGTACCTGAATCCTTGGTCCTGGTGTGGCCAGTGACCTCTATCTGAATCCCTGGTCCCAGTACAACTAGTGCCCTGAATCTTGTCTCCTGGTTCCAGGGTGGCCAGTGCCTGAACATTGTCCCTTGGCCCTGGAGAGGCCAGTCCTGGTCCAAAAGTCCCCTGATCCAGTTGCAGCCAGTCCTGATCCTGAGGATCCCTGGTCCTGATGCAGCCAGTCCCCTGGTCCTGGTGCGGCCAGTTCCTAAACATTGTCCCTGGTCCGTGCGCGGCCAGTCCCTGTTCCAGTATCCTAGACTGGTGTGTCTGAACATAGTCCTAATCAGTGTCAGCTAACCTTAGGCTATGTGCACACATTAGGCTTAGGAATTTCTGGTGCGGATTCTGCCTCTCCTGGCAGAAAAAGCACCTGCGGATTTGTCGCGTTTTTTTGTGCGGTTCCGCAGCGTTTTTTGTGCGTTTTTGCTGCGATTTTATTGCGGATTTGCTGTGTTTTTTACCCCTGCGATTTTCTATAGTGGAATGGGTACAAAAACGCTGCAGATTCACAAAAAAGAAGTGACATGCTACTTCTTTTAAACCGCAGCGTTTCCGCAGCGGATTTTCCGCAAAGTTTGCATAGCATTTTTTTTTTCTCATTGATTTACATTGTACTGTAAATCAATTGCGGATCTGCAGCGTTTCTGCACAGCAAAAAACGCAGCGGATCCGCAGAGAATCCACAACGTGTGCACATACCCTTACCCCTGAGGTCAGCACCTGCAGTACCGGGTTTTAGAGATTAAGTAAATATGGAGGTGTATATCACTGTGTAATAAATTAAATTACAAAAGTGGATAGGGCGTAAGGATAGATATTTAGAAAATACACTTTACGGACCACTCCTTTAAAGGTGTTGTCTGATGAAAATAAACTATCATCTATCCACTGGAAAAGTGATAACTGAGAGATCGGTGAGTGTCTCACTGCTGGGACTTCAACCGATTAGCCAAACAGTGGGAGTCCCAGAAAACAGGGGCTGGCATATAAATTCGAGTGCAGCGCTTGGAAGCTCCATAGGGAATAAATAGAGCAATGGTCAAGCATATGAAATGCAGCTCCATTTTAACAGGGATAAAAGTACCCCATTCTGCCTATTGCTGTGGGTCCATTTGGTCAGACCCCACCAATCTATAAGTTATCATCTATATTGTGGATAGGTGATAGTTTACACAAATGCTATTGTCCTGGTAATGTGCAATCAATAGATTTCTTATCTTGTATGAAGTGGGGCTTTAATTAATGTAAATTACACTTATACTGTGTGCATAATTAGGCAAGTGAGTATTTTGACATATACATTTTATGTACATTTTCCAAAACCGAGCTATATAAACATGAATGCTTATTGGATGAAGCAGATCAGGTGATGTGTACTTGTGTGTTATGAACCTGGTGGTTAGGTGCACCTGGAATGACCTGATGGTTAAACTAAAAAACAGGACAAGCTCTGGGAAGTGGGAACTCTGCTGACCGCAATCCTAATCCTATAACACACACACTAGAAATAGCTGTGGAGCGTACCTAACTCTCCCTAGACGCCTCTTCACAGCCTAAGAGCTAACTACCCCTAAAGATAGAAAAATAGGCCTTTCCTTGCCTCAGAGAAAATTCCCCAAAGGTAAAGGAAGCCCCCCACATATATTAACTGTGAGTTAAGAGGAAAGTCACAAACACAGGGATGAAACAGGTTTCAGCAAAGGAGGCCAGACTTACTAAATAGACTGAGGATAGGAAAGGGATCTATGCGGTCAGCACAAAAATCTACAAAAAAGCCACGCAGAGTGTGCAAAAAGACCCCCGCACCGACTCACGGTGCGGAGGTGCCACTCTGCAACCCAGAGCTTCCAGCTAGCAAGGCAATATCATGTTAGCAAGCTGGACTAGAACTTAGCAAGTACTAAGAAATATATATTCAGTACACAATGAACAACAAATGAACTAGCAGGGACTTAGCTTCTGCTGGAGTAGACAGGTCATCAGAAAGATCCGAGAGAGATCTGAACCAGTGCAGATACATTGACAGCTGGCATGGAGTAACGATCTGAGTGGAGTTAAATAGAGAAACCAGCCTAACCGCAAACGAAGGCAGCTGAGGAAGGAACCTCAGAACCAGCAGTTCCACTCACAGCCACCAGAGGGAGTCCACGGACAGAACTCGCCGAAGTACCATTCATGACCATAGGAGGGAGTTCGAGAACGGAATTCACAACACTTGTGTAATGATGGAGGATGTGGCCTTAGAATACAACAACCTTTATCAAGGGGTGGGTGCATGTCCATTTAGGAGCCCGACCCCGTGGTACCATCTATTACTAGGTAACTACATATGTCCCCCATTTTTCTTTATGTATGTATCATACTATTGTGGATGCTATTTTATTTTTAATCTGGGATAATGTCTTAGACACTGTACTGTAGGCCTTCTGGGGTTGTGCAATGGCTTTTATGACACCCATTGCTGGGACTTACCTGTTTGTGATGTACTCCCATTCTGCATGTGTGCATATATTCCCCCTCTTCCCCTTTTATCTGATCTGTTGAATAAACTTTTGTATTTTGATTATCACCCAGGACATTTGATAGTTTCTGTTTGTCTTTGCAATATATTTTGACGATTTGTCCTGACATGTTGAGTAAGTCCGACTTTATAAGGTGCATGTTATCTTCACCACTGGGCTATTATTTTGTACATTACAGACATGCGACACTTTCCTTTGTGTAATCTATGCCCTTTATTAAGGTGTGCAGAATTATTAGGCAGCTTGTTTTCCTCAGGCAAAATGGGCCAAACAGATTTAACCACCTTTGAAAAGTCAGAGATTGTTACTAGTCTTACAGAGGATGCAGCACTCTAGAAATTGCTAAAATATTGAGGTGTGATCACAGAGCCATCAAAAGTTTGGTTTTAAATAGTCATTAGAGTCTCAAAAAGTGTTGAGAAAAAAAGACACACATTAACTGCCAAAGATTTGTGAAGAAACAAATGTGAAAAGACCAGGAAGCCATTATCCTCTAGTGCTGTCATAATCCAGAAGTGCAACCTCCCTGGAGCGACCAGAAGTCCAAGGTCTTAAAGGCTCAGAGACATGGCCGAGTTAAAGAAAACCAGCCAGGCACAGTTGTGAAAAACACCAAGACTGGGCCATGAAATATCTGAAGACAGTTATTTTTAAAGGATTTATGGACTGATGAGAAGAGAGTGACTCCTGATGGTCCAGATGAATGGGCCCATGGATGGATCAGTAATGGCAAAGACCTCCTTTTCGACTCAGACACCATCAAGGTGGATGTGAGATACTGCTATAGGCTGGTATTATTAAAGATGGGCTAGTTGGAATGTTCAGTTTGAATATGGACTCAAAATCCAATCCCAAACTTACTCACAGTTTTATACTTTTTCAAGCAGTGATATAGGAAAATGTCTGAGTCTAACAAGAAAACCATTATTTTTATGCAGGACAATTACCATTGCAGCATCGAAGTCTCCACTTCTTGGTTGCCAATAAATGCTTTAAAGGTGGAAACAATAATGACATGGCCTCGTCATCATTTGACCTAAACCCTACCGAGAACTTGTGGGTTCTTCTTAAATGGGAGATTTACGGTGAAGGAAAGTAGTACACCTCTCTGATCAGTGTCTGGGAGGTTGTGGTTGGTGCTTCCAAAAAAGTTGATCACAGATTAACAAAACTGACAGACTCCATGGATGCAAGACTTATGACTGGTATTGAAAAGAACGGCGACTATATTGGTCACTGATATTTTTTGGGGGAAATGTCAGAAATATATTTTGGTACATTTTATCTTGTTTGGCTATTCTCACTGTAACAGATGAAAATAAACAATTGAAATGTAAAATTTATGTTTTACATTTAATTGCATAATAACTCTGCACAGTCATTTCTTAAATATTCAGGTTTCAGAGTTTGGACTGACTGACAGCACTGTAGTTGTCCAATAATTAAATTAATTATCAAAAATACAAATTGCCTAATACCGGTAATTCTGCACATGGTATATTTATTACAAAACATTTCTTGAATCAAAAAGATACCAAAGATGATTCCTTACATCTGCAAAGTAGTACACAAGCAGTAGACATCTAAAGACACGCACTAATGAGATCAACTGATTGTGCTGATCCAATAATTTAATGGCGTCATGTAAGGGTGAGCAACTGAAGGACAAGGCTTTTAAATGGAATAGCAAACTAATGCTTCTACTTATTGGAAGTGGTGTTGTCAAAGTGTTTTGAAATAAAGTTTATAAAAAAACAAACAAATTATTTGCTTCTACTTTGTGATTTAATTAAAGCAGTGCTGATTGTTTCTAAATGAACACATCCGGGACGGTATATGTCTTCTATGTAGACCATTCACGGACAAGTTCCTTTATTGCGAAGAACTGTATGTATCGTGGGAGGTTTATACAACCTTCACCTCAAATGATCGTTTCTGTCTCGGGTTTGGGAGATCCTGGTTGTGATGACTCTTGGCATTTTCATGCTAGTTTCTACCAACTCCAGAAAAGTTGGTGGAGCTGGGGTTGGACAGGGGCACGACGCCATAGCAGATTTAATTCACGACAAGCTTTGGCGTGTCTTACGGATCATACTGAATCAGGAGCGTCTGACTCTAAACACCCCCTCATCAAGATCGGCAAGAAAATCACTGGTCTTGATGAAAATGGTGAAAGCGTTTACAGATGTGTCAAGTTTATCTTCCAGCATGAGTCATTGAGATAAATATGTTGTGTTTTAAAGAGAACCTGTCATGTAAAAAAAAGGCTATTAACATGCAGATATGGGGTAATTTGGGGGTTAATATAATTCTGAACCTCCCCGACGCTGACACTTAGAGTTAGAGTCTCACTGCCGGGAGGAAATGAACTTTATTCCTACCGGCACGCTGGTTCTTTCAGACATAGGGGTGGCGTTGGGCCAGGTTCAGTCACTGCTCTGCTCACAGAGAGCAGCAGCTGTAACTACACCCCCAGCACTGACTGACAGCCAACCCTAATAATGAGCTGGCTGTCAGTCAGTGCAGGGGCGTGGTTACAGCCGTCGCACTCTATATACTGAGCGGTAACTGAACCCACGTCGATGCCACCGCTATGATGAAAGCTCAAGCCTGCTGGAAGGAATAAAGTTAGTTTCCACCCGGCAGTGGGGCTCTCAGTGTGAGCGCCAGCCAGGTTCAGAAAGCTAGTAACCTGCAGATTAATCCCATATATGCAGGTTAATAGGATTTTTTTACACGACCGGTTCCCTTTAGGACTTTCTAGTCGAAGTTTACACTCACTAAAAATGTATAACTCTGCCCAATGGTATTTGCTTTTCATACCTTCAAATTCCCTTGTTCTTTTACTGTACTATACATTTTTCATATATGGAAAATTTAAAGATTTGCAACATACAGTAAATCTGTGTGTCAGTGTTCCAGTATATTTTATGCCAACTATAAAAGCAACTGCAAAGCAAACTAGACTGGTCAAAGGGAAGCACTATGAAGAAGGCTGAGGGTAAAGTGGAGCAGATGCTGCTCTGTCTGTGTGACACTGTGGCTGAGCTGATGAAAAGCTCACAATAATATTAATTGATGTCACATGGCCCAGTGCATAGTCATGCTAAAGAAGCAGATGGCTGTGTAATAGCATTTAAATGAGCTTGGGCAGCTTCCCTAATGTAGGGAAGAAAGCAGGGACCTAAGATGGTCCGTCCAGGTCTGCCGTCCATGAGAGTGCATATCAGACAGCTGAAATCTCACAGCAGTGCCTGGCATGGGAGGACAGCAAATCTGACAGTGTCTGGGAAATCTATGGACAATCAACTACGCTGCACCGTCATGGGCAAACCTGGGCGAATTATAGCTCACTGTTCTGTATAGCTGTAATATGGCACCCACAGAAGTCTATTATAATCTTTATATGGCGCCAACACAGGGCAGACATATCATTGGTCAACTGCACAGGGGTCTAAGGGAGCTGTCACACAGACAGCTCTCTCCAGCGACCAACGATCAGGGGAACGACTTCGGCGTCGTTGAAACTGTCTTCAACGATGCCGAAGTCCCCCTGCAGCACCCGGGTAACCAGGGTAAACATCGGGTTACTAAGCGCAGGGCCGCGCTTAGTAACCCGATATTTACCCTGGTTACCATTGTAAAAGTAAAAAAAAACACTACATACTCACCTTTTGATGTCTGTCACGTCCCCCGGCGTCCACAGGGTTACGCGCTGCTGCCGAGAGCTTCCTGCACTGACTGAATGTGTCAGCGCCGGCAGCAGTGGTGACGTCACCGCTGTGCACTGCTTTACGGCGGGGGACGTGACAGACATCAGAAGGTGAGTATGTAGTGTTTTTTTTAACTTTTACAATGGTAACCAGGGTAAATATCGGGTTACTAAGCGCGGCCCTGCACTTAGTAACCCGATATTTACCCTGGTTACAAAGGAACACATCGCTGGATCGGTGTCACACACCGATCCAGCGATGGACAGCGGGTGATCAGCGACGAAATAAAGTTCTGGACTTCTAGCTCCGACCAGCGATATCACAGCGGGATCCAGATCGCTGCTGCGTGTCAAACACAACGAGATCGCTATCCAGGACGCTGCAACGTCACGGATCGTCGTCGTTCTCACTGCAAAGTCGCTTAGTGTGAAGGTACCTTAAGAGATAAGTGGGCCCGTTTCCACCTCCAAAGCAGTAGGAATTGTGTATTATGATGAGCTATTGGACTGGAAAGTGCCTGTATACTGTTCTTGCTCAGGGGCCCTTTCCTGTCTGTGTCCTCCAGTGCACCATATTCCATGTCTATGGACCTTACTGTATTTCCATTTGACTTTCATTTAGTACAGAGATTTTTCTAAGTTGTGGCTTGTTCCTACTAAGATATTCTCCCCAAAAGTATTGTGCCCCCACTTCAGTGTATAGAACAGAGGTTAGGACTCGTTTAGACGAGCCGAGAACATCTCTTCAAGAACTGTGCTGAGTACATTGCCTAGGAGACCACCATTAATAGACTTCAGAGGTGGCCATTAATCTAGGCAAAGAGTAAACAATAAAATTAAAAAACCTTCCATTGTTGGGAACAGAGAGGATTTTTAAGTAGTAAATTGCAATCTTCCTTGTTTTTTATTTCAAACACTTTGCAATTTTGACTATTTATGATTATAAGAATAGTCCACTTTTCATGACTGATGGAATAGTGCATTTCTACAATCAATACTCACCTGATTATTTTTAGTGGATTTCTAGTGTTTTCTTGAAGAGCTCTTATTAGTACAGAATTTTTAACCACTTTCCCATGCAAGCTTTCTTACCTTTAGTTACCTCTAAAAGTTATGACATTATTTTGTAAATACTGGGGCAAATGGAATTGTAGAGGATTGTAAAATATAGTGTGCTTTAGAATGCATTGTTATTATTATTTACATGTGAAAAAGGGTATACATAACAAAAAACAACTACAATAACTTTGAACAAAACAAGTCACTGACTGGTCAGGAGGAGAGAGGACCCTGCCCACGAGGCTCACAGTCTACCGGGGATGGGAGAGGATACAATAGGTGAGGGTAGAGCAGGTCATGCGGCAGTATGGTGGAACAAGGGTTACTACAGATTGTATACTATAAGGTCAATTAATGACACTGTAAAGAGGTATATCAGCAGCCATTAAGGGGTTAAAGTGGTATAATGTGTGTGATATGATATACCTCATCTAGCATAACTAGATATGTTATAATGTCCTTGCAGTCCCGAGATAAGCTGTTCATAGAGACAGTGGATCAACAAACATCTATCTTTCCCAGTTTCCCTCTTAAAGTGTCAATTCAACAAACTTTGGATATATGAAAAGTACAAGCAAATACAAGAAACTTTGCAATATAGCTTATCTGAAAAATGTGTTTCCTTCTTCATTTAAGTGCCACTTCTTCCCCTTCCTCCTGAACTCATCATTCACTCTGAAAAAAACAGCTCAAACTCTGCTTGGTCAAAGCAAACTAGAATGTCAGCTCACTGAGGGATCAGGTTACATAGCCTATTAAAAAGGTTTGTCCGGGACTATCATTGATGGCCTATCCTTAGGATAAATAATAAATGACTGATCATTAGGAGTGCGACACTGGGTATCCCCACCGATTAGCTGTTCCAGATGTCGGCTAGAACTGCTCAGCTGTGGAGCTGCACTTGACAGGTCAGCCAACTAAATAGTGGCTGCGGCCGGGTACTGCACATCCACCTCCTATTGATTTGAGTAGGTGGCGGATGAGTAGTACCCGGCCGTGGCCACTATACAGTCTACGGAGCTGTGCTGTACAGCTCAACTGATCAGGTCTGGACTCCGTTGACACCAAAAACAGCTGATCAGCAGGGGAGAGTTGAAGAAGGAGGAGGGAGTAGCACTAGGCACAATCAGAGTCCAAGCAGATTCAATGAGATCTAGTGCAGCTTCTAGCAATTTTATTTCAAATTAGAGCTGGATTCACATCCACTCTGCTCACTACTGCTGTATAATGTCTTCTGTTTCCGTGTGTACTTTGCATGGAAAACATCACTGCAGATAGTCTACACCCACTAGATCAGAGATAACTGAAAATTAGAGATTGAGCCTGCAAAAGAGAAAACTATGTAAGAAAAACGCAGGACACAAGTTGTGTGACCAGAAATTGCTGTTAGGCCTCTTTCACACGTCAGTGTCTCTGGTACGTGTAGTGACAGTTTTCTCACGTACCGGAGACACTGACACACGTAGACCCATTTAAATGAATGGGTCTATGCACATGTGCGTGTTTTCACACGGACCGTATGTCCATGCTGAAAACACGTCGACATGTCCGTTTTCTACCGGCAGCACGGACCACAATACGGTCAGCACACGTGCACACGGAGAACAGTGTGCACTCTCCTCCGTGTGCACATACCGCCCGCAGGAGAGACAGCGCTACACTAAGTGCTGTCCCCCCGCTGTGGTGCTGAATGCGGAATTCATCTCTTCTCCCCCGCCGGAGAGAAGAGATGAAAGATCAATTTTTATTTTTTTTTGTGAACAATAAAGTTTTCATGTGCCCCCGCCTCCCCCCTCAGTGCGCCGCCTGGTCCCTTGTCGCAGAAATACTCACCTAGTTCCCGCGATGTCTCCTCTGTCCTCTCCGCGCTGGCAGCTTCTCCTGTGTGAGCGGTCACGTGGTACCGCTCATTACAGTCAGGGAATATTCACTGACTGTAATGAGCACTCCCACGTGACCGCTCACACAGGAGAAGCTGCCGGCGCTGAGAGGACAGAGGAGACATCGCAGGAGCTGGCCGGGTGAGTATTTCTGCGGCAAGGGGCCAGGCGGCGCACTGAGGGGGGGGGGACGCGGACGCACATGCAAACTTTATTTCACCCCCCCCCCCACAAAAAAAAAAAAAAGATCTTTCATCTCTTCTCTCCAACGAACGCTGGGGGAGAAGAGATGAATTCTGCCTTCAGCACCACATGCGGGGGAGACAGCGCTTGGTGTAGCGCTGTCTCTCCTGCACGGTCCGTGTGGTCCTCAGGCGGCACACGGGCGGCACACGGATGCCGCACGTATGTGCCACACTGCCACTTGAGCACACGGACATACGGACACGGATATCTCCGGTACCGTTTTTTTCCGGTACCGGAAATATCAGGACGTGTGAAAGAGCCCTTATACACACTCACTTGACAGCTTACTCTGACATTTTACCTGCAATGACAGGTATACTTTCACATGGCAGTTAGGCTGAGCTTGCATGTTATATCTTAAAAATGGTAGTGATAAACACCTATCAGAAAGATCTGGAAATCTCTGGAACCACTTACAGCAGGAGAAACATAGACAAGGAAGAAAACACAAGTATTTTATGTTCCATAAGTTAAGTAATATTATAGATGTGTTACGGTATATGTAAGCAATCATTACTCGCCCTATCCCTCTATCCATGCAGTCATGTTCTTCAAGACCAAAGTATGACGGACAAGCTGTGAGGAAAGATAGACAAATGTTCCGGGGTCAGATATCAAGAGAGCATGTCATAATCTAAAAGGGAAAGACAACAGCGTAGTCAGGTCACGATCCAATGTTAGAATACCAAGAAGATAGCAGATCAAAGCACAGGGGCTAGGCAAACGGATGGTCAAAGCAAAGTGGTCAGATACCAAGAGAGCATCTCGTAAACTAAAGGCGAAAGGCAAAGGCATAGTCAGGTCACGGTCCGAGGTCAGAATACCAGGAAGATAGCAATCAAAGCAAAGGGGCTAGGAAAATGGATGGTCAGAGGAAGTTCCAATGTCAGACAGCAATAGATCAACAAACAGAGCACAGAAATATAAGGCAAACATGCACCACCAAGCAAATGCTACAACTGGCAGAGATCTGGGACTGACAGATTAGCTAAGTACCGTAGCTGGGTAATCACTTAGAACAACGAACACCTGAAGGAATCTCAGCACCTACCAGTCTCAGATGGGACAGATGTCTATTAAAATACTGATAGCTCAGCACACACCTGCAGTAGATTGGGCAAGTCCTCTTTTTGTGGTTTTAACTGTTTAGTGATAGGACTAGCAAGTGTGGGGTACCTTGACGTGGGTTGTGAGCTTCCATATTTTGGCCATTACATCAACTAATACCTCACATATATTTATATGTGTTTTTTGCACTTTATTTATATTTCTGGGTGCGGTTGGGCCCAGGTGGGGCAAGCATTTTGGTTAGCACTGGACAGCCCGCCTGATCTAAAAGTATGGGCGTCACTAATAGGCTGTAAGCCAGATGCTCTGCATTACCTGTATGTGAACAGCGCCGCATACAGATTATTTTTTGTGCACTAATATACCAAATAGCCACCCCCTCCATGGATTAGTAGATTGAGAGTGGTTATTTCATTGGTATTGCTGCACCTGTGCCGCCATCTTTAATTGGGTCCGCTGCACCCTGGGTGCATTTGTTTGGAGGCCTGGGCAGGTAAGCATCTCTGCCCTTTTTCCGTTTTTTTGTGAATAATTTTGGAGGATTTCTAAGTCCTCACTTTGTGATTGTAATTGAGCTGTCACTCCCCAAATTGACAGCTCAACACGACCCTGATTCCATAGGGTATCAAAAAGATCACTCACTGTGTCCAAGACACCATTAGAGGAGGAATCGTGACATATGGGACCTGATCTCTTATTTACTAGAATATACTAACCATCTTTAAAGGGAACCTGTCAGGTCCCCCATGCTCACCATCCCAGCAGCATTCACCTTTTGTATGATTGAATTCCCTGCCTAACCAGCCCTGTATAAAGTTATTCAGTTAATTCAATGTTTTAAAAAAGCAATTATAAGGTCCCCTTTTGCTATGCTAACGAGGGCTTTGACTAGTCGATGGGAAGTTAGTTGCCCCAGACTAGTCGGCCCTCTTTCCATGTTATCACGCCCCTGTGAGCATGATACCCCACTGGACATCAGGACCTGTGGAAGCGCATTCAGCGCAAAACAGCTGTCGTCTGTTTCATTCACATGTTCTCCCTGTCTGAACCGCACATGTCCCAATAAAGGAGTGTTTTTACCGGGCTTGGTGAGTGCATACCGATTTTTCTTCTACTATTGAAATTAGCATCACTGTGCCTCTGTAGCCGAGTGTATGCTTCCTGGCTTCATTTATTTAACTGATTAATGCTATACAGGGCTGGTTAGGCAGGGAATTTAGTCATACATAGGTGAATGCTGCTGGGTTGGAGGACGTAGGGGATCTGACAGGTTCTCTTTAAAGCGCTGAATGTCCATTTATTCAAGAATCATGACACCAAGAAAGGCATGGAGCCATAAGTAGAAAAAGTGAGTCGGAAAAACATTGAGACTCTTTGAGGGTTTTCAATTGCATGAAATGGTCCTTGTAAGAGATTAACAGACCAACATCAGACCTGGAAGACTTAATCTGTGATAGGAAAGGGACAAACAATGATTACTGAAGTTGAATGTTTGATGCTATTCTAAATAGGGTTTTCTACAGGATGCCACCATCCCTGACTAATTATTCTAATAACTACCTGCCACGAGCATCACCAGACATCAACACTCTGGCACTTCATGAAATGAGTTTTCTGAATGTATACACGGTAAAACCACTTGTTAAGGTGATTCATGCAGGAGATGTAAATGGCTATATGATAAATAATTCTCTATTTAATTGTGGGTTTTACCTACTGTACTGTTCAGAAAATATAATTGCATACCCAGTAATTCCCTAGTAGAACGGTAAAATTTTTAACTGTTGAAAAAACCCAATAATGGAAAGTTGTTGGGCTTTAGGGAAGTTCAAATGTTAAAGTCCTGTACTGGTTTCCCCAACTTGGCATCAATTAGATTAGTGTTAATGTCATTCAGTGCTTATACTTGGGGATCTGTTGTGATCTGTTGCTCTAAATCCCACCAAGGACAATATCTGCAAGGAGTTTGTAGGTTCTTCCCGTGTTTGCGTGGGTTTCCTCCAGGTTCTTCGATTTCCTCCCACACTCCAAAGATATACTGATAGAAAATGTAGATTGTGAGCTCCATTGAGGACAGTGGAGATGAGGTCTGTACAGCACTGTGGAATTAATGGTGCTATATAAGTGAGTAAAATAAATATACAGCAGCTCAATGCTCATACTGATACATGGCACAAAGATTTATTTAAAGTGCCATTTTGAGAAGATTACTTGCTCTAGAGGAGCCCCTGCTGAGCTGGAGATTGGGGGTAATGTTGGCTGCTTTCAGTCCCGGTGATTTGGCACATGTCTTGGTGGTGGCTCTCCACCTATCATTGATATTGAATATTCTAGTTTCCCAATACATACATTTTTAGTGCTTGTAAATAGTGGGCATATTGCTTGTCTTCTTACAACCACCCTCATCTGCATATCCTATAATGGACAACTCCGTTCTACATGCCCTCATCTGGTAGACCTCTCGGAGAGAGTTACTACAACCACGGGTTCTCATTCCGGTAAACCCAGCCTGCCATTGTATCACATAGATATTTGAATGGCCGGCATGTAATACTACATTTTTCTTGCAGTCTTTGTAGGAGGAATGCATGTCTAATTGGGGATGACTGAAGCCAGCCCACTGATTATGAGACGATCACCAGGATAATTTTATTGCAAACAGGTATTAAAAAGGATGACAATGGGAAATCCCTTTTAAAACTTTATTTTACAATGTTGGCATTTTAAAGTCTGAAGCACCCCTCTTATTATTATAATTATTATTGTGCCGTGACTATTATCAGCACTCCAACTTATCATAACTTGCATTAAAACCTATATTCATGAACGGGTACATGATCAAGATCCTGAACACAATACTACTACCATTCTACAAGAAGGAAGAAAAGAGAAAAATCCAACTAGAGAGAATATAATAACTTTACCGCCCTTGTTCTAAGAGACATATTTTTACAGCTGCTGATCAAAAATGAAATCCTGAATATGGTTAATGTCCTTGTTAATATTCAGAAAAAGTCCTAATTATTGTACTTTAGTAAAGTAGGAGGTTGGACCCTCAGCGATCAGTGGTTCTCCCATATCCTATCGTTAGCAGATAAGGGATATTTAGCTTTCAATTCCATTTCTCCCCAGCTTACCAAACTGCACTTCCTTGAGTCTCCGCCACTGTTGATGGTCTTGGGCATCAACCTGACAGCGCAGTTGCAAATCAGTGATCTCAGCGGCTCTGACCGTGTAGACAAAACGCCCCATTCAAGCCGCTGTGCTCACTGATTGCCTCCCATGCTGTCGTTGGGCCAATGGCAGACAACAGGAACCATGGTGGAGAGTCGCCGCTGTACCTAGGAAAGGTGAGTACAGCGCAGGTTGTTTTTTTACAGCAAATTGCAGCCAAAGGAGAATTTAATTGAAAAGGAACAAACAAATTACTTGTTAAAACTCCTTTAACCTTCATTAGCCTTTGAGGTCACTGTTCAAAATCCCATTGGAAGTAGGAACGGTAGAATTGCTTTTCCTAGGATTTAGGCCACGTGATGTTTGGTCAGGATTTTCTTTTTTTCATCTTCTTCGCAAGCATTTATATTACGTATGGTTTTAAGAAATCAGGATTTTTATTTTTTTTTCATCTCCACATTTTGAAAGTCATAATGTTTATATATTTTTTAAACATACAAGGAGTTTTTCTTCCTTTATTTTGGGGAGTTTTCTTTTTTTATGGTGTTCATCTTGCAGTATGAATAATATATTTGGCTGCAGCTTATAAATATTGTGTCAGGGTAGACGTTTGCTCCGTCAAAATACTAAAAACTTCAGCAGGCACGTAATACAGCAACGTCATGTCACCCTCTGGGAACACTGGCACTGACATTGCTTGAAAGGCGCCGCTGTAGGAGGTGAATACTATTTTTATTTTAACTGAGAGCCTGAATTGATTGAGAAGGGGTTGTCCAGTTTGGTTATGCCGGGGTTCTCCAGTTTGGTTACACCGGGATTCTCCAGTTTGGTTATGCCGGGGTTGTTCAGTTTGGTTACGCCGGGGTTCTCCAGTTTGGTTACGCCAGTGTTCTCCAGTTTGGTTACGCAGGGGTTCTCCAGTTTGGTTATGCCGGGGTTCTCCAGTTTGGTTATGCCAGAGTTCTCCAGTTTGGTTACACAGGGGTTCTACAGTTTGGTTATGCCAGGGTTGTCCAGTTTGGTTAAGCTGGGGTTATTCAGTTTGGTTATGCCGGGGTTCTCCAGTTTGGTTACGCCGGGGTTCTCCAGTTTGGTTACGCAGGGGTTCTCCAGGTGGTTATGCCGGGGATCTCCAGTTTGGGTACGCCGGGTTGTTCAGTTCGGTTATGCCGGGGTTCTCCAGTTTGGTTATGCCAGGGTTCTCCAGTTTGGTTACACAGGGGTTCTCCAGTTTGGTTATGCTGGGATTCTCCAGTTTGGTTACTCCGGGGTTCTCCAGTTTGGTTACACCGGGGTTCTCCAGTTTGGTTACGCCAGGGTTGTCCAGCTTGGTTACGCCAGGGTTGTCCAGTTTGGTTACGCCAGGGTTGTCCAGTTTGGTTACGCCAGGGTTGTCCAGTTTGGTTACGCCAGCGTTGTCCAGTTTGGTTACGCCAGGGTTGTCACAGTTTGGTTACGCCAGGGTTGTCCAGTTTGGTTACGCCAGGGTTGTCCAGTTTGGTTACGCCAGGGTTGTCCAGTTTGGTTACGCCAGGGTTGTCCAGTTTGGTTACGCCAGCGTTGTCTAGTTTGGTTACGCCAGGGTTGTCACAGTTTGGTTACGCCAGGGTTGTCCAGTTTGGTTACGCCAGGGTTGTCCAGTTTGGTTACGCCAGGGTTGTCACAGTTTGGTTACGCCGGGGTTGTCCAGTTTGGTTACGCAGGAGTTGTCCAGTTGGGTTACACAGGGATTGTCCTATAGGTGGACAACCCCTTTTATTTGTATGGCTGCAGGAAGGGAAGCAAAGAAATAGTAGCTTTGTGGTAGGAAAAACTGAAGGAAAGACTTTGCTGGCAAACATAGCAGCATCTACACGATTGTTGTAGCTTCTTAGGCGTTATATAAGGTTCTCTGCATGTGGGCACACACACAAACACATACACTAAGTCTATCTCGGATTTTAATTTAACTCTTGTTAAAAAAAATGCAAATGGTTCCCTGATGAGTGGGCACCTTAGGTATGGCGACAGTGAGCTAATATTCAGAGTTACTTTCCATTGTGATGATTTCATCGCATCGGCTGAAATATGCTATAAACGCTTTGGCTACCTGCAATTTTAATTTCTCAAATCCTCAAGGCATTTTTTAATCGGGTCTATTCCTTCCTGTTCTGTAGCTTTCACTATACAAGTGATTCTTCGGATTAATACACTGTGCCTGAAGAGTGCGAATGGCTGAGAGCACCATTACCGGATTGTCAGCAATTCTCCCGCAAAAGCGCCTAAATTAATGTATCACGTGACAGGCAATGCTATGAGTCAACCTTATCACAT
Source organism: Ranitomeya variabilis (assembly GCF_051348905.1). Taxonomy (NCBI): domain Eukaryota; kingdom Metazoa; phylum Chordata; class Amphibia; order Anura; family Dendrobatidae; genus Ranitomeya; species Ranitomeya variabilis. The sequence continues at coordinate 163,859,957 of NC_135238.1, read as the reverse complement.
GGTGATATGCTATAAAAAAGCCACAGTTGCAAGAAAGCTGTAATATTGTCAATCTATGAACTGCTAAATGCTTTTCTGGCAGTCCTGGAAAATCAGACTGCACTTGGATTTCATCCGAGTGCGGTCCGATGTTTTTCACAAACCCACTGACTTACATTTCCGATCCATTTTGATCTGACACTCGGACCAAAATCGAACATGTCTACAATTTTTCCTTGGACCACCCGGTCCCAGGAAAAAAACGGACATGTTAACAGCCTCATAGAAAAACATGGGTACCAGTGCTATGTGCCAAAACCTCAGATAGCATTCTTCAGATATAATCGGCTGTGTGCACAGGCCCTAATACAGGCCAGACAATTGCAGATAAGCAGTCATGAGAATGTAGTCCGTGAACGCAACATTAGTGCTAGCAATAATAGCAGTAGATAGTTTGAGGCCTGGCTGTTTGCAAGTTATTTTCTATTTTACACTGAAGCTCTGCTTGTTCAGATTAGCTGCTGTATTTAAAAGGAATTTGTTAGCAGGTTTTTCCTATGTAATTTGTGATCCATTTGATGTATGGACTGAGGCCCTGATTCCAGTGATGTATCACTTGCTGGTCTACATGCTGTCTTATTACAATCATACTTTTGTACTCTGTAGATCTAGCACTGCTCAGCATGATGAGCCCTGCATAACCATGCCCACACAAATGATTGGCAGCTTTGTGTGTACACTGTGTGTAGGCAGAAAGCTGCTAATCAGTCGTGTGGGCATGGTTATACAGAATATTTATCTAGAAGGCACACATCTTGTCCTGCAAGGATTATGTCCTACTGATAAAACACTGATTTCATTGAAACAGCTACACATAACCTAATAAGTGACACATCACTGGAATCAAGGTCTCTGCCCCTACATCATGCTGCTCTCTGATTACATAAAAAAACATGATGAGAGATTTCCTTTAAGCAAAAGCCCACCACAAGCAGAGGGTAGAAAGATGGGTTTTATTACAATGAAACCATAACCACTAAGCAACTATGAGACAGAAAAGTATATGCCGCACACAAACTGATGCATATTAGCCTCAGAGAGAGGTTACATGACATCTGCTTTTAAAATAAACAGATGTAGTTCCAAACAAATGACAGAGCTTCTGAAGGTGCTGATCCTAAAGTGATGGCTCTGAAAAAGTTAGGAAAGGGAACAAAGTCCGGTCCTGGAGCCGAGACAGGTGAGTAACACTAGGTGGAAAACGTCCTACACTTGTGACTGCTCAGCAGGGATGCCAGTGTTGTATTATTACAAGTAGCACACAATATTGTATTATTTCCGATTACTGTCTGGAGCACAAAATTTGCCGACTGAGTAACGTTCACATTTGCGTTGTGCGCCGCAGCGCACAACGCAAACAAAAACGCAGCAAAACGCATGCACAACGCTGCGTTTTGCGCCGCATGCGTCCTTTTTTTTAATTGATTTTGGACGCAGCAAAAATGCAACTTGCTGCGTCCTCTGCGCCCGGACGCGGGCGCCGCAGCGACGCATGCGGCGCAAAACGCAAGTGCGACGCATGTCCATGCGCCCCCATGTTAAATATAGGGGCGCATGACGCATGCGGCACCGCTGCGGCGCCCGCCGCTAATGTGAACGTAGCCTAAAATCCAAGACTCCAGAATGCCCCTTTCTTTCTTATGTATAACCACGGTGCAGTAACGCTGCAGTGATGTCCCATTCCTGACCACCACTTGCCTCCTGCTTGCTTGCGGGAAGGTGCCAGGACGACATGCTGCTCTCCTAGAATTAGTAACAAAGCAGAATAATATTATTACCATACTAATCCTATGTCGCTGTAAGGAGGTGGTCTAATGTGTTATTCTGTAAGCCCCAAGACACAGCGGTTAACACGACCAGCATTGTTATGTGTAATTAGAAAGTTTATCTCCGTGTCCTAATCTGAAAGCAAAGAATGCTACTACTGCATGGAGAATGGAAGGGTACACGGCTGCCCCTGTATAACTCATGTACATCCTTGCATCCTTGGCTACAGATTGTACCATGGAAGTAAGATAGCAATCCACTGTGTGCAGCACGCATGCAAAAATGATCCAATAGCTTTACAAAAAAAACACCAGGAAAAGAGATATAATTGCACTCACGATTATTTTCTTGCACAGCCAGTAGGGCGGCACAGGGGGCTGCATACTATGGGCCATTAAGGAGAATCAATCACTAGTTTTTTTCTACTTCATCTGAAAGCAGCATAATGTAGGAAAAGAGACCCTAATTCCAGCGATGTGTCACGTAAATTTACAAGGTTCTGTGGTATTTTTAGATGTAGCATGAAGCAGAGTTCAGAAAGCTAACCCCGCAAACACCACAGCTTTCTGTGTGGATTGTCTATTAACAGTAAGCTGCTAATCACTGGTGGGGGCAGAGTTGGACCAGGATGCAGGTGAACTGTAGTCCTGTAGTATTAATCTCCTGCTGATAAAACACTCATTGTATAGAAACAACAGCACACAGCCTAATAAGTGACACATCACTGAAATCAGTGACTCTGGCCCTACCTCATACTGCCCTCAGTTTAAATAGCAAAGGCCTGCTGACAGATTCCCCTTAAACCCTTCATTATCCATTGTATGGGCCCTCCATATAGGCAAAACGTCTAGTCAGTATCTGTAAGCCGACACGAGGAGTGGGTGATAAATACAGAAGTGATGACGTGTTTTTATTATAATTTTCCTCTAATTCTGGTTTTGGCTTAACAATACTGATGTTAAACACTGAGCAAATACTGAACGTGTGAACGCGGCCTTATTCTGAATCACCAGTGTAAAACAGTGCTGCAGAATAAAGCCCATTAGTGACCGCAGTAAGAAGGTGTATTGGTGGTCATTAAGGGGTTGATTTCCCGATGGCTAATCTTTACATTAATGTCTAGCCACTGATTTTTAAAATAGATTGTTAGTCCCGACTCTTAGAATCCTAAATCTCTATTCTTAACTGCTGTTGCCATAGTGATACATAGACCTCTGCCAACATGAAAACGTACATATCTGCAATCATAAGGCCATGATTATGCCATAGTTACGGACTAGAACAAGTAATGAAAGGTAAAATACTTTATTATAACGTTACAGTGTCTTTACTTTTCCATAACAAGGCTTCACTAATGATTTTCTCGTTTTTTTTTCTTGCACGCAAAATTTGCAATCACTTTCAACTTCATTATTTTACAAGAAAATGTCAATTAGATGTGACAGTTTCCCGATAGCCCAGGGTGGACAAGCTGCGTCACCCTCCAAGCCCTCCACAGGCCCTCGAAAAAAATATATAGAAGCATAAAAAAAATGTTAATCGTTTACAACTTCTTTAGATGTGACACCGTTAACACAACAGTCCTCCATTTGTTTTTTTTATGTAAAATTCCATGAGTTAGAATTTCTTACCTAAAAAAATTTGAGCCCCAGAAATAAATAAATAAATAAAAAAACACTGAAAAAAAGCCATAACCAATATGTTCCGTGGGGGTTAAAACAAACATAGTACATAATACCAACAGTATACACGTTGCTTTCCAGTTTGATCATTTTTATTATGATAACATGTGGTTATTTTGATTCATATAGCGGTATCCAATCCAATCCTGAAGAAGTGGGAGTTTAACCCTGTGCAGAAACAGCAATTTCCTATTCAGAAACTTTTGTATTGTTTAACTACACTGAATAAATTGTAGGAGCATATGGCACAACAGCAACACGTGGTAGAGAACCAGCACATATGTTCCCGAGATCTGTGCCAACACCCAGCACTTACATAGACACCAGCTCATACAGAACCTGCAGCCTGAGCTCCGCTCTCAGCAGCGGACACATTTCCTATATTCTCTCACATATACAGGTACAGTTCATGTAGCCAAGGACATTCGTGGGTTACAGCGCTCCACTGCTTTTATGCATAACATTGGATATATTAAAAATTCTAAGGTTTATACACGTCATCTATTTGATGAAGACATTTCTGCATCAAAAATGTATCTTTTGCTGAAAAAATGCTGCAAAAAAAAAAAAATTGTCACTAAATTAATTAATGATAACAACCCACAATGTTATGTGTATTGAGGAAATCATCCAGCCCTTTTTTTAAAAGCTATAGTTATAGTGTCTGCCATTACTACCTCTTGTGGTCGGGCATTCTACAGTCTGATGTTCTAACTATAAAGAACCCTTTCCTATGTAGCTGCAGGAATTACCTTTCTTCCACCCGTAATGAGTGCCCCCTGGTTCTTAGAAGGAATAAGTCATGTGCCAGTCCTTTGTACTGACCACACATATCCAAGTGCTTCTCACTAAATTGGAATATCATCAAAAAGTTAATTTATTTCAGTTCTTCAATACAAAAAGTGAAACTCCTATATTAGATAGTCATTACAAACAGAATGATCTATTTCAAGTGTTTTTTGTTTCTGTTAATGTTGATGATTATGGCTTACAGCCAATGAAAACCCAAAAGTCATTATCCCAGTAAATTATAATACTTTATAACACCAGCTTGAAAAATGATTTTAAAATCCGAACTGAAATGTACCGTATGTTCAGTAAATGCACTGAATACTTGGTCGGGGCTCCTTTTACATCAATTACTGCATCAATGCGGCGTGGCATGGAGGCGCTCAGCCTGTGGCACTGCTGAGTTGTTATGGAAGCCCAGGTTGCTTTGAGAGCAGCCTTCAGCTTGTCTGCATTGTTGGGTCTGGTGTCTCTCATCTTCCTCTTGACAATACCCCATATATTCTCTATGGGGTTAAGGTCAGGTGAGTTTGCTGCCAATCAAGCACAGTGATACTGTTGTTGGTAAACCAGGTATTGGTACTTTTGGCAGTGTGGACAGGAGCCAAGTACTGCTGCAGAATGAAATCTCCATCTCCAAAAAGCTTGTCGGCAGAAGGAACCATGAAGTGCTCTAATATGTCCTGGTAGACGGCTGCGCTTAATTTGGTCTTGATAAAACACAGTGGACCTACACCAGCACATGACTGGCTCCTAAAAGCATCACTGATTGTGGAAACTTCACACTAGACCTCAAGCAGCTTGGATTGTGGCCTCTCCACTCTTCCTCCAGACTCTGGGACCTTGATTTTCAAATGAAAGGCAAAATTTACTTTCATCTGAAAACAACACCTTGGACCACTGAGCAACAGTCACGTTCTTTTCCTCATTGGCCCAGGTAAGACGCTTCTGGCGTTATCTATTGGTCATGAGTGGCTTGACACAAGGAATGTGACACTTGTAGCCCATGTCCTGGATACGTCTGTGTGTGGTGGCTCTTGAAACAATGACTCCAGCAGCAGTCCACTCCTTGTGAATCTCCCCCAAATTTTTGAATGGCCTTTTCATAACAATCCTTTCAAGGCTGCGGTTATCCCAGTTGCTTGTGCATCTTATTCTACCACACTTTTTCCTTCCACTGAACTTTCCATTAATATGCTTGGATACAGCACTCTGTGAACAGCCAGCTTCTTTAGCAGTGAACTTTTGTGGCTTACCCTCCTTGTGGAGTGTGTCAATGACTGCCTTCTGGACATCTGTCAAGTCAGCAGTCTTCCCCATGATTGTGGGGCCTACTGAAACAGACTAAGGGACCTTTTTAAGAGCTTAGGAAGCCTTTGCAGATGTTTTTGTTAATTATTCCAATTTACTGAGATAATGACCTTTGTGTTTTCATTGGCTGTAAGCCATAATCATCAACATAAACAGAAATAAACACTTGAAATAGATCACTCTGTTTGTAATGACTCTATATAATATGGGAGTTTCACTTTTTCTATTGAAGAACTAAAATAAATTTACTTTTTAAAGATATTCTAATTTAGTGAGAAGCACTTGTATTTATACATGTAAAGAGATCCGAGACTTCTTTATTCTAAGCTAAACAAGCCCAACATTTCCCACCTCTCATCATATGAGAGGCCTTCCATTCCTTGTAATAATCTAGTTGCCGCCTTCGAACTGACTGTAACTTCTGAATATCCTTTTTAAAATGTAGAGCCCAAAACTGGATCCCATAATCTAGATGTGGCCCCTCCGGTGATTTATAAAGAAGTAACAATATGTTGGGATTGTGGGATTTTGCCTCTCTTTTTATACATTCTAAAATCTTGTGAAATTAGAATTTTGGACAAAAGCATAATAAAAAACCTATAACGAGTTAAAATTATGAAGTTTATCTGCACAGGAAAGATTCTCTGTTGTGGTGGTGGCGGGTTTCTGTTTAGGATCATTTTTGATGTAAAAATAAAATTAATGCTGAATTAACCAGACGTGACAATGGGCTGCCATCCAATGATCCGAAAAATGTATACGTTTGCTGTTTGAAGCAGAATTTTATATGCTGAATCAAATAATATCGCTCTGTAGCTGCAAGGAAGATCCTTAGAGAAAGTGAGGGACAAACGCAAAACTGCAAACCTAAGAATAATGCAGAATGGAATCATATCATACAGTGGTGGTGAAGAAGAGTCAGGAAACGTTTCTTACCCTTCCATTACACTGACTGACACCTATAGGTGGCGCTATCTAAATAACTGTCAACACCTGTGGTACTGAATTTTACCAATGGGGAACGGCATCAGAAAATTATTAAATTCTATGAAAATATTTAACACAGTTTTAAACAATTGTTACAGATTTTAACATTTTTTTTTTAAATGTAACACAACCCTTCATACATTTTTATACATACATACAATTTTCACTCTGGCCTCTAATCCAAATATTAGACTGATATTTCTTAATCACTTTTTTGCATTCATCTTATTATTACACGCATAATTACAACAGAATATAACAAATATATATCTAGATAACACTGGATCACATTATTCACGTATTTCAGGTTTGCATTAAAATACATCCCTAGGTGTGTCTCTAATTAATATATAATGCACTCTCCATGGTCCTCCACACAAAGTAATGAACTCCTCATGGTTTTCTATATAATATAATGCATACCCCATGGTCCTCCATAGAATATATTGCAATCCTCATGGTCCTCCATAGAATATCATGCACTCTCAATGGTCCTCCATAGAATATAATGCTCTCCCCTTGGTCCTCCATAGAATATAATGCACTCCCCTTGGTCCTCCATAGAATATAATGCACTCCCCTTTGTCCTTTATAGAATATAATGCACTCCCCTTTGTCCTTTATAGAATATAATGCACTCCCCTTTGTCCTTTATAGAATATAATGCACTCCCCTTGGTCCTCCATAGAATATAATGCACTCCCCTTTGTCCTTTATAGAATATAATGCACTCCCCTTTGTCCTTTATAGAATATAATGCACTCCCCTTTGTCCTTTATAGAATATAATGCACTCCCCTTGGTCCTCCATAGAATATAATGCACTCCCCTTTGTCCTTTATAGAATATAATGCACTCCCCTTTGTCCTTTATAGAATATAATGCACTCCCCTTTGTCCTTTATAGAATATAATGCACTCCCCTTGGTCCTCCATAGAATATAATGCACTCCCCTTTGTCCTTTATAGAATATAATGCACTCCCCTTTGTCCTTTATAGAATATAATGCACTCCCCTTTGTCATCCATACAATATAATGCACTCCCCATGGTGTTCCATAGAATATAATACAATCTGCATGGTCCTCCATAGAATATAATGCACTCCGCATGGTCCTCCACAGAATATAATGCTCTCCCAGTTGTCCTCCATACAATATAATGCACTTGCCATGGTTTTATATAGAATATAATGCATTACCCATGGTCTGCCATACAATATAATGCACTTCCCATGGTCCTCCATAGTATATAATGCACTCCCCATGGTCCTCCATGCTCCATTTTGGCCACCAGTTACTGATTTAAAAAAAAAACAAAACAACACTCACTCCTCCTCATTCCACCCAATGCTCTGCACTCCTCAGCATGGGGTGTGATGCGCCGCACATCTCAGTACAGCAGGCACGATGACATTACAGCGCTGAGACGTCAGACGCCAAGGAAGAATGATGGGGGAGGAAGTGTCAGCTGACACTCCCTCCTCCATCCTCATTGCTCGCGATGAAAAATGGTGGGGAAGCCCCGATGTGGGCGCTAGCACCGTGATCCCCCTGCTCACAGGTCCAATAGCAGTCGCAAGGCTTGCCGCCATTGGTGGTACGCCATTGATAGAATGAATTGCCACTTTGGCATAGGTGCAAGTATGTCATTTAAAAAATAGAGCTGTCAGCATGTTTCTGCTATGTAGTCTGAGTACAGCATAGTGTTGAGGCTGAGGCATAGATTTCAGGGATGCGTCATTTATTAGATCATGTGCTTTTGTTTACATGCAATGAAGGTTTTATCAACAGGAGATTATCACTGCCAGGACCACAGAGCACAAGAGCCCTTGCTGAACACGGCCCCTCCTCTCATAAGCAGCTCACTGGTAATAGGCAATGTATACAGGAAGTTGTGGTGTGGGCGGGGGCAGCTTTCTGACCTCTGCCTCATGCTACATCTAAAAACTCCGATAGTGTCACAACTGTTGCACCCAGTAAATTGAGTGATACATTGCAATAATCAGGGTTTCTTTTCCTATATTATGCTGTTTTCAGGAGAGGTAGCAAAAACCTGATGACAGATTCCCTTTAAATGTACCCCATAGTCTACAACTACAAGAAAAGTGTGCCAATTGAATTATGAGAGACGTAAGCAGACAGAATAATAATAAAACATACATGGTATTGCTGGACAAGGTTGTTGGAGTAATTATATTTAAGAATCTGGAACTAATAATTGAAAAAAAGCAAACCTAAAATGCTATTCAAAAATATTGATAAAACCGATTAAATCCCAACAGCTAGACATGGTTTTCTAAACTGTACTTCGTATAATTGCAGTAATAATTATTATTGTCAGCTGCTATTTGCACTAAATAATATTTTTTCACTACGTAGATTAGAAAATAATCATAGTTCTGGGAATACAGACTTACAACACAGATTGAAGATTCCCTATAATACAGCACCTCAGATGTAAAATCTACATAATAAAAAACCTACATGGAATGAAGCAAATTAGCTGTTCACAGCTGAACAATCCAAAAAGGTGTAAAGGTTTGGTTGTAATAAATGTTGGGACCATACGTAGCTCATGGCATTAGTAAGGATTCCAGTCCACAGACCACAATATATATACACGAAAAGGGGTAACAGTTCTACGGCACATGTCAACGTCAGCCACTGGTTCGCCTCTTGTAAACGAGGACCTTTTTTATAGTGGCTGAACCTGACACGTGCCGTAGAACTGTTACCCCTTTTCAGCATTGAGCCAAATACCAGTAAGTACTGCACTGCTGTCACTGATTGACTGCAGCAGTCATGTGCTGGCCCCCTAATAACAAGACAAGGAGGACTGCTGACATGTCTGTAATGGATCATTAAAGGGTCGTTCACTACTTGGACAATCCCTATGTTGCCCCCTCGTAAAATAATAACACCTATACTCACCTCCAGTGCGGGCTTCATTCCAGTGGTGTCGGGACTGCTCTCCTGGGGATTGTATAACACTGTTATGTCAGCTCTCACTACCTCTGGATGCATGCAACTTGTCTGGAGGCAGGTAAAGTGAATCCAGCGCCGATTGGCAGCAGGGATCGCGTGACATAACAGTGTCATGCAATCCCTGGGAGAGCCAGTGCCGACACTGCTGGAATGGTGCCAGAGGTGAGTACAAGTGTTATTATTTTACAAGGGGGAAACATGAAGATTGAGAAGGGATGTCCAAGTAGTGAACAACCACTTTAATAGGCAAGAACTGTTCTGTTTCTTTTTTTATAGCATTTGCTGCAGTTTATTTCTTTATTTATTTTAACCGATTTAACTAAAACAATCTAACAGTTTCTCATTACAAAACATCAATATGTCAGTTCCGAATTAGTGCCCCTCAAAGCAGTTCATTACCCCCTGTCTACTCAAACAAATGAATAGGAAGGTTGTGCATCCTCAACCTTGTCATTACTGAATTTAATGCCCTGTGTCATGCTGAAATATCCATACTGCGGTATTTGTGATTGGTTATTTTGAAATTACTATAAAGAACAAATTTGCTTCTTTTGAAATGTATTCTGTGGTCATGCGCCATTGACTTTGCTCCTTATAAATGTGGCGAAACTCATTACTGCCAACCCTGGATCTGGAGCAATCTATCTCATGAAGATATACAAGCTCAACACATAATCACCTGGCTTTAAAGTAATCAGTTGGTTTGTATTGATCTAATTTGGGACAGACATAGAAATGTTTTAAAATGAGAAACAGTTCTACTGCTTTTAATTGTTACATTTTAAGAACACTTTTCCATTGTCCTCTGAGTGAATTTCCCATTCTTCAGCCAATTTCATATTAAAGTAATATAGGATAAAAAAAAAAATGATGCCGATGCATCATAATCCACTATCATACTAAAGTGTTGGTCCAGAGAAAGGCAAAACCAATTTATTGAAAACATCGATTACTCATATAGAAAACTATGAGCAGATTCACAATGAGTTTGTTCATAAATGTGATGAAAAGTTGACTACAGATCACAATCTTTCATACGAGAGTCCATCTTCTGACTCTGATGATAACCTAAGACCTATCATGGCTAATCCTTCAATAACATAACTATCTTAGGTGTCTAAGGTAGATACTAGTCTTCTTTTTGAGCCCTTGTGCCATATATCAGGACATGTGATATTTTGTTGCGTGTTAAGCTATTCCATATCATAATACAATTTATAAAGAGATGTAGAATAGGAAATGAAAGGGTAAATACGCCTGACTTGCTTGAATCTAAATTGCTTCTCTTCTAGTTTCCATGGAGCCGGTTACCACTTAGCTGACTTCGAGAACCTAAAAGCTCCCTAAGAAAAGAGGCAGGAGGTGGGGGCGTCATACAATGAGTCCATGGAAGCGGTGTGAACATTTCTCTGTGAAAACATGCTTCATAACAAATTACTATTTAACCAATTCCATTATACAAATGAAAGGAAGAGTTCACACGTAGCGCTGTTTTTATAATTATGTCCTCTTTTCTATAGTTAGAGTGTAATCACACATATTGCATATGTCTCTAGTTAGGACTTTAATGCAGGACAATTAAAGCCTTTGCTGAAATAGGCAAGAAAATGATTTAAAAAATAATGTAGAGGCTCTTGTGTGTACTGGTTTTAATCTATTGCCATGTCTGGGTTGTCTCCCCTTTGCCCCCCGATATGGCTCCTCTAACACAGACTCCACTTCTATCACTCCTCTGGCTTTGCAGAAGGAGTTGGACTTTCATCACCCGTGTTCTGCTCTGAGTACTATGTAAGGGCAGTAGTGATACATCAGAGATATAGAAACTTGCCTACAGTCCCGCATATTGTCAGGACGATAACACAAACCGAACGACAATAAGGGGAGGGGGTTATGCACATGTAACATGGCTCGGGGCGGTAGCCGTGGGCCAGGTACTTGTTCGATACATATTACATAACAGTGGCGGTCCCGGCTGGGTGTGTGGGCTTGTGTTGTGAGGGTGCTACAGCCATGCTGGCCACATGTAATCGATGTTGATGGTTTGCCAGGACCAGATGTTTCACAGTTCAATGATGGAGACCACCATTTAAAAATAAATTTCTTTTTACTGAAGAATAACTTGATATGAACTACATACAGCAGATAGTAGGCATTTATCTTCAAAGACGTTTCTTTAACAAGCGACATCATGGCACACATCTCCTTCTTCCTTGTAAACACTATCTCTGTCGCTTACTCTTTCCACAGCCCAGCACACTCTCTTGGGAGCTTCCATTTTCCACACAGGTCGAGGCGTCCGCTCACAACAATTTCCTCTGTTGGGACCACACAGATCGAGGTATAACGCTATGGCCCCTCACAACTGTTTCCTCTTTAGGGACTGTACGGGTCGAGGTGTACCGCTAGGGCCTGTCACAGCTAGTCTCAGTTCCCAGATGACTAATGAGGACCCCATGAATTGGGGTTCATCAATATGACTCCTCAATAGCACTTCCAAAGTCCAGTCCAGAAGTGTCATAGATTCCATACATAATCTCTTCCTCTTGCTTCCCTTTACCTTTGTCTTCTGTTACCTCACTGTCTGAAGACTCTGTACCATACTGCTAGACTTCCTGCCCCAGACCCCAATATTCTTTCTTTCACTCTCTTTTCCTATTCCGGACTGCTGACCGCTTCTATTCTCTGCTGTCTCGTCTCTTCCGGGCTTTTACTATCTGCTCCAGTAGTTCCACTCTGGCCACAGTGACACACACTGCATGCAGTACTGCTCACACTAGACCTTAGCTCTTCTCTCTGCACACTCTGGACTCTTCCTGACTACCAAGAAAATCTTTCTTGTCCCATCAGATTAACCCCTTCCACCCAGGGCAAGTCCCAACCATTAACTCTAACTTTCCCTGTCAACTACCTGTTGCTTGGCAGAACATAACTTCATCACTAACAATGTAAATCAATAAAAACACACACATTATAACTATACAAGTGTCTTCAAAGGGGAACATGGGCATAATTTCCATCTCCTTGTACACATACCACCCAAAATAGGAATTTACAGGAATTTATGCTGGCTTTAATGGCTAGGCTCAATATGAATATCTCCATTTTATGCATTAAAATGTTGATAACTATGGATGTAGAATTATTGTCACCTAACTTAGTCTCAATGTATTGTGTGCAATGCAACTTTAGTCTGTATCCCCTGACTCCTACTTGTCATATGTTTCTCCCAGTCAGCTTTTACAGGCAGGAAGCAGGGAAGAGCCACCTTGACAGAATGCAGCCTTAGTGCTGCAGAAGGTGGCTCTTTTACTTAAAAACACCCGGGGGAGGGTGACAGGTTCCCTTTAAAGCCCCAGTCCAGCAGTTTCTTTATTTCAGCACTCTAGTGGTGTCACTAATGTAAGCTCCCTGACCCCAGTGTCATATAACTGTTGCCTTCATTTGTTCTCAGCGCCACTCCAGTCATTTTCTGCAGGTTGTGACAGCTCCACTGTTTGCTGGACGAGCCAGAGGTCACAACTCAATGTAACTCTGAGAGCCAGAACGAGGTTCTCGTAGACTTACACTGAGGGTGTGTGAGAGTTACCACTGACTTCCGATTAGTCAGAAATTGCAGTTACAAAGTGGCAGCAGGGGATCGGAGTGGCGCTGGGAAGAGGTGAATATGGCGGCTGGTGCGCATAATACTAGAGTCATGGGTATGATGAAAAGTTGCTGGGTGCTATGGCGCACACCTGTAATCCTAGCTACTATGGGAGGCTTGGGCTGTGGGATCACTGGAGCTGGTCAGTTCTGGTTCATCCTGTGCTATGTGGGTCAGGGGTCTTCTCTGTCCTCAGTATTAGTATGATGAAAAGTTGTCCGAGTAGTGGACAACGTCTTTAAGCATTGATCATTAACAGAGGGCTATTTGTAAGACAGAATTAACTTGAATTCTCAACTTAAAGTCACAACTTTTTTAAACAAAATTATGAAATATTTTAATTAAATGACAACGAATAATGGAGTAACATTAAACGTTACTGTCATTACAAGTCTGTGTTGCATTTTGGCATTTAAATTACCCGATTCTTTTAAAGTGGACATAACTCTACGACTACATAGCGTCAGGCCCGCTAATCAAAAGAGGCTCTGGTATAACTATCTCAGGGTCAGCAACCAGCAGCAATCATCTATGTATAGTATATGGGCTTTTTCAAGATCACTATATTTTAAGTAAAATATAAAACATCCCAACAAATTCCTGCAATAATCTAGAAAAAAACAAATCGGTGACATGCAGCCATGCATTTTGTCTGGTATTATTAAGTGTGGATAACCTTGAGGCGTGTCTGGCCAAAAATATTTACAGAATGAAGGCGTGGGTTTTACTAGGTGTATACAATCTCTACATACAATACAAAAGCTAAGGTGACATGTATGTCTGCAATGCTTCATTAAAGAGAGCCTCGCCCCATTTCTTGGCTTTCACAAAAAAAACAGCTCCACCCTTTGGCTGGTGACATCACCGAGCTTTATGACAGACTGAATGCTTTTTGTTTTTGTTGCAGAAACAATTAGCTCTGTTGCCTAAACACTTTAAACAATACAAATTTTGACTTTAATCTTTATCTGCATTCCTTGGCTACAATGTAATAGCATCACTTCACAAAATAGTCTTTAAAAGTTTGGAAAAAACTAATGAGCACAAATGGATGATCTCCTTCCAAAACAAATGATTTTCCGCCTTTACCTTTCTTCTTCTAATAAATATCTTTGCATCCTCATTAATTGCGACCCAGCGAGCCCCGTGGCACCTGCATTTTTCGCACAGCTTGGGAGATATTTATGTGAGCACAGTAGAAAAACCAACTCAGCAAGATTCACATCATCTTTCAAGTAACGTTTACTGTCTCTGATAATAGAGGCTGAAACACGGGCGAAGAAGCTCAATGAGACAATGTGCCACCAACAAGATGCCACCTTCTGCTTATTAACTCCTCATTTCTGGGGGGCAGATTTGTAGCGCTAGGAAATCTGTGCGTCTGGTTCCTATGCACTTTAAAGAACGTTAGAGAAGAGGTTTTTTTTATCAAGCACATGGAAGATTCAAGGACAGATTTCAGAATGCTTGGAAATAGAAAAAAATATATATCTGTTTATCTATTATGCAAAAAAGCCTCTAAAAGGAAAGAAACTTGTTACCCTTAATAACATAGTTGGAAGCAATATGGTGGTTTTCAAAGTTAGACGGATGCTCTCAAGTGCAACTTTACACACAAGGATCTGAGCCATCCATCTTAATAAGATTCAGATCACTGATCCCAATGCCTGAATACCTCTGTTATTCAGACAGTGCAGTTTGGGCATTGGCTGCTGCACTGAAAGCACATTAAGCTTCTCTTATGTTCTCCTTGAACTTCATTTTGCAGTATATGTGTATATACGCAGTTAGGTCCAGAAATATTTGGATAGTGCCACAAGTTTTGGCTTTTTAGCGGTTTACTAAAACATATTCAATATATAGTTATATAATCAATAAGGGGCTTAAAGTGCAGACTCTCAGCTTTAATTTGAGGTTATTTACATCTTAACTGGAGTAAGGGTTTAGGATTTACAGCTGTTTAATATGTAGCTGCCTCTTTTTCAAGGTATCAAAAGTAAATGGACAATTGTTTCAAAAGCTCTTCGATTGGCTTCTCCCGCGTTAATCATCATGAGTTAAGCAGGTAAATGGTCTGGAGCAGTTCCAGGTGTGGCATTTGCATTTGGAAATTGTTTCTGTGAACCCACTAAATGTGGTCAAACTCTCAATAGAAGTGAAACAGACCAGATTAGGCTGAAAAATGAAGAAATCCATTAGAGAGATGGCTGAAATATTAAAAGAGATCAAATCAACAGTTGGTACATTTTGCAAAAAGCAGCCAAATGAATTGTGAAGTGTACAAGGCAATGCTTCCTGCTCAGAGTCAATCAAATGCAGCAAGGTTGACTGGATGGTGCTTCACAGTGTGGAAGGAAAATGACCCAAAACACACTGCGAAAAGAGTTGTTTTTTTGGGGGGGTTAAGACAAAGAATTGGAATATTCTGCAATGTCTGAGTCTATCACCAGATCTCAAGCACATCAAGCAGCACTTCACATGCTTAAGACAAAATTTTAAAAAAGTTGTCCACTACTTGGACAACTTTTTCTCATACCCCTCACTTGGCTCCCATAAAATACTAATGCTTATACTCACCCCCCGTGCTGGCGTCATTCACGCAGTGCTGGCACTCGCTCTCCCGGAGCTCCCAGGCTATTGATGCAACACGTGACGCCGGCGGCCAATCAGCATCGGCGTCACTGTCCCCGCCTCCTGTCAAATAAAGCAGGAAGAGGAAGTCCGAGATCACCTGCAGCCCAGACTTCCTTTTCATGTTCTATTTGTCCGAAGGCGGGGACAGTGACGCCGGCTCTGATTGGGCACCGGAGTCATGTGTCACAAGAGCTTCGGGAGAGCCAGTGCCGACACTGTGGAAACAGGAGGTGAGTATAGGCATTATTATTTTATTGGGGCCAAACATTTTGATGACGAAGGGGTTCTCCTAGTAGTGGACAACCCTTTTAAGGAGGAAAGACCCACAAACAAGCAACAACTGAAGTCAGCTGCAGTAATAGCCTGGCAAAGCATCACAAAGGAGGAAACCTAACATTGGGTGATGCTCATGGCTTCCAGATTTCAGGCAGTCATTGCCTGCCAAGGATTCTCTACAAAGTGTTAAAAGTGAACATTTTATTCAAGGTAAACTTGATTTGTTCAATTTCTTTTGACCCTGAGATGAGGAGGCTTTGTAGAAAAATAGCGATTAAGTGACTAACAATCGTCTATTTACACGCCCATTGGTGGTTGTTGGTTGATTCTGGCCTGTTTATACAGTCTGATGAACAATGATGGAGATATAATGATGGCCAATGCCATCACTCTGTCACAGGCAGTACCATGCTATCGGCAGCACATATACTGTTTACACCGGAGCATGTGCAGCCAGTAATGATGATTTTTAGATTTGTATGCATGTGTAAAGATCATAGCACCCAGCGAAAAAGCATTTTGCTAATTTTTGGTTTGATTGCCGATCTGTTTGGATTTGCTGATATAAAGGAACAAGCGCTGCTGCAAAATCTTGTTCGCCATTTTCTGAATATATGCTAAAGTGCTCATTGCATTCACACTGATCCCGAACTCAGACCCTGGGCCTGTATTCATTCCCATTAAACGTATAAGATGCTCCAATACAACTATATTAGGTTAGGTGCAGACAAGAGTATATTCTCTCATCCGAGAGAATCGGGACGATTATGCTAACCACGCTCTGAGCAGAGTTTGCTCAGAGTGTGATCAGTGTGATCCGATTTCCTTGGATGAGGAGAGACGTAGAAAAAAAATAATTCTTCATCTTCTCCATTCTGTGAATCCGTGAAAATCAAACGGCACTCGGATGTCATCCAAGTGCAGTCAAATGTTTTCCACAGACTCATTGACGTACATGGACGAGTGCGATCTGATAATCAGATCAAATTCGGACATACTGCAATTTTTTCTTCGGATCTGTTTGGTACAAGGAAAAAATTGGACATAGGCATAGCCCCATAGAATAACATTGGTCCGAGGGCGATCTTATGTTTTTTTGGATCGCACACGGACCAAAAATAAGTATGTCTGCAGGAGTCCTAAGTAAGTGCAATCACACCAAGTAAGAAGCTCTTCAAACTGCCAAATAGTAGCCCAAATTATTAACAAAGGTGGTGGTTCTCTACCCCTCAGCCTTTGTGGTGGGCTTCCATTCAGCAATGGTATTTGTTCCTTCAGGACCATGGAGTAAGTACAACAATAACTAATAATATGTCTGTCAAGATTAATATAGAGGAGGGGGTTCTATTAGTGGGAAAGATTGTATCAATGAATAACATTGTATTGTAGAAGACATATCAGCTCTCGTTTAGTAAATAAATGTATTCCGTTTTATATAACAATTCTAGAGAGTAATCGTTTCTTAGAAGCTGGGGCTGCATCATTTCTATGTCATTCCTACTAGAATTGGAAGAACAAATTGACAATTTAGGGTCGGAGGTGCATCGTTACAGTCTGACACTGACCAATCAATGATGAATGAGAGCCGTCCCCTTCTGACAAGTAAAATCCTAATAGCCAGTTGTTAATTTCTTCATTCATTTCCACAGGAATAAGGGTATGTTCACACAGTGCTTTTTTGCAGCATTTTTTTTGCATAAAAAGCACAGATTTTTTTGCAAGAATAACGCTGTGTACATTACATGCTTTTTTCGTGCATTTTTCATGCTTTTTTATTGGTAAAAAAAACAGCATTAACGAAGGAAGAATCGACAATCTGCATTTTAAAAAAAAGCACCACAGCTCAAAAAAAAGGAATAAGAAAAAATGGTGAGATTTTAGAAATCTGGTTTATTTTTCTGCTACTGTATAACATGGCATTTTTTCCGCACTAAGATGCATGGGAAAATCACAGCGAAAATGCAATGTGAGAACACGCGCTAACAGAGGAAAAGCACAACACAGTTACATAATAAAATGATCCAACATAATAACCCCATCACCTACACATTAGTCCATGACTGATCCAGCTTTGTCGGAGCCGCTGGAGGACCTTTACCCAATGTGCTAAGGTACTGCTACTAATAAGGCCCCAGTGCGATGATAGTGTGTCATTCTCCATCACGTCATATGACATAGAAATCTATTCTAGCACAGAGATATAGATCAGTGTGGACAGACGACTTTATTCCAATGTGTCGTTTTAGTATCAGAACAGTGCGAAATGTCAAATCACAGTGACCCTGTAGTCATCAGATCGTCTACCCAAAGCCAGCAAATGGCCATATGAAGTCTCCATAACAAAGCAATATGGCCTTAACATTGCAGATATGGTGAACAGTACAGACACAGCATCACACAACGGCTCAGTCTGAACTCGCAGACATATCACAGTGGTAGAAGCAGTAATCTCCTCTGGAAATCAGATGACAGAATCACTTCCTATCGCTCCATAGGTACAAGACAGGGATCAAAGTGAATTCAATGTCTAAGACAAGTAATCAATTCTGGCAGCGAGCAGTCACAAAGGCGCTCCGCTCTCATCAGGACAAGCGGTAGACAGCGCGGTAATGAGATCATATCTTCAAGTCACAGACACAGATCAGCCCAGAGCAGCTTCTTCTACGATTTACTGATGTAACAAATGCAGGCAATCGCTGCAATAAACCTATTACATGGAATATATCGGGAGTTTAGTGCAAAAAATGTCTACTATACGTTTATACATTTATAGGGTCCTAAGCTGTACATCTAATTGTCTACCTGCCGCTATCCAAATCAATCATGAGCTGGAATCCACTACTCGGATAACCCCTTCTCAATCACTATATTTCTTCCTAGTAGAAAAATAACACCTATACACACCTATAACACCTATGCACACCTATACACCTCCCATGCCGGCGCCGTTCCAAAGGTGTCGTCTCTAACTGTGTTTCCCAGGGATTGCCTGACACTGTTATGTCACGCAATCCCTGAAACCAATCAATGCTGGCTTCTCTCTCCCTGCTTTCAAACAAGACAAATCAGATATCTAGAGGAAGTAAAAACCGCTGCTGCTCTCTCACTTCCTCCAGATGTCAATTACATCCGAAGGAGAGTGAAGCCAGAGCTGACTGGCCACAGGGATTGTGTGACATAACAGTGTCATGCAATCCCTGGGAAAGACACTGCCGATACAGTTGAAACACGCCACAGGAGGTGAGTATAGGTGTTATTATTTCACTGGAGGAAACATAGGGATTTAAAAGGGATTGTCTGAGTAGTGGACAGCCCCTTTAAACATGTGAAATATTAAGGGCTCTCCTACATGTCTAATTTGGGCTTCCCAATTACCTGTAGAAAGAAATACTCCCTGTTCTGGGTCCTGTAATGTTATGGATTTTTTTCATACAGATGACATATTATGACATCATGAGGAAGTAGGTATTATGTCCCCCTCAAAAACCTATGTAATGTTTATGGTGAGAAATGGTGGATGGTAGAGAAGTTGTCAGAAAAGAGACCCAGGGCACATATAGGATGTTCTCATAAAGCTATATTAGGCTATGTTCACATGCAGCGTTTTTGCAGCTTTTTAATGCAAATAAGAAGCTGCATTTTTTTCTAGTACAAACAAATGTTATGAATGTCAGAGAACTCATGCGCAATTTTTTTGTCCTGACTCAATTCAGAATAGCAACTTTTTTAAAAATCTCCAGCTCGTCAATTCTTTCAGCGCTTCTGCAGCATTTTTTTTTTATCCATAAAAAGCAAAAAGGCAGAGCAAAACCGCTGGAAAAAAAAACACAGCGAAAAGGTTTTGCTGTGCTTTTGCAGTGCTTTTTTTATGAGTTTTTGGTTAACAAAGCTAGCTTTATTAAACATGTACTGTAGAAAAATTACACATGTAATGTGAACCAGAAAGAATAAAGCTAAAAAAAAATGCAAAAACACAGCAAACCTGCATTGTGAACGCAGCGTTTTTACTGTCAAGAGAGGAAGTTTTGGCTGCAGAAAAAAAACATTGCAAAAATGCTGCATGTGCACATAGCCTTAGTGTGTGAAATCAATTAAACCGCCCTACAACATGTAAAATGGGGGACCAATGAAGCATATTATCACTAATGGTGGCGGATATCTTTCCTTTTATCTTTGTGTCACCTTTGACTTTCAGACCATCAGTTTGGTTCTTTCAGACGATTAATTGATGACTGTACTCGTGCTTAATAGACAATCAATTATTTACAATTACTTATCACACAAATATCACTCCCAATTTTCAGCCACTAGGAGTCTTCCTGGAGAAGTTGGCGTACACTGCCTGTTGTCAAGTGTAATCCATATCTATCAGCAAAGACTACGAATGACAGGAAGTCAGGATGAGTCTTTGTCTCTTTATCCTTTTCTCTCATGTTTCAAAACTGCAGACAAACATAACAGAAAGCAGGCCTCAAAGGTGTTGTCCCCTTCCAAAAAACATTTTCCTATAGACTTTGCTATCTGTAAGTAAAACAGCCTGAGCTTTACTTACCTTCCTGGGGTCCAGCACTGTGTCTCCACTGCTGTCCTGGTGTCTATTGATCGGCTGTAGAGGTGACGCCACGTTGACGGTGCTGCAGCCAAATACAGAGCTCAGAGGCCAAAGCAGTAAACATTGGAAGAACAACTGAACTCAGTGATTGCATGCAATGCTCTTAAGCCAAACAACAGAGACTGAGGCAGCAGCAGAGACACAGATCTGGACCAGGTGAGGGTGAGTAAAGCATTGTTTGTTTTTATACAGATAGCTGAGTCTATGGGAAAACAACGTTTTTATGAAAGGGGATTTCCTTTTAGATTAATGCCTGGCAATCCATTGGACAATGGTAGGAGCAATGCAGTCCCAGGAAGTGAGGTATATAATGTTCCAGGACCTATTGTGCTGGCAGAATCAGTGTAGCAGGACTATGCTTTAATGTTCCAGGACCTATGGTGCTGGAAGAATCATGGTCGCAGGACTATGCTTTATATTCCAGGACCTATAGTGCTGGCAGAATCAGGGTCGCAGGACTATGTTTTAGTATTTGCCTTTTGTGTCACTAATATCACTGTATTAGCAGGCTATCCTGTGATCAATGAAGGGAGTCACTGTGGATTACTTACTTTTATTAGTTGGGGTTGCCTCAAAATGTTTCATCAGCTTGATTTTCATCTAATGAATACATGAAATTGTCCTAATTTTTTATGATTTATAACAATAGAAAGCTTCTCGGAGCGCTTACCAGGGTTCAATCAGGCATCCAGCGCTGAGGCCAGGAGAGTTTTCTGAAACCAGAGAACAAACAATGCAGTCATTATTCACACATCAGAAACACAGCAGAATTCCTCCTTTTGTATTTAGGGAGGCGAGTGATACCCCAGGGACAATAAAGGGGACAAAACTGCAATGATGAGAATGATCAAACACAATGCAGTACTAATCTCTGTAAGCTCCAATTAAAAATTATTAGCTGAAAACAATCCATAGATGCATAGATATTTTCTGTCTGCTGCTTTGTTACGAGATGGAACTGGAACAACAACATACAGTAGACGTGGTGCATGGTCCTAACATAGATGTGGTGCATGGTCCTAACATAGATGTGATGCATGGTCCTAACATAGACGTGCTGCATGGTCCTAACATAGACGTGGAGCATGGTCCTAACACAGATGTGGTGCATGGTCCTAACATAGACGTGGAGCATGGTCCTAACATAGACGTGGAGCATGGTCCTAACATAGACGTGGTGCATGGTCCTAACATAGACATGCTGCATGGTCCTAACATAGACGTGGAGCATGGTCCTAACATAGACGTGGTGCAAGGTCCTAACATAGACATGGTGCATGGTCCTAACATAGGCGTGGTGCATGGTCCTAACATAGACGTGGAGCATGGTCCTAACATAGACGTGGTGCAAGGTCCTAACATAGACGTGGTGCATGGTCCTAACATAGACGTGGAGCATGGTCCTAACATAGACGTGGAGCATGGTCCTAACATAGACGTGGTGCAAGGTCCTAACATAGACGTGGTGCATGGTCCTAGCATAGACATGGAGCATGGTCCTAACACAGACGTGGTGCATGGTCCTAACATAGACGCGGTGCATGGTCCTAACATAGACATGGAGCATGGTCCTAACACAGACGTGGTGCATGGTCCTAACATAGACGCGGTGCATGGTCCTAACATAGACATGGAGCATGGTCCTAACATAGACGTGGAGCATGGTCCTAACATAAACGTGGAGCATGGTCCTAACATAGACGTGGTGCATGGTCCTAACATAGACGTGGTGCATGGTCCTAACATAGATGTGGTGCATGGTCCTAACATAGATGTGGTGCATGGTCCTAACATAGACGTGGTGCAAGGTCCTAACATAGACGCGGTGCATGGTCCTAACATAGACATGGAGCATGGTCCTAACACAGATGTGGTGCATGGTCCTAACATAGACGCGGTGCATGGTCCTAACATAGACATGGAGCATGGTCCTAACATAGACGTGGAGCATGGTCCTAACATAAACGTGGAGCATGGTCCTAACATAGACGTGGTGCATGGTCCTAACATAGACGTGGTGCATGGTCCTAACATAGATGTGGTGCATGGTCCTAACATAGATGTGGTGCATGGTCCTAACATAGATGTGGTGCATGGTCCTAACATAGGTGTGATGCATGGTCCTAACATTGATGTGGAGCATGGTCCTAACACAGACGTGGTGCATGGTTCTAACATAGACGTGGAGCATGGTCCTAACATAGACGTGGAGCATGGTCCTAACATAGACGTGGAGCATGGTCCTAACATAAACGTGGAGCATGGTCCTAACATAGATGTGGTGCATGGTCCTAACATAGACGTGGTGCATGGTCGTAACATAAACGTGGTGCATGGTTCTCAATTTTCTGACACCACTCTCGGAAGTTGCAGATGGCACCAGGAATCATAGGAAGTTTTAAAGATATGTGGATCCTAGGAACATCACTTATGGTCCTTCTGAATTACAACTTTCACTAGGCAGACTGCATAGATTAAATAGATCTTCTAATGGTGAATTCGAGGATCAGATCTGGGCTTGCCCCCCAATCCTGTCATTCTGAAAGTCAGTTTGCTGGGAATATGCTTTGCTCGTCTACTAGATCCCAAGCTGTGTCTATTTGGTATTGTTGAGGACATTGATCTGTGGTCACACCACCAGTTAATCATGCTCCGAGAATCTTTATTCATGGCTTTGCACAGGTATTGTAAGGATGGAAGGCTCCTTCCGCACCTCCCTGTTCTCAGGGGATAAAACAAATCAATGTTACAAAAAAGTCATATGCACTAATTGAAAAGGTCATAAAAATAGATAATCTTGGCCCCTTGGAATGCCTCCCAAACCACTCTCACTCATGACGACTTGATTGATAGCCCACTGTGTGACGTCACGCAAGGAAATGAGATCAATCAAGAGAAAGAGGCTGGTACTAGGCGGGGAAACAACCTAAGGAGGCAGTGGTTTGTTAAGTGCTCTGTCGCGCCCAAAGCACTTAGTGCTTCATTTGCATATGAATGAAAATGCTAATTTCACAACAGATAGAACATATAAAGATGTTGATAGATTCACATTTCAAAGACCTGCGTGCTCATATATGTGGTTTGGGGAGGTTAATCACACTGACACTTTCCCTTTACTTGTATGCATAATGTTTTATATGAAAAGCTGAATTGGTAATTTACACAAGCACATATGTTTTTTATGTAATTGTTTTTTTATCATCCTCCTCATCTTACCTGGTTCACCTGAATTATGCTCTATGAAACGAATTGCTGCAATGTTTTTCTTACGCTTGTACTTGAACATTTTTTTAAAAGAACGATATATATAGCTAATATATAAAGCTGAATGTGTGTATGTGTGTATGTGTGTATGTCCGGGATTGGCATCTGAACCGTCGCAGCTACAGCCACAAAATTTTGCACAGTCACACGTCTGGACCCCGAGAGCATCATAGGCTATGTTGTGAGGTGAAATTTTAACCCCGCGCTTTCCAATTCACCAAACAATTTTGCCCCTATCTACATAATGGGGAAAAAATGAAAGGAAAAGTGTTGGAGGCAAATTAACAGCTGCCAGATGTGAACAAGGGGGACTTAAAGAATGAGAGCGATGGCGCCAAAGAGTATATACTGTACAGTTACTAAGGTGGGGCCCCGACATGGGATAATCACCACACCACCACGGGGATATGAACACACACACAAAATGCGCCACACACTACCACGTGCTCGAACACATATACCACCCTTAGCGCACATTTCACCACACATACACCAACCTCGCCACATAAAAGTCGAAACACAAAAGTCGCCGCTCAAAACTCGCCATGCGCAAAACTCTCCACATGCAAAACTCGCCACACGTGCTAAACTCACCTCATGGAAAACTCGCCACACGCAAAACTTGCACACGCGGAAAAATTGCCACATGCACAAAAGTTGCAACACATGCAAAAGTTGCCTCACACAAAACTTGCACATACTCAAAAGGCACCACATATAAAACTCGCCACGCGCAAAACTCGCCATGCGCAAAACTTGCTGCACACAACTAGCTACACTAACCTGTCACATGCAACTCGTCACACAAAAAGTTGCTACACGCACGTCGCCACATAAAACTCATCTCACAAAAGTCGCTACATGCATGTCGCCACACGCAACTCAACACACACAACTTGACACACGAAACTCGCCCTAAAACACACACAAGTCTGGTATTATCCTTCAAAAATAAAAATCTGATTAATAAGCAGACAAACTACAAGAGCAACAAATGTACCATATAGGAATCCGGCAGCTGTCAGTCACATGACCAGTCTATTATGTGTATGTGTGAGCTAATATATACTGCCAGGGGGTGGGCTTACTGTTGGCTGGGGATTTATCAGGCTGCCAATTTAGCTTACAAATACTGAGGTAAAAATACTGACCAAATAACGTGTGAACGAGGTCTAATACAGGAGGAGATGACATACAGATATATACTATATACAGGAGGAGATGACACAGGTATATACTATTTACAGGGGAGATGACACACAGGTATATACTATATAGAGGAGGAGATGACATACAGGTACATACTACATACAGGAGGAGATGACATACAGGTATATGCTATGTATAGGAGGAGATGACATACAGGTATATACTATATACAGGAGGAGATGACATACAGGTATATACTATATACAGGAGGAGATGACACACAGATATATACTATATATAGGTGAGATGACACACAGGTATATACTATATACAGGAGGAGATTACATACAGGTATATACTATATATAGGAGGAGATGACATACAGGTTGTGACAAAACACTCCGGGATCGCCTTTGCTGGGGTCAAAGGTCACGTGGTTTGTGCATTAAACTCTGAGGCGACAGCAGGTTTCCAAGTAGACTGACCTCAGGTCAGATTTATTAAAGTGAAAGCAAATACAGAAAACAAATCATAAAAAGAAATCCTTGCCTGTCCGGCGCTAACTATACAGATACGTTCCTAACTAACAACTGGGGGGGCTTCTCCCACCCAGCTAACATTACATAGATCATGAGCATAGCTCTCACTCACGTTTGTCTCACACAGACAGGCATTCTGTGTGCCCCAGGCTGACACCTGATTCCTCCAGCTGGTCATCTTTTAAACCTGCACTAATTAACCCATGAGTATGCTGAAGACACAGAGCAGCCTAACACACATAGGACAGGTATCTAGGCGAGATATACCTGCCCCCAACTACCAGACCGACATGACTCTTACATATCCCCCCCTCCTGCTCAGACCACTCCGGTCGAGCAAGGACACTCCCGAAACAGTGCACTCGGGATAGGGCATCGGCGTTTCCCATCTGCACCCCTGGGCGATGCTCTACTGTGAAAGAGTAGGCCTGCAGGGCAAGGAACCAGCGAGTTACCCTACTATTACGGTCCTTGTGGAGGTGCATCCACTTGAGAGGGGCATGGTCTGTGACCAGCTTAAACTTCCTACCTGCCAGGTAATACTTGAGGGAGTCGAGAGCCCATTTAATGGCTAGGCACTCTTTTTCAACCACGGCATACCTCTGCTCATGTACATTTAATTTCCGGCTGAGGTAGAGGACCGGGTGTTCCACTCCGTCCTTCACCTGGGAAAGAACAGCTCCTATACCAGTATCAGAGGCATCAGTTTGCACCACAAACTCGCTGCTGAAATCGGGAGTCACTAGTACGGGCTGAGAGCACAAAGCCCGTTTCAGGCTGTGGAAGGCCTCTTCGGCCGCTGAAGTCCACTTTACCATGACGGAATCCTTCCCTTTGGTAAGATCCGTCAAGGGGGTGGCAATGGCTGTAAAGTTGGGTATGAACCGGCGATAATAGCCGGCAATCCCCAGGAACGCTTGAACTTGTTTTTTGTTCACTGGTTGCGGCCAGCGCTGAATTGCCTGTATTTTGTCGAACTGGGGTTTAACCACTCCTCTGCCAATCACGTAGCCCAAGTATCGGGCTTCTTCAAGGCCGATGTGACATTTCTTGGGATTCGCCGTTAAGCCTGCGTCTCTCAGGTCATCAATCACCGCTTGTACTTTCTGGAGGTGAGTCCCCCAGTCCATGCTGTAAATTACGATGTCATCGAGGTAGGCAGAAGCGTACTGCCTGTGGGGCCTCAAGACTCGATCCATCAGTCTCTGGAACGTTGCTGGGGCTCCGTGAAGTCCAAACGGCATGTAGATATATTGGAACAGCCCTTCCGGTGTAGCAAATGCCGTCTTCTCTCTGGCCGCTTCGGCCAGAGGGATCTGCCAGTACCCCTTTGTTAGATCCAGGGTCGTAATATATCGGGCTTCACCCAGCCGATCGATCAACTCATCGACCCGGGGCATAGGGTAGGCATCAAATTTGGAAACCGCATTCAGTTTCCGAAAGTCATTGCAAAACCGTATCGAGCCATCCGGCTTAGGTATCAACACGATTGGACTGGACCAGGCGCTGTGCGACTCTTCAATGACTCCTAAGTCCAACATTGCCTTCACCTCCCGGGAGACGGCTTCACGGCGTGCTTCCGGAATCCGGTATGGCTTCACATGAACTGTGACACCAGGCTCTGTGACAATCTCATGTTTCACTAGCCTAGTCTGGCCAGGTTTTTCCGAGAAAAACTGTTGGTTCTGTAACAAAAACTGCTTAACCTCAGATTTTTGTCGTTCAGAGAGAGTCTCGGCAATCTGCACCTCCGGTATGGTAGGTGAGCAAACCGGACGGGGCAGATCCGCTGTTAGGGCAGCGCGGTCTTTCCAGGGTTTTATCAGATTCACATGATAAATCTGCTCTGGTTTTCTCTTACCAGGCTGGTGCACTTTATAGTTCACTTCTCCAACTCGTTCCATGACCTCAAAGGGGCCCTGCCATTTTGCCAGAAATTTACTATCCACGGTAGGGATTAGGATCAACACCCTATCCCCGGGTGCAAACGTACGGACCTTGGCGCCTCTATCATAACTTTGCCTCTGGGCTCCCTGGGCCTGTAACATATGTTCCCTAACAAGGGGCATGACAGCAGCAATCCGGTCCTGCATTTGCGCTACATGGTCTATCACCGTTTTAAAGGGAGTGACCTGACCTTCCCAGGTTTCTTTTGCGACGTCCAACAGTCCACGGGGACGACGGGCATATAATAGCTCGAAAGGCGAGAATCCTGTGGAAGACTGGGGAACTTCCCTAATGGCAAACAGCAAATAGGGTAACAAGTCATCCCAGTTCTTCCCATCTTTGTCTATCGCCTTCCGGAGCATCTGTTTTAAGGTTTTATTGAACCGCTCAACCAGACCATCTGTTTGAGGGTGATAGACAGACGTACGCAACTGGTCTATTTGTAAGAGCCTGCAGAGCTCCTTCATCACCCTTGACATAAAGGGAGTCCCCTGGTCGGTGAGTATCTGTTTTGGAATTCCCACCCGACTAAACACTTGTACCAACTCTTTGGCGATCGTTTTGGTAGCAGTGTTACGCAAAGGGATGGCTTCCGGGTAACGAGTGGCATAGTCCATGATGACGAGGATATGTTGGTGCCCACGTGCGGACCGGGGAAGGGGCCCAACCAAATCCATCCCAATTCTCTCAAATGGGACCCCAATAATAGGGAGGGGTACCAAAGGGCTACAGAACCGCGGTTTAGGCGCAGATATTTGGCACTCTGGACAGGACTCACAATAGTTACGCACCTCATTGTGTATTCCAGGCCACACAAAACAATGCAATATCCTTTCTGTGGTTTTTTGTACCCCCAGATGTCCCCCCATTATATGTCCGTGGGCCAGGTCCAGTACCTTCCGCCGATAAGGTTTGGGTACCACTAACTGTTGCACAGTGTCTTCCCCTTTTTTCTCTACCTGGTAGAGTAAATCATTCTCAAGAACCATGTACGGACACGCTAGCCTAGTGACAGGTTCTACGGGTACCCCATCAATCATTTTTACATTTTTCCTAGCCTGAATCAGGGTAGGATCTTTCATTTGTTCGCTGTGGAAGTCATCCAACTGGACTCCCAAATCGGGTAGGCAGGGTGCTGGATGGCTGTCTGCCTCCGCGTCTCGCTGAGTTTCCTCAGTTTCCTCAGTTTCCCCCGCCATAACTGAGAAGGGGAACTGAAGGTTAGATTCAATAACCTCCCCAGCAACATCTTCCTGTGGGGTCTCATCTAGGAACTCGGGACCTCCAGACGGCATGGGGGAAGGTTCACAGCTACCGTGAAGGAGCAACTGATTCTCCCATAACTGCCAGAAATGGGGAAAATCCCTACCCAGGATTATATCGTGTAACAACGTGGGAATGAGTCCCACTTTGTGTTGCACAGACCCATATGGAGTGGAAATACATATGACCGCTGTAGGATACGAGCAGGGTTCACCATGCACACATGTTACAGAAAACTTGTCAGACGGGCCAGACGGGAGTGCCACCAGACTGGCATTCACTAGAGTCACCACACTTCCAGAGTCTAGTAACGCCACAACATTTTTCCCATCAACAGATAATTCACACAGATGTTTCGCTGCATCATTTTGACCCGCATTCACATTCACTAGCCGTGTAACCAAAGACATGCGTTTTTTAGAGTCTGTAACATCGCATTGCATGGGTTCAGCGGTAACAGGACAGTTCGCAGAAACATGGCCCTTCTCATGGCAGCGGAAACACCTAACAGGCCCCCTATTGAGACCATAGTCCGACAGTCTCGGTCTCGGAGCGCGAGCAGTCCCGGGTACCTCCCCCACAGTTTTAGGTAATTTTCCTTCACCCGCAGTCCCTGGAACAGTCTTACCGGTTCCACGAGGAGGAGGCACAGACCGGGTGGTGGAGGTATCGTCAGGAAGTCCTTCCGCCACGGAATAACGCTCCACCAATTCCACAAGTTGATCCGCTGTCGCGGGATTTCCTTGGCTCACCCACTTTTTCAGCGCCGGTGGTAGTATTCTCAGGTACTTGTCCAGAACGATCCGCTGGATTATCTCCGGAGTTGTCAGTACCTCGGGTTGCAGCCATTTCTTTATCAAGTAGATCAGGTCGAACATCTGCGATCGCGGCGGTTTATCAGGCTGATAGGTCCACTGATGTACCCTCTGTGCACGGACAGCCGTCGTCACACCCAGCCGGGCCAGGACCTCAGCTTTCAGCCTCTCAAAGTCCTGAGCGACTTCCGGGTCCAAGTCATGGTAAGCTTTTTGGGCCTCACCGGAGAGAAACGGAGCAATTAGATCGGCCCATCGTTCCTTCGGCCACTTCTCTCTCAACGCTGTCCGCTCAAACGTTGTCAGGTACGCCTCGACGTCATCTTCTGCGGTCAGCTTTTGCCAGTACCGACTCACATGGATTCTCCTGGACTCTGCTTCCGGGTTAGCCTCAGGAATGCTCACCAAGCGCTGCGCCACCTGTTGGAGAAGCTGGCGGTCTGCAGTCGTCACGTCCATTAACTCCTTCAGCTGTGCGGCCATCAAGCGGTTAGCTTCCTGCTGTGCTGCAGTGGCCTGCTGCTGTATGGCAGTGGACTGTACTAGGGCTTTCACCACGTCTTCCATACTGTCGCCTGTGCCACGGAGTGCCCGCGTTCTCCACCACAATGTGACAAAACACTCCGGGATCGCCTTTGCTGGGGTCAAAGGTCACGTGGTTTGTGCATTAAACTCTGAGGCGACAGCAGGTTTCCAAGTAGACTGACCTCAGGTCAGATTTATTAAAGTGAAAGCAAATACAGAAAACAAATCATAAAAAGAAATCCTTGCCTGTCCGGCGCTAACTATACAGATACGTTCCTAACTAACAACTGGGGGGGCTTCTCCCACCCAGCTAACATTACATAGATCATGAGCATAGCTCTCACTCACGTTTGTCTCACACAGACAGGCATTCTGTGTGCCCCAGGCTGACACCTGATTCCTCCAGCTGGTCATCTTTTAAACCTGCACTAATTAACCCATGAGTATGCTGAAGACACAGAGCAGCCTAACACACATAGGACAGGTATCTAGGCGAGATATACCTGCCCCCAACTACCAGACCGACATGACTCTTACAAGGTATATACTATATACAGGGGAGATGACACACAGCAGGTATATACTATATACAGGGGAGATGACATACAGGTATATACTATATACAGGAGATGACATACAGTTGTATACTATATACAGGAGATGACATACAGTTGTATACTATATATAAGGGAGATGACAAACATGTATATACTGAGGTGAAAATGAGAAGTGTGAGGTGAAAATGAAAAGGTGTGAGTGCAAAATGAGAGGAGTGAGGGAAAATAGTGGAGTGATCGGAAAATGACAGATGTGAGGTCGAAATGACAAGTGTTAGGGGGGAATGAGAGGAGTGAGGGGAAAAATAAGAGGAGTGAGGGGGAAAATGAGAGGTGTGAGGGAGAAAATGAGAGATGTGAGGGGGAAAATGAAAGATGTGATGGGGAAAATGAAAGGCGTGATGGGAAAATAAGAGAAGTGAGGTGCTATAACTAACCACAGATATTTACTATGCCCAGGCAACGCCGGGTGTTGTGAACTCTGTTTTTGGGCTCCCTCTTGTGGTCACAACTGGTACTGTGTGAGTGCTGTCTTTGGGCTCCCTCTGGTGGTTCTTTGTGTCATTCTGCAGGTCTGAGGCAGGATCAGCTGTCTCGTTATCTCTTAGCTGGTTTCCTATTTAGTTCACCTGGACTCTCAGTTGTTGCCTGCTGTCAATGTCTTCAGTGCTATTTTGGAGCTCTCCTGCAGTCCTTCGTTATCAGTCTCTTCAAGAGAAGCTAAGTTTTGCTTGGTTCATTTTTTGACCATCAGTGGTCACATGTTTCTTGGTTTATTTTTGTCCAGCTTGCTAATATGTGATTTCCTTGCTTGCTGGTAGCTCTAGGGGGCTGAGTTTCTCCCCTCACACCGTACCAGTTGTGACCACAAGAGGGAGCCCAAAAACAGAGTTCATAACAGTAAAAATGAACCAAGCAAAACTTAGCTTCTCTTGAAGAGACTGATAACGAAGGACTGCAGGAGAGCTCCAAAATAGCACTGAAGACATTGACAGCAGGCAACAACTGAGAGTCCAGGTGAACTAAATAGGAAACCAGCTAAGAGATAACGAGACAGCTGATCCTGCCTCAGACCTGCAGAATGACACAAAGAACCACCAGAGGGAGCCCAAAGACAGCACTCACACAGTACCAGTTGTGACCACAAGAGGGAGCCCAAAAACAGAGTTCACAACAGCCGGGCTCTTCAGCTAGTATATATACTGTATATATATATATATATATATATATATATATATATATATATATATATATATACACACACTGCTCAAAAAAATAAAGGGAACACTTAAACCACAGAATATAACTCCAAGTAAATCAAACTTCTGTGAAATCAAACTATCAAACTGTCCACTTAGGAAGCAACACTGTTTGACAATCAATCTCCCATGCTGTTGTGCAAATGGAATAAACAACAGATGGAAATTATTGGCAATTATCAAGACACCCTCAATAAAGGAGTGGTTCTGCAGGTGGGGACCACAGACCACGTCTCAGTACCAATGCTTTCTGGCTGCTGCTGTTTTGGTCACTTTTGAATGTTGGTTGTGCTTTCACACTCATGCTAGCATGAGACGGACTCTACAACCCACACAAGTGGCTCAGGTAGTGCAGCTCATCCAGGATGGCACATCAATGCGAGCTGTGGCAAGAAAGTTTGCTGTGTCTGTCAGCGTAGTGTCCAGAGGCTAGAGGCGCTACCAGGAGACAGGTCAGTACACCAGGAGATGTGGAGGGGGCTGTAGGAGGGCAACAACTCAGCACCAGGACCGCTACCTCAGCCTTTGTGCAAGGAGGAACAGGAGGAGCACTGCCATACAAAATGACCTCCAGCAGGCCACAAATGTGCATGTGTCTGCACAAACGGTTAGAAACCAACTCCATGAGGATGGTCTGAGTGCCCGACATCCACAGATGGGGGTTGTGCTCACAGCCCAACACCGTGCAAGATGCTTGGCATTTGCCACCGAACACTAGGATTGGCAAATTTGCCACTGGCGCCCTGTACTCTTCACAGATGAAAGCAGGTTCACACTGAGCACATGTGGCAGATGTGACAGAGTCTGGAGGCACCGTGGAGAGCGATCTGCTGCCTGCAACATCTTTCAGCATGACCGGTTTGGCAGTGGGTCAGTAATGGTGTGGGGTGGCATTTTTTTGGAGGGCAGCACAGCCCTCCATGTGCTCGCCAGAGATAGCCTGACTGCCATTAGGTACCGAGATGAGATCCTCAGACCCCTTGTGAGACCATATGCTGGTACGGTTGGCCCTGGGTTCCTCCTAATGCAGGACAATGCCAGACCTCATGTGGCTGGAGTGTGTCAGCAGTTCCTGCAAGATGAAGGCATTGAAGCTATGGACTGGCCCGCCCGTTCCCCAGACCTGAATCCGATTGAATACATCTGGGACATCATGTCTCACACCATCCACCAATGTCACGTTGCACCACAGACTGTCCAGGAGTTGGCGGATACTTTAGTCCAGGTCTGGGAGGAGATCCCTCAGGAGACCAACCGTCACCTCATCAGGAGCATGCCCAGGCATTGTAGGGAGGTCATACAGGCACGTTGAGGCCCCACACACTACTGAGCATCATTTCCTTGTCTTGAGGCATTTCCACTGAAGTTGGATCAGACTGTAACTTCATTTTCCACTTTGATTTTGAGCATCATTCCAACTCCAGACCTCCGTGAGATATTAGTTGTGATTTACGTTGATCATTTTTAGGCCTTATTGTTCTCAACACACTCCACTACGTAATGAATAAAGATTTACAACTGGAATATTTCATTCAGTGATATCTAGAATGTGGGATTTTAGTGTTCCCTTTATTTTTTTGAGCAGTGTATATATATATATATATATATATATATATATATCTAGAGCTGATGGTATCAGAACAGTTATATAATTCTTTGCAAAAATTTAACTCAAATTAACTAAATTTCCTCTTTTTTAGCCTGATTGACATTTCCTCAGTGACTCTGCTGCTGCTGAGATCTCACACTGCTCTGTACAAGCTGCAACTGTCAGTGAGGCTGGGTGCGTACAGACTGGAGACACTCGGACTTGTGAGCGCTCTCATTGTATAGTTGGACTCATAAAACGCTCATTGTAATAGAAGGATTATACAACCAGACATGGATTTCTTTAATAATGGATGCTGTTCTGTATTGTGGCATTTGGTGACAGATTTGCCTTAAAGGGAACCTGTCTTTTGGCATATAAAGCGAGTGTTTGTTATTAAATACTGAACGCTATTGTGTCCTCTAAAAACTGACCATTTTGCCATTTTTCAGAGGTAACTTTTTAAAATTTTAGCACCATGTATGTTAATCAGCTACCCTGAGTTATCGGGCATTGCAGCAACAAGGTGGCGTCATGGAGTCATTGCTGTAAACATGTATGTATTGCATCCTCCTAGCATGAATAGGTCAGCCCTAACATGTATGAAATCCATCTCATGTCCTCAAGGTGGCTCAGTGGTTAGCACTGCAGCCCGGCAGCGCTGGAGTCCTGGGTTGGAATCCCACCAAGGACAACATCTGCAAGGAGTTTCTATGTTCTCCCCGTGTTTGTGTGGGTTTCCTCCGGGTTCTCCGGTTTTCTCCCAGACTCCACAGACATACTGATAGGGAATGTAGATTGTGAGCCTCAATGAGGACAGTGACGATAATGTCTGTAAAGTGCTGTGATACATGTCGTGGCCATACAAGTAAGCATAATAAAATTCTCTATAATACTTATAAAAAAAATCACTTTATTTTTGAATATACATATAAGTATCATAAAAACATTTCAAACAAATAAACTGGTCACCATACATGTGAATAAAAAAATTGTGTGATAAATTAATTATTAGTACTGTCACTCCAACATACAATATATAAGAAAATAATAAAGCATAAGTGCAATAATCCATATAGGAATTATAATGATAACTAAAAATGATAAGTACCCGTTATCTAGACCCGATTGATAGCCATGATTAATAAATTACCATAAATCTTAAATATATCAGCAATCGTTAAATGCTGGTGCATATGATACAATACAGGAATAAGAATAAGTAAATTAAAAAGTCAATATACATAATAATACATACACTCACCGGCCACTTTATTAGGTACACCTGTCCAACTTCTTGTTAACACTTAATTTCTAATCAGCCAATCACATGGCGGCAACTCAGTGCATTTAGGCATGTAGACATGGTCAAGACAATCTCCTGCAGTTCAAACCGAGCATCAGTATGGGGAAGAAAGGTGATTTGAGTGCCTTTGAACGTGGCATGGTTGTTGGTGCCAGAAGGGCTGGTCTGAGTATTTCAGAAACTGCTGATCTACTGGGATTTTCACGCACAACCATCTCTAGGGTTTACAGAGAATGGTCCGAAAAAGAAAAAAAATCCAGTGAGCGGCAGTTCTGTGGGCGGAAATGCCTTGTTGATGCCAGAGGTCAGAGGAGAATGGGCAGACTGGTTCGAGCTGATAGAAAGGCAACAGTGACTCAAATCGCCACCCGTTACAACCAAGGTAGGCCTAAGAGCATCTCTGAACGCACAGTGCGTCGAAC
Source organism: Ranitomeya variabilis (assembly GCF_051348905.1). Classification (NCBI taxonomy): domain Eukaryota; kingdom Metazoa; phylum Chordata; class Amphibia; order Anura; family Dendrobatidae; genus Ranitomeya; species Ranitomeya variabilis. The sequence continues at coordinate 163,824,598 of NC_135238.1, read as the reverse complement.
TTTGAGGCAGATGGGCTACAGCAGCAGAAGACCACACCGGGTACCACTCCTTTCAGCTAAGAACAGGAAACTGAGGCTACAATTTGTACAAGCTCATCGAAATTGGACAGTAGAAGATTGGAAAAACGTTGCTTGGTCTGATGAGTCTCGATTTCTGCTGCGACATTCGGATGGTAGGGTCAGAATTTGGCGTAAACAACATGAAAGCATGGATCCATCCTGCCTTGTATGGAGCATCTTTGGGATGTGCAGCCGACAAATCTGCGGCAACTGTGTGATGCCATCATGTCAATATGGACCAAAATCTCTGAGGAATGCTTCCAGCACCTTGTTGAATCTATGCCACGAAGAATTGAGGCAGTTCTGAAGGCAAAAGGGGGTCCAACCCGTTACTAGCATGGTGTACCTAATAAAGTGGCCGGTGAGTGTATATTATCACCTAAAAACAGAATCAATTTGTGAGAACTAGTTCTAGTCATCAAAAGTGTGATAAAATTAGAAGAAAATACATCAAAGGTGCAGTAGTAGATAAAGACCATAGATGCCCCGCCTAATTGGCAGGTTTGCGTTTCGCTATTGCTTTGTCAGGGGCAGGGAATGACCTGGACTGGTCGTGTTTGCATCAATTACTCCACCATGCCCGATGACTTACATATAAAGATTAAATGAGGGAAAATAGCAAAAGCGATGGCTTTTACAAGGAAATGATTGAATTTAGTATTTAATAACCTGTATGAGCAGGGCACCGGCTTCACAAGCCAAAAGAGGATGACAGGTTCCCTTTAAAACCTCTTCCTTGTAGATTGTGAGCCCTCGCGGGCAGGGTCCTCTCTACTCCTGTACCAGTTGTGACTTATATTGTTCAAGATTATTGTACCTGTTTTTATTATGTATACCCCTCCTGACATGTAAAGCGCCATGGAATAAATGGCGCTATAATAGTAATAATAATAATAAATAATAATAATAATAATAATTTAGATCACACATTTAATTTTATCAATTTTTTTGTTTGGCTCATAAATTTGGGAGAAAAAGGTCCTTTATTTTTCATTTACTCCTTAAAGGGAATCCATCACAAGGTTCTGCCACCTAATTTGAGAGCAGCATTATTTAGGGGCAGATATTCCGATTCCAGCAATGTGTCACTTACTCTGCTGCATGCTGTAGTCTTGATAAAATCACTGCTTTATCAGCAGATTATCACTAGAGGCCTAGCATACCTTCTGCCATGTAGTCCTCCATATTAATCAAGCTCTATATAACACCAGCCCCCACCACTGATTCGCAGCTTTATGCCTATGCACAATGTACACCAATCAAAGGTGGGAGTGAGATTATACAGGGCTGTGCATTTAGAGGATTGGCAGATTTGCAGCAGGGAAAACAGCAGTATTATAAAAACTGCGACAAGCAGCCCAGTGAGTAATGCATTGCTGGAATCAGGGTCTCTGCCCCTACATCATGGGGTAACAAAAACCTGGTGACAGATTCAATTTCAAGTGTAAAATGCGACAATTATCAGTTCCAAATCTTTACAATTTTATTCATGGTTGTGCCTTAAAGGGGTGGTTTTTCCATGAACAATGCTTTAATGCTTTTGTCTGGACACAAGAAGCATACCATGTCTCTTCAGTTTCCGATGTTTGTACATTCCTCATTTAACAGTGTCCTCCTCATTGTTGCCCCATCAGGCACCTGATATCTGGCACAGGTAGTGGATGGCGACTTACGGTATATACGATGCTGTTATTTTATGGCTACAGAACTAGTGCTTTTCCCTTTCATGTAACCTCTATCCCCGCATATATTGGAAGCTCGTGTGATCCGGACCCTCACTCCTATCATTTTGTTTTTTAAATGCTCCTCAGCTCTGTCTGATTTGTATTTATTCATGAACCTTCTGCCATGTAACGAGCTGCAGAATCTATTGGCACCATAGACCTGAGATTATGATTACTACTATCTTGTGCTAGAAGATGGCTGCATACAGCCTGCGGTGCGATAAAACAGTGTCGGTGTACAAATAAATGCAGGTGTGACAATGAGATTCATGATCATCTGCAGCATTCTTTCTGCACAGATAGGGCTGTAGCATCCACCCTAAGGCCTCCGTGCTTTTCACGGATAGGACTCGTGTACCTGTGATAGTCTATGGGGTTATTCACATGCCTGATTTTTTTCCTTGGACCAAGTGATCTGCAGAAAATATCAGACATGTCCGATTTTGAACCAAGGATCGGATCAAAATCGGCAATGCAAGTCAATGGGTTAGTGAAAAAAACCAAAAAATCGGACCACACTCAGGTTACATCACGGACTGACAGAATGGAGAAAGTGGAGAATATTTTTCTTCATCTCTCCATGTACGAGAAAATCAGATGACACTCGGACAAGAGTGTGTTCAAACGCTGATCAGAATAATTGGTTCGCTTTACTCATACGTTAAAGGATTGGACATGTGAATGAGGCATATTTGGAGAACTTTTGTATACAATTATCAAAGACTGACCGTCACTTCCAAACAGAGAACAGGTGTGAACAGGTGCTTACTAAGAGTATAGGAAATTAGAACTGCATTACTGAGGATCGCCTTCTCGTGACTATGAGGATCGCCTTGTTGTGGCTCTGAGGATCGCCATGTCGTGGCTGTGAGGATCGCCTTGTTGTGGCTCTGAGGATCGCTATGTCGTGGCTGTGAGGATCGCCTTGTCGTGGCTGTGAGGATCGCCTTGTCGTGGCTGTGAGGATCGCCTTGTCATGGCTGTGAGGATCGCCTTGTCGTAGCTGTGAGGATCACCTTGCCATGGCCGCTGGGCATACATGAATTGGCCAATTTATGTGCTAAGTATCTTTGCTTTTTCCTACTTTCTAGAGCAGTAATGCTATTCCGATTTCACAGAGTTCATGTTTTCATGCTATAGCGTTACAGGATGGCTACTCTTAGGCTTCTTTCACACTTGCATTGGTACGGGGCCGTAGCGCGACGGCCCGACGCACGTTGTGAAAATTATGCACAACGTGGGCAGCGGATGCAGTTTTTCAACGCATCCGTTGCCCATTGTAAAGTCCCGGGGAGAAGGGGGGCGGAGTTCCAGCCGCGCATGCGCGGTAGGAAATGGAGGATCCGACGTATGAAAAAACATTACATTGAACGTTTTTTTGTGCCCATGGTCTGCCAAATACCGACGCATCCAGTGCACGATGGACGCGACAAATGGCCATCCATCACAATCCGTCGGTAATACAAGTCTATGGGAAAATGCAGGATCCTGCAAATTTTTTTGCAGGATCCTGCATTCTCAAAAAGTGACAGATTGTGACGGATTCAAAAAAACGCAAGTGTGAAAGTAGCCTTAGTAAGCACCTGTTCACACCTGGTCTCTGTCTGGAAGTCACGGTCAGTCTTTGATAATTGTATACATTGGCTCTCTGACCAAGTATTCCTCTCATCAGCCTTTGGTGGTTTTAATAACGGCAGATTCCTATCTACCCATATAATTGTTGGCTATCAGCCCAAGAGAGGACTAACGTTAGGTTCCCAGCAAAGAAAGTTGCCTTGTTGTGGCTGCTGGGCACATATGAATTGACCAATTTCTGTGCTAAGTATCTTCATTTTAATCTGCTTTTCTAGAGCAGTAATGCAATTCCAATTTCATATATTTCATGTTTGCATGCTATAGCATTACAGCAGGGGTGGGAAACCTCAGGCCCCAGGGCCATTTACGGCCCTCGATGACCTTTTAGTGGGCCCCCGGGCAGATTCTCAGGGACCGCATTCTTGGGCAGGGAGGTGTATTTTGATTACAACCAGCACATTAGTTTCTTCTTGCTCTCTTAGCACACACACACAGTGTTCACTACTTAAAACTGAAGGGCATGCAATGAAAGATTACGTCCAGACACCAGTGCCAGAGCCAGGATGCACTTTGTGGGCGGAATTTGTACGGCCCCCAAAGGACGGTATAAATATCCAAATGGCTCTTGGCAGAAAAAAGATTCCCCACCCCTGCATTACAGGGTGCAACTTTATTTGCTAGTTATTTGGAGAGCATAGCGGGCCACAAAACTCAGCTGTCTCGTTAAAAACATTGGTACCAACCAACCCACCCCCAAAAAAAATACATAAATAAATAAACTCAGTTTTTTTATTACAACTACCTGTTTTATTTTTGGTGACCGATAATGGCCTTCACTAAATTCACTAATGGCGACATGTCATACCATCCTGTCTGGTGCCAGGATGCCATGTTTTTTCTTGTATTGTACGGGTTATGCGTCATCTTATTTTTATCGTTAGATATACTTTGTTTTTCTTCCAGTTCTCACCGCTGCAGGAATGTATTATTTCTTCTCTATAAGCCATGTCTGTTATTTAGTCTGAGCGCCGCTCATCTCGCCAACCACAATGCAGCTGCTGGCTGCAGGGATTTATGGAAAAAAAAAAAAAAAGAGCAGATACGGTGAGCGGCCAAGAAAAAGTGACATTTTTCATCAGGAAAACAAACACATAATGAACGTAGAAAGACAACAGTGAGAATGCTGGGTTAATAACACATTCAGTTTGTAGGCTACCAGGAATGTTCATACTGCGCAGCCACAGAATAATACAATCCTCTAAGAAAATATTCATCATAATTTCTACCTTCTATCTTTCACCCCAGTTTATTTATGTCCGATCCTACTGAAGCTGTACACTTGGAGATATTTTAGCTTTTATGAATGATATTTACATATTATTAGTATTATTTTTTATTATTATTTAGTTTGCTTATACGGCGCCATCATATTCCACAGCGCTTTACAGACATTATCATCACTGTCCCTATTGGGGCAATCTAAATTTCTTATTACTATGTATTTGGAATGTGGGAGGAAACCGGAGTAACCGGAGGAAAAACACGCAAACACGGGGAGAACATACAAACTCCTTGCAGATGTCGTCCTTCGTGGGATTTGAACCCAGGACGCCAGGGTTGCACTGAGCCACCATGCCGCCCATTCATACAACCTGATCACCTATGGTAATGAAATGCGTTCAGATGAGCGAATCGGTTTGGAGAACCCTGGTCCGGCGGCCCAGTCCATATTCCATAGCCAACGGATGGGAGTCCAGGGACCTGCCTCCTAGCTGCCGGCATCTTTTCTAATTAATAGGTCCAGGGTAACATCCTGTGTGCGTCACTCCGGAACGATGACATGAAGCCTACAAATCAGAAGAGGCGCCAGGGATGCCCGCAGGTAGGAGGTAGCCTGCAGAAATCAGAAGAGGCGCCAGGGATGCCCGCAGGTAGGAGGTGGCCTGTAGAAATCAGAACAGGCGCCAGGGATGCCCGCAGGTAGGAGGTAGCCTGCAGAAATCAGAAGAGGCGCCAGGGATGCCCGCAGGTAGGAGGCGGCCTGCAGACTCCCGTCAAGTGATCACTGAACCTGTGTGGCTATTGGACCAAAGCTCTGCAAATCGACGTACTCATCTCCAGTAGTGATTGCTTCCAACCTACTGGAATCTTATGAACTGGCCAGAAAATGCACCGAACAAGCTTCAAAAAGGTTCTTAGTTCAGATTTTCAGAGGTACAATTCTATATGTAGACAATGCAAAAAAAAGATGCTTTGTGTAAAAAGGAAGTCAAGAGGAAAAGGGGCCTGTGGACATTCTGAAAAGCAACACTGATGTGTAAGGCCTCATTCAGACGTCCGTGTTGTATCCGTATTTTTCACTGATACAGCACGTACCCATTATAATCTATGGTCTTATACATGTGTCTGTTTTTTTCTTCACAGAGGACCTGTCTGTTTTTTTTTCCGGTATCATGGATGGAAAGTGCCAATATAAATCTAAACACGTACAGCACACGGATGGCGTCAGTGTACAGTCTGCTGCTGTACATGTTTAACAATGGAAAGGAAAAGCTTTGTCTTTTTTTATATATTCGTCCATAACACACTGATAGTAAAAACAGACACACTGAGCACACACTGATGACACCGATCTAATACACTGATGACACCGGTGCCATTTTTTCATGCAGTCTTTAAACAAGGATGTGAGAATGAAGCCTGAAGAGGCAATACATTTATTAAGACATAACAGCAGCGCTAAAAAAAAAAGACACAGATCCATCAAATGTACCCTATTATTGATCCAGAGAAAATAATCCTTCTGTATAATAAAGTTGCTGATTGTTTCATATTAGGGTGCAAAGAGCAATCAACAAATAATAATCAGTGAAAATAATATTTCTTCTTATACCCTTGTGATTTTCCCACTTTAAGGGGTTTTCTTCCGATGCTTGTGTGATTGCTGGGGTCCTACCGTTGTGATCTTCAGCAATCTTGAGAACAGAAGTGTCTAAGTCGACTTTGTAAATGAAACAGAGGTCTAAAACCATTTTAGATGAGCTGACAGGCTCAAAGGAAGAATAAATGTTATCCCTGACGGTGCCCAGATAATCACCACAGCGTGCCATATGTTGGCCAAGTATAACTCCCTAAACAACAATAAAGGGTTTAACTTACAAAGGCAGGACCCCACTTCGTTTTTTCCGAACAGTAAAAAGACTTCTTAGCGCTCGCACATAGTAAGAAAACCCCATACATAGGAAGGATGCCCCACACATCGAGATGCTGCCCACACGGCAATGATGCCGCCTTATTGTTCACTACACAGTAATGATGCTTCCATAGTGTCCCAAAAACCCAAATACAGACCATATAAGAAAATGTAGGGGGAAACTTCCAAAATTGATAATATACCCACAGTGTCCCACTAACGTCCCTACAGACAGCAGGTTGGCCAGGTAAGTGCAATGAAGTCACTGCATCAGGCCGGCCTGTGCTCACATCCTACAAAGGCAGGCATGTAAGTAAAGTTGGCAGCACGCCAATCATCCCAGGGCCCCGAGACTGTGGCCCCAGAGTAGCAGCAATGCACATAATGATAATACTGACATTATTATTTCTATTATTTGTCACCCTTTCTCCTGCATGAATCATCATCACCTATTGTGCAGGTCATATTCTATATTCTCACATTCTTTTATAAGTCGATCTTTGGTTTGATTCTTAACCTGAAATCTATGAAAATTAGAAATGTAAGTTTGGGCAAAGGATAATCCGTGGCAAAGAACAGTCCTGCCTAACCTTCAAGTGCACAACATTGTAAGCAAGAGAGCAAGCAAGCAACATGTCATGGCAAGGTGATTAAAGGGGTTATCCATATTGTATTTTTTACTATGGGCCTAAGGACTTAAAGGTTTGTAGTCGCTAACTTTCTGCCTGCTGTGCCCTGTGCTGACCTCTGCACTGATCGCTCTTGTCGGCGATTCTGCGGATTCAAGTCAACAGAGCAGTGGCTTCTCTTCCACTCTGCTCTGTAGATGGGGCGTGACTGCCAACATCATACTGATTGACAGTCAGCTCCCTGCTGCCTAACTGTGGAAAGCTGGCTGTCAATGAGTATGATGTCGGCAGTCATGCCCCGCCGACACAGCAGCACAGAAGAAGAAGAGCTGCCCTGTTGGTGTGAAGCAGCTGAAGCTCTGGCAGGAGCGGTCAGTGACTGCTCTGAGACAGCAATGGGCAGAACAGGCAGGTACTTGCCTCTATTATCTTTTAGGCCCATAGTAAAAAAAAAGAGCAACATAGTCCTGGACAATTCCTGCATGAACTAATCTCTAGCTGACCTCCTGGCTTGCTGATGATACAGATAGCAGAGATGATTTTAGGCATTTTCATCCCTCGTGAATAACCTGCATGCCATGTCAGGTTTATTTCCTATGAAAGTGACGACAGACTCACTGATCAGTACAATGCACATATCCTCGGAGTGAATTACAACAGAGAAGCGATGACTTATTGTCGTGCAGCGGGATTATTCTGGGTTACAGTGTTGTCTGGAGGTCCTGAGAACGTGACTATTCTCGGCTGACCCCAAACCACACTGGGAATTACAGAGAGATTCCAGGAGAGCTCTTCCCACTTGGTTTAAATTTAGACTATATTTCCCCAATCTCCAAAAATGTGAATATTCCCGTGATTTCTTGTATGTAACTATTTCCTGACAAATAGGTGTCTTCATGGAAGTGATTACAAGCATTTATCAGACAGTAACCTTCCCCATAATCTCCATCCAGCTCCACTTCTGTGTTATTTTATTCTCTACTTACTTTCAATACTCCATGCTCGCTTGTAATCTTCTTTACATAAACATGAGCATTAAACCAAGGAGCCCCCTATATAGCAAACAAATGTTGGGGGCTACACAAAGATACGTGGAAATGTGAGAAACAACTAAAGTACCTAGCATGTAAGAGGCAGAGTCTGGAAGAGGTAATAGCAGGGCGAGGGTTCCCCTATCAGTAATCATTGCAGTTTTAGGCTTTATTCACACGTCCAGGTTTAAACACATGTGAATAAATGGCATCAGTGTCATCAATGTTTTTTTTGGTTTTTTTTTCACATTGCACTTTGCCCAGCCACTGTCCTGGAGTCCGCGCACCGCGTATCATCGATGGAGGAACATCGCCTTCACACTGGTGAGCTGAACATTACCCCCTTATCTTTTCTGCTTTTGGATCAGTGTGTCATCAGTATTCGGTCCGTGTGTCCGTTTTTTACCATCAGTGATTTTCATGGATGGAGAAATAAAATACAAAGCTTCTCCTATCCTTTACCAAGGTAAATATGGACAGCACATAGATCCCATCTGTGTGCCGTACATTTTTCATGGACCCATAGACTCATATTGGCACATTTTGCTGATCATAGTTGGTGGCATGGCAAAAGTAAACACTCCAAAACTCAGTTTAAAGGGAATTTGTTACCTGTTTTTGCTACCCCATCTGAGCATTATGTGGGGGCAGAGACCCCAATTACAGTGATGGGTCACTTACTGGGCTGCTTGCTATCATTTTGATAAAATCCCTGTTTTCTTTGCTGCAAATCTACTGGTTTTCTAAATGCTCTGTATAACCCCGCCCACATCACTGATTGGGAGTTTACTGTGTACACTGTGCATAGGCAGAAAGATGCCGATCAGTTGTGGGGCGGGGTTATCCAGAGCTGATGAATATACTTGAGTACATGGCAGTGGGTTTACTAGTCCTCTAGTGATAATCTCCTGCTGAGAGCACTCTGATTTTATCAAAACTACATTAAGCAACCCAGTAAGTGGCACACTGCTGTAATCAGGGTGTCTCCACCTAAATTATTCTGCTCTCACATTAAAAGGCAAAAAGCTGGTGACAGATTCCCTTTAAACGTTTTAAGACTAAGTCTACATGGTGAAGTCATGAATAAATCACGCAACCAGAAAAACTGCACAGTTTGCCTGCACCTTGCTACCATTATAAGGCTGGGAATTGGCAGTTTACATAGAATGAAATTGCAGTCAAGTTGCAAGGAAGATGCAGTCACAGATGATTTACAGCGCAGTTTACTATGGCAACGTTGCGTGTGACTTATGACCAGACATCCAGCAGGTTTGGGTTTTGGTGTGCACTATGTCACATGCCCATCATGATCGCATTGACAAGCTGTGATGCTGCAATGCGTATATCAAATAGGGAAGTACCAAACCATAGCCTAGTGAATCACCGAGTCAAGTACCAAGTCTTACACATAAACCTTACAAATAAAGCTAGAATTGGCAGTAGCCTCTCCAGGGTTGCTGCCTGCCACAACCCATAAGCAGCCACATTGGCTCACCTCCATGCTAACGTCTCTAGTAACCCCATCAAACTCCATGAGAAGTGAATCCTCCCTTTGGCTGAAAACCCACTGAACACTGCTACAATGATAGCCGAAACAAATCCCTAAGTCACTCACCTTCTGCTTCTTCATCTTGCAAGGCAATGTTTAAAGATCTGCCGATCAGCAGTTCTCAGTGTCAGCGGCCTAAAATGCTCATCTGCGGAGCTGCCGCCTTCTGATACTGGCCGCCGCAGGGTACTGCCCATCAGCCTATTCCAATCAATATGAGTCAGACGTGTAGCACCGAGCTGCAGCAACTATCAGAAGACGGCCAGATCCGCAAGTGATCATTTCCAGCCGGCATCCGCCACCGACACTGAGAAGAAGATAGGCAGGGGTCCCATGTGTCAGACCCCGACCGATCAGACATTGATGACCTATCCAAATGATAGGTCATCTCATCAATGCTAAAGTAGTGGGCAACCTCTTTAATGAAACACTTGTGGACCTCCAAAAGCATGAAGAAGCCCATTTCATTCCCAGTCCACGACAACCTGGCCTAACCGGTACACATGCCAGTCACAGGTCAGGTCCTTTAGGCATCTGCTGCAACTTGACCACTCACAATCTCATTTCCTGCCAGCAGCTCTTTATATAGGCTCCCTAGTTCCTGCAACATCTAGTGACTACAGTTAATATTGGACTCATACACATTAAATTACATTTCACAATTATATGAGATTGACCAGTAAACTCAACGACATAGGTAAACATATTGGTTACGTTCATGCCTAATCAAAAGGAAACTTTCAGTGGGTTTTTGCTATATAAGCGTGATGTGGGTGCAATGACCCAGATTCTAGCAATGTGTCACTTACTAGAATGCTTGTTAATTAAATAAAATCAATGTTTTATCAGCAGGAGATTATCACTACAGGATTATTTTTTGTGCATCACATAATCTTCCTGCCTATGCACAGTGTACGCAGAAAGCTGTCAATCAGTGATGTGGGCAGGGTTATACAGAGCTCAGCATTCAGAGAAATGGTAGATCTGCAGCAGATAAAACAAGGATTTTTTCAAAACTGTGGCAAGCTGTCACGAGGATACAAGGAGAGCGAGAGCTAATAACCCGGGCCCCTGCAATTTCCCTCAGACTAGAGAAACCCTGTCTGACCCTCTACCTGAAGTTTACACTGATGATGTGCATGTTCAGGCCTCCACCCTCACCCTGACTCCTGATTCAGCCCTAGACTGAACACCACCGCCCACCACCCAGTGAATGCAATAGACCAATACCCACCGTTATAACAAACAAGGATAAAGGAAAATATACACCACGCCGCAGTCAATCAGGAATACACTATAAATGTGCAGGGCAAAATAAATACAAATATAGGAAGGAGTAAATAAGACAAAGGAAAATACACCACCAGCAACGATTCTCCAACAACCAGCTCTCCACTCCGGACCGAGATGACTACGGATAAGACAGAAGCTATAATCGGCGACGCCCAAAGATCAGGAGAACCATTTAAAGGAAATGGGCATGGCCCAGCTTCCAATCCGAGGATCAGGTAAATTAACCCCGGAGCAGCCAGACGAAAACTAGCCGACGCCAATGAGCAAACAGTGGTCAAACGCGGAATTACCGCTGTCTGTCAGACAACCTGGTCTGGACAGTGTCCGACATGACACAAGCAGCTTTAGTGACATGACACTGGAATCAGGGTCTCTGCCCCTACACTATGCTGCTCTCAGATAACAGCAAAATATGGTGACAGATTCCCTTTACAAGGCTACAGGAATGCACAATGTATAAAATACGAAGCCAATATACACAAATGTAAATGATGCCTATGGCAGTAATACTCCGAGGGCTCCCATCATTCTATTTAGAGGTTAAAAAGGTGCAATATGGTCAAATGTGGAGTACCGTAAAAACATCTAAAACTGGCTCTGCAGAACAGTATGGGGGTCTGCATGTTCTGGCTGTAATACAGACACTACAAGGCGATCGTATGGTCTTCATAATTATATGGAACCTAAAAGTGAGATATGGTGTCGGAGGATTATACCTGACATTATATACATATAAAAGCTCTAGGTTTGTATAAGTCGCATCGGTTGCTAAGACAAGTATGGGTGCTGCCTAGCATTTCTGGCGTGGGCTAGGAATATCAGGTGTGACCTGGTAAGACTGGTTAAAATGTCCTGATCTGATGTATGTTATGGAGGTCAATATTCATCTGAATTAGCGATGCCAGCGCAGATATACATAGGCTTGGTGTGAGCTAAGAATCTGCGCTCGCTCCTCTAGACAGAATACACGCCTAGTACATTTATACATCATTAGAATAGAATTACTGGTCAATTACTCAGAAACACATATAAAAAAACAAGTCAAAGCTATAATTAAAAGATTAAAAAAATATATATATTTTTTTTTTGCCGTATGGGGTGTTAATATGAGCATCATATGGGGAGTAATTGAAAGCTGCATATTATTTCTATTAACCGTATGGTTATAACTCTACATTCGAGGGATATATTCGGCTGAGCACCACACTCCATTCCAGAAGCTCATATAGAAATGATCGGCCTCCACTGAAACCCCTGAGGCCAAGGGATGATTCAGAGGCGTGAATCACACTGTTCACAGCATCCACCCTGAGAGAGACGCTGTAGCCTACACAGCCTGTGCCGAGCACGGCCATATGCAGGGCAGGACGGAGGAGACGCTTATTGGGCAGCACCGAAGAAGAAGTCATTTCTTCACATCAATCTCCTACTTCCAGACACGCCGCCTCCGGGAGATGTCAGGCCTAGCTGCAATGCAGTCGGGATTATCGATCTTCTTCTGACTGAATTAAGCTTGATAAGGAACTAGCGAAATATATAATCATTCATTACAGTCCTCCGGACTCCACAAGTATGGGTTAGGCTGGGGTCACACATGGCGTAAGACAATACGCCACGTATTATACGTCCGTACTACGGCCGTAATACGGAGAAATGTTCCCAAAATAGTGATCCGTAGTCAGGGTGTGTCAGCGTATTTTGCGCATGGCATCCTCCGTATGTAATCCGTATGGCATCCGTACTGCGAGATTTTCGCGCAGGCTTGCAAAACCGACATCTAATGGATTTATGTGCTCAAATGTTCGGGAAAACATATATACAGTATATATATATATATATATATATATATATGTCATTGTGACACATATATATATATTCTTATCATTGTTACCATCCACCTCTTGTGTCTCCCCTTTTCCTCATAGATTGTAAGCTTGCGAGCAGCAGGGCCCTCATTCCTCCTGGTATCTGTTTTGAACTGTGATTTCTGTTATGCTGTAATGTCTGTTGTCTGTATAAGTCCCCTCTATAAGTTGTAAAGCGCTGCGGAATATGTTGGCGCTATATAAATAAAATTATTATTATTATTATTATATTCTGTATTTAGATTTCAATCAGCGCGATATATGTGAACAGCCGGTAATTCAATTGCCGGCTTTTCATTTCTCCTGCACAAACCCGACAGGATATGAGACATGGTTTACATACAGTAAACCATCTCATATCCCCCTTTTTTTTGCATATTCCACACTACTAATGTTAGTAGTGTGTATGTGCAAAATTTCTGCGCTGTAGCTGCTAAAATAAAGGGTTAAATGGCGGAAAAAATTGGCGTGGGCTCCCGCGCAATTTTCTCCGCCAGAGCGGTAAAGCCAGTGACTGAGGGCAGATATTCATAGCCAGGAGAGGGTCCATGGTTATTGGCCCCCCCGTGGCTACAAACATCTGCCCCCAGCCACCCCAGAAAAGGCACATCTGGAAGATGCACTTATTCTGGCACTTGGCCACTCTCTTCCCACTCCCTGTAGCGGTGGGATATGGGGTAATGAAGGGTTAATGCCACCTTGCTATTGAAAGGTGACATTAAGCCAGATTAATAATGGAGAGGCGTCAATTATGACACCTCTCCATTATTAATCCAATTGTAGGAAAGGGTTAAAAAACACACACACATGATTGAAAAGTATTTTAATGAAATAAACACAGCGGTTGTTGTAATAATTTATTGTTCTCTCAAATCCATTTGCAGTCCCTCGCTTGGCAACATAATAAACGCACAAGATACATACCTTCTGATGTACTGTCAGGTCCAACGAGGTAATCCATCTGAAGGGGTTAACTAATATTACAGGCAGGAGCCCTGCTAATGCAGCTGTGCTCCGTGCCTGTAATCCCCGGCGAATGAATGAAATGTAGGTCATTGACCTGCATTTCATTCATTCGCGGTGAGGCGCCCTCTGGTGGATGTTCTCATGAACTGCAGCCTGGGAACTTTTTCCCACGCTCCAGGTCATATGAGGACATCCACCAGAGGGCGCCTCACCGCGACTGAAGGAAATGTAGGTCAATGACCTACATTTCATTCATTCGCCGGGGATTACAGGCACGGAGCACAGCTGCATTAGCAGGGCTCCTGCCTGTAATATTAGTTAACCCCTTCAGATGGATTACCTCGTTGGACCTGACAGTACATCAGAAGGTATGTATCTTGTGCGTTTATTATGTTGCCAAGCGAGGGACTGCAAATGGATTTGAGAGAACAATAAATTATTACAACAACCGCTGTGTTTATTTCATTAAAATACTTTTCAATCATGTGTGTGTGTGTTTTTTAACCCTTTCCTACAATTGGATTAATAATGGATAGGTGTCATAATTGACGCCTCTCCATCATTAATCTGGCTTAATGTCACCTTCCAATAGCAAGGTGGCATTAACCCTTCATTACCCCATATCCCACCGCTACAGGGAGTGGGAAGAGAGTGGCCAAGTGCCAGAATAGGCGCATCTTCCAGATGTGCCTTTTCTGGGGTGGCTGGTGGCAGATGTTTTTAGCCACGGGGGGCCAATATCCATGGACCCTCTCCTGGCTATTAATATCTGCCCTCAGTCACTGGCTTTACCACTCTGGCGGAGAAAATTGCGCGGGAGCCCACGCCAATTTTTTCCGCCATTTAACCCTTTATTTTAGCAGCTACAGCGCTGAAATTTTGCACATACACACTACTAACATTAGTAGTGTGGAATATGCAAAAAAAAAGGGGATATGAGATGGTTTACTGTATGTAAACCATGTCTCATATCCTGTCGGGTTTGTGCAGGAGAAATGAGAAGCCGGCAATTGAATTACCGGCTGTTCACAGATATCGCGCTGAATGAAATCTAAATACAGAATATATATATATGTGTCTCAATGACATATATATATATATATATATATATATATACTGTATATATGTTTTCCCGAACATTTGAGCACATAAATCCATTAGATGTCGGTTTTGCAAGCCTGCGCGAAAATCTCACAGTACGGATGCCATACGGATTACATACGGAGGATGCCATGCGCAAAATACGCTGACACACCCTGACTACGGATCAATATTTTGGGAACATTTCTCCGTATTACGGCCGTAGTACGGACGTATAATACGTGGCGTATTGTCTTACGCCCAGTGTGAGGCCGGCCTTACTGTTAGCCGGCCCTGACACCGGGGGATGAGGAGGTCATATCTAAAAATGTTAAAGGGCTGGTGGCAATGATTGTCTGACACGCACACCTGGAAAATAGTCACTAGACCAGGGACTGTTCGATAATGACTTTTTGCTGTTAATTCTATGGTTGCAAGGAGGGGATGGACAATTTCCCTCTCCAAAGTTTTTTTTTTATCAACCCTTCCCCCTTTATCCTAGTACAAAATGACAACAACCTACTGTATTTTTTCTGACTATAAGGCCGGCTTCACACTCAGCGTATAAAAATACGATCCGTTTTTTAACGGCCGTAATACGCAGAAATGTCCCCAAAATAGTGGTCCGTATGTCATCCGTAGTCAGGGTGTGTCAGCGTATTTTGCGCATGGCATCCTCCGTATGTAATCCGTATGGCATCCGTACTGCGATATTTTCTCGCAGGCTTGCAAAACCGACATCTAATGGATTTATGTGCTCAAATGTTCAGAAAACATATATACTATATATATATATATATATATATATATATATATATATATATATATATATATATGTCATTGAGACACATATATATATATTCTGTATTTATCTTTAATTCAGCGCGATATATGTGAAAAGCCGGTAATTCAATTGCCGGCTTTTCATTTCTCCTTCCCAAACCCGACATGATATGAGACATGGTTTACATACAGTAAACCATCTCATATCCCCCTTTTTTTTGCATATTCCACACTACTAATGTTAGTAGTGTGCATATACAAAATTTGGGTGCTGTAGCTGCTAAAATAAAGGGTTAAATGGCGGAAAAAATTGGTGTGGGCTCCCGCACAATTTTCTCCGCCAGAGTGGTAAAGCCAGTGACTGAGGGCAGATATTAATAGCCTAGAGAGGGTCCATGGTTATTGGCCCCCCCGGCTACAAACATCTGCCCCCAGCCACTCCAGAAAAGGCACATCTGGAAGATGCGCCTATTCTGGCTCTTGGCCACTCTCTTCCCACTCCCTGTAGCGGTGGGATATGGGGTAATGAGGGGTTAATGTCACCTTGCTATTGTAAGGTGACATTAAGCCAGATTAATAATGGAGAGGCGTCAATTATGACACCTATCCATTATTAATCCAATTGTCTGAAAGGGTTAAAAAACACACACACGCATTATTACAAAGTACTTTAATGAAATAAACACACAGGTTGTTTTAGTATTTTATTGCTCTCTCAATCCATCCGGAACACCCTCGCTGGGCAAAATAATAAACACACAATATACATACCCTCGGATGAACTGTCACGTCCCATGAGGTAATCCATCTGAAGGGGTTAACTCAATTTACAGGCAGGAGCTGCGCTAAAGCACTCGCTCGTGTCTGTAACCCCTGGGGAATGAATGAAAGCTGGGTGATCTGTACTTACATTGAGTTGCGGTGAGGCGCCCTCTGGTGGATGAACTCATATGAACTCGAGCGTGGGAACTTTTCCAAGGCTCCAGTTCATGAGGACATCCACCAGAGGGCGCCTCACCGCAACTCAATGTAAGTACAGATCACTCAGCTTTCCTTTCAGCACCCGGGGGATTACAGACACGAGCGAGTGCTTTAGCACAGCTCCTGCCTGTAAATTGAGTTAACCCCTTCAGATGGATTACCTCGTGGGACGTGACAGTTCATCACAGGGTATGTATATTGTGTGTTTATTATTTTGCCAAGCGAGGGTGTTCCGGATGGATTGAGAGAGCAATAAAATATTAATACAACCTGTTTGTTTATTTCATTAAAGTACTTTGTAATAATGCGTGTGTGTTTTTTAACCCTTTCAGACAATTGGATTAATAATGGATAGGTGTCATAATTGACGCCTCTCCATTATAAATCTGGCTTAATGTCACCTTACAATAGCAAGGTGACATTAACCCTTCATTACCCCATATCCCACCGCTACACGGGAGTGGGAAGAGAGTGGCCAAGTGCCAGGATAGGCGCATCTTCCAGATGTGCCTTTTCTGGGGTGGCTGGGGGCAGATGTTTGTAGCCAGGGGGGGCCAATAACCATGGACCCTCTCTAGGCTATTAATATCTGCCCTCAGTCACTGGCTTTACCATTCTGGCGGAGAAAATTGCGCGGGAGCCCACACCAATTTTTTCCGCCATTTAACCCTTTATTTTAGCAGCTACAGCACCCAAATTTTGCACATACACACTACTAACATTAGTAGTGTGGAATATGCAAAAGAAAAAGGGATATGAGATGGTTTACTGTATGTAAACCATGTCTCATATCATGTCGGGTTTGGGAAGGAGAAATGAAAAGCCGGCAATTGAATTACCGGCTTTTCACTAACACCGCTGTGTATTTCTCGCAAGTCACACTGCTGGTCCGTGTGGAATCCGTATTTTTCTCGCCCCCATAGACTTTCATTGGCGATTATTTTGCGCAATACGGTGACAAACGCAGCATGCTGCGATTTTCTACGGCCGTACAAGACCGTATATTACGGATGCGTAATATACGGCAGATAGGAGCTGGGACATAGAGAATCATTGGGCCATGTGTAATGCGAATTTTACGGACGTAGTTTATGCGCTCATACGTCCGTAAAACTCGCTAGTGTGAGGCCGGCCTAAGACGCACTTTTTTCCCCCAAAATTCCCCACAGACCACCGCTGCCCCTGTCCCACAGAGCACCGCCACCACCACCCCACAGGCCACCGCAGTCCCACAGAGCACCACAGCCCCACAGAGCACCGCAGCCCCACAGAGCACCTGTCGAAAAATGCCGGTGGAGCCCCGCCACACCAGCCTGGGATGGGATTTCCCAGAGGCCACCAGCCTGGACCACTGAACAACCCCTGTGACCACTCCTCCACCTGTGCCGAAAACCCTCCCCGGTAAGCTGAATTCAGACTGTAAGACGGATCTCCATTTGACACTTTTTTTTCCCTATTTTCCTTCTGAAAATTTGGGGAGTGTCTTATGGTCCAGTGCTTCTTATAGTCCAAAATATACGGTAAGTGTCACGCTGCTGCAATGCAGGTAGGTGCAGGCTCCACTAGAAGGCAGCAGAGTGGAAGCAGGGCTGCACCTAAACAGAGCTGGCCTTCTGTGCAGCAGTGAGGCTATCACAGGTGGCAGCAGAAAACAAGCCGGGTCAAATCCTAGACTGTAGCGCAGTACCAAAGGAAAAAGCAAACTCATGGTCAGAGACAAGCCAGGGAGTCGGTAACCGTCAGGAGCGGATAAGCCAAAATACAGAAGCAGGTCAGGATACAAGCCAAGTCAAAACCAGGGAGTCAGCACTCTAAAGGGAAACCCGGAGTCAAGACGGGAATAGGGGAAAACAGAGACACGGGTTCAGACAGCAAACGCAGCAGGACAAATCAGAGCAATCAGAGTCAGCTACAGCAGCACTAGGCAAAAACTATAACTGACATCGCCTGCAGGAAGCAGCGGCGATAAATAGCCAACCTGATCCCAGACAGAGGCTGAGAAAGGTTGACTCTTGACATGACCAGACCGGGAAACAGGGAAAACAAGACTCAAAACCCGGTCTGGATCATGACACTAAGAATTGATAATCCACCCGACGTTCCCTCAAAAAGGGCAAGCATGAAAGAATGCTACATCACCTTCATTTTACAAATCGTGGCAGTCTTACAATGTTCATATACATACCTATATCCTATTAATACATGAAAATTTAAATGATGGCAAATCCCCCTCCCTCTAATTGGAAACTGCTGTTCCAACAAACTTTGCATATGGTAAATGTAAGAAACTTTATAACATATCATATCAGAGATATCTACTTCTTTCTCCACTTATCGGTCACTTCTCACTTCTTTTTCTTCCCCAAGTCTCCTGAGCATCTAAAATCTGTCTTGGTAAAAAAACAAAATAGATTACAGCTGCCTATTGAAGTCTATGGAGGGAGGAAGTGGAGGGAGAAACAGAAGAGGAGTAAAGTGAAACAGAGAAGCAGAGAGACGGTTCCTGTTTCTGCTTTCCAGGAAAGCCGGCTTCACACATTCGACATTCACAATCTGAGTACAAGCCACAATATTTGGAATGGCCGTATGTTTTCCAACCTGAAATCAATAGCCTCATTTATGAGGCTGAATTTGGCCCATGTGGCCAGTCCTAACATTGCAGTCCATATTTGGACTGTAACTGTTGGAATATGTCAAACAGGCCTAAGGGTGTGTTTCCACGGTCAGGAAACCCTGTGTGATTGACGCTGCATAGAGCCGCAGCGTCAAACACGCAGCGTCCAGATGTTACAGCATAGTGGAGGGGATTTCATGAAATCCCGTCTCCACTATGTGTTAAAACACGCAGGCGGCAGACCCGCGTAAACGGACATGTGGCGCGTCTTTTCAGAATGCAGCATGTCTGTTTACAATGCGGCGACGCTCCGTAAATTTCCCACAGATAATCATTAGATGCGGTAAAATTGCATCTAATGATTAGTCACATGCGTAGTAACTGCACAAAGGCAGCTTACTACGCATGTCTCCTAATTTAATTAAGCTCTTACCTGTCCTGTCGCCGGAAGTCCCGCGTCCACTGCAGTTCTCGCAGTAAGCTAAGTTCTCGCGATAACTTTGCTTACCGCGAGAACTGCCATGCATGTGACCGGGGGTTATCTCCGGTCACTAATCTGGTTCTCACGATCAGATGATCAGCTGATTGTGAGAATGTTTCAGTGTAGGTGATCGCCGCAGAGTTATCTCCAGAGATTATCTACAAGCTCTGCTATGTCTGGATGTCAGGCATCCAGATGTAGCAGAGCTGGACTCGTTGTGGGACACTCATTGTGGGTTATTAAAGGGAACCTCTACTCTCAATTCTAAACATTTTTCTAAAGGGAACCTGTCACCTCAAATTGGCGGGATATTAAAATGATTTTTTTCCGGTCAGATGGGCGGCGTATCCTCGTCATTTCTCCACCCCGTCCGTCCCTGTTTTCCGCTATATTTTAGTGAATATGAGTATGCGTGCGCCATGCAGTCTTCGGTGGCGCACGCGCAGCATCCTTTGCCCTACTGCGGGCAAAGCCGAAAAGCATTACTGCGCATGCGCCTGCGTACCATGTCCCGGAACACAGCAAAATACTTCCGGGACATAGTGCGCGGGCGCATGCGCAGTAATGCTTTTCGGCTTTGTCCGCATTAACCCCTTATTACCCCACCGCTACTCGCGAGTGGGAATAGAGAAAGGCTAACATCTTACAGATGCGCCATTTCTGGAGTAGTTGGGGGGCTGGTATTTGTAGCCGGGGGGGCAATATCCATGGCCCCTCTCTAGGCTATGAATATCAGCTCGCAGCTGTCTGTGTAGCCTTTCTGGCTATAAATTATAGGGGGACCTCACGTCATTTTTTTGGGGGGGGTTCCCATATTTGTATAGCCAGTAAAGGCTAAATATACAGCTGTGGGCTGATATTCATAGCCTGGGAAAGATCCATGGGTATTAACCCTGTCCCAGGCTACAAATATCAGTCCCCCAGTCGTTGGCTTTCCCTCTCTGACGCAGAAAATTGCGTGGGAGCCCACGCCATTTTTTTTTCACATTTTTTAAAATTAAACAGATATTGCTTTTAAGGCCAGGGTCACACTTGCGAGTGCTACATAGAAATACATGCAGCCGCACGCTCTGGTCCCGAGTGCCGGCGGCAGTGTTGGGTATTGAGGCAAGAGACTCGTGTGAGTTTCTCGCATGTGTGATCCCGGCCTAACTCTTTATTAACATTTTATTATGTTTATTACTAAACATCGGGCTTGGTATTATCTATCTATCTATTATCTATCATCTATTATCTATCTATTGTATCTATCTATTATCTATCTACCTATCTGTTATCTACCGATATATCTATCTATAAATATATCTATCTATAGATATATCTATAGATAGCTAGATAGATATATAGATAATAGATAGCTACAATAGATAGATACAATAGATAGATACGATAGATAATAGATGGATAGATAGATAGAGCTATAGATAGATAGATAGATAGATAGATCTATCTATCGTATCTATCTATCTATCTATCTATCTGTGTGTCTAAACATTATTCTTCAATGGAGTATGTAAATGAAGAGGTTGGACAAGAAATGACATCACCATTTTTTTTTTTTTTAATAACTTTATTTAGCTTACAAAAACACACACAAATCCGCATGAAAAACGCATCAAAAACGCATGTAAAAACGCATCAAAAACGCAGGTGACCTCAGGTGCAGATTTGGTGCAGATTTTACCTGCGTCAAATCCTGAGCAAATCCTGATGCAATCCTGACCGTGGAAACATACCCTAAGTGTTTGTCTTACCCAAGAGGTAGATGCACAGCAACAATTCTCAGTACTGCTGTTTAATAATGACCTTGCTGCAGCCGCTTTTGAACCTCAGCTACAAAGAGAAAAAACAGGAGAGCAGGAATCCATCATGTCTATGTGTGCTGTGTATAAGGAACCTCATATCACCTAGTTTCCACTCACTAGCTCTGAGACAGCTGGAGATTAGAGATAGAGCCTGCGTTGGAGAAAACTAATCTAGGACACAAGTCATATAAAAGCTAGAAATATTACCCCTCACATACACATACTTGACAGCGTTTTTGAACAGTCATCTAAAATAACAGCTATGTTTTCGGTACAACTCAACCAGCAGCCACTCAGTTTTACATTATGAATGAAGTTACTTGTTTTCTTTCACTAAATCGAATAATACATTTTATAGAATACAAATTTTCACTAGAATGGTAACGCTGACCAGTTTTCAGAGGTCTTTATGTCCATATTGAAGATAGGTGAAATCAGAAAGTACGCAAAGACAAAACATTGCATCATGTGTTAACCTGCAAACACAATCTGTGCCCTATAAATGTTGTATCAACTCTAATTATCTCACACTAATCAGGCAGAGAAACAAACATGACACAGTTACATTAGACAGCTTTAGTTTCTGGGTGTGTATACATATGTATATGTGTAGAAGTAACTGGCTGATACCAGGTCGTACTGCAGAAATAGTTTTATTTGTTTAAAAAGCCAGACTATTACCAAGTAGAATTTTGCTAGAACATCACATTCATTTTAACCCCTTTACCCCCGGAGCTTTTTCCGTTTTTTCGTTTTCGTTTTTCGCTCCTCTCCTTCCCAGAACCATAACTTTTTTATTTTTCCGTCAATATGGCCATGTGAGGGCTTATTTTTTGCGGGACGAGATGTACTTTTGATCAATACCATTGGTTTTACCATGCCGTGTAACAGAAAACGGGAAAAAAATTCCAAGTGTGATGAAATTGCAAAAAAAGTGCAATCTCACACTTGTTTTTTGTTTGGCTTTTTTGCCAGGTTCACCAAATGCTAAAACTGACCTGCCATTATGATTCTCCAGCTCATTACGAGTTCATAGACACCTAACATGTCTAGGTTATTTTTTTATTTAAGTGGTGGAAAAAAATTCCAAAGTTTGCAAAAAAAAAAAATTGTGCGATAAACGTAGCGTCTCCAATTTTCGTGATCTGGGGTCAGGTGCGGGCTTATTTTTTGCGTGCCAAGCTGGCGTTTTTAATGATACCATTTTGGTGCAGATACATTCTTTTGATCGCCCGTTATTGCATTTTAATGCAATGTCGCGGCGACCAAAAAAACATAATTTTGGCGTTTTGATTTTTTTTTCTCGCTACGCCATTTAGCGGTCAGATTAATCCTTTGTTTTTATTGATAGATTTGGCGATTCTGAACGCGGCGATACCAAATATGTGTAGGTTTGATTTTTTTTTTATTGTTTTATTTTGATTGGGGCGAAAGGGGGGTGATTTAAACTTTTATATATTTTTTATTTTTTTTTATATTTTTGAACACTTTTTTTTTAATTTTGGCATGCTTCAATAGCCTCCATAGGAGGCTAGAAGCATGCACTACTCGATCGCCTCTGCTACATAGAGGTGACATACAGATCACCTCTATGTAGTAGAAATGGTCGTGTACTTTGAACGCCGACCACAGAGTGGCGCTCAAAGCATTCGGCCATCAACAACCATAGAGGTCTCAAGGAGACCTTTGGTTGTTATGGCAATGCACTGCTGACCCCCGATCATGTGACGGGGGTCAGCAGCGCGAGCAACTCCGGCCGCGCGGCCGGGAGCGCTAGTTAAATGCCGCTGTCAGCGCTTGATGGCGGCATTTAACTAGTTAATGGTCGCGGGCGGATCGCGATTCCACTCGCGCTCATTGCGCGCACATGTCAGCTGTACAAAACAGCTGACATGTCACGGCTTTAAGGTGGAGCCCACCTTAAAGCAGGGGATCTGCCAGCTGACGTACTATTCCGTCAGCTGGCAGAAAGGGGTTAAAGGAATCAGTCAGCTGCTTTTTGCTACCTCATGGGAGAGCAGCCTGATGTAGGGAAAGAGACGCTGAATCCAACGATGTATCACTTAGATTACTGGGTGAAGCAGTTCTGATACAATCAGAGCTTTTAGATTTAGCATGAAGCAGAGCTGAGAAAGCTAATCCCGCCCACAACACAGCTATCCCCGCCCACACCAGGTTCTGTATGGATAAAGGCCATAGACTGTGAGCTGCTCATCACAGGAGGGGGTGTTCCTGGACCATGAGGCACTCGCTCCTGAGTCCAGCAATGATAAGCTCCTGGTGCTAAATCAATCATTGCAAGCAAACAAAGCCACAGAGATTGATAATAAGAGGCATCACTGAAGTCACTGAAGTCTGTGTTTTAACCCCTACAGAATGCTGTCTTCAGATTACATTGCAAAAACCTGCTGGCAGATTCCTTTTAAAGGCGTTACATTGATGGCCTAGGGAAGAGTCATCAATATCTGCTCCGTAGGAGTGGGACACATGGCACCTCTGTCGATCAGTTGTACCCGATGTTGGCGGCAGCCGGAAGTGATCAGTTGTGGAGCTGCATTGAACAACTCAATCAACAGTATAGAGGCTGAGCACTGCATGCCCATACAATATTGATCGGCAATTGAGCAATTCTGACAGCCATCTCCACCAGGAATGGCTGAGCGGTCGAGAGTTGCAGCTCTGCCGATCAGACATTGATGAGCCATCCTATAGATTGGCCATCAATGTAAACATTCCAGACAACCCTTTTAATGTTAAATAAAATATGTCTACATAAGATGGAGTTCTCAATAGGTATTAGTCATATTCCTAGGGATTAGAGAATACACAGTTTATGGTCCATATGGTGAGAATACGCTAACAAACAGTGCCCTCCTCAAATCCTCAATTCAGCCACAGGCCCCAATGTCAGTACATGAAAAAAAAACTTTGAGGTATTTAACGTATAGATTCACCTTTGTGTATAAAATGATATCTTCTAGACATGAGGGAAGATATGATCAATGCTGAGACATCCATTGATTACCAGAATGAAAACACCATACGGTAATTGGTCTTGGATCTCTCCGGAGGGAGCAGCATTAGGGAGGGGGCATGCTGCTCTGAAGAATCGCACATCCCACAGCCTTTTTGTTCTAATGGTTGGATGAGGTGTCCCTAATGACCAATTCTTGGATAACTAAACAAACCTTAAAATTTTTAGGAAGACACCTAAGTGAGTGAAGACGTACCTATGATTTTTCTAAGATGCTCCCTCAGATACTGTATGTATATCCTTTGACTATACTATGTGTAAACACACCAATACAAGTCCACAATCTATTGTCTATGGATGTCCATTTATATTTGATAAATGTTGGATGAATTCCAAAGTGATCGATCGATCAACAAATGTGTATCAGGGATCCCAACTCTCCCCAGATGGAAGATGTCTTGGGAAAGAACAATCTTGAATTTCAGAGTGATCTGGAGGTGGCTTGTCTCCCCTACTTACTGTAGAAACATGCAAGTCCACATTGACCAAGCATGGAGAAGTAACATGATACTATGCATCTAACACATCCCTATTTGCTGATCATGTATCCACTGGGATTTACAAGAGGAAGTCACTTCAGGACATATCGGAATTTTTGTCCTAAAGCCTCTTTTTCTCCACATTTTGACTGTTTGCCGAGACCTTGCTTGGATATTTTTGATCTCCAGCGGTTTTTCCAAGAGCATCTAAGTATAGAGCATCTTCAGAGCGGAATGTGCCTGAAGAACGGACTGGTCACTTCTTTTAACTGCTTGGCATCTTTTGAAGCAGTTAAAAGACACTCAAAACCTGACCAGTAAGTCATTTTTACATTTTTGCATTTTTCTTTTGAGCGTTTTCTGATTTCTTTTTTAGGCGGATTTCAAAAACCTGTCTGAAAAAGACATGGTGTGCACTGGACTTCCAGCAGATTCTTGAAACGTACTTCTAGGAACAAGCAATGCATCAGAGTTAAAGCTATGAAAATGATATGTTTGCCTTTGTAGAATAAGCAATCTACAACCTTCATAATAAATTGCATAATAAGTATTGGAGCTAAACGCACAATGATGATGATTAAAAAGAATAAGCATTAATATTGACTTCAATCATTAACATCAAAGGCGCTAATCATTTTCTGTTTAGGTGGCGTGAGGGTGTCAGCAAATTATGCCAACCGATCAGCTTTTTATAGTTCATTTGTACAGTGTAAATAGCACTTGAAAATATAAATCACTCCCGAACTGACCAAACCCGTGATCTATTACATCATGCGCTGACCTGATTGAGAAGCAAGGGTCCAGCGTGCACTGCAACTATAGGGTTCTGTTCACATGTCCAACAAGGCTTTCAGTTTGTCCATTCCGTTTTAGGAACAAACAAATGGAATAAGTGATCAATTGCATCAGTTATGGAAATGGAAGCAGAGGGTCCATTGATTACGCAATGATTCCTCGGCAGACCCAGAGGAAGCAACAGCAAAACGCGCGTCGGGGCACCAGTGCAGTGGTTGGGCATCAGTATGGTTAAGAAGCTGTGGTGTTACTGTTTTTTATGTATTTTTGGCATTTGATTGACCACTATTACCAGCTGGGGTCACTATATTATAGCCACATCTATATGACATCACGTTTTTTCAATACAGTCTGTGTTGATATCATACGTTGTTTTTTCACCCTACTTTTTTGTGACTTATGGCGATACCCCAGTACATGCATATATACTGTATATTTATTGATACATTATGCACTATGCACTTTATTAATGAACAGTGTTCTATTTTGCATGTCTGAGGCTCCACCATGTGTTCATATTGTATGCTTCCACTGCTTCCGTGGTTACATTACGGTACGCCTGTCCCTTTTATATATAAATTGATTTTCAGTATGGATTCAATTTTGTATTTTTGCATGGATTTTGTTTGTATTTTGATATTTGGATTAATAAAGACAGTTTGTAACTTTACAGAATAACTATTTGCTAATAACTAAGCTTTATTTTTTTTAAATCTCTCTTTGGTCTTTATGCATTTTTATAGCATTTTTTGAGATTATCCTTGATTTAGGAATATGTATTTTACTTCATTTCATTGGTTGTGGTATGTTTTCATACCTGTAACATTGTCTGGGGCAGTTCACATGTCCAAGACATGTCCGATACTGATCCAAGTGTGGGATCAAAATCTGCAATGGAAATCTATGGGTTCATAGAAAAAAAATTATACAATATTGAAGATGGAGAAACTTTTTTTTTTCTCTCCACGTCAGAGAAAAACTGATCCCACTCTGATCAGAGTAAGTGGGCCATTTTTCTCAAATGTTGGAAAAACGGCTGCGTGACCCTATTTTAAGAAAATATTGATCAAAAAGATCCAAGAATAATCAATGGGCCTTTCTGCTTCCGTTTGCATAACTGATGCATTGGATCACTTGTTCCATCTGAGCCTAAGAAAACTGCATTTTGCAAATAATTTAATTGTCATAGAGAAATATAACCATGGGCTAAGTAAAATGTAGCAGAGAACACCCTGGGGAAAGATGCAGTCGCCTGTACTCAGTGAAATTTAGTTACTGATACTCTTTAATTGTATTACAAAAAAATGCCATTTCGAGTTGTGCATGGCATATACTGTACAATGGCAAAATGCAGCTTTCATGTTAGAAAAATCTAAATATTATAAAAAAAATATGTATGATCAGATAAATAAGAAAGACTGGCCGCACTGTGATGAGTCAGCAGCAGCTGCCACGTGGTGATCGCAGCCACGTTCTGGTCAATGGAGCTAATGCCAGCTGATCGTGGAGTCACAGAGTGTCGGACCCCAAGAGATCTGTGGCTTGAGACATACATCCATTTTTCTCTCATCTGAGAATATCGTTCTGATTAAGCTAATCGCACTCTGATCAAACGCCGATCACTGCTTGATCAGAGTGTGATCCGATTTTATCGGATGTGAAAAATAATAAAAAATTAAAAAGTTCTCCATCTTTTGAGAAAATCGAATCGCGCTTAGATGTTATCTGTGTCCGGTCAGATTTTTTCCACGTACCCATAGACATGAATGGCCAAGTGTAACCCAATAATCGGATGCAATTCGTACATGCTGCAATTTTTTTTTCCTAGGACTACTCGGCCCGCGGAAAAAAAAATCAGAAATGTGCACGGCCCCACACAATAACATGGGGACAAGTGCTATTAAAAAAAAAAAAAGAAAGGATATCACTTGTCCGATTTTTACGGTCATCTGCACGAGCCCTAAATATAGGTCGCCAATATCGTATCATCGGGGAACCGCTTAATTTACCCCAAGATTATGCTGCACTTGAAAATAAGACACTACTTTCCTAAAGTGCAAGAAAGTTCCCAGCGCATACAACTGAGCGTGGAGAAAATAAGTGTCGCCATAATCTGCCTGTGTGGCTCTGACTCACAACTCAGCTCGGAGCGCCGCTGTCAGATCCATCAAACACCCCCTCAATCTAAATCACATAATGACAGGGATGCACATGCTGATTTACATAGCCCTCTAAGGAGATGTGTTTGCCTATGGCATCCCTGGTAAATGCAGACCCTCGCTAAAAATCATCTTAGATGATGAATTTGTATCCTTGTGATTATACATAAAACATGATGGCAGGAGCTGATGAAGCCCTCCGATGATCTGCCCTTCAAAACCGAAGACTAATCATCAGTATCGCTCATTCAGCCCGGCTACTCTGTATATTGGTTGGATAAGGGCCAGCTTTACAATCCACTGGCCGAGAAGCCAAGGCGTCTTTACAGACTGTAGTGTTTAAAGACGACTGTGAACAAAGGCAAACGGTCACATTACTGATACCGTTATTGTTCTTGTGCGCGACATTGAGGGCCTGCATACATTTACACTCTTTAGCATCTATTAGTTTTCTGAATATTTATTTCCTTTTGCTGCTTATTTGTAAATATTGAAACATCGGTTACATCTAATTGATTCTGAGGTCCCATGTTCTCCTCCTACATAATTATAGGAGCCACATATGATAAAGACGCAAAGTTCACGCGAAGCAACCTCTATCTAGGCGTTCAATCAGACCGCAGGTCAGCCACTTAGTCAGCGATTAAGCCACCCAGCTGGAAGCAGACACTGCAGCGCTGGGGTAGTCTTGGAGCTGGGTTGCCAGCAGGCAGCTCTGTCTAGACACTGGTCCTGCCTCCTCCTGCTTACACAGGAGCACAAGACACATCACAATCCTACACTTGGATGACTATTAATGTAACAAAACATAACGGCTCATGGAAAATTCCGGTGAGGTCATTACAGAACTATATTCCATTAATTTCAACTTATGATGTTATATATATTTGTTTGCATACTTGACAAATTTACCATAAAAAAAAATCTAAAAGTCCTGTCTATAAACTATATGATATGGCATGCTGCTCTAATTAATGGTTCTGGGCTATTGAAAACAAAATCTTATTAGTCACATTTCTCGAAAGCCTACATATGTGTCTAGACAGCCATATGTAAAGTAATAGGTGAATATTCTTGAGTAAATACTGGACTGGCCCCAGATCTCGCGACCTGAACATGGCAGCCTCATATCTCAGGTCAGGAGTCCGGCGGCAACTGTGTTACACGGACATCTGAATGAGGCTTTGCACTAATACTACATTTATAATTCACCTTTTTAGTTAAAATACTGACCATGTGAAGAGCAGACTACAGTCACCATAACACAGTAAGATATTGAGCATTGCTGACTTTGTGTTGGGGTGCAAGTCAGTGGCGGCGTATGGTAGTGATGTCATGAGCTGCCCATCGTGGGCGGGAGAAAGTGAGCAGTATTGTTTATTTTTTTATATATGTGGAGAAAAGCTGCAGAACAGGGACATTGTTACTGGAAAAAGCCTGGGATGGGGCACATTATATCAGGAGGGGGGACATAAAATTACTGGAAGGGCCCACGATGGGGGAGATTATACCAGGAGGGGGGACATATATTACTGGAATGGGCCCAGGATGGGGGCATTATACTAGGAAAGGGCCAAGGATGGAGGGCATTATACCAAGAAGGAGACATATATTACTGGAAGGGGCCATGGATAGGGGCATTATACTAGGAAGGGCCCAAGGATGGAGGGCATTATACCAGGAAGAGGCCCATGATGGGGGGCATTATACCAGAAAGGAGACATATATTAATAGAAGGGGCCGAGGATGGAGCACATTATATCAGGGTGGGAGACATAAAATTACTGGACGGGGCCCACGATGGGGGGCATTATAGCAGGATGGGGGACATATATTACTGGAAGGGGTCCAAGATGGGGGACGACTTATACCAGGATGGGATACATATATTGCTGGAATGGAGGCATTATACCAGGAAGGAGACATATATCACTGGAAGGGGCCCAGGATGGAGCACATTATATCAGGATGGGAGACATAAAATTACTGGAAGGGTCCCAGGATTGGGGGCACTATAGCAAGATGGGGGACATATATTACTGGAAGAGGCCTGTGAGGAGGGACATTATACCAGGAAGGAGACATATATTACTGGAAGGTGCCCAGGATGGGGGCATTATACCAGGAAAAGTCCCAGGATGGAAAACATCATTACAGTAAGGGGTCGGGATGAAGGACTTTATTACAGGAAAGGGGCATAGGATGGGGGATGTTATTACAGGAAGAGGGACGCTATTACATAGAGGGCAAACACTTATGTCTTCACAGGATCTGGAACATTACAAGGGCCCATACATCAGACAAACATGCAGGGGGGCACAGGTCCAAATTTTCCACCGGGGCCCATTGGACTCCAGTTACCCCACTGTTGCTGGGTGTAATATTATTCAATGAATGACCCCTCCCAAATCCCAATGGGGGCATGGCTAAGGAAGATGCCAACTCTTCTTCTTCTCCCTTTAGATCAGTGATTATTTTCATTAAGCTAAAGACTTTTAAACTAACATGACGCAGATCTGAATTATCCATGGCGTGAGTAGCACGGCAACCTTATCTAATAGGATGTAGATGTTAGGAAGCGTATTCTGCAATTTATAGCTGGATTTACATCGTGCAAACAGCAGAAAAATAGAAATGAAGTATGGAAGCCCAAAAGCAAATATCCTGAAAATGTGCATTCTCACCATTTTTTACACCAAATTCTTCATATAAAATGCTAAATAATTCTACATGGAACTTGCACTTTGAAGAGCATTGTGCATTAGCAAAATGGTACCGCTGCTCTGCCTGATTATTGCATTATTGATACTGCTAACATTACAGGCCTGATCTCTGTGTGTGCACCATCCGCCAGGTTTCATTCCTCATTTCTTCCCCTTCTCCATCTACTACACTGATGGTATAAACCCTATCTGGGTGCTAGAATATGACAAAGCAGAACTCCATGCCAGATGCACACGCCGCCATCTCTCACACATGCTATAACCCCGGGACTTCATATTCCACTGATGACATTTATCTCACATTCTGCTTAATAAATCTGTTTTTATCACAGGTAGAAGAGGGCAGATGACAGTCTGATCATGCATACTATATCTACCATCTCTACAGCTGTGAGACAAGGCAGTGTATAGATCTATATACTAACCCTTTCCAGGCCAACAAAGAATTCATAGAAAATATCACCACTGAATGGTTTAGAAGGACTGGTAAATTGCTGACGGAAAGATTATAGGATGCTCTTTCCAGGGAAGCAAGAGTTACATTTCATATATTGTTACAATGTAAGCCCTTTAATGATACACTGAAGTAACAATCAAGTTTTCAATCCTATTTTATTTCCTAATTAAATCCCGTGCATTGTAATCAACAGGCTTTGTGTCATTCTATGGGTGTGAAGAAACAATAGGGCCAGCAAAGAATAAAAGCGTAATGTGTGAATTGGAGGATTGGAAATATGTCTCATAAATGAAATATCACTTTATTACAGGTCATTGTTCTAGTAAATAAATGGAAACGTGTGATGTCATCATGGTAATAAGGGTGAGGGTAAACGTACCCTAAAAAGTAATGCAAAGGAATGAGGGAAAGGAAGGAGGGAAAGGAGGGAGGGAGGGAGGGAGGGAAAGAAGGAAGGAAGGAAGAAGGGAAAGGAGGGAAGGAAGGAAGGAGGGAAGGAAGGAAGGAAGGAAGGAGGGAGGTTAGGAAGGAAGGAGGGAAGTAAGAAGGGAAAGGAGGGAAGGAGAGAAGGAAGGAAGGAAGGAAGGAAGGAAGGAAGGAAGGAAGGAAGGAAAGAAGGACCAAAAAAAGGGAAATAAAGAGTAAGGAGAGAAGGAAGGAAGGAAAGAAAAAAGGAAGGAAAGGAGGGAGGAAGGCCAGGAAGAAAAAGAAAGAAAGAAAGGACAGAAAAAAAGAAAGGAAGGAGAAACAGAAAAAAGGAAGGACAGAAAGGAAGGAAGGGAGGAAGGAAGATGATAGGTAGACAGATGATAAATAGATAAATAACAGATAGATAGATGATAGATAGATAGATAGATGATAGATAGATAATAGATAGATGATAGATAATAGATAGATAGAAGATGACATAACCCGACGTGCACAGTCAGTGTCATCCATGCTGCACGGTATACAGGGGGCTATGCTGACTCCCCCACACCAGCAGGTGCCATCATGAAGGCAGGGCTGGGCTGTGTGTGCATCTAACCAAGGGATCAGGAAGCTTCCCTTTCTCTGAGCATGCGCCTTTGTTCCGGAGTGAGATGATGCTTTGCTTTCCTTTGTCTCCTGCTTGTATTTCTCCAAACAGCATTATCTTATCTAGAATATTCCTTCGTCTCTTCCCTCACCTCTGTTAGGTCCCAGATTTCTTATGATGGATCGCACTTGCAGTTATACCATTAGATAATAATTAACAAGTGCTAGTCGTGTGTGAGCGGTGACAGCATGTGATGCCCTATTATTCTGCATGATCCTGGCACCTACGCCATGTACAGGCTGGCACCGGCGGGTATAGTCACACATGTGCACAGAACACCAGGCTGCATTTTCTTCTTACTGAAGAGTCAGAGCAGACGTTACAAGGATCGTCAGCTTTTATATTCACAGGACTAATGGAGAGAAATCTCTTTTAATAGTAACCTCTGGCTTTATGCGCTAAAGGCAATAAATCTTATAAAAAATGGTCCACGGAGGGCGATTCATCTCCGCCACATGGACACAGTGCGGATGATACCCAAAGTCAGGGCTTTAAAGGAGATGGGCATTAAAGTCTCTGCAATAGGGGCCTGCAGGTATGATAACATGGGTGAGGGCAGACGCACATGCTGCCCCCTAGTATTTTCTTCCATGTTCTTGCTATCACAGATGCGGTGCCTCCGGCTACAGGTGCCATTCTGGACTCTGGGGTTGTAGGATTGCACTTGTCCCCAGAGCCCTCCTTACCGTCCTCTGCACAATGTAATGTGACCATTTCTCAAGCCTGTCAGTGAGTAGCACTGGTGCACTGCAGGCATAATGCGCCCCGGGCTGGGGTGGATAGGTAGATGCATTGCAGGGATGTTAGACATAAAAGTACCGGTATGTGCAGTGTAACAACTCCCACTGTCTAATCACACAGATGTCTGCTACATCAGGACGGATTTCAGCAATGGTCACTTATATTGGACAATGGATGTCAGACACTGCAATGCAGACAGCCAATATCCAAGGGAGGTATCCGGAGTACCGGGGAGTACGGCCGTAAAAGAGGGTCATTTGCATAATGCAAAGCCAAGGTGGAGGTACCACAAAGCATGTGGGAAGCAGAGAGATCCAGAATCCTGTGCAGAGGAGCTTAGACAGGCAGCTAGTGATGTGAGCGAGCATGGCCCATTCATAGGGGCAGTAAGAAATGGCTTATAAATGATGCAGGTGAGGCGGGAGACTGGATGAAGCCCGAGTGGGAAAGGGTTAAGGATTCAGAATCCTAAGTGTGTATGTAAGAAAGACAGAAGGAACGATCGATGAGTGATAGAGAGGAAAATAGATCATTAATAGATACCAGGATAACTGATAAACAGATGATTAATACATGGATGATACATACATAATATGTACAAAGATTATTGATAAATAGATGATAGATAGATAATAGATATGGGATAGAGATAGATGATAGATAGATAGATAGATAGATACATAGACAGATAAGAGAGCTAGTGATGCTGTAATTATGGGTGCCCTCACACAGGTGCAGGTGTAGGTGGGTGACTGGGGCACTCCCCTGGGTGCTGGCTGTGAGGGGGCACCAGTGATCCCCTTTGCCCAGGCCCGGGCACTGACATACATGGGGCAGGCAGCACATCTGCTCCTGGTGTAGCCCACCTCTGCCTTGTACAGCTGTGTACCCCAGTAATGCACAGCACCCTGCACACGACCCCCGGCCTCAGCACACTGCACTCACCTGCTCGCTGTCTCCGGCTGCTGCACTTGTGATGCTCTGCTCGCTTTGATCAGCTGCAGCTTGGGAGAAGCTGGGGACATAGCAGACCACGCCCACTATCAGCATAACCCCGCCCTCTGGAGTAAAGTAGAGAGTGTAATTGGCCGGCATGACGTCAGTGCATAGTCCCCGCCCATGTCCCCAAAGAAAGGACAAGAGCTGACAGCAGGGAGAACTGTCATCTACAACACAGGAAGCTGCGGCTCATAGAGGCACAATGGTCTGTGCACACAGCAGGATCAGGAGACTGCAGCTCATAGAGACACACTGGTCTGTGCACACAGCAGGATCAGGAGACTGCAGCTCATAGAGACACACTGGTCTGTGCACACAGCAGGAGCAGGAGACTGCAGCTCATAGAGGCACACTGGTCTGTGCACACAGCAGGATCAGGAGACTGCAGCTCATAGAGGCACACTGGTCTGTGCACACAGCAGGATCAGGAGACTGCAGCTCGTAGAGACACACTGGTCTGTGCACACAGCAGGATCAGGAGACTGCAGCTCATAGAGACACACTGGTCTGTGCACACAGCAGGATCAGGAGACTGCAGCTCATAGAGACACACTGGTCTGTGCACACAGCAGGATCAGGGGACTGCAGCTCATAGAGGCACACTGGTCTGTGCACACAGCAGGATCAGGAGACTGCAGCTCATAGAGACACACTGGTCTGTGCACACAGCAGGATCAGGAGACTGCAGCTCATAGAGACACACTGGTCTGTGCACACAGCAGGAGCAGGAGACTGCAGCTCATAGAGGCACACTGGTCTGTGCACAC
Organism: Ranitomeya variabilis; assembly: GCF_051348905.1. Classification (NCBI taxonomy): domain Eukaryota; kingdom Metazoa; phylum Chordata; class Amphibia; order Anura; family Dendrobatidae; genus Ranitomeya; species Ranitomeya variabilis. The sequence continues at coordinate 163,789,737 of NC_135238.1, read as the reverse complement.
AGCAGGATCAGGAGACTGCAGCTCATAGAGGCACACTGGTCTGTGCACACAGCAGGATCAGGAGACTGCAGCTCATAGAGACACACTGGTCTGTGCACACAGCAGGATCAGGAGACTGCAGCTCATAGAGACACACTGGTCTGTGCACACAGCAGGAGCAGGAGACTGCAGCTCATAGAGACACTGGTCTGCGCACACAGCAGGATCAGGAGACTGCAGCTCATAGAGACACACTGGTCTGTGCACACAGCAGGCGCAGGAGACTGCAGCTCATAGAGACACACTGGTCTGTGCACACAGCAGGAGCAGGAGACTGCAGCTCATAGAGACACTGGTCTGCACACACAGCAGGATCAGGGCACTGCAGCTCATAGAGGTACACTGGTCTGTGCACACAGCAGGATCAGGAGACTGCAGCTCATAGAGGCACACTGGTCTGCGCACACAGCAGGATCAGGAGACTGCAGCTCATAGAGGCACACTGGTCTGCGCACACAGCAGGATCAAGGCACTGCAGCTCATAGAGACACACTGGTCTGTGCACACAGCAGGCGCAGGAGACTGCAGCTCATAGAGGCACACTGGTCTGTGCACACAGCAGGATCAGGAGACTGCAGCTCATAGAGGCACACTGGTCTGTGCACACAGCAGGATCAGGAGACTGCAGCTCATAGAGGCACACTGGTCTGTGCACACAGCAGGATCAGGGCACTGCAGCTCATAGAGACACACTGGTCTGCGCACACAGCAAGATCAGGAGACTGCAGCTCATAGAGGCACACTGGTCTGTGCACACAGCAGGATCAGGAGACTGCAGCTCATAGAGGCACACTGGTCTGTGCACACAGCAGGATCAGGAGACTGCAGCTCATAGAGGCACACTGGTCTGTGCACACAGCAGGATCAGGGCACTGCAGCTCATAGAGACACACTGGTCTGTGCACACAGCAAGATCAGGAGACTGCAGCTCATAGAGGCACACTGGTCTGTGCACACAGCAGGATCAGGAGACTGCAGCTCATAGAGGCACACTGGTCTGTGCACAAAGCAGGATCAGGAGACTGCAGCTCATAGAGGCACACTGGTCTGTGCACACAGCAGGATCAGGGGACTGCAGCTCATAGAGGCACACTGGTCTGTGCACACAGCAGGATCAGGAGACTGCAGCTCATAGAGACACACTGGTCTGTGCACACAGCAGGATCAGGGGACTGCAGCTCATAGAGGCACACTGGTCTGTGCACACAGCAGGATCAGGGGACTGCAGCTCATAGAGGCACACTGGTCTGTGCACACAGCAGGATCAGGAGACTGCAGCTCATAGAGACACACTGGTCTGTGCACACAGCAGGATCAGGAGACTGCAGCTCATAGAGACACACTGGTCGTGCACACAGCAGGATCAGGGGACTGCAGCTCATAGAGACACACTGGTCTGTGCACACAGCAGGATCAGGAGACTGCAGCTCATAGAGGCACACTGGTCTGTGCACACAGCAGGATCAGGAGACTGCAGCTCATAGATGCAAACTGGTCTGTGCACACAGCAGGATCAGGAGACTGCAGCTCATAAAGACACACTGGTCTGTGCACACAGCAGGATCAGGGGACTGCAGCTCATAGAGACACACTGGTCTGTGCACACAGCAGGATCAGGAGACTGCAGCTCATAGAGACACACTGGTCTGTGCACACAGCAGGATCGGGACTGCAGCTCATAGAGGCACACTGGTCTGTGCACACAGCAGGATCAGGAGACTGCAGCTCATAGAGACACACTGGTCTGTGCACACAGCAGGATCAGGGGACTGCAGCTCATAGAGACACACTGGTCTGTGCACACAGCAGGATCAGGAGACTGCAGCTCATAGAGGCACACTGGTCTGTGCACACAGCAGGCGCAGGAGACTGCAGCTCATAGAGGCACACTGGTCTGTGCACACAGCAGGTGCAGGAGACTGCAGCTCATAGAGGCACACTGGTCTGTGCACACAGCAGGATCAGGAGACTGCAGCTCATAGAGACACTGGTCGGTGCACACAGCAGGATCAGGAGACTGCAGCTCATAGAGACACACTGGTCTGTGCACACAGCAGGATCAGGGGACTGCAGCTCATAGAGGCACACTGGTCTGTGCACACAGCAGGATCAGGAGACTGCAGCTCATAGAGGCACACTGGTCTGTGCACACAGCAGGATCAGGGGACTGCAGCTCATAGAGGCACACTGGTCTGTGCACACAGCAGGATCAGGAGACTGCAGCTCATAGAGGTACACTGGTCTGTGCACACAGCAGGATCAGGAGACTGCAGCTCATAGAGGCACACTGTTCTGTGCACACAGCAGGCGCAGGAGACTGCAGCTCATAGAGGCACACTGGTCTGTGCACACAGCAGGATCAGGAGAGTGCATATCATAGAGACACACTGGTCTGTGCACAGCAGGATCAGGAGACTGCAGCTCATAGAGGCACACTGGTCTGTGCACACAGCAGGAGCAGGAGACTGCAGATCATAGAGACACACTGGTCTGTGCACAGCAGGATCAGGGGACTGCAGCTCATAGAGACACACTGGTCTGTGCACACAGCAGGCGCAGGAGACTGCAGCTCATAGAGGCACACTGGTCTGTGCACACAGCAGGTGCAAGAGACTGCAGATCATAGAGACACACTGGTCTGTGCACACAGCAGGAGCAGGAGACTGCAGATCATAGAGACACACTGGTCTGTGCACAGCAGGATCAGGAGACTGCAGCTCATAGAGACACACTGGTCTGTGCACACAGCAAGATCAGGAGACTGCAGCTCATAGAGGCACACTGGTCTGTGCACACAGCAGGTGCAAGAGACTGCAGATCATAGAGACACACTGGTCTGTGCACACAGCAGGTGCAGGAGACTGCAGCTCACAGAGACACACTGGTCTGTGCACACAGCAGGATCAGGAGACTGCAGCTCATAGAGACACACTGGTCTGTGCACACAGCAGGATCAGGAGACTGCAGCTCACAGAGACACACTGGTCTGTGCACACAGCAGGATCAGGAGACTGCAGCTCATATAGACACACTGGTCTGTGCACACAGCAGGATCAGGAGACTGCAGCTCATAGAGACACACTGGTCTGTGCACACAGCAGGATCAGGGGACTGCAGCTCATAGAGGCACACTGGTCTGTGCACACAGCAGGATCAGGAGACTGCAGCTCATAGAGACACACTGGTCTGTGCACACAGCAGGATCAGGAGACTGCAGCTCATAGAGACACACTGGTCGTGCACACAGCAGGATCAGGGGACTGCAGCTCATAGAGACACACTGGTCTGTGCACACAGCAGGATCAGGAGACTGCAGCTCATAGAGACACACTGGTCTGTGCACACATCAGGATCAGGGGACTGCAGCTCATAGAGACACACTGGTCTGTGCACACAGCAGGATCAGGGGACTGCAGCTCATAGAGACACACTGGTCTGTGCACACAGCAGGATCAGGGGACTGCAGCTCATAGAGGCACACTGGTCTGTGCACACAGCAGGATCAGGAGACTGCAGCTCATAGAGACACACTGGTCTGTGCACACAGCAGGATCAGGGGACTGCAGCTCATAGAGACACACTGGTCTGTGCACACAGCAGGATCAGGAGACTGCAGCTCATAGAGGCACACTGTTCTGTGCACACAGCAGGCGCAGGAGACTGCAGCTCATAGAGGCACACTGGTCTGTGCACACAGCAGGCGCAGGAGACTGCAGCTCGTAGAGGCACACTGGTCTGTGCACACAGCAGGATCAGGAGACTGCAGCTCATAGAGTCACTGGTCGGTGCACACAGCAGGATCAGGAGACTGCAGCTCATAGAGACACACTGGTCTGTGCACACAGCAGGATCAGGGGACTGCAGCTCATAGAGACACACTGGTCTGTGCACACAGCAGGATCAGGAGACTGCAGCTCATAGAGGCACACTGGTCTGTGCACACAGCAGGATCAGGGGACTGCAGCTCATAGAGACACACTGGTCTGTGCACACAGCAGGCGCAGGAGACTGCAGCTCATAGAGGCACACTGGTCTGTGCACACAGCAGGATCAGGAGACTGCAGCTCATAGAGGCACACTGGTCTGTGCACACAGCAGGATCAGGAGACTGCAGCTCATAGAGGCACACTGGTCTGTGCACACAGCAGGATCAGGAGACTGCAGCTCATAGAGGCACACTGTTCTGTGCACACAGCAGGCGCAGGAGACTGCAGCTCATAGAGGCACACTGGTCTGTGCACACAGCAGGAGCAGGAGACTGCAGATCATAGAGACACACTGGTCTGTGCACAGCAGGATCAGGAGACTGCAGCTCATAGAGACACACTGGTCTGTGCACACAGCAGGCGCAGGAGACTGCAGCTCATAGAGGCACACTGGTCTGTGCACACAGCAGGTGCAAGAGACTGCAGATCATAGAGACACACTGGTTGTGCACACAGCAGGTGCAGGAGACTGCAGCTCATAAGGTACCTTCACACGAAACGACTTTACAACGAGAACGACAACGATCCGTGACGTTGCAGCGTCCTGGATAGCGATATCGTTGTGTTTGACACGCAGCAGCGATCTGGATCCTGCTGTGATATCGCTGGTCGGAGCTAGAAGTCCAGAACTTTATTTGGTCGTCAGATCGGCGTGTATCGTCGTGTTTGACAGCAAAAGCAACGATGCCAGCAATGTTAAACATGGAGCTAACGACCTGTGAGAACGATAAGTGCGTCACCGCTACGTCACAGGATCGCTCCTGCGTCGTTCTGGAGCTGCTGTGTTTGACATCTCTACAGCGATGTAAACAGCGACGCTGCAGCGATCAGATCGTTGTCGTTCTCGTTGTAGAGTCGTTTCGTGTGAAGGTACCTATAGAGGCACACTGGTCTGTGCACACAGCAGGTGCAAGAGACTGCAGATCATAGAGACACACTGGTCTGTGCACACAGCAGGTGCAAGAGACTGGAGATCATAGAGACACACTGGTCTGTGCACACAGCAGGATCAGGAGAGTGCAGATCATAGAGACATTCTATAATTGTGCTTGGGCTAGTTAAGCACACGTAAATGTGAAATTAATATTGACCCCTTCCCCCGCCCATAATCCTGCTCACATTTCTACACGGGTGACAATGATTAGTGATTAGCGTGCCATATTACTCGCCTTAGGATCACATCGCAGTCCTCGGACTGGCCGTCTGCTCTCCTGACCTCAGCGTAATAGCCAGTCCAAGCATTGTGATGCAATCATCTAGGAAGTAATACGGCAGTCTGACTGCACTTAATCACAGACGTCGGTGTAGAGGGGTGGGTGGGATTATTTGCTGGGGAAGGGGTGATTATTCATTTTTCATGTATATATGCTTGACTATTTTCTATTGTGACCACTCAGCGTCAATGAGGAAAATTTTGCCACTTGTGCGGGGGTGAAAAATTGATAATTATGCCAAACGTACTATTCCTTTTTTCAGAAATTCAGGGGACATGAGCCATCGTTTCACGTGAGACTATCCGGTGCCCCTTTTGGTATGCTAATTTGTGGAATGCCTGCTGATTGCGGATTTCATCATCCCCCTGAGGATAACTAGTCTGCATCACTTGGAGTACAATTATGCAATCTAATTGAACTAACGAACAGGGTGGGGTGCTGCTGATTGTGGTAGTTGGCCCTGAATGCCCCAAAGTCGCAGAGGTTCTAATCCCTGGCGAGCCAGTGGAAGGGTGAGACTCTGTCACATGTCACATGCACCATCTTGTGTCCATGCTGGAAATGTACTATATGCTAATAACTGTTGGTGATCCAATGAAGTCTTTCCAGAATGTGATTCCCTCACCCTGTGTTGTTTGAGTAGTGTTCTGTCCATGGTGAAGTAGCATGTACGTTCAGTGGGATGGGCCCTGGCCTGTACATTTTTCTAAAGTTGGCCAGGCCAACAGACAAGAGCAACCTTTATGCCTCCACAAGTATCACTGACAGTGACGCAAAGGGGTAGGTGGGATTATGGGTGGGAAAAGGGGCGAATGATTATTTCGCATTTACATACACTTGACTAGCCGACTAGTGACCATAAATCTTCCGGGACTTACAGCAAGACAATGGAGCAACGTACAGCAATAATATCTGCAAAAGCAACTTCTACTCATCCCCATTTTTATTTTTCCCTTTCCTTCATTGTTAATTGTAAGCCCACATAGGCACAGTCATCCTCCTTCACGATTATTGTATTTCTTTGCTTTTATAGTTGAAATTCATTGTATATTTAACCCCTTAACAACCGTTGATAAGCATTAAAACGGCGGTCGTTAAGGGGCCTTATTTTCTCATTGCCATTTTAAAACGTGATGTGGAATAAGAGTATAGCCGAGCTTCAGCGATTCCTACGGGTGTCAGCTGTACATAACCGCTGACACCCTGCAGTATCAGCCCCAACTGGTTTTGTGACCACTGGGGCCGATTAACCCCTTAAATACCGCTGTGCATCGTGACAGCGGTATTTATGTTGTCACAAAGGGGTCACAAGACCCCCTTAGTAGCCATCAGAACAAGACCCCCTTAGTAACCATCAGACCCCACAATGAGAATCGCAGGGGCCATATGGTTACCCATGGTACCCTGAGGTCATGTGATGACCTCACAGTACTGTGGTATGTGAGATCCAGCAATAAGCTGACAGTAAGTACAGCAGTGTATGAAACAAGTGAGTAAAATAAAAATTATACATGTCCCACAGTGGGACTAAGTACAAAAGTGAAAAAAGTTAAATAAACTATGTCAAAATGTAAAAAAAAAAACACAAAAAAGGGCACAGAAATCACTAAAATCTGTTTCGCCAGTCAAAACGCAGCGTTTGTGTTAAAAGAAAAAAAAAGTACACATAATTCGCATCGACGTGTCCGGAACAACTCTCTCTATAAAACTGACATGTTATTTATTCTGTTTGGCGAACGCTGTAAAAAAATAAAATAAAAAACATGCCAAAAATGTAGTTTTCATTATACCGACTCACAAAAAAGTGAATAAAAAGCGATCAAAAAGTCATAAGTAAAAAAAATGGTAGAAATTAAAATGCCAAACCGTCCCGCAAAAAAAAAACAAGCTCTAATATGGCTCATTCGGCAAAAAAATAAAAAAGTTACCGCTCTCAGAATATGACTATGCAAAACAAACTAATTTTTGTAAAATATTGTTTTTAGTCTGTAAAAAGAGCAAAGCATAAAAATTATATAAATCTAGTATTGGTGTAATCGTACTGACCTCTCTAAGAACAAGCCCTTGCGTGCCAAACCACAAGGGGTTTTGGTGCCAAGAGCAGCAGGAAAGAAGGCGCAGACCCAGAATGGTGTAAAGGCTTGCGCGATAGGCCTCAGTGGGACGCCTACGCCACCGCAATGCAGGACTTCACCTGTTAAAGGTTAGACCACGTCTGAGGAGACCCGGAGGCCAGACTTCACCAGTCAAGAGCCAAGTCCCAGTCCTCTCCGCTCCAGGTCTGGCAGAAAACTGCTGACAGTCAGGCCGCGAGGACCCTCGAGGAGATAAATGTAAAAGAACCTGGCACTCAACTTCAATGCGTGTAGCTTGAAAATTTATTGCGTAGTACCAACAAAAACCGTTTCGGTCTATTCGACCTTCTTCAGTTACGTACTTAAACGAAGATTGCGTGTCACTTTGTGCAAATGTCCAGTGGGTATAGTTAGAGACACTGGAGTACCGGTGCCCTGCTAATGGGATGGGCTGAGAGCTGTATCCGTCCGGACCTTGACGCGGTGTCCACCGCTGGTCAGCGAATGTGACTCCACATTCGCTGACCAGCGGTGGACACCGCGTCAAGCTCCAGACGGATACAGCACTCAGCCCATCCCATTAGCAGGGCACCGGTACTCCAGTGTCTCTAACTATACCCACTGGACATTTCCACGAAGTGACACGCAATCTTCGTTTAAGTACATAACTGAAGAAGGACGAATAGAGCGAAACGTTTTTTGTGGGTACTACGCAATACATTTTCAAGCTATACGCATTGAAGTTGAGTGCCAGGTTCTTGTACATTTATGGTATTAAGGTGTGGGAACCTACCTGTGCACCACTGTAGCAGTGCTCACTTTTTTTGTTCACCTCGAGGAGATAAGGCACAGGAGGCACAACTGCGACCTCAGTGAACTTCCAACCTGGACATATGGTACCGGGGTTGGCCGGGGTTAGGATGATAGGTTGGAAGGGGGCCATTTGGGGTGCGGGATGCTCAACGTGCCCTAATAGACTACATCAGAGAGAGACTTGTGGCCTAGCGGGAAAACCCGGTGACCCCCGCTAAGGCCAGAATTTTGAAAAGAGATCCAGAGCATCTATGTGGTAACCTCAGTGAACGGGCGTACCTCCTTCGTGCAGAGAACTCCAGTATCGCATAAGTGAAGAACTTCCGTTGTTAAGTGACTCATAGCAGTCTCTGGTTTATTGTTTGGTTTATCATATTCCTATTACTTACGATCCAGAATTGCTGTAAATTATTGATGCATTTAACAAAGTTCTGTTGTTCCCTGATTTTCTCGCTTTTTCTGTGTGTTGCATTCGGTCTCCTGCATTACACATGGACTGTCATTGTTCTCAGCAGCATACTGTACATCCTGCCTAAGAATCATTTCAATGATTGGCAGCCGGTGTGCACTATCCGATAGTGTAAATGCACCCTGGTTATACAAAATACAGATAACCCAGAGATTTGTGCTTGTTTTACAGTAAATTTGTGCTGCCACTGAGCGTCAAGGACCTTGTAGTGCCACCCCTCCCTTAAGGTAGAAGCAATTCTAGAAAGTCCAGTCTGTCTCTCCACACGTCTGCTGTCTGTAAAGGTAATGTGCGTGTTGGGGCTCTGTATCTGGCAATATGATGAGGCACATGTGGACCAGGGTGGGCTCCCCAGATACAGCAAAGCCGTGGACAACGAAAGCAGTAAACATTAAAATTGTCAAATTAACTTTTACTGTTAAACTCAGACTCAGTGCGTTTCCACCAACCACCAAAATGTAATAGGTTAATTCACACACACCTGGTCAGGACTGACCGGGACCACTGAGCTGCATCACTCAGTAGACATAGAAATGTTGACTGCCTACTGCAATTTTCCAAGTTGTTCATCCCTCTAGTGCGGCTATTGAGCATTTAAATGGAAAACTGGGACAAACAAATAAATGCCAGGTGTGCCCTGTTTGTGATGCAGCACAGCAGCTTACAAACTTAACAAAACAACACCAGTCACAGTATCACCTATAATATGCAGGGGTGGATTAAGGGTAGCCAGGGCCCCGGGCTGTTCAGACATTGTGGGCCCCCTGGCCATGTGACGGGGTCATGTGATGGGGTCATGACGGGGTCATGCGACGGGGTCATTATATACCTGAACCAGATTATTCCAGAAAAATAGTTGCTGTGTGAAACTATAACCTGTCAAACATCCATTGATCTAGTCAATTTACCCTTCAGTTCAGTATATAGTATACAGTGTATAGTGTCAGTGTATAGGTAACACTGACTCACCAGTGACGTCTCTAGGTGAAGTCCTTCATCTTTCATCCAGCACAGACCGCCATCACTTCATCCAGCCAGGACTCGTCTCTGCAGGAAATAACACAGTTATCTCGAGCTCCGCTTGTAGAACACATTACTTAATTTTTCCCAACTTCTACATTACACCACATGAAGAAAAAGAGGCGACATAGTGTCACTCTACACAGTAACAGGACCGCCCCCCCCATTTAAAACATTGTCCTCAAAAAATAAAATAAATACATCACTGCAGTAATAATATCCCTTAATTAGCCCCTATGGTAATAATAATATCCCCCATCCTGGCCCCGTGTATCTCATTCCTGGCTCCAGCCATATGTTCTCCCATCCTGCCCTCATGAGTATCCATCCTGCCCCATATGATCTCCCCATCCTGCCCCATCAGTCTCCATCGTATCCATCCTGCCCCATGATCCTGCACGATCTGTCTCCAATCCTGCCCCATGTCTTTTATTCTGCCCCATGTCTCCAATCATGCCCCGTATCTACATTCTGCCCATGTCTCCAGTCCTGCCCCCAGTGTGTCCAGCATCTCTGCCCCCAGTGTCCAGCATCTCTGCCCCCAGTGTCCAGCATCTCTGCCCCCAGTGTCCAACATCCTGCCCCAGTGTGTCCAGCATCCTTCCCCAGTGTGTCCAACATCCTGCCCCCGTGTGTCCAGCATCCTGCCCCCAATGTGTCCAGCATCTCTGCCCCCAATGTGTCCAGCATCTCTGCCCCCAATGTGTCCAGCATCCTGCCCCCAGTGTGTCCCAGCAATCTGCCCGTGTGTCCAGCATGTTGCCCCCAGTGTGTCCAGCAATCTGCCCCAGTATGTCCAGCATATTGCCCCAGTGTGTCCAGCAATCTGCCCCAGTGTCTGACTCCAGCATATTGCCCCCAGTGTGTCCAGAAATCTACCCCAGTGTCTCCAGCATTGCCCCCAGTGTGTCCAGCAATCTGCCCCAGTGTCTCCAGCATTGCCCTCAGTGTGTCCAGTAATCTGCCCCAGTGTCTCCAGCATTGCCCCCAGTGTGTCCAGCATTCTGCCCCAGTGTGTCCAGCATTGCCCCCAATGTGTCCAGCATCTCTGCCCCCAATGTGTCCAGCATCCTGCCCCCAATGTGTCCAGCATCCTGCCCCCAATGTGTCCCTCATCCTGCCCCCAGTGTGTCCAGCATCCTGCCCCCCAGTGTGTCCAGCAATCTGCCCCAGTGTGTCCAGCATGTTGCCCCCAGTGTCTCCAGCTTATTGCCCCCAGTGTGTCCAGCATTCTGCCCCCAGTGTGTCCAGCATATTGCCCCCAGTGTGTCCAGCAATCTGCCCCCAGTGTGTCCAGCAATCTGCCCCAGTGTGTCCAGCATATTGCCCCCAGTGTGTCCAGCATTCTGCCCTAGTGTCTCCAATATTGCCCCCAGTGTGTCCAGCAATCTGCCCCAGTGTGTCCAGCATATTACCCCCCAGTGTGTCCAGCAATCTGCCCCAGTATGTCCAGCATATTGCCCCAGTGTGTCCAGCAATCTGCCCCAGTGTCTGACTCCAGCATATTGCTCCCAGTGTCTCCAGCATTGCCCCCAGTGTGTCCAGCAATGTGCCTCAGTGTCTCCAGCATTGCCCCCAGTGTGTCCAGTAATCTGCCCCAGTGTCTCCAGAATTGCCCCCAGTGTGTCCAGCATTCTGCCTCAGTGTGTCCAGCCTTGCCCCCAGTGTGTCCAGCAATCTGCCCCAGTGTGTCCAGCATATTGCCCTGGGCCCCCCGGATTGCCGTTCGCAAAAAACAAAAAAAAATTGAGTTCTCCTCACCTGACCTGCGCTCCAACGGCGAAGCTCCCTCCAGCAGCGCGCACTTGCCGGCGACTGACAATGACGTCAGACGCCGGCGACGTGTGCGCTGCGCCTGCGGCCGACTTCAGCTGACAGCCTCCAATTGGCTGGCGGCTGTTAATCATTGACGTGCGGGCGCGCGCCCGCACGTCAATAGGTGAAGCTGCCTCAGCGCCGGTAGGGGCCCGGTGAGCAGATGAGACGGGGCCCGATGCGGGCCCCTCTCTGCCCACCGGGCCCATACGCCAGTCAGGGCAGTAATGCCCTGATGGCGGCGGGCAATCTGAGCGGTAGCCCAGGGCCCCCCAATCCACTGGGCCCTGGGCTACCGCCCAGATTGACCCTATTATAATCCGCCCCTGATAATATGTATATACGGCAGTCTCTCTACATTATATAGGCGATACTTCATCTGCTATAGATACAATATATAGGCGATATTGCTGTATATATGCTACATAGCTGAATCTGTACTGCGACTATACACACCAGTCACAGTACCACCTATATAATGTATACACAAGTGGCTATATACCTTATACAGGTGATACTGCGACTGCTGTATATACAGTATGAATATGATACTGTGACTTCTGTGTATAGTTGCAAAATCACCTATATAATGTATATACAGTAGTCACAGTATCACTTATATACTGTAATGTGTATATACAGCAGTGTCCATGTTATATATATATATTCAGCAGTCGTGGTGTCTCCTATGTGATATATATGTGTGACTCCTGTGTGATGTATATAGTATAATGCTGTCTTACTATATTGTAGCATTGTGTATATATAATATAGAATGTACAGATGTTTATATAGTATGTTGCCGAGTATACCCCAGGGCCGTGGGGTACTCGGTACCGGGTCCGGTCACACTTAAAGGGGATGTCACGGTGGCTGCGACCCCGTCTTTGGCCCTGGGCGCCCAATTAAAGGGAAAAGTCTTTTAAGGGGTTTTGAGAATAAAGTTTGTTCGTGACGCCACCTGTGGTATTCGGTCAGTAGGGACCGACGCTTCTTAAAGGGGTCCTCTGGGGTATGGCTGCTAGATGGTATAACTTCCCACAGGTAAAGTAGGTCCCCAGGGCTCCCCTGTGTGTAGATGGAGATGGTGAATGATGCCTTGAAGAACGAGGACACAGGTTTGCAGTCTTTTACCTGGTTTACTGAAGCTTCAGGCAACTGCAGTCCAGGGCACCAGATCATAGGACAGGCAGGGTCCGGCCGGCTTGGAAGCGAATCCAGAGTTCCCATTTACCAGGTGGAGATGAAAGCCTTCCTCAAAGCGTGGTGGTAATGTAGTCCCTTACTGCCTATGACTTCTGATAAGGTCCTCACAGTTCCTCTCTATCCCCCATAAAGGTTAGGACACAACCCATATGACAGGTGAAGCAGGCCTTTTTATAGGATCTCTATCACGGCCTGGGCCCTATAAGTATCACTGTGTCTTCTGGTTGTAAAGGGCAGACAGGTAACTTGAAGTTCAGCTGTCCTGCCGGTTTCAGCTCTGCCACTTAGAGTTCAGCACAGCCACGGTCTTCCGGCTACCGGAATCTGCGCAGGCCAGGGAGGTAGCTAATTCATTGCTCTGCTCCGCTGGTATCACTCTTCTGTGCCTTTTCTCTCATGCACACTTTCCACAAGTTGTTCTTTCCTTCTAAGTTTCTCTTTCTCCAGGGGTTGTAGTACCTCAGATTACAGAACCCCTTCAGACCTTCTGACACTCTATGTCTGTCTGCTCTCATCTCTGTCCTCTGACAGTCTGACTGAACTGAACCCCTTCCCTCCAGACCAGAATGTATTTATAGGGGAGTTCACCTTAAACCAGGTTTAGAGCTCCCCCTTCTGGCCTGGAATATGAACATGTTGTGTGTATGTTATTACCTGGTGAAAGATATCCTTCATCGCTTCCAAGCGTGACATCACTCTCCCAGTGAGGAAAGCAATGCCACTGTGACGACCAGGACCCTGGGGCGTCACATATACACTGGCACATCTCTACACTATATACTATATACACAGCTCCACTCTATATTCCTTAATACAGTATATCTTGTGGAGCTATGCATGCTGGGTATACTTCTGTCCTGTATACTGTACATGTTGTAATTCTCAGTATCTGCTCTTATTATGTATGTATATATAAATTGTGAAAAAAAAAGTGCCAGACTCTTTATTAGCCCATGTGGCAATGCTTCTTATCCATAACAGAAAATTTCTCTGCTATGGTACTGAAATGTTGCTTGCTCATTCAGGGCCAGGGTCGGACTGGGACTAAAATTCAGCCCTGGCATTTGAAGTTACACAGGCCCACTTGTCACATGGTGACTGTATAATATCTTTGTACACTTGTAGGCAGGGCGGGTTTTAGGCAAAGTGGGGCCCTACGCCTAGGCAAAGTTTAAAATGGGGCCCCAAATGCTAACATATTGCACATCACACAAAAGCATTTCGGTTGTATTTACATGCGCTGAGTTCAGGCCGCTAAATGAGTTTGATCGACCATACTGAAGTTGTTCAACGCTTGTTTCTCGGCCTCTTTCCACCGTCTGAGACAGAATGATGGGACAGAACGATCACTAACAGATTACCATACAGTATCATGTTGTCAGCAGCACATTTACAGTTTACGCTGGCGATGTGCTGCTGAGAACAATGATTTTTGTTCCGGCAAAAACAATCTGAATATGCAGCATTTTACTTGTTTAGTAAAATACACCCCATAGTCCTCCATATATTATAATGCGCAGCACAGTCCTCCATATAGTATAATACACTCCCTATAGTCCTCCATATATTAAAATACACTGCTCAGTCCTCCACAGAGCATAATACACTCCTCATAGTGCTCCATATAGTATAATGCACCGCTATAGTCATCCATGTAGTACAATTCACTTCCCATAGTATAATGCACCCCGTAGTTCTTCATATAGTATAACGTATTCCCCATAGTCCTCGATACAGTATAATCCAGCCCACATACAGTATAATGCAGCCACAACCCTACAGAGTATAATGCAGCCACCCCAGAGTATAATGTAACCCTCCATAGAATATAATGCAGCCCCCCCATAGAGTATGATGAAATCACCCCTCATAGAATATAAATATAATACAGCCCCCATAGAATTTAATGTAGCCCCGAATAGAATAGAATACAGCCCACCTCCCCATAGAATATAATGCAGCCCCATCAGAGTATGATGCAATCATCCCTCATAAAATCTAATACAGCCCCCCATAGAATATAATATAGCCCACCTCCCCATAATATATAATGTAGCCCCCCATAGAATATAATGCAGCCCCCCATAGCATATAAGACAGCCTCCCCCATAGAATATAATATACCCCCACAGTATATAACACAGCCTCCCCTACAGAATATAATATACCCCCGCAATAGTATATAACACAGCCGCATAGTATATAACACGGCCTCCCCCATAGAATATAATATACCCCCTATAGTATATAGCAAAGCCCGCATAGTATATAGCACAACTTGCATAGTATATAGCACAGCCCGCGTAGTAGTATACTGCACAGCCCGCGTAGTAGTATACAGCACAGCCCACACAGTGGTATATACAGCACAGCCCACACAGTGGTATATACAGCACAGCCCACACAGTGCTATATACAGCACAGCCCACACAGTGCTATATACAGCACAGCCCACACAGTGCTATATACAGCACATCCCACACAGTGCTATATACAGCACAGCCCACACAGTGCTATATACAGCACAGCCCACACAAGGGTATATACAGCACAGCCCACACGGGTATATAAAGCACAGCCCACACAGGGGCATATACAGCACAGCCCACACAGGGGTATATACAGCACAGCCCACACAGGGGTATATACAGCACAGCCCACACAGGGGTATATACAGCACAGCCCACACAGTGCTTTATACAGCACAGCCCACACAGGGGTATATACAGCACAGCCCACACAGGGATATATAGAGCACAGCCCACACAGGGGTATATACAGCACAGCCCACACAGTGGTATATACAGCACAGCCCACACAGGGATATACAAAGCACAGCCCACACAGGGATATATAGAGCACAGCCCACACAGGAGTATATACAGCACAGTCCACACAGGGATATATAGAGCACAGCCCACACAGGGATATATACAGCACAGCCCACATAGGGGTATATACAGCACAGCCCACACAGGGGTATATACAGCACAGCCCACACAGGGATATATAGAGCACAGCCCACACAGGGGTATATCCAGCACAGCCCACACAGGGGTATATACAGCACAGCCCACACAGGGATATATAGAGCACAGCCCACACAGGGATATATAGAGCACAGCCCACACAGGGATATATAGAGCACAGCCCACACAGGGATATATAGAGCACAGCCCACACAGGGATATATAGAATACAGCCCACACAGGGGTATATACAGCACAGCCCATATAGGGGCATATACAGCACAGCCCACATAGGGGTATATACAGCACAGCCTACACAGTGGCATATACAGCACAGCCCACACAGGGATATATAGAGCACAGCCCACACAGGGATATATAGAGCACAGCCCACACAGGGATATATAGAGCACAGCCCACATCTCATCTCTCCCTCACCAACCCCCCCCCCGGTAATGGCCCCACTGTCCAGTTAAAAAAAAAAACACTCTCCTCACCTTTCCTTTTGCCCGCGCTGCTCCCTGCTCCTGTCTCGGCGGCTGCAGTCTGCCCAGGACACAGCAGGTGCGCGATGATATGACGTCATCGCGCACCCGCAGTGTACTGTCAGAGGCAGAGCGGGGAATGATGGGAGAGGGAGCGTCAGGAGACGCTCTCTCCTCCATCATTGCATTGAACTATACCGGCGTCATAGACGCCGGTATAGTTAAATGCGGCGGCACTGGCGGGGGGAGGGGGAGGAACAGTGCAGCGGCCCACTACTGGCACCGGCCCTTCTAGCATTTGCCAGAAGTGCCCGATGGCCAGTCCGACCCTGCTTAGGGCCCCGGCATTTCCGATACTTACCTCTCCCAGCTCCTCTGCTACAGCGTCTTTCGCATCTTCTGACTGTGACCTTTCAGGTCAGAGGGCACAATGATGTCACTAGTGTGGGCCTTCTGCTCTGAACAGTCATAAGGCATAGAGCCGGAAGATGCTGACACTGAGGAGTCCGGAGCAGAGCAGCAGCCAGCGAGGAAGGTGAATATTTCATTTTTGTTTTTTTTTTATGTTTAGAGCAATATATGGGGCCCATTATATACTGGAGCATCATATGGGGCCCATTATATACTGGAGCATCATATGGGGCCCATTATATATGGAGTATCATATGGGGCCCTTTATACACTGCTCAAAAAAATAAAGGGAACACTAAAATCCCGCATCCTAGATATCTCTGAATGAAATATTCCAGTTGCAAATGTTTATTCATTGCATAGTGGAATGTGTTCAGAACAATAAAACATAACAATTATCAATGAAAATAAAAATTAATATCCCATGGAGGTCTGGATTGAAATGATACTCAAAATCAAAGTAGAAAATCAAATTACAGGCTAATCCAACTTCAGTGGAAATGCCTCATGACAAGGAAAAGATGCTCAGTATTGTGTGTAGCCTCCACGTGCCTGAATGACCTCCCTACTGTATGCCTGGGCATGCTCCTGATGAGGCGGCAGATGGTCTCCTGAGGGATCTCCTCCCACACCTGGACTAAAGCATCTGCCAACTCCTGGAAGTCTGTGGTGCAACGTGACGTTGGTGGATGGAGCAAGACATGATGTCCCACATGTGCTCAATCGGATTCAGGTCTGGGGAACGGGTGGACCAGTCTATGGCTCTAATGCCTTCATCTTGCAAGAACTGCTGACACACTCCAGGCACATGAGGTCTGGCATTGTCCTGCATTAGGAGGAACCCAGGGCTAACCACACCAGCATATGGTCTCACAAGTGGGCTGACGATCTCATCTCGGAACCTAATGGCAGTCAGGCTACCTCTGGCGAGCACATGGAGGACTGTGCGGCCCTCCAAAGAAATGCCACCCCACACCATTACTGACCCACTGCCAAACCGGTCATGCTGAAGGATGTTGCAGGCAGCAGATCGCTCTCCACGGCGTCTCCAGACTCTGTCATATCTGTCACATGTGCTCAGTGTGAACTTGCTTTCATCTGTAAAGAGCACAGGGAGCCAGTGGCGACTTTGCCAATCCTAGTATCGTGGCAAATGCCAATAGCCCTGCTCGGTGTTGGGCTTTGAGCACAACCCACATCTGTGGACGTTGGGCACTCAGACCATCCTTATGGAGTCGGTTTCTATCCATTTGTGCAGACACATGCACATTTGTGGCCTGCTGGAGCTCATTTTGCAGGGTTCTGGCAATGCTCCTCCTGTTCTTCCTTGCACAAAGGCGTAGGAATCGGGCCTGCTGCTGGGTTGTTGCCCTCCTATGTGTAATAATTATAGGAGATAACTCAGGAGACTCTTTGTGTGGAACAAGACAACTACAGGACACAGTTTTATAAGTGGTAAAGTCTGTATTATCACATGGTGATTCAAACAGGTGCAGAGAGAAACTCAAGTCCACAACACTTGTTGTAAATATTAAAGCTTAGCTTAGCAGTCTATAGGAAACTTCAGAGGAAAATGCAATCAAGCAGAAAGTTTATGAAGCACAGTTATTCTTGAGGACACTTGACACGAATAAATCCTTGTCTTAGTCCAAACACAGATAGATAAGCTTATAAGGCAGTTTAAATCATATCTTAGCTCAACCAGGGAGGCCTGGTTAATAGTCTCAGGTTTTTGCAGAGCAGCAAACAGCTTACATGTCCAGCAAGTGCAGATGGAAGTAAACACGAGCAGCAGATGAAGGAGGATTACTGGAAACTGGTGTATGCAGCAGGAACTCAGAGCAGAGTAGCAGGATCACCACACAGGTTCACAGGAGCAGGTATATAGCCAGGGAGTAATCAGAGGTCAGGAGCTGGATGCAAGGCAGAATACTCTAGCACAGACTGAAGGCTGGGGTGGAGTTTTATAGCAGGAAGACACAGTGCACATGAGACCAAAGACGCCATCTTGTAAAAAGGCAGTAATGCACAAAAGGTAAAAAATGTTCAGAGTCCTGACACTATGGCTCTCTCCACATCTCCTGGTGCACTGGCCTCTCTCCTGGTAGTGCCTCCAGCCTTTGGACACTACGCTGACAGATACAGCAAACCTTCTTGCCACAGCTCACATTGATGTGTCATCCTGGATGAGCTGCACTACCTGAGCCACTTGTGTGGGTTGTAGAGTCCGTCTCATGCTACCATGAGTGTGAAAGCACGACCAACATTCAAAAGTGACCAAAACATCAGCCAGAAGGCATTGGTACTGAGATGTGGTCTGTGGTCCCCACCTGCAGAACCACTCCTTTATTGATGGTGTCTGGATAATTGCCAATAATTTCCATCTGATGTCTATTTCATTTGCAAATTAATTGTCAATCAGTGTTGCTTCCTAAGTGGACAGTTTGATTTCACAGAAGTTTGATTTACTTGGAGGTATATTCTGTTGTTTTAGTGTTCCCTTTATTTTTTTGAGCAGTGTATATGGAGCGTCTTATGGGGCCTATTATATATGGAACATTATATGGGGCCCATTATATATGGAGCATCATATGGGGCCCATAATATATGGCGCATTATATAGGGCCCATTGTATATGGTGCATTATATGGGCCCCATTCTGTTTGGAGCAATATATGGGGCCCATCATATACTGGAGCATTATATGGAGCCCATCATATACTGTATGGAGCATTATATGGTTTTCATTATGAGTTTGGAGCGCCCCCAATCGCAGGGCCGCTGGGCACTCGGCACCGGGCCTCTCTGTCTCAGTTCTGGGGTTGTCACGGTGGCTAGACCCGATCCGTGACCCTGCTAAGGGGCGTCCAATGAAAGTTGTAAGTGGTGGTGCATGGTGCAAGTCGCGATGAATAACGAGGACACAGGGTTGCAGTCTCTTTACCTCTTTACTGAAGGCTTCAAGGTCTTCAATCCAGAGTACGGTTAACAGGGCTGCAAGAGACAGGTGGAAATCTGTGCCTACCTTCTAGCGCCTGTGTGTTGTAGTACTTCCCTGCTGAGCACCACGGGATAGTCCTCACAACTGTTGTGTCTGTTTCTGATGTTATTTCCCACAACTTATGTCTGTTCTGATCTTCTTCTCCGTCCCCCAGATGATATGGATAGGACGCACCCGTATGACGGGAAGGCCTGGAGTTCTTCCGGGACCCTAGCATCGCCCCTCTCCCACAGTTGCCCCCTATGTCTTCTTAGGTGATTTTAGTGAGACAGCCAACCTAAAATCAACTGTCCTGCCTCTGTTTGAAGTATTGCTTGGAGTCTAATACTTCCTCGGCGTTCTGGCCACCAGCTACGCGCCTCAGTAGGATGTTGCCTCGATCTTACAGCACGACTCCTACTGGTGTTATCTCCTTTTTGCTTTGATCTCGTTTCTCACTCTCCACAATAAACCTCGCTTCTTGTCCTTTCTTGAGATACCGCCGCGATGTAGTGCAGGCGCGGTTCCTTAACGTTCTTTCCTGTTCGCTAGGCCTCTATCAGGATCCCACCCCTGACAGGGACCCCCCTGAATCTTCCCCTGCAACACCCTCTGCCACAGGATGTTGCTTGGTTCCAACCCAGTCAGCTTTCTGTCTAACTTTCTATCTAACCCCCAGTTTTACCAGACTGTGAGGAGTGGCCTAATACATAGCACCCTTAGCTCCCCCTGGAGGCCAGACTGTGAAGTGTATTGGTGTCTGTGATACCTGGCCAGGTGAACTCCTTCAGTGCCATCAGATGTACCATCACTCCTCTTAGCGGCGGAGCATCAGTACTGCAACCAGGACTCTGGGGCGCTGCATATGGAGCAATACATGGGGCTCATTTTACTGTTTGGAGCATTATATGGGCTCTTTATACTGTATGGAGCAATATAGGAGGCTCTTTATACTGTATAGAGCATTACATGGGACATATTATGTAGGGAGCAATATATGGAGCTCATTGTACTGTTTGGAGTATTATATGGGGATCATTATACTGTATGGAGCAATATATGGGGTTCATTATTCTTTATGGAGCATTATATGGGGCCCATTAAACAGTATGGAGCAATATATGGGGCTCATTATACTGTATGGAGAAATATATGGGGCTCATTATACTGCATTGGACAAAATATAGGGCTCAATATTCTGTAAGGAACAATACATGGGGTTCATTATATTGTGTGGAGCGTTATATGGGGTCCATTATTCTGTGTGGGACAATATATGTGGATCATTATATTGTATGGAGCATTACATGGGGTCCATTATTTTATATGGGCATCATTATTCTGTATGGAGCACTATGTGGTGCCCATAATACTGCTGGGATCCCCATGATCCTGAAAATCGGAGCTCTGTAGAGCACATTGTAAATGCAGCTGTGGTCGATCATACGCACTGTGGCGGCATTCACATGTGGCTCTTCAAATAATTCCTTTTAGGAGTGTGAGGGGCATGACAAAGTAAAGCAAAATTCTCTGATCGGGGGTGGGGAGTGTTATAGTTTGTGGGCTGGTGGGGTGTGTGGCAGGGCTGTTTCTTGTCCCAATCCAGCCCTGACCGTGACTGTCATTGCGGTGGGAATCTGTAACTGTCACTGAGGTGGGGCTCTGTGACTGTCATTACTGTGGGGCACCGTGACTGTCATTGCGGTGGGGCTCTGTGATTATCATTGCGGTGGGGCTCTGTGACTGTCATTGTGGTGGCGCTCTGTGACTGTCATTGCGGTGGGGCTCTGTGACTGTCATTGTGGTGGGGCTCTGTGACTGTCATTGCGGTGGGGCTCTGTGATTATCATTGCGGTGGGGCTCTGTGACTGTCATTGTGGTGGCGCTCTGTGACTGTCATTGGGGTGGGGCTCTGTGATTATCATTGCGGTGGGGCTCTGTGACTGTCATTGTGGTGGGGCTCTGTGACTGTCATTGCGGTGGCGCTCTGTGATTATCATTGCAGTGGGGCTCTGTGACTGTCATTGTGGTGGCGCTCTGTGACTGTCATTGCGGTGGGGCTCTGTGATTATCATTGCGGTGGGGCTCTGTGACTGTCATTGTGGTGGCGCTCTGTGACTGTCATTGCGGTGGGGCTCTGTGATTATCATTGCGGTGGGGCTCTGTGACTGTCATTGTGGTGGCGCTCTGTGACTGTCATTGTGGTGGCGCTCTGTGACTGTCATTGTGGTGGCGCTCTGTGACTGTCATTGCGGTGGGGCTCTGTGATTATCATTGCGGTGGAGCTCTGTGACTGTCATTGTGGTGGCTGTCATGGTTCTCAATGGCAAGAGACCGTAGTAAAGCATACAAAAGGACTAGCTCTTGGAAGATGGGAACTCGAGCTGACTGTGAGCTAAACCTACCGCACAACTAACAGTGGCCGGGTAGCGTGCCTACGTTTTATCCCTAGACGCCCAGCGCCAGCCGGAGAACTGACTGACCCTAGCAGAGGAAAATACAGACCTGGCTTACCTCTAGAGAAATTTTCCCCAAAAGGCAGACAGTAGCCCCCACATATAATGTCGGTGATTTTAGAGGAAATTGACATACGAAGTATGAAGATAGGTTTAGCAAATTGAGGTCCGCTTACTAGATAGTAGGAAGACAGAAAAGGGAACTACACAGTCAGCTGAAAACCCTTTCAAAACACCATCCTGAAATTACTTTAAGACTCTAATATCAACTCATGACACCAGAGTGGCAATTTCAGCTCACAAGAGCTTCCAGCCTCAGAAATATTCAAACACAGAGAACTGGAACAAAAATGCATAACAAACTTAGGACTACAAGTCCAACTTAGCTGATAGTAGTCTAGGAGCAGGAACATGCAACAGAAAGGCTTCTGGTAACATTGTTGGCCGGCATAGAAATGACTGAGGAGCAAGGCTAAATAGACAACTCCCACATCCTGATGGAAACAGGTGAACAGAGGCGATGAAGCACAAAAGTTCAGTACCACCAGTGACCACCGGGGGAGCCCAGAAACCAAATTCACAACAGGTGGCGCTCTGTGACTGTCATTGTGGTGGTGCTCTGTGACTGTCATTGCGGTGGGGCTCTGTGACTGTCATTGCGGTGGGGCTCTGTGATTATCATTGCGGTGGCGCTCTGTGACTGTCATTGTGGTGGCGCTCTGTGACTGTCATTGTGGTGGCGCTCTGTGACTGTCATTGCGGTGGGGCTCTGTGACTGTCATTGCGGTGGGGCTCTGTGATTATCATTTCGGTGGGGCTCTGTGATTATCATTGCGGTGGGGCTCTGTGACTGTCATTGTGGTGGCGCTCTGTGACTGTCATTGCGGTGGGGCTCTGTGACTGTCATTGCGGTGGGGCTCTGTGACTGTCATTGCTGTGGGGCACTCTATGGAATTGCAGCGGGGCATTGACTAGTATTGCTGTACAGCGCTATCAAGCATAGTGGGATACCATCTGGTATTACGGTGGGGCACCATGGTACTGTTTTAGTACCATGGAATGGTTCTTTACTTGGTTTACTTAGCAGACTTCTTTTAAAAGGAACCTGTCATCTTTTAAAATGCTATTTACCTGCACATAAAGTGGTAGCCTGCAGGTAAATAGCATATCTCACAAGCTTACTGAAAGCACAGCTATAGGGAGATAATGATGTTATTTTCTCCCTGCAGCTGCTCACTGCCAGTCATTGTGGTGGTGCAGGGAACTGTAATTGTCATCACTCTCCATCCAGCATCCAGACTCTAAAAGAGGTTGTTTTTGGAAAATGAAAAAAGATAGATGTTGCAATATGTCCCCAACTTGTTTATTCCATGACTAGAAGACTTGTTGCTATCCTTAAAAATCATTGAGGTCATACAAAATAATAGATATAGTAGTTTTTGATGTGGGGTGTATTTATTTTTGCATCAACTAATTTGAGTAAAACTTCTAATGAAAGTTATATTGAAAGTTATATTATTAACCATTAAAGTTATATTATTAACCTTACTTTCATGTTATGGGATAAAAAATATTCTATGAAACTCAATCTTGTCAAAATTTTGGAAATTATTCTTGTGTTGAGTGAGATATTGATTGAAATCTTACTTTTCGAACTCATTTATGCTGCACAATATATATACACTAATAAAATAAATAAAGGGAATGCTTAATCACCCCGATACGCCTTTTAACGGTGACAGTTAAGAGTACTTCTTTCTCAGTGCAGCTTTTTAATGGCGCTTATAAATAAGGGTATAACGCCCCCAGCGTTGGAAAGTCTCTGAGGTCTCAGTTGACCCAGGAGAACATGATCAGGGCCATTTTTCACGGTGCCTTGTCATGTGATTGCCGTTATTCAGTGAGTAACAGTGATCACAAATAAAATGTAAAAAAAAGTCAGATTTAAAATTCTCAGAGAAGAGAAAAATGGGGTCCCCTGAGCCTCCATGATACATCTGCCACTGCCTGATATTTGTCTCCCGGCCCTCCGCGTCATCTTCTTGGAAACAAATTTGGGACACATGCGCAGTGCGCCCTCAGAGTTCTGCCGGCCGGCACCCAGCAACAATAGGGAACTTTTCTTATTGGTATCACAGTGATCAAAAGAAAAAAAAATAGTAAATCAAATCACACTTTGTCACCCCCTTAGTTAGATAAAAATTCGAAAATAAAAAAAATAGTTTTTTTCTATTCTTTGCAGTTGGGCTTAGGGTTGTGTTAGGGTTAGAGTTAGGGTTGGGGTTTAGGTTAGGGCTGTGTTAGGGTTGGGTTAGGGTTGGAGTTAGTGTTGTGTAAGGGTTGGAGTTAGAAATGGATTTTTTTCAAAAGTAAAAAAAAATTAAGACTATATAAAGGCTAGTGTTGAGCGCAAATGCTCGCTACTCGATGAGCAGCAGGTGGGAATCCTACAGGTCCTGCTCTTCCTTCAGCGGTCACCTGTCCTCACCCGGAGCATTCCACCGAACGTATGTTCGGTATACACCAGTGACTCATACTTAAGTGGGATTCCCACCTGCTCCTCATCGTATCTACAAAAAGACAGATGTCCCTTGAGAGAGGCTAAATAAGCCGAAACGTTGGGAAAACTTTACATGTGTCTATCATATAATTTGCAGAATCTTTTTGAGTGGAATCCTACCATCGTATGTTTTTTTAAATAAAACAGTAGCAATTATTAAAAGCAACTTTAGTGTGCCGGAGTTTACTTATACTACATTCGACTTATTTTCTCCTGAGCACCTTCCTTTTGGCAGTGAGCACCCTTGTAATCGCTTCTCTAATACACATACATACATACATATTCTAGAATACCCGATGCGTTAGAATCGGGCCACCATCTAGTATATATATATTTGCCAAAAATATAAAGAAATACATTTAACTCAAAAACCTTATTTAAAAATTAGTACTCATTTTCTTATTACAGCAGCAATGAAAGGCAATGATATTAGCCAATGTATAGGCATAGTACGGCATATTTCGCTCATAGGCTCCCATTGTAAAGCAATACATGCAGTAAAGCAATGGCACATGGACACTCTTTAGCATGTTTTTAGCCAATAGGTCCCTTTGGATACGTTAGGCCTATTTTTTAAAGAAAAAACTACTGTCCGAGTGAATGCATAAAAAGGACGTTGTCTTTTCAGGGATGTCATGTTATGATGTATTATATATTTATTTATCAACCTCTGTGTATAAATTTCATTGCTAGCTGTCGAACAAATATTATTGTAGCACGATGTGCGTCATAAGCTGGTGCCTATTACAAAAAGAGAACCTTCTATTGGCTGATAAGCAAATGAATTAAACCATCACCTTCCGATTCCATACATGTCTCTTTTCAGGTGACGCCGCTGTATTTACCAAGCTATGTTACCATAGAAACAAGCGAGCAGAAATGTTCCTAAGAGCCGCACTTGTGTCCATGTGAATAAACGCTGACATTTCATGACATGGCTCTCAGTTCAGAAGAAATGCAGTTGTCCCTTTTAATAACCTCATATTCAGACCCCAGTGATACTGACACATACCTCTGAGATGTACAGATCCTGAGGCTTCCGCACACTCCATATTAGCCAGACTGTAAATTAACTAAGGAATAAAGAACACCTACGACGAAGATCTGATATAATATGCATGCAACATGATTAAAATTATTGTCACCGTTATTATTTATTCATGAAGAGTTAATGTTGTCGGCAACACCGCACTTATGATGTACATGCAAAGAAAGAGAAATACCGAAATCACTAGTGTATTGATACATCATAATACATACTGTATATACAGTATATATATATATATATATATATACACACACACAAACACACATACACACAATGGCCATTCCAATAGCTTTCTTTTCTTTCTCTGAAACCAATTGAGAGTTTCCTTTGCTGTGTGTTTGGGATCATTGTTTTACTGGTAGATGGCAGTAGATTTCTATCATGAATGTCTCCAGACATTTGTCCATTGGTCCTTCCTTAATTATATGAAGTTTTCCAATGACTTACAGTACAGACCAAAAGTTTGCACACACCTTCTCATTTAAAGATTTTTCTGTATTTTCATGACTATGAAAATTGTACTTTCACACTGAAGGCATCAAAACTATGAATTAACACATGTGGAATTATATACTTAACAAAAAAGTGTGAAACAACTGAAATTATGTCTTGTATTCTAGGTTCTTCAAAGTAGCCACCTTTTGCTTTGATGACTGCTTTGCACACTCTTGCATTCTCTTGATGAGCTTCAAGAGGTAGTCACCGGGAATGGTCTTCCAACAATCTTGAAGGAGTTCCCAGAGATGCTTAGCACTTGTTGGCCCTTTTGCCTTCACTCTGCGGTCCAGCTCACCCCAAACCATCTCGATTGGGTTCAGGTCTGGTGACTGTGGAGGCCAGGTCATCTGGCGTAGCACCCCATCACTCTCCTTCTTGGTCAAATAGCCCTTACACAGCCTGGAGGTGTGTTTGGGGTCATTGTCCTGTTGAAAAATAAATGATGGTCCAACTAAACTCAAACCGGATGGAATAGCATGCTGCTGCAAGATGCTGTGGTAGCCATGCTGGTTCAGTATGCCTTCAATTTTGAATAAATCCCCAACAGTGTCACCAGTAAAGCACCCCCACACCATCACACCTCCTCCTCCATGCTTCACAGTGGGAACCAGGCATGTAGAGTCCATCCGTTCACCTTTTCTGCATCGCACAAAGACACAGTGGTTGGAACCAAAGATCTCAAATTTGCACTCATCAGACTAAAGCACAGATTTGCACTGGTCTAATGTCCATTCCTTGTGTTCTTTAGCCCAAACAAGTCTCTTCTGCTTGTTGCCTGTTCTTAGCAGCGGTTTCCTAGCAGTTATTTTACCATGAAGGCCTGCTGCACAAAGTCTCCTCTTAACAGTTGTTGTAGAGATGTGTCTGCTGCTAGAACTCTGTGTGGCATTGACCTGGTCTCTAATCTGAGCTGCTGTTAACCTGCGATTTCTGAGGCTGGTGACTCGGATAAACTTATCCTCAGAAGCAGAGGTGACTCTTGGTCTTCCTTTCCTGGGGCGGTCCTCATGTGAGCCAGTTTCTTTGCAGCGCTTGATGGTTTTTGCCACTGCACTTGGGGACACTTTCAAAGTTTTCCCAATTTTTCAGACTGATTGACCTTCATTTCTTAAAGTAATGATGGCCACTCGTTTTTCTTTACTTAGCTGCTTTTTTCTTGCCATAATACAAATTCCAACAGTCTATTCAGTAGGACTATCAGCTGTGTATCCACCAGACTTATGCACAACACAACTGATGGTCCCAACCCCATTTATAAGGCAAGAAATCCCACTTATTAAACCTGACAGGGCACACCTGTGAAGTGAAAACCATTCCCGGTGACTACCTCTTGAAGCTCATCAAGAGAATGCCAAGAGTGCGCAAAGCAGTCATCAAAGCAAAAGGTGGCTACTTTGAAGAACCTATAATATATGACATATTTTCAGTTGTTTCACACTTTTTTGTTAAGTATATAATTCCACATGTGTTAATTCATAGTTTTGATGCCTTCAGTGTGAAAGTACAATTTTCATAGTCATGAAAATACAGAAAAATCTTTAAATGAGAAGGTGTGTCCAAACTTTTGGTCTGTACTGTATGTTGAAAAACAGTCCCACATTTTGATGTTCCCATCTCCAAACTTAACTGTTGCTATGGTGTTTTGGGGTGATATGCAGTGCCTTTTTACCTCCAAACATTGTGTATATTATGGCATCCAAAGAGTTCAATTTTGGTCTCATCTAACTAGGCTATATTCTCTCAATATGTTACATTCTTGTCTAAATGTTTTTGAGAACTTTAACTCCATCACTACCTTTGACATACATGTACATCAAAGGTAGTGTCTCTGCCTTTGATGTGGGTTTGCACGCCGGTATTCCACCTGCGGCTGTTAACCAGTTAAATTCCACTATCAATCACAGCAGAATTTAACACACGCTGGCCGGAAGCACGTCACAAATCCCGCCCATCAGCGTCCCTGTCACATGATTGCGGTGCTCTGATGGGTTGTCATGACAGCCAGAGTTCTGCAGAAGACCCCTGTGCCTGTCATTATAATACTCTTTTGAACGCTGGCTCGTGGCTGACATTCATAGAAGATTGTATTTTCTGAGATGCAATTTTGGACAATCGTAGCTTTAAGTCTCCTAAGGGGACTATTGAAGACAGTAAAAGTATAAAAAAAAGTAAAACAAAAAAAGGTCAAATCACCCCTCTTTTGCCCCATTAAAAATAAGACAATTAAAAAAATATACATACAGTTGAAACAAGAAGTTTACATACACTATATGAAAAGACACATCTGCATGTTTTTCTCAATATCTGACATGAAATCAGAATTAGGCTGTGTGCACACGTTGCTGATTTTTTGCGTTTTTTTCGCAATAAAAACGCTATAAAACCGCAAAAAAAAAGCATACAATATGCATCCCATCATTTAGAATGAATTCCGCAATTTTTGTGCACATGACGCGGAAAAAAACGCATCTCGGTAAAAAACGCAGCATGTTCATTAATTTTGCGTCTTTTTTGCGGATTTCCCACTATAAAATGCATTGGGAAATGTCCGGAAAAAAACGCGGCAAAAACGCGGCAAAAATGCATGCAGATTTCTTGCAGAAAATTTCAGGTTTTTCTCAGGAATTTTCTGCAAGAAATCCTGAATGTGTGCACATAGCCTAAACCTTTCCCGTTTTAGGTCAATTAGGCTTACCATAATTATTAGTATTTCCCAAATGCCAGAATAATGAGAGATTTTTCAAAGAAAATGAATTAGGGTATGTTTCCACATTCAGGAAACGCTGCGTTTTTGACGCTGCGTTCTTCCGCAGCGTCAAAAACGCAGCGTCCAGATGTTACAGCATAGTGGAGGGGATTTCATGAAATCCTGACTCCACTATGCGTTAAAAAACGCATTCGTTTTTGCCGCGAAAACGCATGCGCGGTGCGTTTTTTCAAAACGCAGCATGTTGCTACAATGAGCAAAACACGCAGGCACACCGCAGGTGACCTGCCAGTGACCTCAGGTGCAGTTTTGGTCAGGATTTTACCTGCATAAAATCCTGACCAAAGCCTGAAGCAAGCCTGAACGTGGACACATACCCTTAGGGTATGTGTCCACGTTCAGGATTGCTTCAGGATTTGGTCAGGATTTTATGCAGGTAAAATCCTGACCAAATCTGCACCTGAGGTCACTGGCAGGTCACCTGCATTGTCCTTGTGTTTTTTATGCAATGTAAGAACATGCTGCGTTCTTAAAAGACGCGCCGCATGTGCGTTTCCGCGGGTATGCCGCATGCGTCTTTTACTGCATAGTGGAGACGGGATTTCATGAAATCCCCTCCACTATGCTGTAACATCTGGACGCTGCGTTTTTTATGCTGCGGCTCAACGCTGCGTCAAACACGAAGCGTTTCCTGAACGTGGAAACATACCCTAAGTGGACGGTTTCCTCGCTGCTAAATTGAGACGTATATCCCAGTAAAAGTTGAAAAGGTGGAGGTTTATTCCAGGTGTTTCGAAGTACAGAGTTACTTCTTCCTGAGGAAGAATACATGTGGTCATTCCTGAAGAAGAAGTAACGTTGTACTTTGAAAAGTGTTGAATAAACCACCACCTTTCCAACTTTTACTGGGCTATATGTCTCAATACATTTAGCAGCACAAAACCGTCCACTAATTCATTTTCTTTGATGTTCTAATGGTCACTTGCTGACCCGTGCATCTGCTGCAGCTCACGTCTAACATTCCATGTCTTCCTAATGGATAAATCAGTTTAGTTTAATGTGAGCAAAAGCTTATTGTGTTTCTGGGATAAAACCCTATTTTTGTGCTGATTTCTCCTATAGTTCCTTTGATTGAGAATAATGAGAGAGAGAGATAATGTTTTAAGGCATTTTATTACTTACTGCAAAGTCAAAACTTTACATACACTAAGATTACAATGCCTTTAAACAATTCTGGACTGCCCATATGATGTCATGTCTTTGGGAGCTTCTGGTAGTTTTTTTGGCAATATCTGAGTTAATTAGTTTAATGCACACCTGAAACACACTGCTTCTTTGTGTAGCATCATGGGAAGTCCAAAGAAATCAGCCAAAATATCAGGAAGAGAATTGTAGACTTGCACAAGTTAGGCTCATCCTTGGGTACAATTTCAAGGTACCTGAAGGTGCCTCGTTCATCTATACAAACAATTATATCCAAGTACAAACAAGCTGGGAATGTCCAGCCATCATACCGCTCAGGAAGGAGACAGGTTCTGTGTCCTAGAGATGAACATGCTTTGGTCTGACATGTGCAAAATGCCTGGCATTAAAAATGTTACAAACACAGTTCGAGACGAGGGGTGGACACAGTAGAAGAAGAATCCCTGAACTTGAACAGTACTTTCATGATCTTGAAAAGATTTACAATGAAAAGTATCCCTTCCTCAATAATATGCCAATTCTTTTTGCTGGAAGGTTTTGTGCACTAGTTTACGTGTCCGTTGATTTAGTTCTCTAGATGTTCACGTGTGTTAATGAGGCTTCAGGCTCACAAGCTAGAAAATTTATGGGACCATAATCTATGTGTGTTCCTTCACTTACATGCAGAGAAAACTGCAGCAGGTGCCATTTGCATGCCATATTACAGAGATAAGGAATATTTCTATAGAATCATTGCTTTTAGTGCAGAATGCAGTACAGCACAGAGGCACTGTATAGCTCATAGAATGAGAACATGTGCTGCATTGCATATTTTGGTGTGCTGTGGTTTCACAGGTTAATCATAGTATTACTGTAATACCCTTCAAGGTCTAAAATATCTTGAGTTAATATCTAGTACCTGTATTGACTTAGCATGTTGAAAAGGCAAACATTGATATCCGTTGTTCATTGTGGCCTTAGTTATACGTTTATAGCTAATATGTCTAAGTTGGTTTAGTGGTAAATAGTGATGAGCGAGTGTACTCGTTGCTGGGGTGATCTCCGAGTATTTGTTAGTGTTCGATTGAGTTTTCATCGCGGCAGCTGAATGATTTACAGCTACTACCCAGCCCAAGTACATGTGGGGGTTGCCTGGTTGCTAGCGAATCCTCACATGTAATCAAGCTGTCTAGTAGCTGTAAATCATTCAGCTGCGGTGATGAAAACTTAATCTCCGATCACTAACAAATACTCAGAGGTCACCTGAGCGTGCTCGGGAAAACCCAAGCAACGAGTACATTCGCTCATCACTAGTGGTAAACTCATAGTGTGCTACTGGTGGCCAGAGTTGACAACTGTTACAGAAGTTGTCCAGTACTATAACTTTTTTTTTCCATAAATCTTGCTATTATGTGCCACTCAAAACATCCACTGTGTTTATTTTAGCAATATTACCTTTTATCCTCAGTGCTGGCTCCAGCTCTCATGGGGTTAATCGACAACTTCCTTTCTCCTGACTTACTGTGTTCTAATACTACAAGTTCCATGATGCATTGCACTGGCCTGTAAGCCAGCACCTAGCACACCCACTCCAAAACACACCCAGACCCCTCCCTCCCCTATTTATTTGTGATGTCATTTCTGTCCAACCTCCTCTTTTACATTTGTCCAACCCACATTCCATTACATAGATAGATAGATAGATAGATAGATAGATAGATAGATAGATAGATAGATATGGGATAGATAGTAGATAGATATGGGATAGATAGAACTGTGCAGGATTTATTGAACCCACATGTCTGGGCAACGTTTCGGCTCCAAATGAGCCTTTCTCAAGAGCAACTTGTCTAAATGATCCAGGAGCGATTTGGTGATGAACAATGCATTTTTGTGATAACTAAGGGAATCAGTGAACAAAACATTGGAATTTCGGGTCCATGGCTAGGAAACTCCTCAGATCTCAATGTCATTGAGAACCTGTGGTCAATCTTCAAAAAGTGGATGGACAAACAAAAACACAAAGAATGTGATAAACTCCAAGCACTGTGGAGAAATGAATGTGTTGTCATCAGTCAAGATATACACTAGAAACTGATATCCCACGTGCCAATATCAAGTGCAGTAGTCTTGAAAAATAAAAATCATCCCTATACATATTGAGTCTTTGCAAAAAAAGTGTACAAACTTTTTGAAATTCTTATAATTGTACTTCAATAACCATAGAAACATCAGAGTAAAAGATCTAAAAACAATGAAGCTGCAAACTGTGTGACAGCCAAAATTTGTATTGTTCTCAAACCTTTTGGCCAGGACCGTAGAGCTCTCGGCTGGTTTGACCTTGTGGTAACGTAAGTAAAGGGGGAAATAAGCAGAAAAGCTAATTTGGAAGATGTGAAAGAAATACTTCACTTGAAATTGTAATATTAAAAGTCAGAGGGGCTTCACTTGTGACAGCAGAGGGATTTGGACCCTTGAATAGAATAAGACGGCAAAAGAAGCAGTTTGTGTTTTGTCGAGAAACATGATAAGATTTCGGAGGAATAGCTAAGGTAACATCAGATCATTTGAATGTGTAGGCTTTTTCTGTGATACAGGGACCTCGGGGTACTTATCTTCCTCAGTGGAGGGTGTCATGACGTGGAAAAGCATCATCTCCAAACCTAATCACCCTAAGGTCCTAACAAATATCCTCTTGTGTCTACGGGAACATTTCTTCTAATTACTACACAACTGCATATATCTGTATGTGAAGGTTTCTGAAAAGGTAGAAAGTCAGTCAGGTTCCCGGAACGGCTTCAGATCCCACAGGATCCATACAAATATTATTTGTCAGACACACAAATAGACTCGTTCATTCGTTTGTTCTCCGCTCAGCTGTGACACAGTTTGTTTCTATAGCAACCGGCCTACTGCGCAAGTGCCCAAGGATGAGATCCTCCATTCTCCTTCTGTGAATACCAAGCACTACAGGGACGTCTCTGCAATTTGTGCATGTTGAATGTTACAGGCAGAACAAACAGCACAACATCTCCTAACAAATGCAATGTCGTCCTTGTCCTGACAATTTCTCCTGATTATGTTAACTCCATTTTTATAAGTGATGATAATTACAAATCATCATTTACTTTTCATTAGAAAATCTGGGCACAAATAAATACAATACATAGAAGCTGCTGCAATTACCACAGTCTGCCCGCAAGATGGGCAATTATGGAATCAATGAGGGGACACGGCAGAATCTCTGCACAACAGACAGGCAGCGTTGTAGGGAGATTGCTTTATAGATAGATGATAGATAGATAGATAGATAGATAGATAGATAGATAGATAGATAGATAATAGGTAGATGGATAGATAGATAGATAGATAGATAGATAGATAATAGGTAGGTAGCTAGATAGATAGATAATAGGTAGATAGATAATAGATAGATAATATGTAGATAGATAGATACATAGATAGATAGATAGATAGATAGATAGATAGATAGATAGATAGATAATAGGTAGATGGATAGATAGATAGATAGATAGATAGATAGATAGATAGATAGATAATAGGTAGATAGATGATAGATAGAGAGATAATATGTAGATAGATAGATAGATAGATAGATAGATAGATAGATAGATAATAGGTAGATGGATAGATAAATAATAGGTAGATAGATAGATAGATAGATAGATAGATAGATAGATAGATAGATAATAGGTAGATAGATAATATGTAGATAGATAATAGGTAGATAGATAGATAATAGATTAATAGATAGATAGATAGATAGATAGATAGATAGATAATAGGTAAATAGATAGATAGATAGATAGATAATAGGTAGATAGATAGATGATAGATAGATAATAGATATATAGATGATAGATAGATGGTAGATAGATAAATAAATAGATAGATAATATGTAGATAGATAGGTAATTGTCATCAATCCCCAATGGCTAGGGATAGCACAGGACAAGCAAAGTAATAATAAATATCGGACGAGCTCTAGGGTGATGGAACCTGGGCTGACCGCTGCCCTACGCCTGACAAACGCAACTAGAGATAGCCAGGGAGCGTGCCTACGTTGGTTCTAGACGCCACGCACCAGCCTAAGAGCTAACTAGTACTGCAGAGAAAACAAAGACCTCACTTGCCTCCAGAGGAATTAACCCCAAAGGTATAGTTGCCCCCCACATGTATTGACGGTGAAATGAGAGGAAGGCACACACATAGAGATGATGTATAT
Organism: Ranitomeya variabilis; assembly: GCF_051348905.1. NCBI lineage: Eukaryota > Metazoa > Chordata > Amphibia > Anura > Dendrobatidae > Ranitomeya > Ranitomeya variabilis. Next base: position 163,755,558 of record NC_135238.1, on the reverse strand, counting down.
AGTTTTAGCAAATAGAGGCCCGCTGAAAACTAGAAAGCAGAATGACACAAAAGGGGACTGAGCGGTCAGCAAAAAACCCTAATCAAAAAACCATCCTGAGATTACAAGAACCCATGTGCCAACTCATGGCACATGGGGAGAACCTCAGTCCACTAGAGCAACCAGCTAACAAAGAGACATTCTAAGCAAGCTGGACAAAAAACCAAACAACTGAAAATCAGCACTTAGCTTATCCTGAAAGATCTGGGAGCAGGTAGGCAGGAACCAAACAGAGCACATCTGAACACATTGATAGCCGGCAAGGGAAATGACAGAAAGGCCAGGTAAAATAGGAAACACCCAGCCTCTGATGGACAGATGGAAACCAAAGGCCGCAACCCACCAAAGTCACCCAGTACCAGCAGTAACCACCAGAGGGAGCCCGCAAACAGAATCCACAACAGTACCCCCCCCTTGAGGAGGGGTCACCGAACCCTCACGAGAACCCCCAGGGCAGTCAGGGTGAGCTCATGGAAGGCGCGGACCAAATCAGTCGCATGAACATCGGAGGCGACCACCCAGGAATTGTCCTCCTGACCATAACCCTTCCACTTAACCAAATACTGGAGTTTGCGTCTGGAAACACGAGAATCCAAGATCTTTTCAACAACATACTCCAATTCTCCCTCCACCAGCACCAGAGCAGGAGGCTCGACCGAAGGAACAACAGGCACCTCATACCTCCACAACAACGACCGATGGAACACATTATGAATAGCGAACGATGCTGGGAGATCCAAACGGAAAGATACAGGGTTAAGAATCTCCGAGATCCTATAAGGACCGATGAACCGAGGCTTGAACTTAGGAGAAGAGACCTTCATAGGGACAAAACGAGAAGACAACCACACCAAGTCCCCAACAAGAAGTCGGGGACCCACGCGGCGACGGCGATTGGCAAACTGCTGAGTCTTCTCCTGAGATAACTTCAAATTGTCCACCACCTGATTCCAAATGTGATGTAGCCTGTCCACCACCACGTCCACTCCAGGACAATCCGAAGACTCCACCTGACCAGAGGAAAAACGAGGATGAAACCCCGAATTACAAAAAAAAGGAGAGACCAACGTGGCCGAACTAGCCCGATTATTAAGAGCAAACTCGGCCAGTGGCAAAAAAGCAACCCAGTCATCCTGATCAGCAGAAACAAAACACCTCAAATAAGTTTCCAAGGTCTGATTAGTTCGCTCCGTCTGGCCATTCGTCTGAGGATGGAATGCAGACGAGAAAGACAAATCAATGCCCATCCTGGCACAAAACGTCCGCCAAAATCTAGACACAAACTGGGATCCCCTGTCAGAAACGATATTCTCCGGAATCCCATGCAAACGAACCACGTTCTGAAAAAACAAAGGAACCAACTCAGAGGAGGAGGGCAACTTAGGCAAGGGCACCAAATGAACCATCTTAGAAAAGCGGTCACACACAACCCAGATAACGGACATTTTCTGTGAAACCGGGAGATCAGAAATAAAATCCATGGAAATGTGCGTCCAAGGCCTCTTCAGGATGGGTAAGGATAACAACAACCCACTAGCCCGTGAACAGCAAGGCTTAGCTCGAGCACACACTTCACAAGACTTCACAAAGGTACGCACATCCCTAGACAAGGAAGGCCACCAAAAAGACCTGGCCACCAAGTCTCTTGTACCAAATATTCCAGGATGACCAGCCAACACAGAAGAATGGACCTCGGAGATGACTCTACTGGTCCAATCATCCGGAACAAACAGTCTTTCTGGTGGACATCGATCCGGTTTATCCACCTGAAACTCCTGCAATGCGCGTCGCAAGTCTGGGGATACAGCGGACAATATTACCCCATCCCTAAGGATACCAGCAGGCCCAGTGTCTCCAGGAGAGTCAGGCACAAAACTCCTGGAAAGAGCATCTGCCTTCACATTCTTTGAACCTGGCAGGTATGAAACCACGAAATTGAAACGAGAAAAAAATAACGACCAACGAGCCTGTCTAGGATTCAAACGCCTGGCAGACTCAAGGTAAATGAGATTCTTGTGATCAGTCAAGACCACCACGCGATGTTTAGCACCCTCAAGCCAATGACGCCACTCCTCAAATGCCCACTTCATGGCCAAAAGCTCCCGATTACCCACATCATAATTGCGCTCGGCGGGCGAGAATTTTCTAGAGAAGAAAGCACATGGCTTCATCACCGAGCCATTAGAACTTCTCTGTGACAAAACCGCCCCCGCTCCAATCTCGGAAGCATCAACCTCCACCTGAAAAGGAAGTGAAACATCTGGTTGACACAACACAGGAGCAGAAGAAAACCGGCGCTTAAGTTCCCGAAAGGCCTCCATGGCCGCAGGAGACCAATCAGCAACATCAGCACCCTTTTTAGTCAAATCAGTCAAAGGTTTAACAATACTGGAAAAATTAGCAATGAACCGACGATAAAAATTAGCAAACCCCAAGAACTTCTGAAGGCTCTTAACAGATGTAGGTTGTGTCCAGTCACAAATAGCCTGAACCTTAACGGGATCCATCTCAATAGTAGAAGGAGAAAAAATGTACCCCAAAAAAGAAATCTTCTGGACTCCGAAGAGACACTTTGAACCCTTCACAAACAGAGAATTGGCCCGCAAAACCTGAAACACCTTCCTGACCTGTAGAACATGAGACTCCCAGTCATCAGAAAACACCAATATATCATCCAAATACACAATCATAAACTTATCCAGATATTCACGGAAAATATTGTGCATAAAGGACTGAAAGACTGACGGAGCATTGGAGAGTCCAAAAGGCATTACCAAATACTCAAAATGGCCCTCAGGCGTATTAAATGCGGTTTTCCACTCATCACCCTGTTTTATCCGCACCAGATTATACGCACCACGAAGATCTATTTTAGTGAACCACCTAGCCCCCTTAATGCGAGCAAACAAATCAGTAAATAATGGCAATGGATACTGGTATTTGACTGTAATCTTATTCAGAAGGCGATAATCTATACAAGGCCTCAGGGAACCATCTTTTTTTGCCACGAAAAAAAAACCTGCTCCCAGAGGGGACGAAGATGGACGAATATGTCCCTTTTCCAAGGACTCCTTAATATAATTCCGCATAGCAGTATGCTCTGGCAGTGACAGATTAAATAAACGACCCTTAGGGAACTTACTGCCAGGAATCAATTCTATAGCACAGTCACACTCTCTATGAGGAGGGAGCGAATTGAGCTTAGGCTCCTCAAAAACATCTCTATAATCCGACAAAAATGCAGGGATCTCTGAAGGAGTGGATGAAGCGATAGAAATCGGAGGTGCATCATTATGAACCCCCTGACATCCCCAACTTAGCACAGACATTGTTTTCCAGTCCAGGACAGGATTATGAGTTTGTAACCATGGCAGACCAAGCACTAGTACATCATGTAAATTATACAGTACAAGGAAGCGAATCACCTCCTGATGAACGGGAGTCATGCGCATGGTCACTTGTGTCCAATACTGCGGTTTATTCCTAGCCAATGGTGTAGAATCAATTCCCTTCAGAGGAATAGGAACTTCCAGAGGCTCTAGACTAAAACCGCAGCGTTTAGCAAATGACCAATCCATAAGACTCAGGGCAGCGCCTGAATCCACATAGGCATCGACGGAAATGGAAGACAGTGAAAAAATCAGAGTCACAGACAAAATGAACTTAGACTGCAGAGTATCAATGGCAAAAGATTTATCAACCCTTTTTGTGCGTTTAGAGCATGCTGATTGTTGTGAAATTGGATTTTGGGCTCCCCCGGTGGCCACTGGTGGAATTGAACTGGTGTGCATCATCCTCTCTGTTCACCTGTTTCCATCAGGATGTGGGAGTCGCTATTTAGCCTTGCTCCTCTGTCACTTCCATGCCGGTCAACATTGTAATCAGAAGCCTTTCTGTGCATGTTCCTGCTGCTAGACAACTCCCAGCTAAGTTGGACATAGTCCTTGTTTGTTTTTGCATTTTGTTCCAGTTCACAGCTGTAGTTTCGTTTCTGTGTCTGGAAAGCTCTTGTGATCTGAAATTGCCACTCTGATGTTATGAGTTAATACTAGAGTCTTAAAGTAATTTCAGGATGGTATTTTGATAGGGTTTTCAGCTGACCATGAAAGTGCCCTTTCTGTCTTCCTGCTATCTAGTAAGCGGACCTCAATTTTGCTAAACCTATTTTCATACTACGTTTGTCATTTCATCTAAAATCACCGCCAATATTTGTGGGGGCCTCTGTCTGCCTTTCGGGGAAATTTCTCTAGAGGTGAGCCAGGACTATATTTTCCTCTGCCAGGATTAGTTAGTCCTCCGGCCGGCGCTGGGCGTCTAGGGATAAAACGCAGGCTACGCTACCCGGCTACTGTTAGTTGTGCGGCAGGTTTAGTTCATGGTCAGTTTAGTTTCCATCCTTCCAAGAGCTAGTTCGTATGTTTGCTGGGCTATGTTCTCTTGCCATTGAGAACCATAACAGCTGATATAACATGAGCTGAATCACCACAATAAAAACACAAACCATTTTTCCGCCTATAATTTTGCCGTTCACTTCTGGACTGAATTCTATCACATTGCATAGTCTCAGGTGCCTGTTCAGAAGACACCGCCAACTGGTGCACGGGTTTGCGCTCCCGTAAACGCCGATCAATCTGAATGGCCATAGCCATAGACTCATTCAGACCTGTAGGCGCAGGGAACCCCACCATAATATCCTTAATGGCCTCAGAAAGACCATTTCTGAAGTTTGCAGCCAGGGCGCACTCATTCCACTGAGTAAGCACCGACCATTTCCGAAATTTCTGACAATATAATTCCGCTTCATCATGCCCCTGAGAGAGGGCTAATAAAGCCTTTTCAGCCTGAATCTCTAGGTTAGGTTCCTCATAGAGCAATCCCAATGCCAGAAAAAACGCATCCACACTGAGCAATGCAGGATCCCCTGGTGCCAATGCAAATGCCCAATTCTGAGGGTCGCCCCGTAGGAACGATATAACAATCTTGACCTGTTGAGCAGGGTCTCCAGAGGAGCGAGATTTCAAAGAGAGAAACAATTTACAATTGTTCCTGAAATTCAGGAAGGTAGATCTATCTCCAGAAAAAAACTCTGGAATAGGAATTCTAGGTTCAGACATGGGAGTGTGAACAACGAAATCCTGTATGTTTTGAACCTTTGCCGCGAGATTACTCAGGCTGGAAGCCAAACTCTGGACATCCATGATAAACAGCTAAGATCAGAGCCATTCAAGGGTTAAGAGGAGGTAAGAAGCAGCTAGACAGCAATTAAGGGCTAGGCAGCAAAACTCTGAAGGAAAAAAAAAAAAAAAAAATTTTCCTTGAACACTTCTTTTTCTCCTGCTTCAGCCCAAACAATTAACACTTTGTGGGCCGGCTATACTGTCATGAATCCCCAATGGCTAGGGATAGCACAGGACAAGCAAAGTAATAATAAATATCGGACGAGCTCTAGGGTGATGGAACCTGGGCTGACCGCTGCCCTACGCCTGACAAACGCAACTAGAGATAGCCAGGGAGCGTGCCTACGTTGGTTCTAGACGCCACGCACCAGCCTAAGAGCTAACTAGTACTGCAGAGAAAACAAAGACCTCACTTGCCTCCAGAGGAATTAACCCCAAAGGTATAGTTGCCCCCCACATGTATTGACGGTGAAATGAGAGGAAGGCACACACATAGAGATGATGTATATAGTTTTAGCAAATACAGGCCCGCTGAAAACTAGAAAGCAGAATGACACAAAAGGGGACTGAGCGGTCAGCAAAAAACCCTAATCAAAAAACCATCCTGAGATTACAAGAACCCATGTGCCAACTCATGGCACATGGGGAGAACCTCAGTCCACTAGAGCAACCAGCTAACAAAGAGACATTCTAAGCAAGCTGGACAAAAAAACAAACAACTGAAAATCAGCACTTAGCTTATCCTGAAAGATCTGGGAGCAGGTAGGCAGGAACCAAACAGAGCACATCTGAACACATTGATAGCCGGCAAGGGAAATGACAGAAAGGCAAGGTAAAATAGGAAACACCCAGCCTCTGATGGACAGATGGAAACCAAAGGCCGCAACCCACCAAAGTCACCCAGTACCAGCAGTAACCACCAGAGGGAGCCCGCAAACAGAATCCACAACAGGTAATAGATAGATAGGTAATAGATAGATAGATAGATAGATAGATAGATAGATAGATAGATAGATAGATAGATAGATAATATGTAGGTTGATAGATAATATGTAGATAGATAATAGGTAGATAGATAGAGAGATAGATGATAGATAGATAGATAATAGATAATAATTGGGCCGACAGCTACCTCTGTGCAGTGTACGTAGCTCCCCCAGAGTCTCCATACTTCAACCCAGACAGCTTTGAGACCCTAAAGACTGAAGCTGCCCATTTCCAGACTCTTGGCAACGTTCTCATCTACGGAGACCTCAATGCAAGAATGGGAAGAGAAAGAGACTACCTGACCAATGATGGAAACATCTATATACTTGGAGCAGATACCGACTGTGACAACCCAGTGCACACCGACAGGAACAGCTATGATTGCACAGTTAATAAAAGCGGCAGAACGCTGTTGAACCTATGCCGAAGCCTTGGACTTCGTATCCTCAATGGCCGCACCAAGGGAGACTCACTGGGAAGACATACCCTAAACTCCCATGTGGGCAGCAGTGTGATAGACTATGCCATCACAGATATGGACCCTACAAATATTGGCGCCCTTATAGTCACCCCACAAACACATCTGTCAGACCATAACCAACTGCTCCTATACATCAAATCCACAAAGAAATCACCCTCACAAACCACGCAAAAGACCGGCCTCTTTAGCCTGCCACCATCCTTCAAATGGTCCAAGATGTTGGCCCCAAAATACAAAGATGCCATCAACAGACCAGAGATCAAGGAGAAGCTCCAATGCTTCCATAATAACATGTATGAACTTAACCCAGAAGGAGTACACTTAGCGATAAGAGACCTTAACGACATTCTATATGCCATGGCAGAAATGTCTGACCTGAAAAAAAGTATCAACAAGAGACCGAGTAAACAAAATCCCAACAACTGGTTTGACAAAGAATGCAAGACCATACGGAAGGCCCTAAGAATGGCCTCAAATAAAAAACACAGAGACCCCAACAACCCCACTCTGAGAGAAGCCTACCACACCGTACAACGAAATTACAAAGCCATCCTCAGAAAAAAAAAAGCAAAACGACATCTCTACCAAACTCCTCCAACTCCAAGATGCCCTTGAAGACAACAAATTTTGGGAACTGTGGAATCACGTTGGATTCAACCAGAAAAGCAACAGCCTCCACATCCAGAGCGGCAACATCTGGCTCCAGTACTTCAAGGACCTTTACAATGACATCCCAAGTGAAGACCTGAACCTGGCACAAAAAGAGCTTGTGAAGAAAACTGAAAGATATGGAGGAAAAGTTCAAAGATTTCCAAAATCCTCTGGATACACCAATCACACTGACAGAAATAACAGAAAGGGTCACACAGAAGGTAAAAAAGCCAGCGGTCCAGATGGGATCCTCCCAGAAACGCTGAAATACAGCCCTCCAGACATCCAGGCTGCGATAACAAAACTATTTAATATTGTACTGCAGGCCGGCTGCTTCCCCAAAAACTGGAACCAAGGCCTCATAACCCCTATACACAAAAATGGGGACAAGTACGACCCAGCAAACTACCGAGGGATATGTGTCAGCAGCAACCTGGGTAAACTCTTCCACTGCATCCTCAACAAGAGGATCCTCACCTTCCTCACCGAGCACAACGTCCTCAGCAAGAGCCAAGCAGGGTTCATGCCAAACCACCGCACCACTGACCACATCTACACTCTGCACAGACTCATCAAGAGCCACGTCCACTGTTGTGAATACCGCTCTTGGGCTCCCTCCGGTGGTTGTAAGTGGCATTTTTGCGAGTTCTGCTCTTGGGCTCCCTCCGGTGGTTTTAAGTGGTACTGCTGCTCCTTGGATTTAGTAGTCAGCAGCTGCTTCCACTGATTGTCTTTCTGGCTCGACTATTTAGCCTGGTTCTATCCTTCAGCCTGTGCCAGTTGTCAATGGTTCCTGGTTGGATTCACATCTCTGCTTGGATTTCCCTGATATTCTGTCCAGTTCAGCAAAGATAAGTCCTTGCTTTGTTCTTTTGCAGTCCACTTGTTGTGGACTTAATCTTTCTGCACTTTCTATGTTTTTTCTAGTCCAGCTTGTCAGTATGGATTTATTCAGTTAAGCTGGAAGCTCTGGGAAGCAGATTTACCCTCCACACCTTTAGTCAGGTGTGGAGATTTTTGTAAACTCTGTGGTGGATTTTTCTAGTTTTTAATACTGACCGCACAGTATTCTTTCCTGTTCTATTTATCTAGTTAGACTGGCCTCCTTTGCTACATCCTGGTTTCATTCTGCGTATGTCATTTCCCTCTCCACTCACAGTCAATATTTGTGGGGGGCTGTCCTATCCTTTGGGGATTTTCTCTGAGGCAAGATAGCTTTCCTGTTTCTATCTTTAGGAGTAGTTAGTCCTCCGGCTGTGACGAGGTGTCTAGGGAGTGACAGGAACATCCCACGGCTACTTCTAGTGTTGTGTTAAGCTCAGGAACTGCGGTCAGTACAGGTACCACCTCTTCCAGAGCACGTCCCATGTTGCTCCTAAACCACCAGCTCATAACAGTCCACAATACAAAGAACGGGAAGATATACGCTTGTTTTGTGGACTTCAAGAAGGCCTTCGACTCAGTGTGGCACCCAGGACTATTCCTAAAACTGCTGGGGAGCGGAATAGGAGGCAAAACATATGACGTCATCCGAAGCTCTTACACTGAGAACAGTTGCAGTGTGAAGGTCAACTGAAGGAGGATGGCCTATTTCCAACAGAGTCGAGGAGTGAGACAGGGCTGTAGCCTCAGTCCAACGCTCTTTAACATCTACATCAATGAGCTGGCAGTGGCCCTAGAGTCCTCCTCAGCACCAGGACTCACCCTCCATGACACCCAGGTGAAGTTTCTGCTGTATGCAGATGACCTCGTGCTGGTATCACCAACTGAGAAAGGCCTCCAAGATCATCTGAAAATCCTAGAGACCTTCAGCAGCACATGGGCACTGCCAATCAATGAGAAAAAAACTAATATCATGGTGTTCCAGAAAAGAAAGCAGAAACCCACTGGCCATCCTACCTTTATGATAGACAACCGTCCACTTACAGAAACCAACAGGTACACCTACCTGGGCCTAGAACTCAGCCAGTCAGGGAGCTTCAAGCAAGCCATAGAGTTACTAAAATACAAGGCATCCAAAGCCTTCAATGCCATCAGAAGGCGTCTGTACCATCTCAAGGCACCAGTAACCGTCTGGCTAAAAATCTTTGACTCCATCATTGCCCCAATCCTTCTGTACGGTAGTGAGGTCTGGGGCCCAGTCTCATACCCAAACTGGTCAAAGTGGGACGCTGGGCCGACAGAAATATTCCACCTAGAGTTCTGCAAGCATCTTCTCCAAGTCCATCGGAGCACATCAAATAGTGCCTGCCGAGCAGAGCTGAGCAGATTCCCACTACATCGCAATAAAGAAGAAGGCACTGTCATTCAAGGCTCATCTACAAAGTAGCAGTCCCAGCTCCTACCATCACAAAGCCTTCCTACACCAGGAAGCCCCAGGAAGCCTCCCAAGAAAAAGTACCCAAAGCCAGTCAGACCAAGCCATCAACCTACATGGCCTGACAAAAGGTGAAATCCAGAAGACGGTACACAAAGTCGAAGAGGAATATCTCAGCATCTGGAGGAATGACATAAACAAATCCAAGAAACTGACAATATACCAGAATCTACAGAGGGAGTACAAACTGGCCCCATATCTAGAGAAACTAGAAAACCCCAAAGATCGACAGATCCTGAGCCGGTACAGACTGAGCACCCACAGCCTACTCATCGAATCCGGGCGGCACCGACAGAACTACAAGCCCCGAGAGAGCAGACTCTGCCAGCAGTGCCTCCAGGAGGCCGTGGAGGATGAGGCCCCACTTCCTGCTGAGGTGCCCCAAATACTCCGCAGTGAGGGACACTCACTTCAAGAGACTGTCTGATCTCCTCCCAGACTTCATCTCCATGGAGGAGGAAGAGAAACTGCCAATAATACTGGGGGAAGAGGAAAGTGCAGTGACCGTAGCAGCGGAATATGTCAGTGCCCACCAGAGACTAAGAGGAGCCTGATATGTCATGGACTCCTGTACCCCAACACTGGACATATCCCTATCCCCCGACTAAAGAGCCTGATATGTCATGGACTCCTATACCCCACTCTGGAAACATCCCCTATCCTCTAAAAGGAGTCTGAGATATCCTGGACCTCTATATGCCTCCCTCCCCCACCCCCGTATTTTTACCATTTGCTTTGACAATGCTAACGTGTACTTAGTCCTGCCAATAAAGCTCATTTGAATTGAATTTGAATTGAATTAATAGGCAGATAGATGATAGATAGATAGATAGATAGATAGATAGATAGATAGATAGATAGATAGATAGGTAGATAGACAGATAATATGTAGATAGATAATAGGTAGATAGATAGATTGATAGATAATAGGTAGATAGATGATAGATAGAGAGATAGATAAATAGATAGATAATAGTTAGATAGATAGATAGATAGATAGATAGATAGATAGATAGATAGATAATAGGTAGATAGATGATAGAGAGATAGATGATAGATAGATAATAGGTAGATAGATAGATAGATAATAGGTAGATAGATAGATAGATAGATAGATAGATAGATAGATAGATAGATAGATAGATAATAGATAGATAGATAGATAGATAGATAGATAGATAGATAGATAGATAGATAAATAGATAATAGGTAGCTAGGTAGATAGATAGATAATAGGTAGAGAGATGATAGATATCTAGATAGATAATAGATAGATAGATATCTAGATAGATAATAGGTAGATAGATAATAGGTAGATAGAAAGATAGATAATAGATAGATAGATGATAGCTAGAGAGATAGATAATAGATAGATAATAGGTAGATAGGTAAAAATCCAATACAGTTGGACTTCTTGTGACTTGCTTGTTGTGGTCGCAGTACCATCAGGACTGCAATGCAACCCCATTCACCTATATTGCACTATGATGTAGCAGTCTAAACAACAAAACTAGAATACCCCAAAACTATATAGGACATAAACTCAATAAGGCATATGTTCAACAAGCGGTACAGAGACCACACAGAGTATAATCCTTGTGTAAATATTTTATTAAAGGCAAATAAACTTGCACACATGAAAAATACACCAGAAAACTAAAAAAACTACTGGATACCACAATCCACAGGGACCCTGTAACCAGCATGTGACAATGCCTAAATAATGCTCAAACCTCTAAAAAGAATGACCTATAATATATAGCTGTGCCATGCATATGCTAGTTAGATTTTAGTAGCGTCTTTTGACAAAGAACAATGCCACGTGCAACATACCCATAGTGGGCTATTTGTCACAGCTGAAAGTCAGCTAGCAAGCAATAAGAAGGTGAGCAATACTTACAAAGGTATAAACAGAGGTAGTGAGCAGGCACAGTGCTGGAAACAAGAGGTCCCCGCCGCCCCAACGCACGTTTCGTTTTCACTTCTTCAGGAGGCGTCACCTGTGGATTGTGGTATCCAGTAGTTTTTTTAGTTTTCTGGTGTATTTTTCATGTGTGCAAGTTTATTTGCCTTTAATAAAATATTTACACAAGGATTATACTCTGTGTGGTCTATGATGTAGCAGTGCCATTTTGAGAACTTTGGTCGTGCAACAGGTGTCATGGCCATAGTCACTTTGTAGCCCAAGTCTAAAGGTATACCGTATTTTTCGGACTATAAGATGCACTGGACTATAAGACACACCCCAAATTTTCAGAAGAAAAATAGGGAAAAAAATGAATGTGTCAAATGGGGGTCTGAATTTAGCTTCCTGGGGGATTGGCAGCGCTGGTAGAGTGTGGTTACAGGGAGTGTTCGGTGGTCCGGCAATATGACTCCCATCCCAGGCTGGTCCATCAGGTTTGGTGGTCCTAGGTGGTGTGGGGGACTCTGCTGGCATTTTGTGAAAGCCCGGAGCCCCCCGCACATCCATTGCTGTGATGCGGTGGCCTCCGGGAAATCTCATACCAGGCTGGTGCGCCAAGTTCGGAAGTGTTCTGTGGTGCGGGGTGCTCCGCTGGCATTTTGTGAAAGCATGTGCGGCGCGCCCCCACACCGCCGCAGGGCCGAGGGGTACCCGGAGCCGGGCCTCTAGTTCTCAGTCTCGAGGTTGTCACGGTGGCTAGACCCGGTCCGTGGCCCTGTCCGTCAGTGGGGGACGTCCGGTGTAATAGGTGGTAGTAATGATAGCGGTGAAGCGGTGCAGTTGTGGGGTGTAAGTCGCGGTAAATAACGAGGACACCAGGTTGCAGTCTCTTTACCTCTTTACTGGAGATCTCTGAGTCCTCAGTCCAGAACACGGTTCACCAGGCTACGCAAGTCCGGCCGGTCCAATGGCACCTCCAGAGTTCTCCTCTCAGGTGGAAATCTGTGCCTTCCTTCTAGCGCTATGTGTTGTAGTCCTTCCCTGCTGTGCTTACGGAAAGTAACCCCACAACGGTTGTGTCTGTTTCTTAAGTTCCCTCACAACTCGATTTGATGTTCCTCTGCAATCCACCCCTTCCCTGTATTCAGGTTGGAATGGCACCCGTTTGTCAGGTAGGCCTGGAGTTCTTCCGGGACCCTAGAGTCGCCCCTCTCCCGCAATTGCCCCCCAAGACTTCATAGGTGATATGTGGTAGACAGCCCGCCTGAGACCGACTGTCCTGCCGCTGTTTGGAGTATGGCTTGAAGCTGTATTCTAATCCACTCCCTCGGCGTTCCGGCCACCGGTATTGCGCCTCAGCAGGGTGCTGCCTCTTTCAACAAAACCCCTGCTGGTATTCTCCTTCTGCTTGATCTCGTTTCTCACTCAGCACAATCTATCTCGCTTCTAGTCCTTTCTTGAGTCCCGCCGCTTCCAGGAGCCTGCGCGGACCCGTTACGTTCTTTCAATGCCAAGCCTCTGCCAGGATCCCACCCCTGGCAGAGACCCTACAGTCTCTCCCTTCACAACACCCCCTGCCACAGGGTGTTGCTCCGTTCAATCCCGTCAGCGTTCTCTACTAACTTCCTGCCTGACCCCCAGTTTACCCACTATGGTGGGGAGTGGCCTAATGAATAGCACCCTTAGCTCCCCCCGGAGGCCCTGCTGTGAAACATATTGGTGTCTGTGATACCTGATTGGAGGAACTCCTTCGGTGCCATCGAACGTACCATGGCTCCCCTTAGCGGCGAAGCCACAGCACTGCAACGACCAGAACTCTGGGGCG